>NC_090822.1:59278286-59912036 GCF_000390325.3 Nicotiana tomentosiformis
ATGATTAGGACATGTATTGTTTAGTATGGCGGGGCTCTGTCCCGACCTTTATGGTGTTTATCTACTCTTAGAGGCTTGTAGACATTTATCATGTATGTGAAAGATTGTATGGCCTTGTCGGCCTATGTTCAGTGTACGAGTGATCATTTTGGCATTATAGGCCCATATGTCACATGTATGAGTTTGTAGTACATGTTGGGTCATCCAATGTTGAGTATTTCCTCATGTTTTATTTTACTTATCTCACGATAGCCTCTCAGGCTAATTTATCTATAATAGTATGATACGAAAGATATGTTATATTGGTACTCAGTTGAGTAAGGTATCGGGTGCTCGTCGCGGCCAATCAGTTTGGGTCGTGACACCGGGCCTGATGTCACTTGATGTTGTACTTTATGTTTTGAGGTATAGCCGGGGCCTTGTTGCCGGCACTTCCATACTACTCTTCTGTTATTCTTAGAGGCTCCGTAGACATATTGTGGGTGGTGTTTGATGTTGGGAATTGAACTAGAAGTGTTGGTATTTGAAAAATATATTTTTCATTATATCTATAAACTTGTAGTATTTTGGAAATTATAAATGAAGCTCCTAATGGTAATGAAATAGGTGTTGTTTATGAAATCCTTTCAATGTTTAATTAATGGAGTAAATCTCCAATCTATTCATGGGCAAGGTCGGGTAGAAAGTATCCAACATGCTTGCTTGAGACCGGGTTATCTTGGTTGAGCACTGGTCGCACTCCGCAAGGTCGAGGCATGACAAGCTTAGTATCAGAGCCTATGGTTTTAAAGTGTCCTAGGTTGTCTCAGAGCCGTGTCTGGTAGAGTCATTATTATCGGTGTGTTGTCAACCAAATCTATAATTAGGAAGCTACTTGGACAATTAGGAATGTCACCCTTCCTTGATACTCCAGATCGTGCGATAGAGCTCAAGATAGGAAGATAATTTCCTCGTCATGTCTCATTTTCCAGATGAGTAACCCACGAGTTCGAGGCAGCGAGGAGAGATTGAAAGAACCAATGGCTAGGGGGAAGTGTCCGTGTTCCTATTAATGTCACCATGCCACCAGATAATGTGGTGAGGGCATATAAGAAATGAAAGAGGATTGTCGGCTCCAATAAGCCGGATTGTTTGATTTGTAAGAAGCACCACTTGGGTTTATGTTGAGTCACTCTTGAAATATGTTATGGTTGTGGAAAGAGGGGCCACAAGAAGAAACAATTCCCTAGGTTGGGTACACCTAGCCCGGTCTGCCCAACATGCGGGCGAGAACATTTTTGTCGTGTTGTGAGTATACTAAGGAGCGTGTTAGGGGTGGTAGGCTTGGGCAATTCCAAAGGCCCATGCAGCAAACTGGTACAGAGATTTTTGCTCCCAATGTGAAGGCCTGGAGGAAGAATAAGAGGGATTCTTATGATTTATGCAAAAAGGGTAAATATCAGGTCAGTGGGGCAAGTTAGTTAACGGACCTCATCCTCATTGTGAGAAGTGTAGGCGATGTCATTCGGGGGTATGTCACTATGGTACCAATGTATGTTATGGATGTGGAGTCGAGGGACATCAATTAAGGTATTGCCCTGTCAACCTAAAGGCACCAAGTAAGTCACTCCTTAGTACATCATTGTGAACACCGCAAAATTTTCCTTGTTGTATATGTACATCCATATTGAAGAGCCTTCATAAACATGGTCTTAACAAGACGCTGAGTCATAAAACATTCATGTACCTACAGAACATAGGGTTGCTCAGTGCGTCGAGGAGTTGAAGGAAAACCTTTACAGAACATGGCAGTTTTGCGGTCCACTATGCGACCGCAGGACCAATATGCGGGCCGCAAATCGACAGCGGAATGATAGAGAAAGTTTTGCCAATTTTGAGGACCATTATGCGGCCGCAAAACTGTTTTGCGGGCCACAGATCCCATCGCAGAGTTAGCATGAGAAATTTTGGAAGGAGGTTCTGTGGTCCATTATGCGACCGCAAAATTTGTCTGCGGACCGCGGACTTGTCGCAGAGTGAACAAGAAACGCCCAGTTCTGGAGGGCCATTATGTGGTCCATTCTGCATACCACAAAATTGTTATGCGGTCACATATGCAATCGCATTCTGCATCGGGGCTCCATTTTTTCAGATTTTATAACCCGACACCTATTTCGTTTATCTAGCCCGAGGGTTCAATTTTGGGGGATTATGTCACGACCAGAAACCCAACCGTCGTAATGGCGCCTATCGTGGTACTAGACAAGCCACTACTCTACTATCTTAACACAGTAAAAGATTTGAAATTATAGATGGAAGCAATTAATATTCAAGAGAACCCTTTGGAACACAAATAAACCTGCGGCACAATACAATCTATCTCAAAATCGGGGTGTCATCAAGTACATGAGCATCTATACCAGGTTGCAATCTTATACAATGTCTGCGAACGCCATAAAGATAAAGATAATGAAGGAGAGCCAAGGCCTGCGAATGCCATGCAGCTACCTCGATAGCCTCCGGGATTAGTTGCTCAAATATCAACACCCGCTATGACCGGGAACAACTGAATCTGCACACGAAGTGCAGGGTGTAGCGTAAGTACAACCAACTCAGTAAGTAACAATAATAAATAAGGAACTGAAAGATTGTGACGAGCTACACAATTATAGTTCGTTTTCAGTAATCTCAGCAAGAAAGTAACATACTTTCAAATCCGGAAATTTAAGTCAAATTAGTTTATACATTACCAAGTTCAAGTAAAACCAGATATAATATCTTCCATGAGTTTCAAAACAATGACATATAGCAGCTAAGTGCAACAACAAATGAAAGCAAGTATAGCCTCTCAGGGCAACAATCACTCAACCTTTCTCAACAGCTTAATCACTCGGCTCTCAGCTCTCACCACTCACACTCAATAAGTATCTGCGCTCATTGGGGGTGTACAGACTCTGGAGGGGCTCCTTCAGCCCAAGCGCTATGTCGCTGCGGCATGAAGCCCGATCCATATAAATAGCCATAAGGCTCGTTACGGCGTGCAATCCGATCCATATATCTATACAGCCTTAAGGCTCATTGCGGCGTGCAACCCGATCCATATGTATATACAGCACAAATGCTCGTTATAGCGTGCAACCCGATCCATATGTATATACATATAGCTCACATCTCGACACTCAGGCCCTAACTCAGTCACCAACCTCTCTAGTCTCTCGGGCTCTCATAAATCATAAACATCAGCCCAAACAAAGATAATATAATGTATCAGCAAGAAACAAGAAGAGACTGAGATATGATACACAAGTGTACCGTGACTGAGTACAAAACAACAATTAGCAATTAATTCAACGAGTATACGATCTCTGCGTGTCCCAACAGTGTAATCACATAGCCTAAGCATGACTCCTAATATGATTTGCAGTCAAATTTCTATAACACATGGAGAGGATATAGCTAACGACAAGTTATTCAACTTTAGAGTTCCACGGAATGGACTAAGTCATAATTCCTGCGGTGCGCGCCTACACGCCCGTCACCCAGCATGGGCGTCACAACCAAACAATCATATAACAACAAAATCTGGGGTTTCATACCCTCAGGACCAGATTTAAAATTGTTACTTACCTCAATACGAGCCAAAACTCTACTCCAAAATGCCTTTGCCTCGCGAATCGGCCTCCAAACGTCCCGAATCTAGCCACAAGCAATACAATACAATCAATACGGCTAAAGGAATTAATTCCATAAGAAAAATGTGAATTATAAGCCAAAATCCGAAATTGGTCCAAACCCGGCCTCCGGGCCCGCATCTTGAAATCCAACAAAAGTCATAAAACCTGAAAGCACATTCACTCACGAGTCTAACCATACCAAATTTATCAAAATCTGACATCAAATGGCCATTCAATTCCCCAAAATTAACTCTCCAAATCCCTAACCTCAAACTCCCAAATTTGACCTCAAAAACACACTAACTAGGTGGTAAATCAGTGGAGAAACATCATTATTGAAGAAAAATAAACACAAGGAGCTTACCTCAGTAATCACTTAAAAAACTCTCTCAAGAACCTCCAATGTCCGAGCTCAAAGTGATATAAATTGTTAAAAATCTCGAAGTCTTGCATTTATATGCTCTGCCCAGGTGTTCCGCACCTGCGACCCAAATCCCGCTTTTGCGGTTGAAAGCCCGCTTCTGCGGAAATCACTAACTTCTCCAGCTACCGCACCTGATCACTCCTTTCCGCTTTTGCAGAAGCGCTTCTGCGCAACAGGTCCGCATATGCGGCCTCGCATGTGTGGAAAGAACCTTGCACCTGCGGCCACTGCCAAGCCCTCCTCCTTTTTGCTTTTGCGGGCTCGCACCTGCGGTTCCCACTCCGTAGGTGCGATTACACCAGCAACAACAAAACTTCAGCTGCTTCCTCAACTTACTTCCAAGTCCTTTAATCACCCGAATTCAACCCGAGGCCTCCGGGACTTCAACTAAACATACCAACAAGTATTATAACCCAATACTAACTTAGTCGGACCCTCAAATTACCTCAAACAACATCAAAAACACAAATTTCACACGGATTCAAGCCTAATGAACTTTGAAATTTTCAAATTCTACAAACGACATCGAAACCTATCAAATCATGTCCGATTGACCTCAAATTTTCCACACAAGTCATAAATGACCCCACGAACCTACTCCAACTTCCGAAAATCCAATCTGACCCTGGTATCAAAAAGTCTACACCCGATCAAACTTTCCAAAATTCCAACTTTTGCCATTTCAAGCCTAATTCTACTCCAGAAACTGCAAATCACAATCTGGACACGCTCCTAAGTCTAGAATTACCCAACGGAGCTAACAAAATAATAAATATTCATGTCCGAGGTCGTTTACACATAAGTCGACATCCGATCGACTTTTCTAACTTAAGCTTTCAATTAAGAGACTAAATGTCTCAATTCACTATGAATTCTCTCTGGACCCGAACCAACTAACCCGATAAGTCATAAGACAATAATAAAGCACAAAAATTAGCAGAAAAGGGGAACGGGGCTACAACTTTTGGAACGACCGGCCGGGTCATTACATCCTCCCCCTTTTAAACAAACGTTCGTCCCCGAGCGGGTTTAGAAACATACCTGGAGTCTCAAATAGGCGTGGATATCTGCTCTGCATCTCCCCCCCCCCCCGGTCTCCCAAGTAGCCTCTTCAATGGGCTGACCTCTTCACTGCACCTTCACTGAAGCTATATCCTTTGACCTCAACTTCCGAACCTGTCGACCCAGAATAGCCACCGGCTCCACATCATAAGTCAAATCACTATCCAACTAAACCGTGCTGAAATCAAAAACATGAGACGGGTCGCCAACATACTTTTGGAGCATGGAAACTTGAAATACTGGATGCACACTCGACAAGCTAGGTGGCAAGGCAAGCTTGTAAGCCACTTCCCCAATCCTCTGAAGTACCTCAAACGACCCAATGAACCGAGGGCTTAACTTGCCCTTCTTCTCGAACCGCATAACACCCTTCATGGGTGAAACCTTCAGCGGAACCTTCTCCCCAACCATGTAAGACACATCACAGACCTTCCTGTCAGCATAATTCTTCTATCTGGACTGTGCCGTGCGAAGCTGCTCCTGAATCAATTTAACCTTGTCCAATGTATCCTGAACTAAGTCTGTACCCAATAGTCTAGCCTCACCGTGCTCAAACCAACCCACCGGAGATCTACACCGCCTCCCATACAAAGCCTCATACGGGGCCATCTGAATGCTCGACTGATAACTGTTGTTATGAGAAAACTCTGCGAGTGGCAGAAATTGGTCTCATGAACCCCCAAAATCAATGACACACGCACGTAGCATATCCTCCAATATCTGAATAGTGCGCTCGGACTGCCCGTCCGTCTGAGCATGAAATGCTTTACTCAACTCCACCTGAGTGCCCAACTCTCGCTGCACGGCTCTCCAAAACTGCGATGTAAACTATGTGCCACTATTTGAAATGATGGAAACCGGCACACCGTGAAGGCGGATAATTTCTCGGATGTAAATCTCAGCCAACCGCTCTGAAGAATAACTGGTGCCCACTGGAATGAAGTACACAGACTTGGACAGCCAATCCATAGTCACCCAAATAGCATCAAAATTCCTTGAAGTCCGTGGGAGCCCAACTACAAAATCCATGGTGATCTGCTCCTACTTCCACTCTGGAATCTCTATCCTCTGAAGCAAGTCACCCGATCTATGATGCTCATATTTTACCTGCTGACAGTTAAGGCGCCGAGCTACAAACCCCACTATGTCCTTCTTCATCCTCCTCCACCAATAGTGCTGCCTCAAGTCCTGGTACATCTTCGTGGCACTCGGATGAATGGAATACAGCGAACTATGGGCCTACTCAAGAATCAACTCACGTAGCCCATCCACATTGGGCACACAAATCCGACCCTACATCCTCAATACCCCATCATCCCCAATAGTGACCTCTCTAGCATCACCGTGCTGAACCCTGTTCTTGAAGACAAGCAAATGAGGATCATCATATTGTCTCTCTCTGATGCGATCAAATAAGGAAGACCGAGAAACAACACAAGTGAGAACGCGACTAGGCTCCGAAATATCCAATCTCACGAACTGGTTGTCCAAACCCTGAACTTCAACAGCAAGAGGTCTCTCACCAACGGGAAGAAAAGCAAGACTACCCATACTCACCGCCTTCCTACTCAAGGCATCAGCCACCACATTGGCCTTCCCTGGATGATACAGAATAGTGATGTCATAGTCCTTTAGCAGCTCCAACCATCCCCGCTGCCTCAGATTGAGATCCTTCTGTTTGAACAAGTGATGGAGGTTCTAATGATCCGTAAACACCTCACAAGACACACCATAGAGATAATGCCTCCAAATCTTCAATGCATGAACGATGGCAGCTAGCTCCAAATTATGGACATGGTAGTTCTTCTCATGAGGCTTCAACTGACGCTAAGCATAAGCAATCATTCTACCCTTCTACATCAACACACACCCAATGCCGATCCGAGAAGCATCACAATACACTATATAAGAGCCCGAAACTGACAGCAAAACTAGAACTGGAGTCGTGGTCAAGGTAGTCTTGAGCTTCTGAAAGCTCTTCTCACACTCACCCGACCACCGGAAAGGAGTACCCTTTTGGGTCAATTTGGTCAAGGGCGATGCAATAGACGAGAAACCCTCCACAAAGATATGATAATAACCGGCCAAGCCAAGAAAGCTCCGAATCTCTGTAGCTGAGGACGGTTTGGGCCAACTCTGAACCGCCTCTATCTTTTTTGGATCCACCTGAATACCCTCACTGGACACCACGTGTCCCAAGAATGCCACTAAGCTGAGCCAAAACTCGCACTTGGAGAACTTGGCATAAAGCTTCTCCTCTCGCAACGGCTGCAACACAATCCTAAAATGTTGGGCGTGCTCCTCCTAACTATGACAGTACACCAGGATATCGTCAATGAACACAATAACAGACGAGTCGAGATAAGGCTGAAATACACTATTCATCAGATGCATGAACGATGTTAGGGCGTTGGTCCGCCCAAAAGAAATCACAAGGAACTCATAATGGACATAACGAGTCTTGAAAGTTGTCTTAAGAATATATGAGTCCCGAATCTTCAACTGGTGATACCCAGACCTCAAATCAATCTTGGTGAACACCCTCGCTCCCTGAAGCTGGTCAAATAGGTCATCAATGCGTGGCAAAGGATACTTGTTCTTGATTGTGACCTTGTTCAACTGCTTATAATCAATGCACATTCTCATAGTACCATCCTTCTTCTTCACAAACAGAACAAGTGCACCCCAAGGTGACACACTAGGCCTAATACACCCCTTATCAAGGAGTTCCTGAAGCTGCTCCTTCATCTCCTTCAACTTAGCGGGTGGCATACGGTACGGAGGAATAGAAATGGATGAATGCCCGACACCAATTCAATACCAAAGTCAATGTCCCGGTCGGGTGGCATGCCTGGCAGGTATGCAGGAAACACATCTGGGAAATCTCGCACCAACGGAACAGAATCAATAGCAGGGGTCTCTGCACTAACATCCTTCATAAAGGCCAAATAAGATAGACAACCCTTCTCAACCATTCACTGAGCCTTCAAGTATGAAATCACTCTACTGGGAACGTAGTATAGAGAGCCTCACCACTCAATCCATGGCAACCCCGACACCGCCAATGTCACGGTCTTAGCGTGGAAATGTAGAACAGCATGACATGGGGACAACCAGTCCATACCCAAGATCACATCGAAATCAACCATACTAAATAACAAGAGGTCCACTCTGGTCTACAATTCCCCAATAGTCACTACACATGACCAGTATACCCGGTCCACAACAATAGTATCTCCCACCAGCATAGATACATGAACAAATGAAACTAGAGACTCACGGGGCATATCCAGATAATGGGAAAAGTATGATGACACGTATGAATAGGTGGAACCAGGGTCAAATAATACAGAGGCATCCATGTGGCAGACTGAGACAATACCTGTGATCATTGCATCGGAAGCAATAACATCTGGTCTGGAGGGCAGAGCATATAATCGGGAATGACCGCCACCTGATCGAGCTCCCTCTCTAGGTTGACCTTTAGCTGACTGGGCCCCACCCTAATTTGGTAGAGCGAGTGGTGAAGTAACTAGTGCTGAAGCTGAAGTCTGACTCCTTTGCTAAGCCAGACCTCCCATAAGACGGGGACAATACAAACTCTCCACACCCATAGCAACTCCCCGGTGCTTATGGTGGGGACTGGAGGGAGCCCCGAGCACCGGGATAACTGGTAGAAGGACCTGGCATAGATGAGCCCTGACCCAATAGAGCACGGGATGAACTCTGAGTTGGAAGGGCACAGAGAGCTGAGTGACCCTGCTGATAATTGTGTGAACCATGGCCAGATGATGCACCACGGTGAACTGGGCGAGCCATCTGAGCATGCCTATAAGGACGACCCCTGCCGTGGTAGAACTGACCCCCAGAAGGAACACCGTTGAATCCAGTTACACCCCATATTTTCGTACGTGAAACTACGCCATAAATAAATTGATGAAAGCTCGGAAATGAGATGTTACATTCTGCATTTTCGTACGTTAAAGTTTTGTCATAAGTTAATCGACGTAAGTTCGGGAATGAGATTATTTTGGGATAATAAGTATTATGCTATTTCAAAGGAGTACAGTGTAATCTTTCTCAAGAATATCATACGGATTTTCCCTACTTCGATCCGCCGTTACGCGTTGTCGCAATCAACAGTGTTAAAGGGATTGTCAAGAGAATCGGTTTAGGTATGTTAAGGCTATCCCTTCTTTCTTTTGGCGTGATCCAAATGATACAAACGAAATGAGCAAAATACGCAACTTTCATAAATGACTCTATTCGTAGAAATATTAGGGGTGTCTATATTCTTGATTGAATATAGAATAAATAACTTGTTGTTTTTGTGGGTCCTTGATCGTTTGAGATCAAAAACCATAATTAAAAAGAAGAGGCGGGCGGATCAGGTAAACGGGTCTGGACCCAGTTTCAATAAGGGGTCATTTGGATTTGGGTCTGTAGGCGGGTTAAGGGGTTGGGCCTGGTGTTGTGGGCCATTTTTAATTCTATTTTTGGCTCTATATTAGGCCATGATTTTAAAAATATTAACTGGTTATAAAATAAAAAGATGTTTATTTAAAACTAACACTTTCAAAATAATAGACTATAATTGTAAAAATATAAAAAGTTATTTTGACCTAAATAGCATCATAAAGATAATTATTGAAATATATTGGCTATTATTGCAAATGATGTAAAAAATATAAATATAATTATATATAATGATATAAATATTATAAAATATGCATGTTGACGTAAATAATTAGTTTGGAAAATTATTCACTTAGAGATAATTTCAAATAAGTAATTAATAAATATTTTCCAATTAAGATGCCAAAATTAATTTAAATTTTTTAAATATTAAAGAAATGAAATGAAATTATTTGAATGAAACTTTCGTAATAATAATTTTGCAAAAGTATGAAAAACATGTCATGCAAATAGTAATGTAGGGAAATACTCTCTAAATAATACTTGAAAATATATTTAAAAAAATTATATTAGGAAATTTACTGGCCGAGTGGTTAACAAGAGGGTAAAAATGGGTAACAATAACTATTTTTATGGAGTTCATGTAGATATATTTACAAATCATAAGAGTTTTCATTACATATCAAGCAAAAACAAATTGAATCTGAGACAGTAAAGATGGCTTGAGTTGTTAAAGGACTAAGATGTCGATATTTTATAAGAGGTGCTCTGTTTACAACTACCTTTTGGAGATACTTTCAAAAGGGATGGGGTACAAAGATCAATCTTAGCATAGCTTTCCACCCATAGACACATGGTCAGGCCAAACGCACCATTCAGATGCTCGAGGACATGTTACGATCTTGCGTTCTAGACTTCAAAAGAAGTTGGGAAGATCATCTACCTCTCCTTGAGTTTGCTTACAATAACAACTACAATTCTAGCATTTAGATGGTACAATATAAAGCACTATATGGAACAAAGTGCAGATCTCCTATTGACTGGTTCGAGGTTGGCGAGACAAAAGTTATTGGGTCCTAATTTTGTGCAACATGTTGTAGAGAAGGTGAAGATGATTCAAGATCGATATTGACCGCTCAAAGCAGACAAAAATCCTACTCGGATAACCGACGTCGATATTTAGAATTTGTAGTGGGAGAATGGGTATTCATAAATGTGTCGCCTATGAAAGGCGTAATGAGGTTTGGCAAGAGAGGCAAAATCATTCCCCGGTATATCGGACCATATCGGATTATCCAGGAAATTGGCCAAGTCGCTTATAACCTCGAGCTACCCACAGAATGAGGAGCAATGCACTCGGTGTTCCATGTGTCCATTTTTCGCAAGTGCTTGGGTGATCAATCTTGTATTACCCCCATTGAAGATGACCAAGTTACATAGGACATATCCTATGAGGAAATCTCGGTGGCTATCCTAGATAGTCAAGTTCGTAAGTTGTGATCCAAAGAGGTAGCTTGAGGTAATGTACTTTGGAGAAAAACAATAAAGAGGAAATGACATTGGAAGCAGAAGAGGATATAAAATCTAGATACCCTTGTTTATTTTATACTATATATAGGAGGAAATGTTGAAACCATTATAGCAGACACAACTTAATGTACCACGAAATATAATTGATGGATTATGAAAGATTGCCTGAAATTCAACACTCGAGCACGAATGATCCGAAGGGGGGGGAGGGGTGATGTTACCCCGCACTATCTATCCACCCCTAAAGTAGAAGATTGATAAGATTGGCTTCTAGCACAACCAATTGTCCGGCGATACGTTATGGGGACTGTCACGATCCAATTTCTCCTATAGGCCGTGATGGCACCTAACGTCTCCGCTAGGCAAGCCTACGATGAATTTACTATGTGATTTCTTCTTTTAAATAATTTCCAAGTCATTAAATCTCATTTGTTTAGAAATTTAATAAATAGAGAGTCAAATGATTAAAAATGAAAGTATCTAAATGCAAGCATAAATATGTAAATACTCCAAAACCATAAAGTCTACTAGAGTGTGTGCACAGATCTGGTGTCACAGGTGTATGAGAAACTAGTATAATATACAAAACTCTAAATACTGTTTGCAATAAAGTAGACAGAATATAATTATAAAAGAGAGACTCTAGGGGCTACAGAACGGCTCGGGAAGCAGCTCACCACTAGGCCTCGGGATATCTGCCACGCGCACTGGTAGGACCGCCAGATGCACCTGCCTCAGATCTTGTACGGTTAGTACAAAAGTGTAGCGTGAGTACATAAATAACATGTACTCAGTAAGTATCAAGTCTAACCTCGAAGAAGTAGTGACGAGGGGTCGACATCGATACTTACTATGGGCTAACAGTAAAGAAATACAAGATTCTAAACGAGCGCGGATTATGTAAATAATAACAATAACTCAATAATAAGAAAAAGGAAATAAACCTTTCACACATGGTAAGTTCCAAATAAATTTCCATCTTATAATATTTTGCCTCTCAAATCAGGGAAGGATATCAAGTATATGATTACACATCAAGAGTTATCACGGACGATTATGCCGAGGTCGTACGGCCCGATCCAGAATAATGTGTACACTGTCAAGGGTCCAGCGGCACGAACCATAGATGAATCTATCTACTGCCGAGGCGTTCGGCCCGTTCCACAAGAATAGAGGATACTTTATAAGCTTCTGAATTAAACGTTATTGAAGGCATTAACACAATGTAATACAAATTCAATTAACGGTCTTTCACAATTCCTCTAACAAGTTCCAATATAATTTAGGCACGTTAATTAGCAAGTAGGGTACAAACATCTCAAATAATTCATGATTTGGGTCATAAGACTACCCGAACATAAGCATAATTAGTAGCTAAGCACGGACTCTCGTCACCTCATACGTCCGTAGCCCCCACAATTAGAAGCAATCATTGATTTAAATCACATATGGGGTAAATTCACTCTTACAAGATTAGACAAGAGACTTACCTCGTCTCAAAGCTCACTTTCCGGACACAAATTCACTCCAAAGCCTCAACTAGGTGCCAAACAATCCGGAACTAGTCAAATGTTGTATAAATCAATTATATATGTTCAAATGTTCATATTCTAACTATTAGAGTGATCACCCAACCCCAATTGAAGGATCCCTAAAATTCATCCACGGGCCCACGTGTCCGGATTCCGGAAATTTTCGAAGAAAATTGTTACCCATAACCTCACAAACTCAAAGATATAGTTTTCACTAAGATCCATAACCATTTTTGTGGGTAAATCTCATTTCTATCAAAACCCAGGGTTATTCATCTAAACCCATAATTTTCACAAATTTTCATGTTAAATATACCCATAATCTATGTATTAAACTCATATTGCCTATAAATTACTTACCTCAATTATCTAGATCAAAATCCCCCTCTTTGAAGCTCCAAAATCGCCCAAGAGTGAAATAAATGAACTCAAAATAGCCTAAGCCCCATTTTAAGAGGACCACTCTACCTCGAGCGATTTCGCACCTGCGATCGCTGGGCCGCATCTGCGGCATCGCTTCTGCGGAAGTGCCTAAGGCTGGCTGGTTTTGCTTCTGCGGGAGTGCCTAAGGCTGGCTGATTTCGCTTTTGCGGATGGGATACAGCTTCGGCGGCGCTGCTCTTGCACTTGTTTCCCCGCTTCTGCAGACCACTAGCCAATGCCCAAAGCTGCTTATGCGATCGTCTTCTTTGCAACTGTGCCTCTGCAGGTGCGGTCCCTTCACCGCTTCTACGATCACTGGGTAGCCTGTGGTGCACCGCTTCTGTGGTCCATAGCTCGCTTCTATGAGCTCAATCCAGTGGCTATCCCTACGCATGAGCGATTACACCAGAAACCTGGTGTAATCAACAAGTTTGAAATCATACCAACAAGTTTGGGTTAGGCACATATGAGCAATAAGGCTTCCCATTCAAGACGTTAAATTCACATATGA
The DNA here is from genome assembly GCF_000390325.3 of Nicotiana tomentosiformis. NCBI lineage: Eukaryota > Viridiplantae > Streptophyta > Magnoliopsida > Solanales > Solanaceae > Nicotiana > Nicotiana tomentosiformis. The sequence continues at coordinate 59,291,838 of NC_090822.1, forward strand.
GCAATTTGGGAGTCTTAGGCACATAGAGGCTTTTCATACAATCTGGCATAATAACCTTTATTTCGATCTTGACAAGAAGTCTTAGCATTGCTAGCACATATTCCCCATTTTGAACAAATCCTCAAATAACAAGATAACATGATGAAGCATTTAGAATGAATATTGAACTTACATCCTTCAACAAAAACACATTAGAAATTGCCAATTCTATAATGATCAAGGGCTTACTCCAATTACATGAACACCGTGGGGTTCGATTCTAAGAAGAAGGGGGTTTAGGCAAACATACCTCAATTGAGCCTCTTAAAACTCTAAGATGTTCCGGAATATTAGCAACTTCAATCTATTTTAGCAATATAGCAAAATTGAACCCAAAATTAGAAAAACGATCATAATTCTAGCTCGCTTGAGCATTCTATCAAATACCATGTGTGCATAAATGTTTTAAGGTCCTTTTTGTGAAAGACTCCGCCAACCCACACCCCATTCTTTTCTACCTTTAACTCACAATCTTCCCATATACCTTAGGAAAACATGCATGCATGCAAAGTAAGCACCCCCATCCCCATGAATTACCTTACTAATGGCCCATTGTAGTCACATTTTGAAAATTAAGAGTTTGGGTGATAGAATCTTACCTCTTAGGAAGAAGACCTAGGTGCCTCTCTTGATAATCTTCAAGGTTTTAAATGAGAATTGAAGAACAGTTTGATGAAGATCACTTCTCCCTCTAGGACCCTCTCTCTCACATAAAATATATCAAAAAATATGATTAAAATGGTCCATGGGATGTGTTTTAACGGAATAGGGCCGGGTTTAAAAACCATAAAATTGAAGCTCCAGAACAGGTTCTGTGGTTGCATATGCGACCGCATAGTGGTTCTGCGGTCCGCGAAAGGATCACAAAAATAGGGGCCAGAACTAGAAAGAAACTGATCTGGTATGCACCACAGAACCTCCCTCCGAAAAATCCCAGGGTAGGAAATGCGACAAGAATGCAGCCCGCGAAACGGTTATGCGGTCGCATAATGGCTGCAAAATTAACATCAAATATGCACCAGAAAGTCCGAACCGCATCGAGCATAAGATTTGGTATCACAGAATCCGGGTTTTTAGGAAATATTTTACGAGGCATTACATAAGATTTAGAGCCACGACGATCTACCTATAGATGTTTTACCTCTTCCTCTTTGGCATCGTTTCATATCATCGATGACCCTTACCCGCCTTGCAGTAGTCCTTTAATACTAAATATAACAAAATTCCTTACCCACGAGGGTGACAGTTAGTGTAACTGGCACACATAGTCACTTAAGCTTAACTTTTCTCACATTGCTTGCTTTAGGGAAGCGTCTTCCTGAATGACCTTTAAGGGTTATTCTTCTGTCGTCCATTCTTTTATCGCCGTAACGTAATCTGAAATTCTCATGATGCCATCTATTATCAAATTACTCAGTCCCCAATTTATGTTTAGTTTATCTTGTTCACCAGCCCATACTGATTTCTATTACTCTGGGGTCTAACTTTTCCTTTAGGTAATCATGTTAGAGTCATAAACTTATTTCTCGAAATGAGGATATGACTTTATGGTCTATACTCTTTTGTTGTCTCAAGGCCTGTCACCTCTCGACTTTTCCCTCACTTGACTATAGACTCTGTATTACTATCATTTTTATTTGTTTTATCTACTGTTGTCATCCATGTACCACATTTTACTCATAATGCTTCATTAACTCTCTTATTATTTCCATGCTAACATTTCATGTCTATCACTTTATTCTTAAAACTTCAACAAGACATTCTTTTGCCTTTAGCTCCTCTTTGCTCCATCCACTGGCTCTTCGGGTTGCCTAACATTATTTCTCTACTAGGTACGGGAGCCACGCTAAGGTAAAGCTTCCAATGCCTATCTTTGTAATTTTTTTGAACATTCTAGTATTCATATCTAGCTATACTATTCTAGAGTGCACCATCTGGGTGTCTCACAAAGAGATCTATTAGCACATTTGCAATATCGTTCGGAAATGTCAACTAACGCAAACAATCCATCCATCCTTTTGGGTTACTCTACCCCTAGCCGGATCCTGATATCCCGTCCTTCTCTTAAACCATATCTGTTAGTTTCCATAGGGTATAACTGAGATGGGTGTGGCCGATTGTACATACCTCTGCTATTGTTAAAGGTAACTCAAAATGCTTATATCTCCCCTCCTGAATGGTAAGTAATGATAATCTTCACTGGATGGGTACCTCGTACCCTTCTTCATCTTGCTTTTTTTACATTGTTGAAACTTGTATCTATCTTCTGATTCTCTCATTGCTTTTCACCATATGGGTGGATAGATATTCTCTCAATGCTCTTAGTACACACATGTTCTGCTGAAGACTTCACATTTATCCATCATAAGAATGATGCAAAATCGTGTTCCTCTGACTCAACTTTTCCACAGCCATATTCAATCTCTTACCGAATGTCGTTCTAGATCTAGAGATCATTGTATTATGAATAAGATAGAGTTTAAGAGTTCGAATTCCTAAAACTAGGCTCTACCACACGATCTAGAGTAAGAAGAAAGAGTGACAGTCCTAAATGCCCTGTATCCTGCTTCTTATAAGTGTGGTGCACAACACACCCATAAACAAGACCCTACTAGACACGACTTGTAGACTCCCTAGGACAGAACTGCTCTGATACCACTTTTATCACGACCAAAACCGATGGGCCACGATGGACATCGGTACCTTACTCAACCGAGTACCAACGTAACGTATCTTTCTTATAGGACGACCCAACATGTAATACAAACTTATACATATGACATACGGTCCTATAAGACCAAAATGATCACTCGTACACTTAATATAGGCCGACAAGGCCATACAATCTTTCACGTACTTGACATATGTCTACAAGCCTCAAAGAGTAGATAAATACCATAAAGGTCGGGACAGGACCCCGCCATACTAATCAATACATGACCAAATTTTACTGACCAATAAGTAACTTCGGAGCCAATGGAGCGCAACAACACCTTCCGCTGAGCTGATAGCCTACTTGGAGAATTCTCAACCTGTCTATCGGGACCTTCGGGCATGAAACGAAGCGTCCTTCGGCAAAGGGACGTCAGTACAAATAATGTACCGAGTATGTAAGGAATAAAAATCAGTAAATAATAGAAATGAGAGAAACATGGTGTAAAAGTCTCAACACCTATGTCTGAATAGCTCTGTAAATCATTTCATATTTATAATGCCATGCATATGCGTATAAATGTTCATATCATGCATAGGTATATGCGTTCATATCATCATCAAGCCTTTGAGGGCATCCCATCATATCATCTCGGCCTCTGTGGGCAAAATCATCAACGTATACCAGCTGATCAGGTGGTGGTGGATATATAACGCCGTAACCTTTTACCATATCCCATATACATATAATATACGCGTATATAATGCCATCTGCTCATGGTTCTATATACATATATAAATGAATGAAATGCATAAGAAGTACGTTAATAAGATTTCTCAGAATGTCATAAGATCAATATGCCCTTGATTAATATCATGAAATAAACTTTATCAACTTATGTTTGAGGCCCATGAACAAATGATAGAATAAAAGGATACATGGGGAATAAAGAACATAGGCACTTTTAGTACTTCTATGAATAAAGTCATTTATGAAAGTTTTGCATTTACTCGTTTTGTTTGTATCGTATGGATCAAGCCAAAAAAGAAAGAAGAGATATCCTTAACATTACTGAGCCGATTCTCTTGATAATCCCTCTAACATACGTCAATTGCGACAAATCACGTAACGGCGAATCGAAGTAGGGAAAAATCTGTATGATATCCTTGAGAAAGATTGCACTGTACTCCCTTAGAATCGCGATTTCATGTTGCTATAGTATTATGTAGTTTCATATGAATTGTTTGAGCTCCATCCGTTACTTAGAAAATCTTAGCATCGCACTTTAAGACTTGTGAACAATATCACTAATTACGGATGAGAGTTTGCTTACTATAAGATAAGGAATCCATAGATGTTGTACACTCTTTTTGCCTTCTTGATAGCATTCTTCAACAAAATGAGATAAATGTGCACATATATCTTTAATGTTGCGACCACCTTCTTAAGGTCATGGATAGATGGCATTTGCTGCCAAATTTCCATACCCCCACGTGGATGTTGTCCCTTAGTATTTATCCAAAATTCTCACTTAATTATTTATCCATAAATTTCTAATTAATTTGTTAACTTCCCACTCAAATCAATAATTAACCAATTATCCACATAATTAAGAATTATCTCCAATTACTTAAAATACTACTCACTTTTAACACACTTTATACATCTTACTATCATGGTCATGTGGTACCTTGTATGGCACTAGTCCATAAATACGACTTTACTTATCTTCACGACTTTACTTATCACTTGTTTGAAATAGATTAATACTTATAATCTCAAAATAATCTCATTCCCAAACTTACATCGATTAACGTACGACGAAACTTTAACGTACGAAAATACGGGATGTAAGATCTCATTTTTTATCTTTCATCAATTTATTTGTGGCGTATTTCACGTATGAAAACATGGAGTGTAACATCATTCCCCCCTTTGATGCACTTAACATTATCATAACTGTAAGGCCCTGGAAAATTTTGCTAAGTAATTTAAGGTTTCGGGGTGCCAAGGTAAGTTAATGTATTATATTTTGGAGTTTTGGGGTTGAACAGTGTGGTGGGGAGTTGAAATTTTTCAATCTCGCGTCGCCCAACTTGTAGCGCGCAAGTCCGTTCTATATCCCTCGCGAAGCCAGGTCTATAGCGCGCTAGACCACGCTATAAAGCGTGCCTCGCCAGGTCTATAGCTGGCTACAGAGCGTGCCTCGCCAAGTCTATAGCTGGCTACAGAGCGTGCCTCACCAGGTCTATAGCTGGCTACAGAGCGTGCCTAACCTGATCTGTAGCCTGATCCGGAATTTCGGAGTATCCATTCTTGTATTGTTATAACCCGACCCAACTTCGATAAATAACCCTTGAAGCTCATTCTGGAGCAAAAATCTGATATTTTTAGAGAGAAGTGAGAGTGTTCTAGAGAGAGTAAGAAGCTCAAGTGCTTTGTTCATCAAGATCTTGTCCAAGCCTTGAAATCCAACAAGAAATCCCTCAAGTTCTTCATCTAAGAGTTAAGGTTCCGTACCCTAGTTTTCAATTTCGAATTTGGATGGAAGATGGTTGATTAAGAGTATTATTTATACATAAATGTACCAATAAGGTTTGTGGGAAGATTGTTGAGCTCAAATGGGTAAAGATTGGGTTGTGAAGTGAAGGAAATCTTGTGGAAGAACCTTATAACCAATTTGCACACCTAGTGTTTGATGAAATGCTTATGTGAGGTGAACCCATGAATATCTTCCTAATTATGGTTTACTTTTGTTATGTTTCTAAATAGATTGAAGTTGCTAGAATTTCTAGAACATCGTAATAATGTAAGGAAAGCTCAAGAAAGGTTTTTTGGCTAAACTTTCTCTCTTAGAATTGAATTCAATGATGTTCTCATAAGTTTCAAGTATGGTTGTCTCAAGTTCCTTATTCTATGTTCCGAGTTGTTCCCATTAAATTCGATTGTCCCGAATAAGCAAAGTGTCGAGAATTAGGTATTTAAAACGTGTTCCGAATGTTCCTAACACATTATGTTATCCTTTGGAAATGTGTTCAAGAATGATATGTGTATTAAAATGCTATGTCTTTGAGTTGTGTTTCAAAAGAAGGTTATGATTACAAATTGTGTGAGAAAACTCAATATGCTTAAGACTCTTAATTGCTCATATGTGTACCTAAACTCTTGATTGGAAATGTCTTACCGTTGATAACTTATAAAGATAGTTGGAAGTGAAATAAGTAAATTGGGATATAAAGTGTGGCCTATGTGCATAAGTGAAAGTTCTACTTGTGACCAATGGTGCCAATGGAATTAAAAGATGTGAAAGAAATATGAAATGCGATGATTGATATAAGTGAAAGTTATACTTGTGGCCAATGGTGCCAATGAATTACAAGGTTTGAAAGAAGTATGAAATCCGATGATTGATATAAGTGAAAGTTATACTTGTGGCCAATGAAATGAAATGATATGAGAAAGGTTATGAAATGAGCGTTGATTCAACTATTCCAAATTGACTACGAAAATAGAATTGCCTAAAAGCTTATGAACTCAAGTCATGCCCATATGTGGTTGTTCTAACAAATGCTATGCTTTGTGAGTAATTTCAATGTGTTTTGCATTCTTACATATTCGTGGGTTAAAATTGTGTATTGCCCTTTTTGGGGAAAAAATGTATGTCAACAATAAATGGTATGTTATTTGTTGATGATTTTAACTTGCACATCAATTGTCAATCGTTTTACTCCATTTCTTGAAAAGAAATCTATTGTGCTTAAATTGTTCATTTCTAATGAACTTTAAGTTGTGATTTCTGGAATATTATATGTATGTTGATATTTTTGATGATGATACATGAGAGGGAAGAAATGAAAGTGTGGAATATCAAATATGGCCACTGTGCCTTGAATAAAGAATGTTGTGAATGGCCAAAAAAGCCAAGGAAATATTGTTGTTGTTATTGGTTGAAAATACTAGTGGAGATTTATACAATGTGAAAGATGATGAGGTAAATACATTTGCACCTATGTTATTTTTGTGAATTATTTCCCCTATTTGGGATGAGAGATGTGATAAAATACTTCATCTTAATTGGCATGAGATTGATTGATATAAAAGGGTTGATGTCTCGAATAAGACAGCCTAGCCTATCGGGTCGTGATCAGAGTCCGCGCTAAAATTACGGTAGTATTGGTATTGATAGTGATTGTGGTTGATTCTCTAATGAGATAGCCTAGCCGATCGGTTTGTGATCGGATTCCGTGCTAAAAGTACGGTGGCATTGGTATTGGAAGTGATTGTAGTTGATTCTCTAATGAGATAGCCTAGCCGATCGGGTCGTGATCAGACTCCGTGCTAAAAGTACAGTGGCATTGGTATTGATAGTGATTGTGGTTGATTCTCTAATGAGATAGCCTAGCCGATCGGGTCATGATTGGACTCCGTGATAAAAGTACGGTGGCATTGGTATTGATAGTAATTATGGTTGATTCTCTATTGACTCAGTGATAAAAGTATGGTGGCATTGGTATTGATAGTAATTGTGGTTAATTCTCTATTGAGATAGCCTAGTCGATCGGATCGTGATCGGACTCCGTCGCATTGATATTGTGAACATCGGTATTGTGAACATTGGTATTGTGAACATTGGCATTGTGAACAGTGGTATATCGGTGCTAAAGACCTCCCAACCAAATATTGTATATGAAGTTCGTATTTTAAAAATTATTATGTTTTAACTGGACATTTGGATATTGTTGATTGTGACTTGCTGTGTCTATGTGTTGCCTTTTCTTATATGGTCATTCTATTTTGAAAGAGGACTTTTAGCTATACATACTAATGCTATTCGATAGTACTAATGTCCCTTTTGCCGGGGGCGCTGTATCATTAATGGATACAGGTGGTTCTACAGTAGGCGGCATTGATTAGTGATAGCAGTACACTCTTTTCAGTTGATTTGGTGAGTCCCACTTTATTTCGGGGTCATGTATCTTTTATTTCTCGTGCACTGTGTATTGAGGTATAGCCGGGGCCTTGTTGTAGGCATTTTCATATTACTCTTATATTGAACTTAGAGGCTCTGTAAACAGGTTATGGGTTGTGGTTGATATTGGGGAATTGAACTAGAAATGTTGGTATTTGGAAATCATGTTTTTTATTAATTCTATAAACTTGTAATACTTTGGAAATTATGAACGAAGTTGCTAATGGGAATGAAAAAGGAAGTTGTTAATAAAATCTTTCCAGTGTTTGATTAATGGAGTACATCTCCTCTTTATTCATGGACGATTTTGGGTAGAAGGAAATCTAACAGGCTTGGTCAGCCGGGTTCTTTCAGTTGAGCACCGGTCGCGCTCCTCGAGTTTGGGGCGTGACAAAATTGGTATCAAAGCCTAAGGTTTTAATGTGTCCTAGGATGTCTCGGAGCCGTGTCTAGTAGAGTCCTTCTTATCAGTGTATTGTCGACCACATCTATAATGAGGAGGCTACTTGGACATTTAGGAATTTCACACTTCCGTGATACTCCAGATCGTGCAATAGAGCTCATGATAGGAATCTAATTTCCTCTTCATGTCTCAATTTCCATATGAGTAACCCGCAAGTTCGAGGCAGCGAGGAGTGAATGATAAAACCAGTTGTTAGGAGAAGTGTCCCTGTTTTTATTAATGTTACCCCACCACCAGTTTATGTGGTGAGAGCACCTAAGAAATAAAAGAGGGTTATTGGCATTAATTAGCCGAAATGTTTGACATGAAAGAAGAGCCACTCGTGTTTAGCCACTCGGTTTATGTTGGATGATTCTTGAAATATGTTATGATTTTGGAAAGAGGGGGACACAAGAAGAACAAATTCCTTTAGGTTGGATACACCTATTCCGGTCTGCCGATATACGGGCAAAAATAATTTGCTTCATGTTGTGAGTATGCTCAGAAGCGTGTTAGAGGTGGGAGATTTGGGCAATTTCAAAAGTCCATACAATTAGCTGTTGCAGAGATTGTTACTCCCGCCATGAAGTCTTGCAGGAAGACTAGGGTAGATGCTTAAGATGTATGCAAAAAGGGTAAGTATCAGGTAAGTGGGCGAGTTAGTTTAACGGACCCCATCCTCGTTGTGTGAAGTGTATGGGATGTCATTCGGGGGTATGTCACTATGGTACTAATTTATGTTTTGGATGTGGAGTAGAGGAGTATCAATTAAGGTACTGTCCTGTCAATCTAAAGTCATCAAGTAAGTCACTCCTTAGTACATCATTATGAACACCGCATTATTTTCCTTGTTGTATATGTACATCCATATTGAAGAGGCCTACATAAATATGGTCTTAACCAAAACGTTGAATCACAAAACATTGCATACTTTCTGAATGAGACGCATTATTCGTGAAGCCACTCTATCAAAAATTCTCTTATTTACAACCTTCTGTGGAATTGAGCTCTATAATTATGTCCTTGATTTGAGTTATAACTCTAGGATTAATACTCCCCGCTTGTTTCCCTAAATTCTCAACAAGGGACTATACCTGATGTATTTCTTATAGAACCTTTTGATTCAAATGGATAAAATCTGCTCACCTGTGCTGATGCATGAACAGTCATGAAGTTTACCTATGTGGTATCAAATCCAATGTATTGCAGCCTGGTGTTGAGACCCTTCTTGAGCCACTCTTTCTCTTTCCGGTGAATGTGGTTCATATGGTTTGAACAGTCACTTCACTTCTTTGTGAATATTATTATGAATCCTTTTCACTGTCTAGTAACATGAGAGCATATCTCAGCACCAATCCCGTGCGTACATGCCAATTGAAAGGGGCTACTTATTTGTATAAAGTTTCTGACAAATTTGAGATTTATCACAAATTCGTCATAGGGAGATCTTGTTATTTACCCATCTCAATATGACTTTCATGTCCACCTAGATGTTTTCATATTTTGGCACATATCATGAGCATATTGATTTGAAAGACAAGTTTGTCGTATCTCTAGTCCTCTCGTATAGTATCAACTATTGGCAAGGGATGAGCTGTTAGAATGATAATAATCTCGCATGTGTTCAACTTCTTTTTCAACCTCACGAGCTTGTGGCGTATCTATTCTCTGTGTCATTCAATGTTAAGAGCATAATGCAATTTCATGTATTTTGAAACCCATATCACATTCGGGGTGCCAAATTATTCTCATTTCAAGTTGAACTGATTTTCCCTACATTATCAATGCCTACTAAGAAACTCTATGCTTCATTTGTTGAATCGATGATTTCGTCACAATGATTAATAGTGGCAGCATTATTGGTGGTCACCCTCATGTCTCTTAGAATATAACCTCTTAAAATACCCTTCTCGGCACGTTGATGGATTCTTGAATAATTCCAGCCTAATCTCGAACCTCCTTATTCCTATTTATAGTAACCTATTGGGGTTGAAGGTTCAAATATGTCAAAGAAACATCATCATCTGGTGATCAAATATAATGGATAGGAAGTTTTATTGCCATATTCAAGCTAGCACATCTTAGAGTAATTGTTGGAGGTCGCCAAAGGTTTAGTTTGGGTGTTCGGCGTAGGGATTTAGAGTTAAAGAAAGTGAATGGGTTATTCTCAAACTTTTCTCTAAAAATATTATGGGTGAATTGTGAAGGAAGTTAAATAATGTTTACTCATATTAGGCCTTATGAAATCTTTAAGGAAATAGGCCAAACTTTGAGTATGATGTTTTTCCTATTATTGCCCTCCGTGTACCCGGTGTATCATGTGACTATGTCTATATTAAGCTAGTTGTAAATCCTTTGTCGATCGTTCCGGTGAAAACTACTGAAGGTGAAGTAAATGGATAATTGGCTTATGAGGGGTATCTAATTGTCATCCTTGTTAGATAAGTTTGGGAGTTGAGATTGTTTTCGTGAATGTGTAAAGTTCATGTCAAGATACCGCTTTTGTTAATGTAATGCCCTCAATGTTGAGATTAGTGTTGTTGATATATAAATTGTGATGATTTGTCGAGTTTTGGAAGTGTTGTTAGGGTGGTTTTGGTGTTACTCTGGCAGGTGGTTAGACCCAAATACAGGGGAGACTCTGCCGAAATATCTGAAGAATATTTTGTAGTCAGTAAAATTTGGGAGATTGAGATGTGTTAGAAAAGTGATAAGTTATGATAAGCGTTTGGGGACGGACTCTACTCCTTATTAAAGGACAAATGATCCTAAGCGGCGGAGAATGTAAGGCCCCGAAAAATTTTTCTAAGTAAGTTCAGGTTTCGGGGTGCCAAGGTAGGTTAATGTATTATATTTTGGAGTTTTGGGGTTGAACAGTTTGTTGGAGAGTTGAAATGTTTCAGTCTCGCGTCGCCCAACATGTAGCGCGCTTAACCGTGCTATATCCCTCACGAAGCCAGGTCTATAGCGCGCTAGACCACGCTACAGAGCGTGCCTCACTAGATCTATAGTTGGCTAGAGAGCATGCCTCGCCAGGTCTATAGCTGGCTACAGAGCGTGCCTCACCAGGTCTATAGCTGGCTACAGAGCGTGCCTAGCCTGATCCGGAATTTTGGAGTATCCATTCTTCAATTGTTATAACCTGGCTCAACTTCGATAAATAACCCTTGAAGCTCATTTTGGAGTAAAAATCTAATATTTTTAAAGAGAAGTGAGAGTGTTCTAGAGAGAGGAAGAAGCTCGAGTGCTTTGTTCATCAAGATCTTGTCCAAGTCATGAAATCCAACAAGAAATCCCTCAATTTCTTCATCTAAGAGGTAAGGTTCCATACCCTAGTTTTAAATTTCAAATTTTGGTGGAAGATGGTTGATTAAGAGTATTATTCATACATGCATGTACCAATAAGGTTTGTGGGAATATTGTTGAGCTCAAATGGGTAAAGATTGGGTTGTGAAGGGAAGTAAATTTTGATGAAATGCTTAAGTGAGGTGAAACCGTGAATATCTTCCTAATTATGGTTTACTTTTGTTATGTTTCTCAATATATTGATGTTGCTAGAATTTATGGAACATCGTAGTAATTTAAGGAAAGCTCAAGAAAGGTATGTTGGCTAAACTTTCTCTCTTAGAATTTAATCCAATGATTTTCTCATAAGTTTCAAGTATGGTTGTCTCAAGTTCCTTATTCTATGTTCCAAGTTGTTCTCAATAAATTCGATTGTCCTGAATAAGCAAAGTGTCAAGAATTAAGTATTCAAAATGTCTTATGAATGTTCCTAACACATTATGTTATCCTTTGGGAATGTTTTCAAGAATTATATGTGTATTAAAATGCTATGTCTTTGAGTTGTGTTTCAAATGAAGGTTATGATTCCAAATTGTGTGAGAAAACTCAATATGCTTAAGACTCTTAATTGCTCATATGTGTACCTAAAGTCTTGATTGGAAATGTCTTACTGTTGATAACCTATAAAGATGGTTGGATGTGAAATAAGTTAATTGGGATATAACGTGTGGCCAATCTGCATAAGTGAAAGTTATACTTGTGGCCAATGGTACCAATGGAATTAAAAGATGTGAAAGAAGTATGAAATGCGGTGATTGATATAAGTGAAAGTTATACTTGTGACCAATGGTGCTAATGGAATTAAAAGATGTGAAAGAAGTATGAAATCCGATGATTGATATAAGTGAAAGTTATACTTGTTGCCAATGGAGCCCATGAAATGAAACGATGTGAGAAAGGTTATGAAATGAGCCTTGATTTAACTATTCCAAATTGACTACGAAAATAGAATTGCATAAAAGCTTATGAAGTCAAGTCATGCCTATTTGTGGCTGTTCTAACAAATGCTATGCTTTGTGAGTATTTTCAATGTGTTTTGCATTCTTACATATTCGTGGGTGAAAATTGTGTATTGCCCGTTTTGGAGAAAAAAACGTATGTCAAGAATAAATGGTGTGTTATTTGTTGATGATTTTAACTTGCGCATCAATTGGCAATCATTTTACTCCATTTCTCGGAAAGACATCTATTGTGCTTAAATTGTTCATTTCTAATGAACTTAAAGTTGTGATTTCCGGAATATTATAATTATGTTGATATTTATGATGATGATACATGAGAGGGAAGAAATGAAAGTGTGGAATATAAAATATGGCCACCGTGCCTTGAATAAAGAATCCTTTGAATGGCCAAAAGAGCCATGGAAATGTTATTGTTATTATTGGTTGAAAATACTAGTGGAGATTTATACAATGTGAAAGATGATGAGGTAAATACATTTACACCTATGTTATTTTTTTGAATTATTCCCCTTATTTGGGATGAGATTGATGTGATAAAAATATTCCTCTTAATTGGGATGAGATTGATTGATATAAAGGGGTTGATATCTCGAATAAGATAGCCTAGCCGATCGGGTCGTGATCGGACTCTGTGCTAAAATTACGGTGGTATTGGTGTTGATAGTGATTTTGGTTGATTCTCTAATGAGATAGCCTAGCCGATCGGGTCGTGATCGGACTCCGTGCTAAAAGTAAGGTGGCATTGCTATTGGTAGTGATTGTGGTTGATTCTCTAATGAGATAGCCTAGCCGATCGGGTCATGATCGGACTCCGTGCTAAAAGTACGATGGCATTGGTATTGATAGTAATTGTGGTTGATTCTCGAATGTGATAGCCTAGTCGATCGGGTCGTGATCGGACTCCGTCCTAAAAGTACGGTGGCATTGATATTGTGAACATCGGTATTGTGAACACTGGTATTGTGAACACTGGTATTGTGAAAATTGGTATTGGGAACAGTGGTATATCGGTGCTAAAGATCTCCCAACAAAAAATTGTATATAAAGTTCGTATTTTGGAAATTATTATGTTTTAACTGGACATTTGGATATTGTTGATTATGACTTGCTGTTTCTATGTGTTGCCTTTTCTTATATGGGCATTCTATTTTAAAAGAGGACTTTTAGCTATACATACTAGTGCTATTCGACAGTACTAACGGCCCATTTTGTCGGGGGAGCTGCATCTTTATCGGATACAGGTGGTTCTACAGCAGGCGACATTGATTAGTGATAGCAGTACACTCTTTCAGCTGATTTGGTGAGCCCCACTTCATTTCATGGTCATGTATCTTTTGTTTCTCATGTACTATGTTTTGAGGTATAGCCGGGGTCTTGTTGCCGGCATTTTTATATCACTCTTCTATTGTACTTAGAGGCTCCGTAGACCGGTTGTGGGTTATGGTTGATGTTGGGGAATTGAACTAGAAATGTTGGTATTTGGAAATCATATTTTTCATTAATTCTATAAACTTGTAATACTTTAAAAATTATGAACGAAGTTGCTAGTGGGAATGAAAAATAAAGTTGTTAATAAAATCATTTGAGTGTTCGATTAATGGAGTACATCTCCTCTTTATTCATGGATGAGTTTGGGTAGAGGGAAATCTAACAGGCTTGCAAAGGCCAGGGCTTCCCTCCCTTTTAGGCCTCTTTCTCACACCACAACTTGTGGTCGGAATTCTTCCAATCTCGTAATTATTGCTACATTCTATCATGTAGCTTGTACGACTTTGACTTTGTATGTGCGCTTTCTCTCCTCTTTTCTCTAGCTTTTAGCAAATCTCTATCGTTACTGGGCGTCATTAGCTTTACTACATATAAGTAGGCCATACTATACCAAAACTCTTACTTCGATTTATCGTTACTGAGGTCTGCTACCAAACTCCAGGTTACTCTTGTTGCTCAACTATATGTATAAATCTTAATCCTTTAATGCTCCTTCATTACTGATCTTAGGACTAATGGCCTTATCTCATCTCAAACTTTGTAACTTTTATCCATCCCTTGTTAATTCACCTTAATTGTCACGACCCAAATCGATGGGCTGCGACTGGCACCCGGTACCTTACTCAATCGAGTACTAACATAACGTATCTTTTCGTATCATACTATCATAGATAACTGAGCTGGAGAGGCTGCCGTGAGATAAGTAAAATACAACATGAAATACCAACTTATACTTAAGACATACGGGCCTATAAGGACAAAATGAGCACTCTTACACTCAACATAGGCCGACAAGGCCATACAATCTTTCATATACCTGACATCTGTCTACAAGCCTCTAAGAATACATAAACATCATAAAGGTCGGGAACAGAGCCCCGCCATACCAATCAATACATGTCCTAATGATACTGACCAAATAGCAACTCCAGAGCAAATGGAGCGCACCAACATCTTCCGCTGAGCTGATAGCCTACTTGGAGGGTTGTCAACCTGTCTATCGGGACCTGCGGGCATGAAACGAAGCATCCTTCGGCAAAGGGACGTCAGTACAAATAATGTACCGAGTATGTAAGGAATAAAAATTAGTAAATAATAGAAATGAGAGAAACACGGAGTAAAAGTCTCAACACGTATGTCTGAATAGCTCTGTAAATCATTTCATATTTATAATGCCATGCATATGCATATAACTGTCATACCATGCATAGGTATATGCGTTCATATCATCATCAAGCCTCTGTGGGCAAATTATCAATGTATACCAGCTGATCAGGTGGTGGTACGTATATAACGCCATGACCTTTTCCCATATCCCATATGCATATAATATACGCGTATATAACACCATCTGGTCATGGGTCAATGTACATGTATAAATGCATGAAATGCATAAGAATTACGTTCATAAGATTTCTTGGATTGTCATAAAATCAATGTCTGTTGGATAAACTTTATCAAAAATATATTTTTCTGAGACCCATGAACAGAAGATATAATAATAATTCGCATGGGGAATCAATAACATAGACACCCCTAATACTTCTATGAATAGAGTCATTTATGGAAGTTGTGCATTTGCTCGTTTCGTTCGTGTCATATAGATCATGCCAAAAAGAAAGAAGGGATAGCCTTAACATACTGGAGTAGAGAAAAATCCGTATGATATTCTTGAGAAGGATTGCACCGTACTCCCTTAGACTTGCAAAATCCCGTTGTTATTACGCAGTGCAATTTTATATGAATTTCTTACAAATTTAAGAATTGTCATCACTATGAAGTCTCATATGAACTTCAAAAATTCCCTTACCTTCATTCTTTTTCTTTCCTTTCTGTATGATTCCTTACATCAAATGAATTTGATAACCTTACTTTTTGAAATCTCTGTTCGAATTAGAATCTTTGTTATTGTTTAAATTGCTGAAAGAGGCGTAGTTTCAGATTGCACGATAATCAGAATCTTTGCTATTCTTTAAATTGTTGAAACATACATATCTATATTTGAATTAAAAGGCCCTATGCTGAATTGATTGCCACCTAACCCATAATGACTAAGAGTCGTATGGTTTGGCAGTGGCTTGCTCCCACATGTGGGTGGGGGTGGTTTTAATCTTTATCCATTACTCATTAGTTAATTAGGTAATATCCCGTTACCCAATAATTAACCAATTTCCCACATAATTGAATTATCTCAACTTACTTAAAATACTACTCACTTTTAATATACTTTATACACCTTACTATCATGATCATGTGGTACCTTGTATGGTACTAGTCCATAAATAGCTAGTATTTTAGCTCGGGCCGTTTTTTGTCCAAAAATGTCAAACTTCGACGAAATTCATTTTCTTCGATTTGCTTACCCTCTCACATTCACGAATTTACTCGTTACTTGTTTGAAATAGTATAATGCTTATAATCTCAAAATAATCCCATTCCCGAGCTTACGTCAATTAACTTACGATGAAACTTTAACGTACGAAAATGTGGGATGTAACATCTCATTTCCGAGCTTTCATCAATTTACTTATACCATACTTTCACGTACGAAAACATGGGGTATAACATCATTCCCCCATTTGGAACATTCGTCCGCGAATGTTGACTGATGCACTTATCATTGTCATAACACATAGCTCTTGCGAATACTTTAATACTCTTCTTGCCATTTAGGCAACTGTTCTTTGAATAAATTGAAAGGCCAGGGCATTCCCCCCTTTAGGCCTCTTTCTCACACCACGGTCTGTGGTCGGAATTCTTCCAATCTCGTAACTCTTCTTACCTTTTGTCATGCAGCATGTACGACTTTTTCCTTGTGTGTGCGCCTATGCGACTCTTCTCTCCTTTTTCCTCCAATTTTTAGTCAATCTCTAGGCCTCACTTTGTAAGCATATACAGAGGTTGATAAGATGTATCTCTGGGCATCTATAGGTATACTGAATTTTTTTGCTCGACACTTTGTTGAACTTACGAATATTGCTATATCTTATTTCATAGACCCAATTATCCGTTTGTATGACTTTACTGCATCTAGGTAGGTCATACTATACCATAACTCTTACTTCGATTTGTCGTTACTGAGGTCTGCTACCGAACTCCAGGATACTTTTGTTGCTTATCCCATATGTATAAATCTATGTCCTTTAATGCTTCCTCATTACTGTTCATCTTAAGAATGACGGGCTAATCTCATCTCATGCTTTGTGACTTTTGTCCATCCATTATTGATTCACCTCAATATTGATCTACAATATACCACTGATAACTTGAAACTTCTTACGTAATACCTTGCCACTAGGGCTTACATTGCATCGAGGAGTATTTGAAGTGGTTTTCCTGATCCACCTGGGGGCGATACGATACTATACTTCCATAATCGTATTTCATAGCATCCCAATGTGATTTACCTCACATGGGTATTTTAATCTTGTACAATTCGTGAAATCATTACTCAATCAAAGGCCTAAACGTCATCCTTCATCTATCACAATTACACCCTCATTCTACTACCAAGGCAGCATTCCATTTCTTCTAAATGCTACTAGTCTTAGACTCCCTTGAGTTTATTCCGGCTATACTGAGCTTTCTATGACTTAGAAAAACCATAAGCTCTCTTGTTTTCATGGCCTTAATCCTGAGGACTTATCCATTCGCGTCACCTTCTTACTCGCCCTTTCATATCCTTATTCCTATCTTCCTAAAACCTTGTCGTTTTACCATACTTTAGCTTGCGACCTACACATATTCATTTATACTACTCGCAACCTTCCTTCAACTAGCTTGCACCACAGATTTCCTTGCATTATTATGGAACATCAAGCGAGACATCGCATCGTCTCTAACTCTTCTTCACTCTCTTAACTAGACTTGTCGATACCTAGAAACCATAGGCTGGAAGGTATGCCACTGACGATGCTGCTATCATTCCTGGATACTGAATCCCAGCGCTTCTAGCCTTCTATTAGAAGTATGGACTATTCACAACCTTCCTTTACCTTACTTGCCTTAAAATCTCGCATCACATCTTTTATCTCTTTCATAACCTTCCTTCCATATAGGTATAATTCACATCCACAACTTGAAGCTCTATTATAATACTTGCACCGTTGGTGTATACCCAATCCGGTGAGAGCTTCATACTGACTTCTTATGAGGCTGGTACTCTTCTGACTGGCTTTATCGTAGAGCCGTTATGGAATATGGCTATTGTACTATCTCTCTTCTACCTCTGATATTTAAGAGTGATCCTGCAATATTCTCAATCGCGAGGTCTATAATTTTCTGGGTCCAATAATTAGACTCCTGATTTATTTAGTTCATGTAACTCTTTAGTTTCCCCTTCCTTCTGATCAGCCTTTATGTAGGCTTAAGCTATCTTTCGATCTGTGGATCCTGGTACGAGTTATTACTTTAGCCTTTCATAGATGCTATGGAATATCCGTGATACCATCATTTAACAATTAAACCCCTTGTCTATGATCTGGACTCAATTCTTTCTTTTAACATATACAAGAGTATTCTACGACTGTACGATTTTCAACATATATGTTGCATGGATAATACTCCGAAATCTTGAGTGCATTCATAACGTAACTCACTCTGGATCATTGATCGAATAATTTCTTTTCGTTCCTTTTCACCTTTCTTTAAATGTAAGATATTACCTTTCCTGGTCTTTTCGCCCCCTTGTTGCGTGCATACTTAGCTTATCTTAGTTCCCACGTATGCCAGAGTTTTCGTGCAACTCATATGATCTCTAATCCTACTTTTGATTTTTACTTCCCGTTCATTAGCCACGGTAGGTGCCACTTTCTTATGGAGTGCATACAATGTTGTAGTGAGACTTTTTTTTACATGACCATTTCCTCTTTAGGTCGCTGTGCTTAGGTTGAAGCCTTCTTCCTTATTTTCTCAGCAAGTATTTCATTGTAGTACTTAGGGAAGACCTTATGACTCTTGTAAAGCTGTGAGCTTATTACATCATATACTTGATGAAATTTTTGATGTTCTTTCTTGCCTATAATTATCCGTAGTTACTTATTTCCACGCCCTCATACTTGTAGGGTTGCTCATGAACTGAAGTTTTGACTGTCTTCCTAGTGAAATTCTCCTTTATTTACCCTTAACTACCCCAAATCCTATCTTAATATATCTCGAGGATCACGATGTCATATCTGTGAGACAACATTCCCATGTTGGGGTTCACTATGTTTATCTTGCACGATCTGTTGATTTGTTTGTAACCTCTCTTATCTAGCCATAACTACACTCTACCTGAATCAATTACTAACTACTCGTTGACCCATTCTCATATCAATATTCCGTGTAATATTTATTGGGTTATTTCCTTTGTCTTAACTTACTACTCGCATTGGTTCCTTATTTATCAATAACATCCCGGGCAGAAACCTTTACTCCCTTTCCTTGACGTCGTGTTTGCATAATGTTTTGGAATCATAGAATATCTGTAGGATTTGAATAAGTGCAATCTCATTGCTTTCTCATTTTTATTGCATTCTTCCTTTACCATTCCATAATTACTAAAACCACTTAATTTTGACTTAATGCCACATTACTCCATATTCCCCCCTTTGGGGGAGCACTAAGTTTTAGTGTTACGATGATCTACGTATAGATGTTTTACCTTCTCATCTATGGCATCTTTTCACATCATCCATGATCCTTACTCACCTCGCGGTAATCTTTTTGTACCAAGGATAATGAAATTCCTCACTCACGAGGGTGATACTTAGTGTAACTGGCACATACAGTCCCTTAAGCTTAACTTTACTCGCCTTGCTTACTTTGGGGAAGTGTCATCCTGAATGACCTTTAAAAGGTATTCTTCTGTCGTCCAATCGAGACGCAATCGCTGAAATTCTCATGATGCCGACTATTACTCGGTCCCTAGTTCATGCTTAGTTTATCTTGTTCATCAGTCCATGCTGATTTCTTATTACTCTGGGGTCTAACTTTTCCTTTTGGTAGTCGCGTTGTAGTCACAAACTTATTTCTTGAAATGAGGATATGACTTTATGGCCTATACTCTGTTGTTGTCTCAAGGCCTGTCACCTCTCGTTCTTTCCTTCAGTTGACTATAGATTCTGTAATACTATCATCTTTTTTATCTACCGTTGTTATACATGTATCACATCTTACTCATAATGCTTCATTAACTCTCTTCTTATTCCTCGCTAACATTTATGTCTTTCACTTTATTCTGAAAACTCGAACAAGACATTCTTTTGCTTTTAGATCCCCTTGCCCCATCTACTGGCTCTTTGGGTTGCCTAACATTCTTTCTCCACTAGGGACATAAGCTACACTAAGGTAATATTTATCCCTTTCAAGGCTTTCAGTGCCTATCTTTGTAGTACTCATATCTAGCTGTACAATTTTAGACTGTATCATCTGGGTGTCTCACAAGGAGATCTATTAGCATATTTGCAATATCCTTTAGAAATGTCAACTAACGCAAAAATACATCCATCATTATGGGTTACTTTAACCAGTCGGGTCCTGATATCCCGTTATTCTCTTAAATTGCTTTTGTTATCCCCATAGGACATAAATGAGATAGCTATGGCCAATTATACATACCTCTGTTATTATTGAAGGTGACTCAAAATGCTTATATTTTTCTGCCTGAATTGTATATACCAATAATCTTCATTAATTGGGTACCTCGTACCCTTTTAACCTTGCTCCTTTTACTCGTTGAAGCTTGTATCTATCGTTTGAATCTCTCATTGCCATTCACCATTGGGGTGGATAGATATTCTTGCCTTAAGGCTCCTTATCAAGAGGATATCATGTCTTCGTACACACATGATCTACTTAAGACCTTACATTTACTCATCATAAGCATCATGAAAAATCGAGTTCCTCTAACTTAACTATTCCATAGCCACATTCAATCTCTTACCAACTGTCTTTCTGGATGTAGGTATCGTCCTATTACGAATAAAATTTAGGAATTTGACTTCTTATAAGTGAGCTCTACCACACGATCTAGAGTAAGAAGAAAGTGTGGTGCACAACACACCCATAAACAAGACTATACTAGACATGGCTTGTAGACTTTCTAGGACATAACTTCTCTAATATAACTTTTGTCACGACCTAAATTGATGGGCCACGACGGGCACCCGGTACCGTACTCAACCGAGTACCAACACAATGTATCTTTTCGTATCATACTATCATAGATAACTGAGCCGGAGAGGCTGCCGTGAGACAAGTAGAATACAACATGAAATACAAACTTATAATTAAGACATACGGGCCTATAATTCCAAAATGAGCACTCTTACACTGAACATAGGCCGAAAAGGCCATACAATCTTTCATATACCTGACATCTGTCTATAAGCCTCTAAGAGTATATAAACATCATGAAGGTCGGGACAGAGCCCCACCATACCAATCAATACATGTCCTAATGATACTGACCAAATAGCAACTCCGGAGCAAATGGAGCGCACCAACATCTTCCACTGAGCTGATAGCCTACTTGGAGGGCTCTTAACCTGTCTATTGGGACATGCAGTCATGAAACACAGCGTCCCCCGGCAAAGGGATGTTAGTCCAAATAATGTACCGAGTATGTAAGGAATGAAAATCAGTAAATAATAGACATGAGAGAAACATGGAGTAAAAGACTTAACACATATGTCTGAATAGCTCAGTAAATTATTTCATATTTATAATGCCATGCATATGCGTATAAATGTCATACCATGCATAAGTATATGCATTCATATCATCATCAAGCCTCTGAGGGCATCCCATCATATCATCTCGGCCACTGTGGGCAAATCATCAACGTATACCAGCTGATCAAGTGGTGGTGCGTATATAACGCCATCTGGTCATGGGTTAATGTACATTTATAAATGCATGAAATGCATAAGAATTACGTTCATATGATTTCTTGGATTGTCATAAAATCAATATGCCTTTCGGATAAACTTTATCAAATATATATTTTTCTGAGACCAATGAATAGAAGATATAATAATAATTCACATGGGGAATCAATAACATAGACACCCCTAATACTTCTATGAATAGAGTCATTTATGGAAGTTGTGCATTTGCTCGTTTCCTTCGTGTCGTATAGATCATGCCAAAAAGAAAGAAGGGATAACCTTAACATACCTGAAGTAGGAAAAAATCCGTATGATATTCTTGAGAAGGGTTGCACCGTACTCCATTAGAGTTGCAAAATCCCGTTGTTATTATGCAGTGCAATTTCGTATGAATTTCTTACAAATTTAAGAACTGCCGTCGCTATGAAGTCTCATATGAAATTCAAAAATTCCCTCACCTTCATTCTTTGTCTTTCCTTTCTGTATAATTCCTTGCAGCAAATGAATTTGATAACCTTACTTGTTGAAATCTCTGTTTGAATTAGAGTCTTTGTTATTCTTTAAATTGTTGAAAGAGACGTAGTTTTAGATTGCACCATAATCAGAATCTTTGCTATTCTTTAAATTGTTGAAAGATACATATCTATCTTTGAATTAAAAGTCCCTATGTTGAATTGATTGCCACCTAACCCATAATGACTAAGAGTCATATGGTTTGGTAGTGGCTTGCTGTCATGTGGCAGTGGGGGTGGGGGTGGTTTTAATCTTTATCCATAACTCATTAGTTAATTAGGTACTATCTCGTTGCTTAATAATTAACCAATTTCCCACATAATTGAATTATCTCAACTTACTTAAAATACTACTCACTTTTAATACACTTTATATACCTTACTATCATGGCCATATGGTACCTTGTATGTTACTAGTCCATAAATACCGGGTATTTTAGCTCGGGCTGTGTTTTGTCCCAAAATGTTGAACTTTGACGAAATTCATTTTCTTCGATTTTCTCACCCTCTCACCTTTACGAATTTACTCGTCACTTGTTTGAAATAGCATAATGCTTATAATCTCAAAATAATCCCATTCCCGAACATACGTCAATTAACTTACGACGAAACTTTAACGTACGAAAATGCGGGATGTAACATCTCATTTCCGAGCTTTCATCAATTTACTTATACCGTACTTTCACGTACGAAAACATGGGGTGTAACATTAATGTTGATCTATAATCTACCACTGATACCTTGACCTCTTATATAACACTGCCGCAAGGGCTCACGTCTCATCGTGGAACATCTGGAGTAATTAGACTGACCCACCTAGGGGTGATACAATACTTCCATAACCGTATTTTATAGCATCCCAATGTGATTCTATCTATCACAATTACACCCTCATTCTACTACCAGGGCAGCATAGAGAAACCATCAGCTCTCTTGTTTTCATGGGCTTAATCCCGAGGACATATCCATTCTCGTCACCTTCTCACTCTCCTTTCCTTATCCTTACTAATGTCTTCCTAAAACCTTGTCGCTCTACCATACTTTAGCATGCGACCTATACATATCTGTGCAACATTCCTTCAACTTGCTTGCACCATAGATTTCCTTGTGTTATTCTTGAACATCAAGCGAGACATCACATCGTCTCTAACTCTTCTTTTCTCTCTTAATTAGACTTCTCGATACCTAAAAACCATAGGCTGGAAAATATGCCACTGATGACGCCGCTATCATTCCTGGATACTGAATCTCAGTGCTTCTAGCCTTCTATCCGAAGTATGGACTATACATAACCTTCTGCATATGAGTATCTCGTACGTTGTTCACCCTTACCTTACATACCTTAAAATCCCGCATCACATCTTCTATCTCCTTCATGACCTTCCTTCCATATAGGTATATTTCACATCCATAACTTGAATCTCTATTATAATACTTGCAACTCTGGTGCATACACGATCCAGTGGAAGCTTCATACTGACTTCTTATGAGGCTGGTACTCTTCTAACTGTCTTTTTCGTAGAGCCGTTATGGAATATGGTTGTTGTGCTATCTCTCCTGTACCTCTGATATTAAGAGTGATTTTGCAATCTTATCCCTTTCTCATTCTTATTGCATTCTTCCTTTATCATTCCATTGTCATGCCCCATTCTCGGGAGGCGCTCAACCGAGTGAACCCGACCGAGCAAGCCTGTTAGATATTTTCTACCTCATTAACCCATGATTAATAAAAGACATGATTTCATTAATCATACCGTATGAAACTCATTCATACAATCCTAAATCATTTCATTAGTCATTGCGCCTTTAAGGCTCAAAATACATATTTCTTAAAGACTAAGAGGAAAAAGTGATCCACACAACATATACTTGTTTAACATTCCCAATACCCAAACACAAATCACATAGTGTCTACGAGGCCTCTAAAGATACAAAAGAAAGTAAAGATGGTGCCGGCAACAAGGCCCCGGTTATACCTCAAAAAGTGACCATAATATAAACAAAAGGCACAATACATGACCCCGGAATGAAATGGGGCTCATCGAGTCCGCTGAGAAGAGGATGCAACACTATTTGTGATCAATGATGTCTGCTATGTAACCACCTGCATCCATTTAAAGATGCAACGCCCCCGGAAAAAGGGACGTTACTACCGTCGAATAGTACTAGTATGTAAATCTAAACACCAACTCAATAGAATGAATAACAATACAAGAGGAACAGTCAAGAGTTCAGTAAGGGCTTCAAATAATAGTAAAACAACAAGTTAAAGATCATATACGTTTTCAAGATAATTTCCATATTATTAGGTTAGTTGACCTTTAGTACCGATATTCAACAATTCACAATACCTCTGTATTCTTACACGGAGTCCGATCTCTGTCGGATCAGCCAGGCCATATCTTTGAGATGTTACCAAAATTTCGTTATAATTTCCAGCACAGTGCCACCGTGTGTGCGGCATGGCATTCGATTTCGGCCCGATCGTCTAGGCCATCTCATTTGAGACATCAAACTTTTTCACAATTTCATCCACAATACCACCGTGTTCTTACACGGAGTCCGATCTCGGACCAATCGTCTAGGCCATGTCATTTGAGACATCACCCACATTCAATGAGTCATCTCAATTCATATTTCTTTCCCATACATTCAATACAATGGTACGAGTGGCCCCAATTATAATGTTATTCTCGGCGCTATGCCATATTTCTAAATTCAAGTTTTTTTCCACATTCTAACATTATTATTATCTAGGACAATAAGGCTTCCCATTCAAGACGTTAAATTCACATATGAGAAATTTAGGATTCTTAGGCACATAGAGGCTTTTCATACAGTTTCGCATAACAACCTTTATTTTGATCTTGACATGAAGTCTTAACTTTGCTAGCACATATTCCACATTTTGAACACATCCTCACATAACAAGATAACATGATGAAGCATTTAGAATAAAGATTGAACTTACATCCTCCAACGCAAACACATAGAAATCGCCAATTCTATAATAATCAAGGGCTTACTCCAATTTCATGAACATCGTGGGGTTCGATTGTAAGAAGAAGGGGGTTTATCCAACATGCCTCAATTCAGCCTCTTAAAACATTAAGATGCTCCAGGCTATTAGCAACTTCAATCTATTTTAGCAATATAACAAAATTGAACCAAAATTTGGAAGATGAACATGGTTTTAGCTCATTTGAGCATATTATCAAACACTGGGTGTGAATCAATGTTTTAAGCCCCATTTTGTGGAAGATACCATCTTTTCCCAACCCATTCTCTATCATTTTTATTTCCCAATCTTCCCACATACTTTAGGAACACATGCATGCAAAGACAACAACCCCCACACCGAATAATTGCCTTTCTAATTACCCCATATTTGCAAAATTTCGAAATTGAGAGCTAGGATATAGATTCTTACCTTTGTCCAAAAGACATATATACATACACGTGCGAAATATGTAGGGCGAGCCGACAAGGCTGGTATAGACAACTATATATCCAAAACTGGAAGCCGACAAGGCCACATACTACCCAACTACACATGACTGTCTACAGACCTCTATCAGAATATTCAATTGTACAAGGACGGGACTGAGGCCCGTCATACCCATATATGTATACAAATATATCGTACCAAAATCCAAAGCAGCTCCGGATCAAATGGAGCACACCAACTCTCGCTGATCAAGGATCCTAAGGAGGGGGACCGTCAGCTTGTCTACTTGGACATGCGGGCATGAAACACAAGCCCCGAAAAATGGGGCGTCAGTACGAATAATGTACTAAGTATGTAAGGCATGAAAATCAGTACATAAAAAATATAGATGAAACATGGAATAAAGAATTCCGCCTGTAAGTCTAAATAACTTTGTAAAGCCTGAAACATTTATAATTTCATGCACGTGCGTATAAATGTCGTGTCATGCATATGTATACGTATACATAACATCATCAAGCCTCTGAGGGCATCCCATCATATCATTTCGGCCACTGTGGGCAAAATCAACAACATATACCAGCTGATCAGGTGGTGGTGCATATATAACATCGTATCTTTTTCCCACATTCCATATACATATAATATAACGCCATCTGGTCATGAGTTAATATACAAGTATAAATTAATTAAATGCATTAAAAATATGTTAATAAGATCAATATACCTTTCGAATAAACTTTACCAACTGTGTATTATTTTGAGACCCATGAGCATAATATATAATAATATGGGAAATCAAGAACATAGACACCCCTAGTACTTCTATGAATAGAGTTACTTATGAAAGCTGTGCATTTGCTCGTTTCGTTTTTATCATTTGGATCATGCCAAAAAGAAAGAAGGGATAGACTTAACATACCTGAGCCGATTCTCTTGACAATCCCTCTAACACACGTCTTTTGCGAAAAACATGTAACGGCGGATCGAAGTAGGGAAAAATTCGTATGATATTCTTGAGAAAGATTTCACTGTACTCCTTAAAATTGTAAAATGTCACGCTAAATTGTGTTATGAAGTTTCAAAAGAGGTATGGAGCTCCATCCGTTAGCATGGCCCTAACATAAAATGATAATGAGATTTCTTAAAATGGTTAGCTTATCCAACAATAATATAATGAGATTTTTCAAAATGGTTGGGTATTTGTTGGCCCCACTTCACCATAATAACTTAAGAGTCATAAATTTTGTGGTGGTTTGCTGCCACGTTTTGGGGGGGGGGTTAGGCTTATCAATATTTTATAATTAATTAACTAATTTTTCACAAAAAATCATTAATTATCCAATTATCCGCTTAATTAAGAATTATCTCAAATTACTTAAAATACTACTCACTTTTAACACACTTTATGTACCCTACTATCATAGTCATGTGGTACCTCGTATGACACTAGTCCATAAATACCGGGTATTATAGCTCGCACCATATTTTATCCCAAGTTAACAACTTTCAACGAAACTCATTTTCTTTGATTCGTTTATCCTTTTACCTTCATGGCACTTACTTATTGCCTATTATAAATATCATAAATGCTTATGACCTAAAAATAATCTCATTCCCGAGCCTATGTCGATTAACTTACGATGAAACTTTAACGTACAAAAATGCGAGATGCAACAATAGCCTCTCCGTCTCATTTACCTATGATAGTATGATACGAAAGATATGTTATGTTGGTACACGGTTGAGTAAGGTACTGGGTGCCCATCGCGGCCCATCAGTTTGGGTCGTGACAAAAGTGGTATCAGAGTAGTTCTGTCCTAGAGAGTCTACAAGCCGTGTCTAATAGAGTCTTATTTATGGGTGTGTTGTGCACCCCACTTATAAGAAGGAGGCTATGGGGCATTTAGGGCTGTCACTCTTTCTTCTTACTCTAGATCGTGTGGTAGAGCTCAGTTGTAAGAACTAAATTTCCTAAACTCTATCTTATTCATAATACAACAATCTATACATCTAGAAAGACATTTGGTAAGAGATTGAATGTGGCTATGGAAGAGTTGAGTCAGAGGAACTCGATTTTGTATCATGCTTATGATGAGCAAAGGTGAGGTCTGCAGCAGAACATGTGTGTACTAAGACGTGTAAGCTTTTTCATAAGGAGCTTTAAGGTAAGAATATCTATCCACCCACATGGTGAAAAGTAATGAGAGATTCAGAAGGTAGATATAAGTTTCAACAAGTAAAAGAAGGGTACGAGGCACCCAGTCAATGAAGCTTATCAGTATTTACAATTCAGGCAGAGAAATATAAGCCTTTTGAGTTATCTTCAACAATAATAGATGTATGTACAATCCGCCGCACCCATCTCAGTTATGCCCTATGGGAGCTAACAAATACGGTTTAGTGTTAGTTGACATTTCCGAAGGATAGTTAGTGCAAACGTTGTAATGGATCTCCTTGTTAAACACCCAGATGGTGCACTCTAAAATAGTGCAGCTAGATATGAGTACTACAAAGATAGGCACTGGAAGCCTGGAAGGGATAAATGTTATCTTAGTATGACTCCCGTTCCTAGTAGAGAGAGAACGTTAGGCAACCCGAAGAGCCAGTGGATGGAGCAAGGGGAGCTATAAGCAAAAGAATGTCTTGTTGAAGTTTTCAGAATAAAGTGATAGATAGAAATGTTAGCAGGGAAATAAGAAGAGAGTTAATGAAGCATTACGAGTATGATGTGATACATCGATGACAGCGGTAGATAAAAACAAATGACCGTATTACAGAGTCTATAGTCAAGTAAAGTAAAAGACGAGAGGTGACAGGCATTGAGACAACAAAAGAGTATAGGCCATAAAGTCATATCCTCATTTCGAGAAATAAGTTCGTGACTCTAACGTGATTACCAAAAGGAAAAGTTAGACCCCAAGGAAATTCAAATCAGTATGGGCTGGTGAACAGGTAAACTAAACATGAATAAGGTATCATGAGAATTTCATATTGTGTTCCAGCGATAATAGAATGGACGAAAGAAGAATAACCTTTAAAGGTCATTCAGGAAGACGTTTCCGTAAAGCAAGCAATGTGAGCAAAGTTAAGCTTAAGGGACTATGTGTATCAGTTACACTAACTTCGCCCTTGTGAGTAAGAAATTTTGTTATCATTGGTACAGAAGGATTATCGCAAGGCGAGTAAGGGTCATCGATTATTACAACCCATATTTTCGTATGTGAAAGTACGCCATAAATAAATTGATGTAAGCTAAGAAATGAGATGTTACATTCCGCATTTTCGTACGTTAAAGTTTCGTCATAAGTTAATCGACGTAATTATCTCAAATTACTTAAAATACTAATTATTTTTAACACACTATATACCCATTACTATCATGGTCATGTGGTACCTTGTATGACACTAGTCCATAAATACCGGGTATTATAGCTCAGACTGTATTTTATCCCAAATTGACAACCTTCAACGAAACGCATTTTCTTTGATTCGTTTACCCTTTAACCTTCACAACACTAACTTATCGCCTGTTATAAATGGCATATTGCTTATAACCTCAAAAATAATCTCATTCCCAAATCTACGTCGATTAACTTACGACGAAACTTTAACGTACGAAAACGCGAAATGTAACAGTAATAGTTATTGTTATTCTAAGGGGAAGGTGTTAGACATCCCTAGAAGCTACCTAACTTAGCTTCATAGGACTTAGACTGGGTTTGAGAATTAAATATCTATATTCTACTTTGGTTAGTGCTTAAAAGTGCATAGATTACTCTACGTTATGTTTAAAACTTATCATTTTAAAAGGAAGATATAATATGTACTTTGGAAAGAGAGTATACGTTTTTCTTGTGAAAGGTTTTTTTTTTGAAAATGTAGACACAATTGAAATAGTTTTGGAAATGTATTTATAATGTCTATGTTTGTCAACTTGTAAACATGGCTAGGTTTTAAAATACTTTTCCCTTAAAATGGCTATATGTGTAATTTTAGTAAACATAAGGCTATTTGAAGAAGTAGAGTTTAGATACCTTAAGACCAATTTCAAATTTGTACTCATGTTTTAGAAGAAAAACTTTTGAAGTATCCTTGACTGCGACTGTGTTTGGTTTTTGTTTTGGAAAACATGTCTTGGAAATCATTTTCTCGATTATGGTTTTTAAAGAAAGGAAATTGCTTGCTTTTCAAATCTTCCTTGATCTTCAATGAGACTCATAGAAAGGTTAGCTTACGTAATAATGGAAACCATATAGCTGAAATAGTTAAGAATGTTGATGTTATTCAACTAATGTAATAGACAACAATTCTTTTAATTTACCTGTCTTTTTAGCTTGCCTAGGTTCCTAAATAATTCAAAGATAGTAAAGAAAAAGCATTCACTAAATATCAGTAGTATTATATACACATAGAAGGAAATAACAAATTATGTAAAGTAAAAGCGATAAAGGAAAGGGGAAACTGGACTCATGGTTTTGTGCCTGAAGAATGTTAGGCCAAGCAACAACAAATGGCAACATCAACTTTAGGTGACTCCAAGCTTGGGCTAAGAGTTTGGGCCTGAGATCTTTGAGAACTCGGTTGTCCCAACTCAGATTATCCAAAAAAAAAAAAGTAATGGAGAAGGTAGATATACATCCTAATTCAACATTTAAACACAAATAACATCAATGTAAACCTAAGAAGAAAACTATAACAATTATCAATGGTTAGGAGGTGCAAATTAATGTGAAGTCACACAGAGTAAAGCAATTTACAATGAGACATTTATTTCAATTGAACATTAAACCTAAAGAGATTAGCAAATACCAATAGATTAAAGGCTTAAGGAATAATTTTATTAATGGACAAGATACCCTTTGGATCCCTGGCACTTCAAAGTTCACAGGGGTCTCAAGGACCCGAGCAATGCTTGTGTAAGGCCCCATGAATATTTTCCTAAAAACTGGGTTTTTGTGATGCCGGGGCAGGAGTAGAAGTTATTAATAGTAGAAATTCTCTGCGGCGAGCTTGCGAGCCGGGGTTCAGACTTTTTGGATTGAACAGTGTCTGGGGAGTTTAAGGAAAATGTTGGGCAGAAGTAGGCATTTCTGCGGCCCATTTTGTGGCCGCAGAACGACTCTGCGGACCGCAGAATGGTCGCAGAGTGAGTCAGTTTTTTGGGTTATTTTAATGTCAATTTTGCGGCCATTATGCAACCGCATAACCACTTCGCGGGCCGCACTCTTGTCGCATACCCAGCTTTGGGATTTCTCGGAGAAGGTTCTGCAGTGCACTATGCGGGTCGCATAGTGACCGCAGACCCAGTCAGTTCCTTTTCATTTTTTGTACCCAAATTATGCAACCGATATGCGGACCACATAACCATTCTTCAGTCGCATATGCGACCGCATATCCTGTTTCAGGGTTTCATTTTTTAGGTTTTTAAACCCGACCCTTCTTCGTTAAAAGATGTACCATAGCTCATTTTGAGCATATTTCTGATATTCTAGAGTGAGAGAGAGAGAAAGTTCTTAGAGTGAGGGAGCAACCTTCAACCTATTATCCATCAATTCTTTCTCAACCATTGAGGATTAACAAAGATAGTCTTCACCCTAAAGTTAAAAAATCTATGTCCGAGCTCACAATTTCAAAAATTTACAAAAATGGGTTAAATAGAGGGATAATTATTGGGTGTGGGGGTTGTTGTCTTACATGCATGTATCCTTGAAGTATGTGGGAAGGTTGTGAGTTAAAAATGGTAGATAATGGGTTGGCCAATGGTGGAATCTTCCACAAAAAGGGCCTTAAAACATTGATGCACACCTTGTGTTTGATAATATGCTCAAATGAGCTAAAACCATGTTCATCTTCCTAATTTTGGTTCAACTTGTTATATTTCTAAAATAGATTGAATTTGCTAAGAATTCTAGATCATTTTAGAGTTTAAGAAGCTCAATTGAGGTATGTTGGCTAAACCCCCTTCTTCTTAGAATCAAATCCCACGGTGTTCAATTGAGGTATGTTGGCTATTCCTAATGTGTGTGTGTTGAAGGATGTATGTTCAATGTTTATTCTTAATGCTTCATCATGTCATCTTTCCATTTGAGGGTGTGTTCAAAATGTGGAATATGTGTTAGAAATGTTAAGACTTCATGTCAAGATCAAATAAAGGTTGTTATGCCAAATTGTATGAAAAACCTCTATGTGCCTAAGATTCCCAAATTGCTCATATGGGAAGTTAATGTCTTGAATGGGAAACCTTATTGTTGTTGAGAATGATAAATATGTTTGAATGTGGAACGGGGAACTGGAATTATGAAATACGGCCAAGTGCCAAGAATGACTTCACAAATGTGGCAACTAGTGCCGATTAATTGAATGAATGTGGAATAAGGTATGATGTGAGATGATTGACTGAAAAAGGTAATGTCTTGGGTGAGACGGCCTAGCCGATCGGGCTGTGATCGGATGCTATGCCACACAAATAGTGGTAACTGTGCTAGAAATATAAATTGAAAAAGGTAATGTCTCGTGTGAGACGACCTAGCCGATTAGGCCATGATCGGACGCCATACCGCACACATGGTGGTACTGGAAATTATGATGAGATTGTGGTTATGGTTGATGTCACAAATGAGACAACCTAGCCGATCGGGTCATGATCGGACTCCGTGTAAGAATACGATGGCATTGTAAATTATGGTACATCGGGTCTAAAGATCACCCTACCTAATATCATGGAGATTGACTTGAAAACTTATGTGATCCTTAACTTGATGTTTTATATTATTTGAAGCTCTTATTGAATTCTTGATTGTTCCCCCTTGTATTATTATGCATTCTATTGAGATGGTGTTTAGCTATACATACTAGTGCTATTTGACGGTACTAACGTCCCTTTTGCCAGGGGTGCTACATCTTTAAATGGATGCAGGTGGTTACTTAACAGACGGTGTTGATCAACGACAGTGGCACATCCTCTTCCCAGCGGACTTGATGAGCCTCATTCCATTCCGGTGTTGTGTATTGTACATTTTTTTCATATTGTAGTCGTTTGTTTGAGGTATAGCTGGAGCCTTGTTTCCGG
This sequence comes from Nicotiana tomentosiformis, assembly GCF_000390325.3. Lineage (NCBI taxonomy): Eukaryota > Viridiplantae > Streptophyta > Magnoliopsida > Solanales > Solanaceae > Nicotiana > Nicotiana tomentosiformis. The sequence goes on from NC_090822.1 coordinate 59,324,639, forward strand.
TACCATCTTTACTCTCTTTTGTATCTTTAGAGGCTCCGTAGATACTATGTGTGTTGTATATGGGTGTTCGAAAAGTCAACGGATCATGTTGTGTTTTGGGCTTTTGTTCCACTCAGTTATAAGGATGTATGTATTTTGAAACTTAACGATGATGTAACAAAATGAAACGACTTAGTAATATATACATGTATGAACTTTCTCCTACCTAACTAATGAGAGCATGCCTTATCTGGATCATAGGTGAGTCGGGTATATAGTGTCTAGTATGCTTGCTCAACCGGGTCTACACGGTTAAGCACCGGTCGCGCTCCCCGAGGTTGGGATGTGACAGCTTGTGTCAGAGAAAGTAACTCAACCAAGAACTAAAATCTACTCTTAATTACCCTTAACTAATCACACCTTCTCTTCCCTACAGGTTTAAGTGCAAATGAGGCACTCTATGCAAATTCCAATACAACAGTGATGGCAACACACACGGAGATCTACATCTCTTGCAAATGACTGTTCAGGACACTAAACATTATCAAACATATCATGGTTTGCGCATAACACAATGTCATATACTTTATCAGGCTTGAGAGTACTCAACATAATCAGTTATAGGTGCTAGCAAGCAATGAGAGTGTCACTACCCTAAACTCCAACCTATCGTGCTGGCGCCTATCGATGGTACTAGACCAACCGACTCCTACAATACAATAACAACTAATTCACGGATATGCCAAAAGGTGTCTTGTGTAGCAGAAATTCATAAAAGAAACAAGGGTTGAACTCAAAAATAGAAATGCAGAATGAAAAGCCCCAAACATCAAGGTGTCACTGAGTTATGAGCAACTACTAAAAACTGGTTCGACAACAATAAGACTAACATAGTCTGGGAAAAATCCAAAATACAACTAAGGGGAGTTAAAGAAGGAGAAACCAGGGCTGCGATCACCAGGAAGCTACCTTGCTAACTCCAATGATCAGCTACAGGAATATTAGCAGCTGCTACCATGACCAAAAATGCCTGGATCTGCACACAAGGTGCAGGGAGTAACGTGAGTACACCAACTCAGTAAGTAAAAGAAATAAATAAAGGCTGATAAGTAGTGACGAGCTAAATGCAAGTACCGTTCATATAAAAAAATAGTAAAGTGCGGCATGCTTTGTAACATGAGTTTAAGTCAAATCAGTTTGTTTAAATCAAGTTCAAGTAAATCAATTAGAAATATCTTTCAACAGTTCTCAAACAAAGACTCAAAGCAACTATGATCATGGATGATGAAATCATATACTGCCCCTCAGGCTAACATTACTCAGTCCTCCCAATCACTCCAATCTCACAATCACTCAAGCGTCACAATCACTCATGCCTCACAATCGCTCATCCCTCACAATAGCTCAGTACTCGGCACTCGCACTCAGTAGGTACCTGCGCTCACTAGGGGTGTTCAGACTCCGGAGGGGCTCCTACAGCCCAAGCGCTATAATCTGCACGGACAACTCACGTGCTGCACAGAGAACTCACGTGCTATAATATCATATCAGAATCTGCACGGACAACTCACGTGCTGAGGTATAATACCTCACAAACAGGCCCTCGGCCTTACTCAGTCATAAACCTCTCCAGTCTCTCGGGCTCTCAAAAATCAAAGAAATCAGCCCAAACAACATTAACATGATGCAACAAATAGAATAACAGAGACTAAGCTATGATGTAAGAATGCATGAAAATGACTGCGTACGGGATATCAACTAAAGTAGTGAGCGGACAACAAGAAATGACCTTTAAGGGTCCAAACAATACTAGCATAAAGCCTAGACATGGTATCTAGCATGATTTACATTATATCTTCTAAAGAACATAAAGAGCATATAGCTACAACAGGTTGTTCGACTTTATAGTTACTACGGGACGGACCAAGGCATAATTCCCCAATGGTGCACGCCCACACACCCATCACCTAGAATGTGTGTCACCTCCAAATAGTCACATGACACAAAAATCTGGGGTTTCACACCCTCAAGACTAGATTTACAACTATTACTTACCTCAATCTGCGCAAATCTCTACTCCACAATGCCCTTGCCTTTCAAATCGGCCTCCGAGCTTTCCGAATCTAGCCACAAGCAGTACAATACATTTAATATATGCTAAAGGAATTAATTCTAAATGAAAACTACTAAATTGGACTCAAAACCCGAAATTGGCTCAAACCCGGCCCCCGGGCCCATGTCTCGAATTCTGACAAAAGTCAAAAAACCCGAAAGACCATTCACTCACGAGTCTAACCATACTAAATTCATCAAAATCCGACATCATTTTGTCCTTTAAATCCTCAAATTACACTCTCCAAAATTCCAAGCCCTAACCCTTTATTTCACTTCAAAAATCCTACTAATTAAATGTTAAACAAAGCCATAGATTCACAAAATTTATACCATTATGGGTTAGAATCACTTTCCCCAATGTGTCTCCTTGAAAACCTTCGAAATATCACCTTTCTCCCGAGTTTCTACCCAGCAATTGAAAATGAAAGATAAAACCTCTAGTTGGAGCTTTTCTGCCAAGCAATATCGCACCTGCGGCCCTTTATCCGCTTCTGCGATGCCGCACCTGCGGAATTTCCATCGCAAGTGCAGAACTCACTTAAGATCCCAGGTTCCGCATCTGCGGCCAACCTTTCGCACCTGCGCATAACTCTCCGCATTTGCGAAGCCAGTCATTTTCCTCCCTTCCGCATCTGCGCCCCAGGTCTCGCACCTACGGGCTCGCAGATGCAATAGCCTTCTCGCCTTACGGTTCCAGTCCAATTCAACACTGCCCGCATCTGCGATCTCACATGCGCTTCTACGGTCTCGCACCTGCGATGAGATATCCACTGGTGCGATTATGACAGCTGAGTTCAACTTCAGCAATTCCTCAAATTTCCAAACTTATTCTGTTAATCTCCCGAAATCAACCCGAGGCCTTCGGGACCTCAACCAAACATTTCAACATAACCCACAACATCATACGAACGTAGACAAATCATCAAATCACTCGAAACAACATCAAAACACCAAATTACACTCAGATTCAAGCCTAAGAACTTCTAAACTTCTGAATTCCACAAACGATGTCGAAACCCGCTAAACCACGTCCGAATGACCTCATATTTTGCACACACGTCACAAATGACCCCATGAACCTACTCCAACTTTCGGAAATCCATTCCGACCCGGATATCAAATTTTCCACTGCCGAACGAAATCGCCAAATTTCCAACTTTTGCCAATTCAAGCCTAATTCCACTACGGAACTCCAAATCACATTCCGGACGCGCTCTTAAGTCCAAAATCACCTAACGAAGCTAATGGAACCATCAGAATTCAATTCCGAGATCGGTTACATATAAGTCAACATTCAGTTGACTTTTCTAACTTAAGCTTCTAAATAAGAGACTAAGTGTCTCAATCCACTTCGAAACCACTCCGGACCCGAACCAACTAACCCCATATATCATTATATAGCCGAAAAGCACAAAAGGAAGTAGAAATGGAGAAAACGGGGCTATAACTCTTGAAACGACGGTCCAGGTCGTTACATCCTCCCACTCTTAAACAACCGTTCGTCCTCGAACGAGTCTAGAAACATACTTGGAGTCTCGAATAGGCGTGGATATCTGCTCCACATCTCCCGCTCAGTCTGTCAGGTGGCGTCCTCCATAGGCTGACCTCTCCACTGCACCTTCACCAAAGCTATGTCCTTTGACCTCAACTTCTGCACCTGCTGATCCAAAATGGCCACTGGCTCCACATCATAAGTCATATCACCCTCCAACTGAACCGTGCTGAAGTCTAAAACATTGGATGGATCGCCAACATACTTCCGGAGCATGGAAACATGAAAAATTGGATGCAAACTCGACAAGATGGGTGATAAGGCAAGCTTATAAGCCACCTCCCCTATCCTCTGAAGCACCTCAAAAGGCCCAATAAACCAGGGGCTTAACTTGCCCCTCTTCCCAAACCTCATAACACCCTTCATGGGTGGTACCTTCAGCAAAACCTTTTCCCCAACCATAAAAGACACATCACGGACCTTCCTGTCCGCGTAGCTCTTCTGCCTAGATTGCGCCGTGCGAAGCCGCTCCTGAATCAATTTCACCTTATCCAAGTCTGTACCCAAGAGCCTAGCCTCACCTGGCTCAAACCATCCTAATGGAGATCTACACATTCTCCCATATAAAGCCTCGTACGGAGCCATCTGAATGCTCGACTGATAACTGTTGTTATATGCAAACTCGACGAGCGGCAGAAACTGATCCCATTAACCCCCAAAGTCAATGACACAAGCGCGTAGCATGTCCTTCAATATCTGAGTGCGCTCGGAATGCCTATCCGTCTGAGGGTGAAAAGTTATGCTCAACTCAACCCGAGTATCCAACTCTAGCTGCACGGCCCTCCGAAATTGCGATGTAAACTGAGTGCCCCTATCTAAAATAATGGATACTGGGACACCATGTAGGCGAACAATATCTCGGATGTAAATCTCCGCCAACCACTCCGAAGAGTAAGTAGTACCAACTGGAATGAAGTGCGCGGACTTGGTCAGCCGATCCACGATAAACCAAATAGCATCGAACTTCCTCGAAGTCCGTGAGAGGCCAACTACGAAGTCCATGGTGATACGCTCCCACTTCCACTCTGGGATCTCTACCCTCTAAAGCAAGCCACCCGGTCTCTGATGTTCATACATAACCTACTGACAATTGAGACACCGAGCCACAAACCCAACTATATCCTTCTTTATCCGCCTCCACCAATAGTGTTGTCTTAAATACCGGTACATCTTCGCAACACCCAGATGGATGGAATACCACGAGCTGTGGGCCTCCTCAAGAATCAACGCTTGGAGCCCATCTACATTGGGCACACATATCCGGCCCTGCATTCTCAACACGCCATCATCACCAATAGTCACATCTCTAGCATCACCTCACTGAACCCTTTATGAAGAACGAGAAAGTGGGGGTCATCATAATGACTCTCCCTGACACGGTCATAAAGAGAAGACCTGGAGACCACATAAGCCAATACCCGACGCGTCTCCGAAATATCCAATCTGACAAGCTGGCCCACTAAGGCCTGAACAACCAATGCCAAGGGTCTCTTTGCTGCTGGGAGATATGCTAAACTCCACAAACTCTCCGCCCGGCGACTCAAAGTATCATCCACCATATTGTCCTTCCCTGTATGGTACAAAATAGTTATATCATAGTCCTTGAGAAGCTCTAACCGTCTTCGCTGACGCAAATTAAGATCCTTCTGCTTAAATAGATGCTTCAAACTCCGGTGATCAGTATAAATCTCACAATGAACCCCATACAAATAATGATGCCAAATATTCAAGGGGTGTACAATGGCTGCTAACTCAAGATCGTGGACAGGATAGTTCTTCTCATGGGTCTTCAACTGGCGCAAGGCATAGGCAATCACCCTACCCTCCTGCATCATAAAACATCCAATACCTACCCTCGAGGCATCATAATACACGGTGTAAGAACCTGAAGCTGATGGTAGAACTAACACTGGAGTTGTGATCAAAGCAGTCTTGAGCTTCTGAAAGCTCTCCTCATACTCATCCGACCACTTGAATGGAGCACACTTTTGGGTCAATTTGGTCAAGGGCGATGCAATAGATGAAAATCCCTCCACAAAGCGACAGTAATAGTCTGCCAAACTAAGGAAGCTCCTAATCTCCGTGGCTGAGGACGGTCTAGGCCAACTCTGCACCGCCTCTATCTTATTCGGATCCACCTGAATACCCTCACTGGACAACACGTACCCCAAGAATGCTACTGAACCGAGCCAAAACCCACACTTGGAGAACTTTACATAAGGCTTCTCCACCCTCAATATCTGTAATACAATCCTCAGATGCTGAGCATGCTCCTCCTGTCTACGAGAGTACACCAGGATGTCATCAATGAATACAATAACTAATGAGTCCAAATGGGGTTGGAATACACTCTTCATCAAATGAATGAATGCCGCTGGGGCATTGGTCAGCCCAAAAGACATCACTAAGAACTCATAATGGCCATATCGGGTCCTGAAAGCTGTCTTAAGAATATCTGAATCCCAAATATTTAGGTGGTAATACCCGGACCTCAAATCAATCTTGGAGAACACCCTCGCTCCCTGAAGCTCGTCAAATAAATCATCAATACGAGGCAAAGGATACTTTTTCTTGACTATGACCTTGTTCAACTGCCTATAATTAATGCAAATCCTCATGGAACCATCCTTGTTCTTTACAAATAGAATCGGTGCACCCCAAGGTGTCACACTAGGATGAATAAACCCCTTATAAAAGAGTTCCTGAAGCCGATCCTTCAACTCCGCCGGTGCCATACGATACGGTAGAATAGAAATGGACTGATTGCCCAGCACCAAATCAATACCGAAGTCAATATCCCTGTCAGGCGGCATGCCCGGCAAGTCTGCAGGAAACACATCCGGAAACTCATGTACCACTGGAACAGAATCAATAGTAGGAGTCTATGCACTAACATCCCTCACAAATGCCAAATAAGTTAGGCAACCCTTCTCAACCATACGTTGAGCCTTCAAATATGAAATCACCCTACCAGGTACATAATCTATAGAACCGCTCCACTCAACCCTCGGATATCCCAGCATAGCCACTGTCACGGTCTTTGCGTGACAATCTAGAATAACATGACATGGAGATAACCAATCCATACCCAATATCACATCAAAGTCAACCATACTGGGCAGCAAAAGGTCCACTCGGGTCTCTAGACCCCCAATAGACACCACACATGACCGATACACGCGGTCCACAATAATAGTATCACTTACCGGGGTCAAATAATAGTATCACAATGAACAGATGAGACTAGAGACCCACGAGGCATATCGAGAAAATGAGCAAAATATGAGGAAACATATGAATAAGTGGAACCGGGGTCAAATAATACAGAGGCATCTCTGTGACAAACTGAGACAATACCTATAATCACAGCATCTGAAGCCTCCCTCTCAATCATCTCCTAACCACGAACCATCTCAATCTGCCGAGCAATGTCGACAACCTCATCAAAATTAGCACTAGACACCCTCTCTCTGGTCACAAGCAACCTCAGCTGAAAAGTGAGACCATCTATAAACCTCATGATCCTTTCCCTGTCTGTGGGAACCAACCAGATAGCATGACGGGCCAACTCCGAGAATCGCATCTCATAGTGCGTCACAGACATATCACCCTGGCGAAGCTGCTCAAATAGTATGCGCAACTCCTCTTTGCGAAACTGAGGCACAAACTTCTCCAAAAAGACCACGGAGAACTGCTGCCAAGTAAAGGGTGTTGCGCCAACAGGCCTAGGCCTCTCGTAAGTCTCCCACCATCTGAGTGCAGCCCCGTAAAAGTGAAAACTAGTGAATGAGATGCCACAAGTCTCCAGAATACCAGGTGTACGGAGTATCCTCTAACACCTGTCCAATCGTATGGATCTCTTTCTCTCTTTCTCCCAAACCTCTCCAACCTACGCTGATCATCCTCAGGCATAGTAAGAATCATATAGTCCTGAGCAGCTGCAACCGGCTGGGCTGGTGGTGCCTCCGGTGTCTGGAGTCCCTAAACAACCTGCTTGGGTGTGTGAGTGGCGGGAGTCTGAGTGCCTCCCCCGGCCTGAGAAGTGGCTGTGGCCATCAAGATAGAGACCTCCTGAGCAAGGCCGGTACATGTTGTCAGAATCTGAGCTAGGGCCTCCTGAAGGCTTGGAATCATAATAGGCACAGGTGGTGCCTGAGATGGTGCATCAACAACTAGAATCTGATCCTGATCTGGGGCAACTGGTGGATTTGTAGGTACTACCCCAGATGTTGTGCTGGCTGCACCTCTGCCCCTACCACGGCCTCGACCGCGGCTTCGGCTTCATGCGGCCCTGGCTGGTGGTACTGGTGGCTGGTACTCCTGACCGGTAGCACGAGTCTTCACCATCTGTGAGAGAATGGAACAACAACTGTTTAGTTACCAGAATCAAAATATTCACACGACAAGAATTCAAGATTGTGAGATTTCCTAAAGGTTTTGCAACCTCTCGAAGATAAGTACAGATGTCTCTCTACCGATCCGCAAGACTCTACTAAACCCGCTCATGACTCGTGAGACCTATGTAACCTAGTGCTCTGATACCAACTTGTCACGACCCTAAACTCCAACCTGTCATGATAGCGCCTATCCATGGTACTAGGCAAGCCAACTCCCACAATACTACAACAAATCATTCACAAATATGCCAAAAGGCGTCTTGTATAGCAGAATTTCATAAAAGAAACAAGGGTTGAACTCAAAAATAGAAATGCGGAATGAAAAGCCCCAAACATTGGGTGTCACTAAGTTATGAGCAACTACTAAACACTGGTCTGACAACAATAAGACTAACATAGTCTGGGAAAAATCCAAAATACAACTAAGGGGAGTTAACGAAGGAGAAAACAGGACTGTGATCGCCAGGCAACTACCTTGCTAATTCCAATGATCAACTACATGAATATCACCAGCCGCTACCGTGACCAAAAATGCCCGGATCTGCATACAAGGTGCAGGGAGTAACGTGAGTACACCAACTCGGTAAGTAACAAAAATAAATAAAGGCTGAGAAGTAGTGACGATCTAAATGCAAGTACCGTTCACATCACAAAAAATTAGTAAAGTGTGGCATGCATTGTAACCAGAGTTTAAGACAAATCAGCTTGTTTAAATCAAGTTCAAGTAAATCAATTAGAATTATCTTTCAATAGTTCTCAAACAAAGACTCAAAGCAACTATGATCATGGATGATGAAATCATATACTGCCCCTCGGGCTAACATTACTAAGTCCTCCGAATCACTCAAATCTCACAATCACTCAAGCCTCACAATCACTCATGCCTCACAATCGCTCATGCCTCACAATCGCTCAGCACTCGACACTCACACTCTGTAGGTACCTGCACTCACTTGGGGTCTTCAGACTCTGAAGAGGCTCCTACAGTCCAAGTGCAATAATTTCCACGGACAACTCACGCGCTGTACGGACAACTCACGTGCTATAATATCATATCAGAATCCGCACAGACAACTCACGTGCTGAGGTACAATATCTCCCAAATAGGCACTCGGCCTCACTCAGTCATAAACCTCTCCAGTCTCTCGGGCTCTCAGAAATCAAAGAAATCAGCCCAAACAACATTAACATGATGCAACAAATAGAATAACAGAGACTGTGCTATGATGTAAGAATGCATGAACATGACTGAGTACGGGATATCAACTGAAGTAGTGAGCGGACAACAAGAAACGACCTCTAACGGTCCACACAATGCTGGCATAAAGCCTAGACATGGTATCTAGCATGATTTATAGTAAATCTTCTAAAGAACATAAAGAGCATATAGCTACAACAGGTTGTTCAACTTTACAGTTACTACGGAACGGACCAAGTCACAATCCCCCAATAGTGCACGCCCACACGCCCATCACCTATCATGTGCGTCACCTCCAAATAGTCACATGACCCAAAAATCTAGGGTTTCTTACCCTTAGGACTAGATTTATAACAGTTACTTACCTCAATCCGCGCAAATCTCTACTCCGCAATTCCCTTGCCTCTCGAATCGGCCTTCGAGCTTCCCGAATCTAGCCACAAGCAGTACAATACCTTTAATATATTCTAAAGGAATCAATTCCACAAGAAAACTACTAAATTAGACTCAAACCCCGAAATTAACTCAAACTCGGCCTCCGGGCCCACGTCTCGAAATCCAAAAACAGTCATAAAACCCGAAAGCCCATTCACTCACGAGTCTAACCATATGAAATTCATCAAAATTCGACATCATTTGATCCATCATATCCTCAAATTATACTCTCCAAAATCCCAAGCCCTAACCCCGTATTTCACTTCAAAACTCCTACTAATTAAATGATGAACAAAACCATAGATTCACAAAATTTATACCATTATGGGTTAGAATCACTTACCCCAATGTTGCTCCTTGAAAACCTTCGAAAAATCGCCTCTCTCCCGAGTTTCTCAAGTCCAAAATTGAAAATGAAAGACAAAACCTCGAGCTGGAGCTTTTCTGCCCAGCAATATCGCACTTGCGGCCCCTTTTCCGATTCTGCGATGCCGCACCTACGGAATTTCCATCGCAGGTGCGTAACTCACTTAAGATCCCAGGTTCCACATCTGCGGGCAACCTTTTGCACCTGCGCATAACCCTCTGCATCTGCGAAGCCAGTCATTTTCGTCCCTTCCACATCTGCGCCCCAGGTCTCGCACCTGCGGGCTCGCAGATGTGATAGTCTTCTCGCACCTGCAGTTCTAGTCCAATTCAACACTGCCCGCATCTGCGACCTCACATGCGCTTTTGCGGTCTCGCACCTGCGATGAGACATCCACAGGTGCGATTATGACAGCTGAGTTCAACTTTAGCAATTCCTCAAATTTCCAAACTTGTTCTGTTATTCACCCGAAATCAACCCGAGGCCCTCGGGAGCTCAACCAAACATTCCAACATAACCCACAACATCATACGACCTTAGACAAATCATCAAATCACTCGAAACAACATCAAAACACCAAATTACACTCGGATTCAAGCCTAAGGACTTTTAAACTTCTAAATTCCACAAACGATGCTGAAACCCACTAAACCACGTCCGAATGACCTTAAAGTGTTCCACACATGTAACAAATGACACCACGAACCTACACCAATTTCTGTAAATCCATTCCGACCCCGATATCAAATTTTCCACTACCGACCGAAATTGCCAAATTTCCAACTTTCGCCAATTCAAGCCTAATTCAACTACGGACTTCCAAATCACATTCCAGATGCCCTCCTAAGTCCAAAATCACCTAACGAAGCTAATGGAACTATCAAAATACAATTCCGTGATCGTTTACACATAAGTCAACATCCAATTGACTTTTCTAACTTAAGCTTCTGAATAAGAGACTAAGTGTTTCAATCCACTCCGAAACCACTCTGGACCCAAACCAACTAACCTGATATATCATAATATAGCTGAAAAGCACAAAAGGAAGCAGAAATAGGGAAAAGGGGGCTATAACTCTCAAAATGACCGGTCGGGTCGTTACAGAGAGATACCAACAGGCTAACACAAGGACACAAAATAAGTAAGTCAGGTAGTTCCTAAGAGATATTCATGTGTATTACCCTTGCTAATATCACTAACAAGTTTGTCATTGGTTGTAGTCATGTTCTCAATCATATATACACTTAATAGATATTCACACATAGACTACAACTCTACTTGTTACTAATTGTATGGGTTAACAGTCTATTTCAGGGTTCTTAAGAGACAGGGACATGCAAATACACTTGGTTACCAAGTGACAAAACCTCTAAAGAGATCTTTCATTTTATCTAGGTTGGTTAGGAGTCAGATATACAGTCATATACTCAAACAGACAGGCAAACATAAAAGGACACTTCTAAGTCTATGGGTAAACGGTAGTAACTTAGCATGTTTCAATCATGTAGAAGTACGGTCACAAACATGATATACAAACAGTAGTTCTCTTCTGAAACAGGGATGACTATAGGACTTCTAACATATGGTATTCAGATATGTACATGTCACATTCTACTCGGGCTACAATATTATGACATGATTGAGCACCAAACAATATGGATTATATTAACATCATACTGATTCAGAATAATGATAGTCTTATACTAAGTAAGTATGGTTCTGTTTCCCTTATGAGAACATGGGAATGAGTGTGAGGGCATAAACATAAGAAAAAGTTTGTTTTAGGATAGGCACAGGTACATGACTACAACATGGAAGATTATTAAAGAGCATAGCATTATATCAACATGATAATCACATGCGTTCAGAACAATAGACTTGTTTCAAACTAAGTATACTGTCACGACCCAAACCGATGGGCCGCGACGGGCACCCAGTACCTTACTCAACCGAGTACCAACGTAACGTATCTTTCTTATTACATAATCATGGGTAAGTGGGCTAGAAGTGGCATCATGAGATAACCAGAGTAAACACGAGGGAATACCCTACATAGAACGACCCAACCTGATATAGAAACTCATACCTATGACATACGGGCCTATAAGGCTAACGTGATCCTTTATATACTTAAAACATAGGCCAACAAGGCCATACAAGTATCCGTATACATGACATCTGTCTACAAGCCTCTAAGAGTACATAAATATCATAAAGGTCGGGACAGGGCCCCGCCATACCAATCAATATATGTCCTAATCATACTGACTAAATAAGCAACTCCAGAGCAAATGGAGTGCACCAACATCTTCCGCTGAGCTGATAGCCTACTTGGAGGACTCTCGACATGTCTATCGGGACCTGTATGTATGAAACGCAGCATCCCCAGGTAAAAGGGATATCAGTACAAATAATGTACCGACTATGTAAGGAATGAAAAGCAGTAAATAAAAGACATAGAGAAACATTGAGTAAAAGACTCAACATGTAAGTCTGAATAGCTATGTGAATCATTTCATATTTATAATGTCATGCATATACGTATAAATGTCAGACCATGCATAGGTATATGCATTCATAACATCATCAAACCTGTGAGGGCATCCCATCATATCATCTCGGCCACTGTGGGTAAATCATCAACGTATACTAGCTGATCAGGTAGTGGTGCGTATATAACGCCGTAACCTTTTTTCCATATTCCATATACATATAATGTACGCGTATATAATGCGATCTGGTCATGGGTCAATGTACATGTATAAATGCATGAAATGCATAAGAAATACATTAATAAGATTTTTCGGAACGTTATAAGACCATTATACCTTTAATTAATGTCATGAAGTAAACTTTATCAACTTACATATTTTCTAAGACCAATGAACAGATGATAGAACAATAGAACACATGGGGAATCAAGAACATAGGTACCTCTAGTATTTCTATGAATAGAGTCATTTATGGAAGTTGTGCATTTGCTTGTTTCATTTATATCGTATGGATCATGCCAAAGAAGGGATAGCCTTAACACACCTTAACTGATTCTCTTGACAATCCCTTTAACACACGTTAATTGCAACAAAACACGTGATGGCAAAATTGCACCATACTCCCTTATAATTGCAAAATCTCACGTTGCTTAAGATGCTATGAAATTTCGTATAAATCTCTTGCTGAAACTATTCACGTTGCTATGAAGATAGATACATCTCTCTTTTGTGAATTGATCATATTCTTGTATGAACTTTGTAGCAAATTACGTTGCTAACAATTTGAATGAGTTTCCTGAAGCATTCTTTGACATGTAGAGATTCAAAAATTAATTAGAGAGGTTCTCTTAACCTTTGGGAGTGGGCCACACATTAGTGATGACTCAGCCAAACTTTTCTATACATGTGCCACCTTTGTTACATGAGTAAAGAGTCACTAATTGGCTAAAGACTTTGCTGCCACGTTAAAGTTCCATAGGCTTGTCCAAAGACTTTAACTAATTATCCATTAATTTCTTAGTCAACTTGTTAATCCCCCACTAATCTAATAATTAACCAATTACCCACATAATTAAGAATTATCTCAAATTACATAAAATAATTATGTGGGTAGTTAGTGATTTTCGTGGGAGATTAATTAGGTAATTAACATATTTGGATAAGCTTAACCCTCCCCCCCCCCCAAAACAAACATGGGAGCAAGTTATGCCCCATTTGTGACTCTTAACTTACATTACAAGGTGGCATATTTAGAGGGACTTTTGGCTAAGTGACTCTTAACTTACATTACAAGGTGACTTTTACAAGGTGGATTTGAATGGCAACGTGAGTCACTTCAACAAAATTAATACGAGACTTCCTATCATAATAACAACGGAATTTTGTAATTCTAAGGAAGCACTGTATAACCTTTCTCAAGAATATCATACGGATTTTTCCCTATTTTGATCTCGCTGTTACATGTTTCGTCGCGATTGATGTGTGTTAGAGGGATTTTCAAGAGAATCAGTTCAGGTATGTTAAGGCTATCCCTTCTTTCTTTTTGGCATGATTCATACGATACAAATGAAACGAGTAAACGCACGACTTTCATAAATGACTCTATTCATAGAAGTACTAGGGGCGCCTATGTTCTTGATTTGCCATGTGAATTATTATTAAATCTTTTGTTCATGGGTCTTAAAAAAATACGTAGTTGATAAAGTTATCCAAAAGGCATATTGATCTTATAACATTCCGAGAAATCTTATTAACGTATTTATTATGCATTTTATTCATTTATACATGTACATTGACCCATGTACATTTATCCCGACCTTTATGATAATTATGTATTCTTAGAGGCTTGTAGACAGATGTCATGTATGTAAAAGATTGTATGGCCTTGTCGGCCTATGTTCAGTGTATGAGTGGTTATTTTGGTCTTAGAGGCCCATATGTTTTAGTATAAGTTGATATTATATGTTGTATTCTACCTATCTCACGGTTGCCTCTCCAGCTCAGTTATCTATGATAGTATGATACAAAAAGATACGTTATGTTGGTACTCGGTTGAGTAAGGTACCGGGTGCCCGTCGCAGCCCATCGGGTCGGGTCGTGACAAAAGTGGTATTAGAGCAGTTCTGTTCTAGGGAGTCTACAAGCTGTGTCCAGTAAAGTCTTGTTTATGGATGTGTCGTGCACCACACTTATAAGTAGGGGAGGCTACAAGGCATTTAGGACTGTCACTCTTTCTTCTTACTCTAGATCGTGTGGTGGAGCTCAGTTGTAGAAACTTAATTTCGTAAACTCTATATTATTCATAATACAGTGATGCCTATATCTAGAAAGACGGTTAGTAAGGGATTGAATGCGGCTGTGGAAGAGTTGAGTCAGAGGAACTTGATTTTGCATCATACATATGATGGATAAATATGAGGTATTCAACAGATCATGTGTGTACTAAGATGTGTAAGCCTTTTGATAAGTAGCCTTATGGCAGGAGTATCTATCCACCCCTATGGTGAAAGGTAATGAGAGATTCAGAAGATAGATACAAATTTCAACAAGTAAAAGAAGCCAGATGAATAAGGGTACGAGGTACCCAACTAGTGAAGATTATCATTATTTACCATTTAGAAAGGGAGATATAAGCATTTTGAGTTACCTTCAACAGTAGCAAAGGTATGTACAATCGGCCACACCCATCTCAGTTATGCCCTGTGGAAGCTAACAGATATGGTTTAAGAGAAGGACGGGATATCAGGATCTGGCTGGGGTTAGAATAATCAAAAATGGTAAATGGATTGTTTGTGTTAATTGACATTTCCGAATGATATTACAAAGGTGCTAATTGATCTCCTTGTGAGACACCCAGATGGTGCACTCTAGAATATTATAATTAGATGTGAACATTAGCAAAAGAAAAAATCAGAAGATAGGCACGAAAAGCTTGGAAGGGATAAATATTACCTTAGTGTGGCTCGCGTGCCTAGTAGAGCGGGAACATTAAGCAACCCGAAGAGCCATTGGATGGAGCAAAGGGGAGCTAAAAGCAAAAGAATGTCTTGTTCGAGTTTTCAGAATAAAGTGATAGACATAAATATTAGCGGGAAATAAGAAAAGAGTTAATGAAGTATTATGAGTAAGATATGATACATGGATGACAACAGTAGATCAAAAAGATGACAGTATTATAGAGTCTATAGTCAATTAAAGTAAAAGACGAGAGGTGACAGGCCTTGAGACAACAAAAGAGTATAGGCCATAAAGTCATATCCTCATTTCAAGAAATAAGTTCGTGACTCCAACGCGACTACCGGAAGGAAAAGTTAGACCCTAAAACAATAGAAATCAGTATGGGCTGATGAACAAGATAAACTAAACATGAATTAGGGACTGAGTGATTGGATAATAGTCAGCATCATGAGAATTTTAGATTTTGTTCCGGCGATAATAGAGTGGACAACAGAAGAAGATTCATGAGAAATTCATAGAATGGTCATTCAGGAAGACACTTCCCTAAAGCAAGCAATGTAAGCAAAGTTAAGCTTAAGGGACTGTATGTGCCAGTTATACTAAGTGTCACCCTCGCAAATAAGGAATTTTATTATCCTTGATATAGAAGGATTTCCGCAAGGCGACTAAGGGTCATCGATAATTTGAAAAGACACCAAAGATGAAGAGGTAAAAACAATCTATATGTAGATCGCCTTGGCTCCAATTCTTAGTGCTCCCCTAAAGGGAGGAATATGGAGTGATGTGGCATTAAGTAAGAATTAAGTGGTTCTAGTAACTATGGATTAATAAAGGAAGAATGTGATAAGAATGAGACAGGGATAAGATTGTACTTTTTCAAATCCTACAGATATGCTACGATTCCAGAATATTATGCAAACACGACGTCAAGGAGAGGAGGTAAGGGTTCCTGCCTGAGATGTTATTGATAGATAAGGAGCCAGTGCAGAGCATAAGTTAAGATAAAGGAAATGGCACATGAAAGATTACACAGAATATTGATATGAGAATGAGCCAATAAGTAGTTAGTAGTTGATTCAGGAAGCGCGTAGTTATGGCTAGTAAGAAGATACAGACAAATCAACAGATCATACAAGATAAACATAGTGAACCCTAACATGGGAAATTCAGTCACGCAGATATGACATTGTAATACTTGAGAAATATTCAGTTAGGAGTCGGGGTAGTTAAAGCTATCGTATAACTGTTATGGAAATAAAAGAGTCTCACTGGGAAGACAGTCAAAACTTCAGTTCAGGAGCAACCCTACAAGCACAAGGGCGTGGAAATAAGTATCTACGAATAATTATAGGCAAGGAAGAACATCAAAAAAAATTCTGTCAAGTATATGATGTAATAAGCTCGCAGCTTTACAAGGGCCAGAAGGTCTCCTTAAGTACTACGATGAAAGACTAGCTGAGGGAATAAGGAAGAAGGTTTCAACCTAAGTACAATGAGGAAATGGTCATGTAAAAACAGTATCACTACAATGTTGTATGCACTCCATGAGAAAGTGGCACCTACCATGGCTAAGGAACGAGAATCAAGAGTAATATTCGAGATCATATGAGTTGCACGAAAATTTTGGCATGCGTGGGAACTAAGATAAGCTAAGTAGACACGCAACAAGGGGGCAGAAAGACCAGGAAAAGTAATAGCTTATGCTCAAAGAAAGCTGAGATGGAACGAAAGGAATAATTCGATTAATGATCAGTCGTAGAAGACTCCGGTATAAGTTAAAAGAAGGAATTGGTTCCAGGTCATAGACAAAGGATTGAATCATTAGAAAATTGTATCATGGTTTTCCATAGCGTCTATGAAAGTTTAAAGTAATAACTAACACCATGAGCCGCAAATCGGAAGATAGCTTAAGCTTATATAAAGGTTGATCAGAGGAAAGAGGAAACTAAAGAGTTACATCAACTAAGTAAATCAGGAGTTTGGTTATTGAACCCAGAAAATTATGGACATAGTGATTGAGAACATTGCAGGACCACTCTTAATATCAGAGGTACAAGAGAGAAAGTACAACAACCATATTTTATAACGGCCCTACGATAAATCTAGTTAGAAGAAGTACCAGCCTCATAAGAAGTCGGTATGAAGCTTCCACCGGATTGTAAATGCACCAAAGGTGGAAGTATTATAATAGAGCTTCAAGTTGTGGATGTGAATTATACCTATGTGGAGGGCAGGTCATGAACGAGATATAAGATGTGAGGCGAGACTTTAAGGTAAGTAAGGTAAAGGTGAACAACGTACAAGATACTCAAATACCGAGGGTTGTGAATCGTCCATACTTCAGATAGAAGGCTAGAAGCACGGGGATTCAGTATCTAGGAATGATAGCGGCGTCGTCAGTAGCATATCTTACAGCCTATGGTTTCTAGGTACCGAAAGATCCAGCCAAGAGAGTAAAGAAGAGTGAGAGACGATGTATATTTGCTTGATGTTTCAGAATAACACAAGGAAATCTATGGTGCAAGCAAGTTGAAGGAAGGTTGCGAGTAGGGATAAGAAAGGGCGAGTGAAGAGGTGACAAGAAATGTATAAGTCCTCAGGATTAAGCCCATGAAAACAAGAGAGATAATGGTTTCTCTAAGTAATAGAAAGCTCAGTATAGCCTGAATGAACTCAAAGGAGTCTAAGACTAATAGCATTTAAAAGAGATGGAATGTTGCCCTGGTAGTAAAATGAGGGTATACTTGTCATAAATGAAGGATGATGTTTTGACCTTCGATTGAGTGATGATTTGAAGGGATTTCATGAATTGTACAGGATTAAAATACCCACGTAAGTGAGTCACATTGGGATGCTATAAAGTATAGTTATTGAAGTACAGTATCGCCGCTAAGTGGATCAGGAAAATCACTTCGAATATTTCTCGATGTAACGTAAGCCCTAGTGGCAATGTTTTACGTAAGAAGTTTCAAGATATCAGTGGTAGATTGTAGATCAACATTGAGGTAAATCCACAATAGATGGATAGAAGTTACAAAGTACGAAATGAGAGATGGCAATATTCGTAAGTTCGACAAAGTACCGACCGAAGAACTTCAATAGCCCAGAGGGACATCTTATCAAGTTCTGTATATGTTCCCAAAGTGAGGCTTAAAGATTGGCTAAAAACTGAAAGGAAGAGTCGTATAGGAGCACATGCAATGAAAAAGTCCTACAGGCTGTATGGAAGAAGGTAGCAAGAGTTACAAGATTGAAAGAATTCCGACCACAGACCGTGGTGTGAGAAAGAGGCCTAAAGGGGGGAATGTTATGGCCTTTGGAATTATTCACGGAACAGTTGCCTAGATGGCAAGGAGAGACTGATGTATTCGGAATACATAAGTCATGAAAATGATAAGTGCATCAGTCAAAATTCGAGGACGAATGTTCCAAAGGGGGAAATGATGTTACACCCCATATTTTCGTACGTGAAAGTACGCCATAAATAAATTGATGAAAGCTTGGAAATGAGATGTTACATCCCACATTCTTTTTTTGTACGTTAAAAATTTCGTCGTAAGTTAATCGATGTAAGTTCGGGAATGAGACTGTTTTGAGATTATAAACATTATTATATTTCAAACAAGTGATGAGTAAATTCGTGAAAGTGAGAATGTAAGCAAATCAAAGAAAATGAATTTTTGTCAAAGTTTGACGTGTTGGAATAAAATACGGCCCGAGCTAAAATACCCGCTATTTATGGACTAGTGCTATACAAGGTACCCCATGACCACGATAGTAGGGTACGTAAAGTGTATTAAAAGTGAGTAGTATATTAAGTAATTTGAGATAATTCTTAATTATTTGGATAATTGGTTAATGGGAGATTAACTATTTAATTAAGGAATGGTTGGATAAAACTAACCCCCCCCCCCCACGTGGCAGCAATTCCCATCCCCA
The DNA here is from genome assembly GCF_000390325.3 of Nicotiana tomentosiformis. NCBI lineage: Eukaryota > Viridiplantae > Streptophyta > Magnoliopsida > Solanales > Solanaceae > Nicotiana > Nicotiana tomentosiformis. The sequence goes on from NC_090822.1 coordinate 59,344,071, forward strand.
TGTATGACTCTTAAGTCGTTAATATATGTGGTTAGATAAGAGATGTGAGAATTTGGCAAGTCTTATAACGTGAGTCACATTATTCATTTAATGAAAGAGATCCATTTTTAAGTCTTAGGAACAAGAGTCATTAGTCACATATTCATCTAAGGACATAGAACCCATTTAAGTCTTAAGAACGTGAGTTCTTCATAAACGTGAGTTCTTCAAAGGGAAGAACAATTCCATACCAAAATTAGATAACGTTGGTTGTTGTTTCTGTAAAGCGTAAATTACAAATTCTAAGCGAATCAGTTCATGTATGTTAAGGTTATCCCTTCTTTCTTTTTGGCATGATCTACACGACACGAACGAAACGAGCAAATGCACAATTTCCATAAATGGCTATTCATAGAAATATTAGGGGTGTCTAGATTCTTGATTCCTCATATGAATTATTATTATATTTTCTATTCATGGGTCTTAGAAAAATATGTATTTGGTAAAATTTATCCGACAGGCATATTATTTTTATGACATTCCGAGAAAATCTTATTAACGTATTTCTTATGCATTTTATCCATTTATACTTGTACATTGACCCATGACCAAATGGCGTTATATACGCGTATATATGTATATTATATATATATATGGGATATGGAAAAAGGTTACGGCGTTATATACGCACCACTTCCTGATCAGCTGGTATACATTGATGATTTGCCCACAGTGGCCGAAATGATATGATGTGTTGCCCTCAGAGGCTTGATGATGTTATGACCACATATACCTATGCATGGTATGACATTTATACGCATATGCATGACTCTATAAAAATGAAGTGATTCACAGAGCTATGCAGACGTACATGTCGAGTCTTTTACTCCATGTTTCTCTCATGTCTATTATTTACTAATTTTCATTCCTTACATACTCGGTACATTATTTGTACTGGCATCCCTTTTACTTGGGGACGATGTGTTTCATACCCGTAGGTCTCGATAGACAGGTCGAGAGAACTCCAAGTAGGTGATCAGCTCAGCAGAAGATGTTGTGCACTCCATTTGCTCCGGAGTTGCTTGTTTGGTCTGTATGATTTAGATGTGTATTGTTTGGTATGGCGGGGCTCTGTCCTGACCTTTATGACAATTATGTATTCTTAGATGCTTGTAGACAAATGTCATGTACGTAAAAGATTATATGGCCTTGTCGGCCTATGTTCAGCGTACGAGTGGTTATTTTGGTCTTAGAGGCCCATATGTCTTATGTATAAGTTGGTATTACATGTTGTATTCTACCTATCTCACGGCAACCTCTCTGGCTCAGTTCTCTATTATAGTATGATACGAAAAGATACGTTATGTTGGTACTCGGTTGACTAAGGTACCAGGTGGCTGTCGTGGCCCATCGGGTTGGGTCGTGACAGGATGCAGAGGACTTTGAGGGTAATGAAGGCCACTGTGACTGAGTCAATTGAGCTAGCTTCATATAGACTTCAGGAAGTTGCAGTTAATTGGTAGGAGTCTTCGGAGTTGTCCAGAGGTGAGGATGCCCCTCTAGCGGTAAGGGATGAGTTTACAGAGGCTTTTCTTCGTCATTATCTTCCACCAGAGCTTAGAGGGGCCAGAGTTGATAGGTTCTTGACCCTTCGGCAGGGTAATATGAGCGTTCGAGAGTACAATCTTCAGTTTTATTGTTTGGCTAGGTATGCTCCCACTATTGTAGCTAAGATAGAGGATCGGGTTCACCAGTTCGTGATGGGGTTAGAGCCGCACCTGCTTAATGACTGCATGTCTGTCTCACTTCAGCCAGGTATGGATATTTCTCGTATTCAGGCATACGCTCAGGGTGTAGAGGAGCGTAAGCAGAAGGAGAGGGCCTATCGTGAGCATGATAGGGGCCATAGTAAGAGAGCGAGATCTTTGGGTCCTTCTGGTGAGATTCGAGGTGGTGAGAGACAACAATACCCGAGGTATCCAGCCCAGTCATCGGCTAGCGCACCCCCTCAGTTTCCCGATAGGAGATTTGATCGTTACACATATTTAAGGCCTAGTCAGAATTATAGGGCCTCAAGTTCTCAGTATAGGGGTGAATCAAGTCAGATGAGGCCGCCCTTGCTACGATGTGCTCAATGTGGTAAGCAGTATGTCGGGCAGTGCCATATAGGGTTGGATGTTTGTTATAATTGTGGTTATCCAGGCCATGTTATGAGAGATTATCCGACGAGAGGTGGTACAAGCATAGTTCAGCCAACGGGATCTGTAGTTGGTTCGCCATCATCAGTACCCCCCCTAGGCAAGGTTCACAAGCACCAATCGGTCGTGGTAGAGTCAGAGGTGGAGCATTAGTAAGTTTGGAATATAACCTGAGTTGGTTAAACCTTTTGAGGTGTCCATACCTTTTGGTGATCCAGTGATAGCTAGGCGGGTATAAAGAGATTGTACAATAGTAGTTCATAGTCATCTACAGTAGCAGACCTAATTGAATTAGATATGGTAGAATTTGATGTTATACTGGGTATGGATTGATTGGCTTCTTGTTATGCCAATGTTGATTGTAGATTAAAGATGGTTCGATTCCAGTTTCCAAGGGAGCCTGTTTTGCAGTGGAAAGGTAATACGGCATCGCCGAGAGGTAAGTTTATTTCCTATCTCAAGGCAGGGAAGATGATTAGAAATGGCGATATTTATCACTTAGTTCGGGTACATGATGTGAAAGTAGAGTCACCAACCATTCAATCTATTCTTGTGGTTAATGAGTTTCCCGATATTTTTCCCGATGAGCTTCTGGGTCTTCCGCCAGAGCGAGAAATTGAGTTTGCTATTGACCTATTACCAGATACTCAGCCAATATCTATTCCTCCCTATAGAATGGCACCTGCAGAGCTGAGAGAGTTGAAGGAACAACTAAGGGACTTGTTGGAAAAAGGCTTTATCACACATAGTACATCACCGCGTGGAGCACCTGTGTTATTTGTGAGGAAGAAAGATGGTTCCTTGCGGATGTGTATAGATTATAGACAGTTGAATAAGGTGACGATCAAGAATAAGTACCCGTCCCAGAGGATTGATGATTTATTTGATCTGTTCCAAGTGTTTCTCGAAGATAGACTTGATGTCCTGGTACCATCAGGTAAGGGTTAAGGAGAAAGATATTCTGAAGACAACATTCAAGACCAGATACGGGCGCTTTGAGTTTCGTGTTATGTCATTCGGTTTGACTAATGCCCCAGCAGTATTCATGGACTTGATGAACCGTGTGTTCAGACCCTTTCTAGATCTGTTCGTGATTGTATTTATCGATGATATATTGGTTTATTCTCGTTCAAAGACTAAGCATGCAGATCATTTGCGTACTGTGCTCAAAGTTCTACAAAAAGAGAAGTTGTACGCAAAACTCTCTAAATGTGAATTCTGGTTGAATTCTGTAGCTTTCCTTGGGCATATTATTTCAGGTGAAGGTATCCGAGTTGATACACAAAAGATTGAGGCAGTAAAGACTTGGCCTAGACCTACGACACTGGCGGAGGTTCGTAGCTTTCTCGGTTTGGCACGTTATTATAGGAGATTTGTAGAGGGATTTTCTTCTCTTTCAGTGGACCTATGCTTGCGAGCGGAGTTTCCAGGCATTGAAGGACAGATTAACTTCAGCACCGGTTCTAACGCTCCCAGAGGGAACCGATGGTTATGCTATCTATTATGACACTTCAGGCGTTGGATTGGGTTGTGTACTGATGCAACATGGTAAAGTTGTAGCTTATGCTTCTAGACAACTAACAAAGCACGAGAAGAATTACCCAACCCACGATCTAGAGTTAGCCGCGGTGATTCATGCACTAAAGATATGGAGGCACTATTTGTATGGCATTCATGCTGATATCTATACGAATCATAAGAGACTTCAGTATATCTTCAAGCAAAAGGAATTAAATTTATGTCAAAGGAGATGATTGGAGCTACTGAAAGACTATGACGTTAATATTTTATACCATCCAGGGAAGGCGTATGTAGTAGCCGATGCCCTCAGCTGTAGATCTATGGGTAGCCTATCATATTTTCAGCAAGAGAATAGGGGGATATATCCCATGAGATTTATCAGCTAGCTAGTCTTGGAATTCGATTACTGGACTTAGGTGATACCGGAGTTACTATTCAAGACACGACAATATCCTCTTTAGTAACTGAAGTAAAGGAACGCCAGTACGAGGATCCTGTGTTAGCTCATTATAGGGATACGACCCCTCAGAAGCAGAAGATACCATTTGAGATTACAGAAGATGGGGTCCTTAGGTATCGAGGACGATTATGTGTCCCTAATGTTGCAGAGCTACATCGGCAGGTTATGGGAGAAACTCACTATTCTCGTTATTCTATCCATCCAGGAGAAACAAAAATGTATCATGATATTAGGGAAATATATTAGTAGGACGGAATAAAAAAGGATATGGCGGAGTTTGTTGCTCAGTGCCCTATCTGTCAGCAGGTTTAGATTGAGCATCAAAAACCCGGTCGATTATTGCAGGCTATTGAGATTCCGACTTGGAAGTGGGAAGTAATTCATAAGGATATAATCGTAGGCTTGCCTCGTACCCAGTGTAAGTTCGATTCTATATTGGTGATTGTTGATAGACTTACAAAATCAGCCCATTTTCAGCCCGTTAGGACTACATACTCCGCAGAAGATTATGCAATGCTTTATATTAAGGAGATAGTACGACTTCATGGTGTCCCTATATCTATTATCACGTATAGATGTGCTCAGTTTACAACTAATTTCTGGAGGTTCTTCCAAAAAGGATTGGGGACTCAAGTAAGTCTTATTATATCATTTCATCCCCAGACAGACGGACATGTTGAGTGTACTATTCAGACATTGGAGGATATGTTACGGGCTAGTGTGATAGACTTCAAGGGTAGCTGGGATGATCATCTGTCGCTTATTGAGTTCGCGTATAATAATAGCTATCATTCTAGTATTCAGATGGCTCCATACAAAGCTCTTTATGGACGAAAGTGTAGGTCGCCTATTTGATGGTTCGATGTTGGGGAAACTAAGTTAGTAGGACCAGAGCTGGTAAAACATGCAATCGAGAAAATTAAGCTTATACAGGAAAGGCTATTAGCAGCTCAAAGTCATCAGAAGTCTTATGCGGATAATTGACAACGAGACTTGGAGTTTCAGGTTGACGATTGGGTATTCCTAAGGGTATCACCGATGAAAGGCGTTATGAGGTTCGGAAAGAAAGGAAAACTTAGCCTTCGGTACATTGGACCATATAAGATCATACGCAAGGTAGGCCAGGTAGCAGATGAGTTAAACTTGCCTTCTGACTTGGAGTCCGTACATCTAGTCTTTCATGTGTCTATGTATCGGATATCCTTCCAGAGTCGTGTCAGTTGACGATGTTCAGGTCATAGAGCAGCTATCATATGAGGAAACTCCAATTTCTATACTAGATAGATAGGTTCAGAGATTGAGGACTAAAGACGTAGCTTCGGTGAAAGTACTTTGGAGAAACAAAAATGTGGATGAAATGACTTGGGAAGCTTAAGAGGACATGAAGTCTAGGTATCCTCACTTGTTTCCTCTTCCAGCGGAGGATCGACTAAGACATCACATCCTTAAGGTACGAGTATGGATTCTTGTGTTAATTATTTTCATTGGTCGTGTGAGGCCATTATCATGATTGATGATTGTGGCAATATGTGGCATTGAATTATTGAGTTTTCTACAGAAAGGGTTGATAGTAGTACTGTTAGGCGACTCTAGCAAAAATTTATATAGATCCCGGGAAGTGAAACATTCGAGCACGGATGTTTCTAAGGGGGGGAGGATGTTACATTTCGTGTTTTTGTATGTTAAAATTTCATCGTAAGTTAATCGACGTAGACTCGGGACTGAGATTATTTTTGAGGTTATAAGTATTTATGCCATTTATAACATGCGATAAGTAAGTGTCGTGAAGGTTAAAGAGTAAACGAATCAAAGAAAATGAGTTTCGTTGAAGGTTGTCAATTTGGGATAAAATACGGTCCGAGCTACAATACCCGGTATTTATGGACTAGTATCATACAAGGTACCACATGACCATGATAGTAAGGTGTATAAAGTGTGTTAAAAGTGGTTAGTATTTTAAGTAATTTCAGATAATTCTTAATTATAGGGGTAATTATTGATTTTAGTGGGATATTTATTAAGTAATTAACATATATGGATAAGCTTAATCCCCCCCCCCCGTGGCAGCAAGCAATGCCTCATTTGTGACTCTTAACTTACATTACAAGGTGGCATATTTAGAGGGACTTTTGGCTAAGTCATCACCTAAGTGGAGCCCATACCCACTAAGGTAAAAGGCTTCTCAAATTCACAAAGAGAGGCATCATATGGATTTGAATGGCAACGTGAGTCACTTCAACAAAATTCATACGAGATTTCATAGCATAATAACAACGGGATTTTGCAATTCTAAAGAAGTCTGATATAACCTTTCTCAAAAATATCATACGGATTTTTTCCTATTTCGATCTCGCCGTTACATGTTTTTCGTGATTGACATGTGTTAGAGGGATTGTCAAGAGAATAGTTTCAGGTATGTTAAGGCTATCCCTTCTTTCTTTTTGGTATGATTCATACGATACAAATGAAATGAGTAAACGCACAGCTTTCATAAATGACTCTATTCATAGAAAGTACTAGGGGAGCCTATGTTCTTGATTCCCCATGTGAATTATTATTATATTTTCTGTTCATGGGTCTTAGAAAAATATGTAGTTGATAAAGTTATCCGAAAGGCATATTGATCTTATAACATTCCGAGATATCTTATTAACGTATTTCTTATGCATTTCATTCATTTATACATGTACATTGACCCATGACCAGATGCCGTTATGTACGCGTATATTATATGTATATGGGATTTGAGAAACGATTACGGCGTTATATATGCACCACTACCTGATCAGCTAGTATATGTTGTTGATTTTTCACACAACGGCCGAGATGATATGATGGGATGCACTCAAAGGCTTGATGATATTATGTATACATATACCTATGCATGACACGACATTTATACGCATGTGCATGACTTAAAAATATTTCAGGATTCTCAAAGTTATTTAGACTTATAGGTGGAAGTCTTTACTCCATGTTTCATCTATGTCTTTTATGTACTGATTTTCATGCCTTACATACTTAGTACATTATTCGTACTGATGCTCCTATTTCCCGGGGCCTGCGTTTCATGCCCATAGGTACACGTAGACAGGCTGACGGTCCTCTTTTTTAGGATCTTTGATCACCGAGAGTTGGTGTGCTCCACTTGATCCGGAGTTGTTACTAGTTTTGGTATGCTGTTTTGATCTGTAGATATGGGTACGACGGGGCCCAGTCCCTTCCTTTATATAGTTGTACACTCTATTAGAGGTCCGAAGATAGTCATGTATAGTTTGATAGTATGTGGCCATGTCGGCTTCCAGTTTTGGATATATAGTTGTCTATAGCAGCCTTGTCGACTCGCCCTACCGTATTCCGCATATATATGTATATATGTCTTTTGGGCATGTTTTCCTTACGTATGTTATTCACGTGAATCAACAGTTTATTGACAAATGTTATTCATGACCTACCCTTAATTTATGTTTATATCTTAGACACATGCTTAGGAGTGTTCAACAGGTAGGACTCGGGTACTCGTCATGGCCCATCGGTTTGGGTCGTGACACTTACCCAAATCTCACTAGTTAGCAGACTAATATGATAATGATCTTAACAGTTAAATAAGCACCCTAGTATACCTTTAAGTATTAGGTGGCGGCTCTCTTTTATCAACAACAGGGAAACCACTAGTTGAATCTTGTTTTGACTCGTGCAAAATAGGATGCAACAGACGACATCCTCTCCGGATGCATCATGGATTGCCAACATCAAGCTTCCATTTACCATCAACTACATCACTGGCCACACAACCTAACACTGCACCCTCTCAATTGTGTAATATTTTATAAGAGGGACCCTAATATTTTCTCCTCTAAATTTGCAGGTACATCATCATGGGCCTTCGCAGGGGATAACTTCTGACCTCAGACTTTGTTGAGCATCACTCAGATAATCAGGGGAGTAGTAATTTTACAATGAAATCCATCATTTTTCATGACTTCGTTGCTCTTACCAGCTTTCAATATTTGGATCGAAACATCGTTCCCGGTTGTCAACCGGGGACGATCATCAAGTGGTTCCTGTGGATGGTCAAAAGTTGCATCATCTTAGGACTACAAGGGAAATAACACCCGACATCGGACATTGTGGAACATCGTTCGAACAATTAAGGAAGTGTTAGTTTTATAATTACTTCTTAATTCCATCATTTTATGACGATACTACTCTCACCACATTTCTATATCTTGATCAGATAATCGCCACGGTTAACAACTGGGGGCGATCACCAAAGGGTTCTTGTGGACAGCTCGAAGGTCGCAACAAAACATCTCTACATTCAATTGGGAGACAACCACAACAACTATATCACAAACAGTCAGGGGGCATCGAAGCAACTGCTCGAAGGAGCAACTGGGGCACATCTTCTTGAGGGTGTCACTCTTCAACTCCATAGGATACAACGTCCAACCACAGACACAGAGGCATCGCTTTGAGTTGTCTATACTCTTGCATTTCGTACATATCATTGATGCAATTAATGTTGTTAGTTGCAATTCTTTGAAATAAGAGAGTAAAAGAAGTGTTGAAAATCATACATCTCATACTCTCCAATCTTCCCAAACTACACCTGACCTGATTCTTATTTCAACGAGATACGTAGGCAACCTTCGAGTTCGGTCACATTTCTTAAAAAAACAAAAAATACTCCCATCGTGCGGAGATTTTTAATTCCTGTCACTCCCATCACATGGAGATTTTTCACTCCTGTCACTCTCATGGCGTGGAGATTTACTTTTTTATCAATGCTCTAATATCGCATCAGAACGGTACTACAACTCGTCGAATACTCCAATCGCGCGGAGATTCAAATTTCCATTCCTGTCACTCCCACGCATGCAGATTTACCTTCCTTTCAATGCTTCGATATCGCTTCGGAATAGTACCAAAGCCCATCTAACTTTTAAACCTCCGATATTGCTTCGGAACGGTAACTACAAAGCCTGAATTACATTTAATTCTCTCTATCAAAAATCACAAAAAATATGATTAATTCAATTTTTTTTAAAATGAATGAAATGAAATGAAAATCTAAAACTATTTCTTTCTATTCTTCCTAAACTACGCTTGACCTGATTCTCATTTCAATGGTATACGTAGGCAATCTTCAGGTTTGGTCTCATTTTTCATAAAAAAATAAAAAATGATTACGTCCAAAAATTCAAAAATAATATATATTGTCAAAATCACAAAAACAATATATTGATTAAGTAAAAAATTCAAAAAAATAAAAATATATATATATATATATATATATATATATATATATATATATATATATATATATATATAAATAAAACAAATAGTCATCGAAATATGACTTGGTTGGTACTGACATAGTTAGGAGTGTGCATGAGAAAGAACATGTTAATTTGTATGATAGAGAGGACCAGCTTCGGGTAAACCATAGAATCTTGTGGTACCTCTCAATTATGCCATAGTGACACATGAAATTCTAATGCTTACAGTTAGGGTAAGAACAAAGTCAACCTCATAATTTCATGTACATTGTGTGGTGAGCCTAGATAAAAATTTATTGCATTGCATTGTAGATCTAAAACTTGGCCCAAATGTTTGTTGAGGCAAAATCCTGATTAATCCTTGGTTTGGGAAAGGATCGTAGGCCTTCTTTGACGCGTTTGTGCCTTTTCTAACCTACCAAATGAAATTGATCCCTAGCATTCCCCCTTAGAGCCTTAAGCCTTTTTGTTGGACAAACACATCTTAGCCTATACCCTTCTTCTTGCTTAAGAGCACTACCCCTCTCTTGGCCCAACCTCCTTACGCGCACTAAAAATGTGTAACTTCAGACCAAGACCAAAGTGGAGGCGACAAGAATGAAAAGACGAAAGATGCAAAGTCCAAGACAATCACAGTGTCACGCTCCAACCTCGGGAAGCGTGACCGGTGCTCAATCGAGTGAACCCGGTTAAGCAAGCCTATTAGATACTTTCTATCCAACTTACCCATGATCAAGAAAAGACATGATTTCATTAATTGGACAATAGAAAACTCATACATACAATATTAAACCATTTCTTTAGTTACTTCACTATTAAGTCTCAAAATACACAATCATAACTTGTTTGACTTTTCTACCACCCATGTACAAACCCACATAGTATCTACGGAGCCTCTAAAAGATACAAAAGAGTATATGATAGTGTCGGCGATAAGGCGCCGACTATACCTTGAGTCATGATAGTAATATGAACAAAAGATACAATACGTGACCCCGGGATGAAGTGGGGCTCACCAAGTCTGCTAGGAAGAGGATGTGCCACTAACGCTGATTAGCACTACCTGCTATGGAACCACCTGCTTCCATTTAAATATGCAACGCCCCCGGCAAAAGGGACACTAGTACTGCCGAATAGTACTACTATGTAAAACGAAACACCATCTCAATAGCATGAATAATGATACAAGGGGGAACAATCAAGAATTCAAAAAGAGCTTCAAATAATACTAAAACATCAAGTTAAAGATCGCATAAATTTTCAAGTCAATTTTCATGTTATTAGGTTGGGTGATCTTTAGTGCCAATATACCATAATTCCCAATACCATCGTATTCTTACACGGAGTCCGATCATGACCCGACCAGCTAGGTCGTCTGATTTGAGACATCAACCATAACCACAAATTCAATTATCATTTTCAGCACAGTCACCACCATGTGTGCGGCATGGCGTCCGATCGTCCGATCACGGCCTGATCGGCTAGGTTGTCTCACCCAAGACTTTACCTTTTTTCGTCAATCATCTCACATCATACTTATTTCATATTCTTTTGATTCATTGGCACTAGTGATCATGATTACAAAGTCATTCTTGGCACTTGGACATATTTCATAGTTCCAGTTCCTTTTTCCACATTCAAATATCATTATCATTATCAACAACAATAAGGCTTCCCATTCAAGACATTAAATTCACATATGAGCAATTTGGGAAATCTTAGGCAAATAGAGGCTTTTCATACAATTTGGCATAACAATCTTTATTTCGATCTTGACATGAAGTCTTAACATTTCTTAAACTTATTCTACATTTTGAACACATTCTCAAATGGCAAGATGACATGATAAAGCATTTAGAATAAATATTAAACATACATTCTTCGACACAACCACATTAGGAATAGCCAATTCAATAATGATGAAGGACTTACTCCAATTACATGAATACTGTGGGATTGGATTCTAAGACGAAGCAGATTTAGCCAACATACCTCAATCGAGCTTCCATTAAACTCTAAAACGTTCCGTAATTCTTAGCACTTCAATATATTTTAGAATTATAACAAGTTGGACCAAAATTAGGAAGATGGTTATGACTCTAGCTCATTTGAGCATATTAACAAGCACTAGGTATGCATTAAGGTTTTAACAAGCACTAGGTATGGTGATTCATGTATTTTGTAGATTTTGAGACTGGGAGTTCTTAGAAGCATATTATTTCGTGGTCGTGGACTATGAAGTTGTGGTCAAAGTTAGCCTACTAGTAGTATGTGTTATGGTTAGGTCATTGTGGACTTTTGGAGGGCCATTTATCCATTTGGGGAAGATCGGAGTTGATTTGGGGGCTCATTGGTAGGCCCAATGAGGATGTGTATTCTACACCGGGTCGGAGTTGTTGACCCATCACCGCTATTATTGAAGGGTGTGTCATTTAGCTAGAGTTGCGCTTGAGCGTGTTCTGATATGTTCTATGTGTTACTTTTCTACGCTACCAGGAGTTGCGATTTGTTGGTTATATGCACACATGATGCGGTTCTGTTTGGACCTTGTAGCGAAATTCGAGCGAGATGAGTATTGGGGTGTTGAATAGTTGTTTGCGCCTTGGTTATGGTCTTTTTGGGCTGTGGTATATTGTGTTATTCGCTTCTCCATGGTTATGGTCATGCAATTTGTGTACTTGATGTTGAATTGCGTGTGGTTGTTGATTTTGAGTATTATGGCTTTAGGTATTTTATATGGACTGTTGTTTGGATGGGTCACGCATTGCAGCGGAGCTATGTTGGGATATGATCCTTTGTGTTAGATTCGTGTTTCTGGGTTCTACAATGTGTGATGGGTTTGTAGCATTATATTTGTGGTGGTACTTGTTGAGCTTGCTGGATGGTTCTCTCATTTGAGTCATTTTCCATGTTTGAGTACATTTGAATTGTTGCTTGTTGGTGCACATATTGCATGGTTGTGACTTTAGGTTGTATTGGTATGGCATGTCAACAGAATAGTTTTGTTTGATTACGGTATGTTTGGAAGAATAATATCAGAAGTCGGCTAAGAATTTGGCTTTGGTTCTAGTCAGACGAGTGAGAGAGCTCCATGACTTGTCGATCTGATGAGTAGTTGTGAGTTTCTGCATGTTTCTTTCATCATCGGTTAGTGTGCTAAGATTTTGAACGAGGTTTTATTTGATATGAGATTTACTATCGGTATCGGGTTTGTTTTTAGCAGCTACTGTGATCTAGAATTATTGATATGAGTATGTGAGTTGTGTGGTATATCATGTGATTACATCTTGGGTTATGGTTATGGCTTGATACAACCTGTTCACACTCATACAGTGTGTAGAAGATGCGAGATTCAGGCTTTGTAAGGAATTCCGGATGTTGAAAATTGGGTTCTAAGGCTTACAGACTAAGGTTAAAGTAATGATCGTCAGTTATGATGTGTTGTCAGGATTACATGGATTGGGGTGACGTGGGATCACCTCCGAGTATGTGCATGGTAAGATTACACAGGGATTTGATGGCTTTGGAATGACTCTTGGCACATTCAAGGACAAACGTATGTTTAAGTAGGGGAGAATGTAACGACCCAGCCGGTCGTTTTGAGCATTTGTATTTCGTTCAGTTGTTGGGAGTCTTGAGCAGAATCGTATGATGTATTATCACCTGTGTGAATCGTCGGTTTTGGTTTTCAGGTTATTCGGAATTGATTTGGAAGAATAATTCTCAACAAGGAAGCTTTAAGTTGGAAGAGTTGATCAAGTTTGACTTTTTAACACTTGACCTCGGATCGGAGTTTTGATGGTTTTGTTAGGTCAGGATGGTGATCGTGGACTTGTGCGTATGCCCGAATTTGCATTTGGATATTTCTAGAAGGTATTGGCACTATTTGGCGAAAGTTGGAAATTTAAAAGTTTGAAATGTTCATAAGTTTGACCGGGAGTTGACTTTGATTATATCGGGTTCGGATTGTGGTTCCAGGAAATGGAATAGCTTCTTTATACAACATGTTCACACTCAAAATTTGAGTTCATTAAGTTTGATTTGAGGTGTGATTCGTGGTTTTGATGTTATTATGCATGATTTTAGGCCTCGCGTAAGTCTGTGTTATATTATGAGACTTGTTGGTATGTTATGACGGGGTCCCGAGGGGCTCAGGTGAGTTTCAGATAGGTTTGGGTTGTGTTGCGCTCATTTTTGATGTTTCGACGTCGTTTCTTCAAGCATAAATAGTACCACATTAAGCGAATGAGCTCCAATTTTTGTTTTGATTGTAGCATTAGATCCGTATCATAATTTTGGAATCATAGCAACTAGAATCATCAAGTTTCGACATCGTATGAGGAATTTATGGTCATTTTACTAAGAATTGGATTGCCAAATTTTTTTCAGATTAATTACGAAAGTGCCACTGAATTCGTATTTAAAATCTGCACTATTTCCAAATATTAAAACCAACATATCTCCTTCATTATAAGGTCAAATAGAGTGATTCAAAAGTCTAAATTGACTGGAATTTCACAAAGAATCCATTGGAGGAATTAAAAGCCAGTTTCAGGATAAGTAGGCACAAGAAATGAGGATTAACAGCTAGGCAAAAAAATATTTAATATCGAGGGTTTGTTCATTTGGTCATATTCTGAGTGTGGGAGCACCGATTTGGGCAATTTGTGGAGGCGATTCTCACCACATGGATTGGGGTAAGTATTATATACTCGGTTTTGATTATAGTTTATGAATCCATCTTTGTGTTTGGCATTTGATTGATGATTTCAAAGTGAAGTTTGGGGGGTTTTGTCTAAAATTTCATAAAGTAAAATTTTGAGTTTTGAACATCGATTCAGAGTCGAATTTGAGTGAAACTGGTATGGTTGGACTCGTAATTGAATGAGTTGTCGGATTCTGTGAGTTTCGTTGGGTTCCGAGGTGCGAGCCCAGGTTTGACATTTTGGTTGACATTGGGCTTTTGATTGAAGATTAAACCTTTATCGATTGGTTTGGTTCCTTTGGCATTATTTGATATTTTTGAGTTGCTTTTGGCTAGTTTTGAGCTGTTCGGAGGTCGGTACGGATGAGATGGCATTTCTAGAGTATTGTTTGGCTTGCTCGATATTTGATTTGGCTTATTCGAGGTAAGTAACACTTCTAAACTTTGTGCTGAGGGTATGAACCCGTGAATACACATATTATGTGTTTGGTGTTAAGGTGACGCACATGCTAGGTGACGGGCGTTGGGCGTGCACCGTCAGAATTATGACTTTGTTGATTCTGTGGTATGAACCCGTGAATACACATATTATGTGTTTGGTGTTAAGGTAACGCACATGCTAGGTGACGGGCGTTGGGCGTGCACCGTCAGAATTATGACTTTGTTGATTCTGTGGTATTGTTTAGTTACCTAATCTTGTTTCTATCCATGAAATTTCTACGTGCTAGAGTAATTGAACTGTGATCCACATTAGAAACCATGTTTAGGCTATATGCTCATCCTGTTGGGACCCACTGAGGTCATTTCTGCTATCGAGTTATTTGCTTAAATTGAAATTACACACTCAGTCATATTCATTCATTTGCATATCATATCTGAGTCTCTGTTATCATTTGTTGTCACATCATGTTATCATTGTTTGGGCAGATTGACATGAGATTTGTGAGCCGAGAGACTGGGGAGATTGATGACTGAGTGAGGCTGAGGGCCTGATTGTGAGTGATATTGATGGGATCGGGTTGCACGCCACTGCAGGTTTATTTGATTCATGATGGAATAGGGTTGCACGCCTCAGCAGGCCATATTGAATTTATATATTATTAATATATGGATCAGGCTGCATGCCACAGTAGGCCTTATGGGCTTTATATATTATTGATGGGATCGGGCTGCACGCCGCAGCAGGCCATGATGGCTTATATTAGTGCTGGGAAGAATCCGCCCCTCCGGAGTCTGATATACCAGCAGTGAGCGTAGGTTTTATTGATTCCTGATGGGATCAGGCTGTGCGCTGCAATAGGTACCTTACAGTGTTGAGTGACTGAGTGTCATGCTCCGAACTCAGGGAGCGCGACCGGCATTCAACCGAGTGAACCCGGTCAAGCAAGCTTGTTAGATACTTTATACCCAAACTCACTTATGAATACAAAACAAATACATATTTCGTTACTAATACGATAAGGAGACCATGTGTACAATACCAATTCATTACCATAAGTTACTTTATTTTAAACTCTCCAATTACACACATTTTCATGGTCTAAAGTGGAACAAGTAATTCCAATACAACATAACATGGTTTGACTTCCCCAGCACCAATATACAACCCACACATTGTCTACGGAGCCTGTAATAGATACATAAGTGTACTATAATAATGTCGGTAACAAGGCCCCAGCTATACCTCAAACATAATACACAAGGAACAAAAGATACATGACCCCGAAATGAAGTGGGGCTCACCAAGTCAGCTGGGAAGAGGGTGTACCGCTATCACTGATCAATGTCTCCTGCTGTGGAATCACCTGCATCCATTGAAGATACAGCGCCGCCGACAAAAGGGACGTTAGTACATATGGAATAGTACTAGTATGAATGACAAAACACCTTCTCAATAGAATGATAAATAATACAAGGAATAACAATCATAATATCACTGGAAGCCACAAACAACATCAAACCTCGAATTAGGATCAAGACAGTGTTCAAATTAATTTCCATATCTTAAGTTGGGAGATCTTTAATACCAATATGCCACCGTTCACGATACCAATATTCACAATACAAATACTACCGTACTTTTAGCATGGAGTCCGATCACGACCCGATCGGCTAGGCCATCTCATTCGAGACATCAACCACAATCACAATTTCAATTTACAATTTCCAGCACAATCACCACCATGTGTGCGGCATGGCGTCCGATCACGACCCGATCGGCTAGGCCGTCTCATTCGAGACATCATCCTTTTTATACCAATCATCTCATTTCATACTTCTTTCACATTTTTCATTTCATTGGCACTAGTGGCCACAATTATAAAATTATTCTTGGCATATCGGCCGTATTTAGTATTTCATGCTCATCTCTTTCACTTTCAAACATCATTATCATCATCATCCACAACAAGGCATTTCAAATCAACATTTTTAGTACACATGTGAGCACTTATAAGAGTCTTAGGCACATAGAGATTTTTCACAAGATTTGGCATAATAGCCTTCGTTTGGACTTGGCTTGAAGTCGAAACATTTTTAATGCACAACTCCTACTTTGAACACATTCTCAAATGATAACATAATATGATAAAAGAATTTGGTATAAATATTGAACATATATCTTTCAACACAACTCATTCAGAATAGCCAATATTTTTAAGTGAACCGCTTGGGACTTACATAAATTATATGAATACCATGGGATTCAATTCTAAGAGAGGAGTTTAGCCAACATACCTCGATTTGAGCTTTCCTTAAATTACTACAATGTTCCGAAAATCCTTGCAATCCCATCTCAACCTTCAAGCTCCAAAAATACTACAATGCTCCAATTGATTAAAATGTCCAAATATCACCCACAATTCAATACCTACCATTATATATCCCAACTACATCAAAATAAATACGAAAAGATTCATAAATATCCATTTAGGCTTCACAATTCGGCAACAAGCCTTCAACTATCCCAAATTATCCAATATGCTCATCCATTAGCCTACTCAATTTAATTCTTATCATTTAATACTCATTTGGAGTCATTAATAATAATATGTTAATTACCCAACATCATAAAGTCACTATTCTTTGCCTTCTCCAACAAAACTCTAGGTTCAAGAACATCCATTTCAAGAACTAGTGTTGCATCTTATCCAAATGGTGATTCCCAATTAAATTCATTCATCAGTTAAGTTATCAAGTCTATTGAAATCATTAGAATCTTAAGACATATGTATTTATATCAATTCATCACTATTCATCTTCTTCTTTACCCAAAAATGGCATTCTCAAGAATAAAACTAAAATAAAACTCATAAACACTCTACCCATACTCCAATATGACATATATACGAAGCTCAAGTGAAGGGAATACCTCTTGGTGGAAGAATCTCACTTTTCCTCTTTTTGGTGTTCTTGAAGATTCAACCCATTTCCTATGGATTTGATCCATAATAATGTTAGTGTTATCACTAAAATATGTTATATAGTCATCCTTGTGCCAAAACAACTTACCTTGAAGTGTGTCCATGGTGGAAGAGGTCCTCCTTCTCTCTAGAAATCCATTCCAAGATGAAGAACTAACACATTCTCTCTCTAAACCCACCTTTTCAGCTCATTAAAATGACCCTTGAAGTTGCATAGCCTCATGCGTAGGCTACGCACAAAGGCTACGCAGGGTGGACTTCCATTCCCCTTCAATTGGAAGTTGCTAGATTTGCCTACGCAATGGTGCGTAGGCTACACTGCTATGCTGCGTAGGCTACGTAAGATTGCGTAGCTGTTCGGTCACTCTTTAGTAAAAAGGTCATTTATTCTTGTAAGAATCTCCAAATGACAAACGGTTTGAAGAATTATAAACTAAACACATATACCTTTCATTTGATAGGTCATAAACCGTATAAAACTTCATATCGCGAGTGTTATGCTCGTTTGAAATTTTCCCATCGTATAATTCCAACTTGACTTAGCCTTGGGGCTCTTCTTAGGCCATAAACCATTATTAATGCACCTTATACATATATTATCATGATAAATTTATATCATTCATATTATTATTCTTGTTCATACCCTAATTAATATAATTAGTACCTGCCAATCTTCTTAATGGTCTTAAAACACTTTGAAATTTTCCGGGGTGTTACACTGAGTGTGTTGAGGGATTGAGCATGATGAGTGAGAGTGCGAGACAATGTGATTTAGTACTATGAGTGTATGATTACATGAGTTCATCACTGTGATGCATTGCATTGACAGGTATATTTGACATACAGGCGTAGAGCTTCATTTCCTCATGCTACACGATATTTGTGACATTCATGACTTAACATGCACATTGACATGTAGGCATAAAGATGTACTTTTCTCATGCTATCTGAGATTGAAATATTTTATCTGTTGTTTAGAGTTTTTCAGGAAAAATCACAATTTTCTGATATACTCACATTTTGGTGATTTCGGTGAAAGATTTTGGTTTTACTATTATACTTAAAAAGCATGCCTATTTTACCGTAACTGTGAACGAGCTGAGCATCATATCTTTGTACTACTTTTATTATATTGTTATGAGTTGTTGTTGGCTATTGGTGTTGGACTCTAATTGTTGTCCAAGCTTGTCACTGCTATCAACCTAAGATTAGGTTTTTTACTTATTGAGTACATGGGGTCGGTTATACTCATACTACACTTCTGCACCTTACGTGTAGATTTTGGATGTTGATGTTGTTGTGTATAGCGGGAGCTGGCACTGAAGACACACCTGTGTTCTGGTCATAGCTGACTCTTATTCTTGGTAGCTTTAGAATTATTAATCTATTCATGTATATTTCAAACAGATGACGTATTTAGTTCATACCAGTTTTGTAAACTCTAAATCTTAGAAGTTCATAATTTGTACTACCAGTCCTTGGGATTTAGTATAAAAGCTCAGTTATTTCATCATTTATTTTCTCAATTAAATCTCATTTGAACAGGATTGTTGCTATTTGGCTTACCTAGCGGGTTGGGGTTAGGTGCAATCACGACTAGTTGGATTTTGGGTCGTGACAACAACATAATCCACCCGACATGGTCACATGCATAACAACACAATCTATTCAGCGCAGTCACAGGCATAACAATGCAATCCGCCCGGCGTGGTCACAGGCATCAAGTTCAATCATATCACACAGGAGCAAATACATAATAATACTGGTATGTGATGAATGAATAATAAATTTCATGCTCCTGGACTAGTATAAATTACATGCTAAAGTGTAGGCATGTGCAAAGTGTAATATCATAGCTCAAATCGGCAATTTCATCACAAAATAGCATTTATCAAGTTCATACAGTGATTAAAACTCTATAAAGCCTCAAACATGGCTCAAATAGTTCACAACAATGTTACAAATATAAGAAACATCATAGCTTAAAGCTTAACAGTCAATTCTAGGCTTATCATAGCCTAAGCACAACCCGAGCATGGATAAATTCCCCCAGTGTTAGCACATGGGCTCAAACCCCACACATGTACGCACCCAAAGCACGTAGCTATCACAAATAATTCAGGCAACTAGAGCCTTAACCAAGTCTAGACAAGATAATTACCTCAAATAAGCCAAAACAAATACCGAGCATGATAAACAACCTCTAGAAATTCCATACCACACGTATTAACCTCTAAACGGCTCGAAACTAGCCAAAATCAACTCAACAACATCAAATAGTGCCTAAAGAAACAAACCCAATCGATAAAGGTCGAATCTTTAATCAAATACTCAAAGTCAACCAAAACATCATACCCGAGCTCACACCTCAGAACCTTAAAACTTACAAATTCTGACAACCCATTCAATCACGAGTCCAACCATACTAATTTCACTCAAATCCGACTCTGAATCGATGTTCAAAACTCAAAAATTCACTTAAGGAAATTTTTGATAACCCCCCCACCCCCCCCCCCCCCAATTTCTCTTTAGAATTCATAATCCAAATGCCAAAATCGAAGATAGAATCATCAAACATAATCAAAACTGAGTAGAGAAAATACTTACCCCAATACATGTAGTGAAAATCCCCTCTTAAATGGCCCAAAACCAGGCTTAAAATATCAAAACATGAATAAAATAACCAAGCCCTCGATTATATAGCTTCTGCCCAGGTATTTCCGCTTTTGCGGAACAAAGGTCGCTTCTGCGACACCGCATCTGCGGTGTTTCAATCATTGATGTGAGACCCACTCAAAGCCGGCCTTTCTGCTCTTGCGCTCCAAGATGCACATCTGCGACTTTGTAGGTGCGCTCCAACTCCACATTTGCGTTTCTCACACCTGCGCACACCTTCTGCGCCTGCGTACATACATGACCTCATTCAAAATGCGCTTCTGCGGCTCCGCAGGTCCACACAATATTTCGCATCTGCGGAGATAACCCAACTCCAGCCTCCTCATACCAACAAGTTCCAAAACGTAACACAGACCTATTAGAGGCCTCGCATCACACATAACAACATCAAATCTACAAATTGCACCTCAAATCAAACCTAATGAACTTTCGAACTTTTAACTTCCAAAACTCGTCTGAGTTACATCAACGGATTGTGCAAGTCTCAAATGATATAAAGAACCTATTCCAATTCCCAGAACCACAATCCAAACCCGATATCATTAAAGTCAACTCACGATCAAACTTATGAACATTCCAAACTTCCAAATTTCTAACTTTTGACAAATAGTGTCGAAACCTTCTAGAAACGCCCAAATGCAAATCGGGGCATACGCCCAAGCCCAAAATCACAATTCGTACCTAAAGGAACCTTCAAAACTCTGATCTGAGGTCAAATAGACAAAAGTCAAGCTTGGTCAACTCTTCCAACTTAAAGCTTCCTAGTGGAGAAACATTCTTCCAAATCAATCCCGAATCACCTGAAAATCAAAACTGACGATTCACACAAGTCATAATTCATCATATGAAGCTACTAAAGACTTCAAACAGTTGAACGAAATGCAAATGGTCAAAGCGACCAGGTTGATTGTTACAATAATAAACATCAAAAATAAAATACGAGGATGCAATGAACCAATAACCTTTGGAGGGCGACACGGTCGGCCACCGTTGTCGCAACCAAGGCGGTTCCTGTTCGTATGTATAGTCGAAGATCAAAAATATGTATCTGAGTCTCCTATAATATATTTCACACTATTTTCAAAAATCGTTTTATTAAAAACATTTTCAAACCAATTTCAAAAACAATCTTCTAAAAATATTTTTTAATAAAATCATTTGAAAAATAAATTAGTTTATTATTTACTTTATATTTACTACGAATTTCACTTCTCTTGTCTTGCAGGTGCTATCATACGAAGTCGCTTTCGAAAGACGACATTTGGAGAAAGATTAAAGAGAAATCCCTCATCGAATTCCTGCTTTGTACTTCCCGTTCTCAGATGTATCCAAAACGTAAAGTATAGTAAAATCGTAGATTGAGTTTGTGTTAGCTTGCTTACTTTCACAACCCGAAATCCCAACCTCGGGGGCATGATGGCAACTAACGTCCACTTGCTAGGCAAGCCAACATTAGTTAAAAAATTTAATAATTAAGCAGTTCAAAACAGAATAATAACAATTATTAGCGATGATTAAAGCTGAAATACATGAAATAAACCCATAACAAGTAGAATGATAAAATATTAACTGAGAGGGGACATGTGAAAGGGCAAATATCATAAAAATAGCAAGTACAAAATCACCAAATAACATCTTCCGGAATGATCAACAATGTGACCAAGTAAATCACCAACCCGGGAATTAAATAAGACAATGAAATAAAGAAGGCACAGCATCATCCTTCGTGCTTTTACTCTCGTCCTCACCATGTGATATCATAAATAAAATGGCACAGCATCACTCTTTGTGATTTTACTCTCCGGCCAGACATCACACTTCGTGCTTTAATCCTCACAATCTCTCAAGTCCTTGTGCGCTTTCCATGCGTTATGAGAATGTGTCTCTTAATGTTATTTTGTTCTGTTGAATTGTTGTCACGACCCCAATTTTCCTCCGTGGGATATTGTGATGGCACCTAGTCTCTAAGACTAGGTAAGCCTAACAATTTGCAGAATTAATGAACAGTAAATTGAAGTCCAATCTCAGCACATGATATATAAATATAAAACTACAAATCTATAATTACAATCTCCCAAAACCCGGTGGAAACAAGTCTCAAGCTTCTAAGAGCATATACTAAGTGTCTCTATACATCAGAGTCTAAAGAAAATATGGGGAACAACATAGTAAGGATAGAGAGGGGACTCCTAGGTCTGCGGACAGTGGCAGACATACCTTGAGGTCTCCACGTGCGGTCCATGTCACGACCCAAACCGATGGGCCGCGACTGGCACCCAGTACCTTACTCAACTGCATACCAACATAACGTATCTTTTCGTATCATACTATTATCGATAACTGAGCCGGAGAGGCTACCGTAAGATAATTAGAATACAACATGAAATACCAACTTATACATAAGACATACGGGCCTATAAGACCAAAATAACCACTCGTACACTAAACATAGGCCGACAAAGCCATACAAAATTTTACGTACATGTCATCTGTCTACAAGCCTCTAAGAATACATAATTATCATAAAGGTTGAGACAGAGCCCCGCCATACCAAATAATACACGTCTAAATCATATTGACAAAACAAGAAACTCCGGAGAAAATGGAGCGCACCAACACCTTCCGCTGAGCTGATAGCCTACTTGGAGGACTCTCGACCTGTCTATCGGGTCCTGCGGGCATGAAACGTAGCATCCCCCGGTAAAGGGACGTCAGTACAAATAATGTACCGAATATGTAAGAAATAAAAATAAGTAAACAATAGATATGAGAAAAACATGGAGTAAAAGACTCGACATGTTTGTCTGAATAGCTTTGTGATTCATTAATATTTACAATGTCATGCATATGTGTATAAATGTCATACCATGCGTAGGTATATGTCATAACATTATCAAGCCTATGAGGGCATTCCAACATATCATCTCGGCCACTATGGGAAAATCATTAACGTATACCAGCTGATCAGGTGGTGGTGCGTATAGAACACCGTAACCTTTTCCCATATCCCATATACATATAATATACGCGTATATAACGCCATCTGGTCATGGGTCAATGTACATGTATAAATGCATGAAATGCATAAGAAATACGTTAATACGTTTTCTCGGAATGTCATAAAAATAATATGCCTGTCGGATAAACTTTATCAAATACGTATTTTTCTGAGACCCATGAACAGAAGATATAATAATAATTCACATGAGGAATCAAGAATATAGACACCCCAAGTATTTCTCTGAATAGAGTCATTTATGAAAGTTGCGTATTTTGCTCGTTTCATTTGTATTATTTGGATCATGCCAAAAAGAAAGAAGGGATAGCCTTAATATACCTGACTCAATTCTCTTGACAATTCCTCTAACACACGTTAATTGTGACAAAACACGTGACGGCAAGATCGGAGTAGGAAAAAATCCGTATGAATTTCTTCAGAAAGATTGCACCGTACTCCCTAATAATTATAGAATCTCGTGTTGTTTTGAATTGTTGAAGATCTTGTCTTGCTTATGTGACTTACGTTTGTAATACACAAACATTCACGTTGCACTTGTAGGGGTTTATTAGAATTCCCTTAAGAATTCCATCTGTTCCAGCAAGCCTAAGTATTTCATTCTTAAATGATATATGACCATCTCTTATCTTTACAAGCATAGAAAGCAAGAGAACACATTACTAACAAACCTTCAAACTAATAAGAAGTCTAAAGGGTCATCAAGTAGTCATATGACCCTTGCTAACGTTACCACTCTCCAAATTTTCCACCTTGTATGTGACTTTAAGAGTCAACATTCCTTAATGCAAGGCTGCCATGTTGATTGTTATCCATTCCCAATAATTAACCACCAATCATCTTAATTAAGTGTTAATCTCCCACTAAAATTAATAATTACCCGATTATCCATGTAATTAAGAATTATCTCAATTTACTTAAAATACTACTCACTTTTGATACAGTTTATACACCTTACTATCATGTCCATGTGGTACCTTATTTTGTACTAGTCCATAAATACCGGGTATTTTTGCTCGGGTTGTATTTTATCCAAAATGTCAAACTTCGACGAAATTTATTTTCTTCGATTTGCTTACCCTCTCACCTTCACGAATTTACTCGTCACTTTTTTGAAATAGAAAAATGCTTATAATCTCAAAATAATCCCATTCCCGAACTTACGTTGATTAACTTACGACAAAACTTTAACGTACGAAAATGCGGGATATAATATCTCATTTCTGATCTTTCATCAATTTACCTATGTCATACTTTTATGTACGAAAACATGGGGTGTAACATCATTCCCCCCTTTGGAACATTCGTCCTCGAATGTTGACTGATGCACTTATCATTCTTATAACCCATAGCTCTTGCGAATACTTTAATACTCTTCTTGCCATTTAGGCAATTGTTCTGTGAATAAATCCAAAGGCCAGGGCATTCCCCCCTTTAGGTCTCTTTCTTACACCACGACTTGTGGCCGAAATACTTTCGATCTCGTAGCTATATCTACCTTCTGTCATGCAGCCTGTACCACTTTTTTCTTGTATGTGCGCCTATGCGACTCTTCCCTCCATCTTTTTCCTCCAGTTTTTAGCCAAATCTCTAGGCCTCACCTTGTAAACATATACAGAGCTTGACAAGATGTCCCTCTGGGTATCTATAGTATACTGAAGTTCTTCGCTCGGTACTTTGTTGAACTTACTGATGTTGCTATATCTTATTTCATAGGCTCGGTTATCCATTCGTATGACTTTACTGCATCTAGGTAGGTCATACTATACCATAACTCTTACTTCGATTTATCGTTACTGAGGTCTACTATCGAACTCCATGTTACTTTCGTTGTTTATCCCATATGTATAAATCTAAGTCCTTTAATGCTTCCTCATTACTGTTCATCTTAAGAATGACGGCCGAATCTCATCTCATACTTTGTGACTTTTGTCCATCCATTGTTGATTCACCTCAATATTGATCTACAATATACCACTAATGACTTGAAACTTCTTACATAATACCTTGCCACTAGGGCTTACGTTGCATCGAGGAATATTGGAAGTGATTTTCCTGATCCACTTAGCGGCGATATTGTACTTCAATAACCGTATTTTGTAGCATCCCAATGTGATTCACTTATGTGGGTATTTTAATCAAGTGCAATTCATGAAATCCTCTTTAAATCATTACTCAGACGAAGGCCCGAACATCATCCTTTATCTATCACGATTACACCCTCATTGTACTATCAGGGCAGCATTCCATCTCTTCTAAATGCCATTAGTCTTAGACTCCTTTGAGTTCATTAGGCTATAATGAGTTTTCTTAACTTAGAGAAACCATTAGCTCTCTTGTTTTCATGTACTTAATCCTGAGGACTTATCCATTTATTGTCACCTTCTCACTCGCCCTTTCTTATCCTTATTCCTGTCATAAAACCTTGTCGCTTTACTATACTTTAGCTTTTGACCTATACGTATCCATTTATACTGCTCGCAACCTTCCTTCAACTTGCTTGCGCGATAGATTTCCTTATGTTATTCTGGAACATCAAGCGAGACATCACATCGTCTCTAACTCTTCTTTACTCTCTTAATCAGGCTTCTCAATACCGAGAAACCATAGGCTAGAAGACATGCCACTGATGACGTTGCTGTCATTCATGGATATTGAACCCCCACACTTCTAGCCTTCTATCTGAAGTAAGGACTATTCACAACCTTATGCATTTGAGGATCTCATACGTTGTCCACCCTTACCTTACTTATCTTAAAGTCTCATATCTTATCTTCTATCGCTTTCATAACCTCTCTTCCACATAGGTATGATTCATATCCACGACTTGAAGCACTATTATAATACTTGCACCTCTGGTGCATACACAATCCAGTAGGAGCTTCATGCTGACTTCTTATGAGACGGGTACTCTTCTAACTGGCTTTATCGTAGAGCCGTTATAGAATATGGATATTGTACTATCTCTCTCGTACCTCTGATATCTAAGAGTAATCCTGCAATATTCTTAATCACGAGGTCTATAATTTTATGGGTCCAATAATCAGACTCCTGATTTACTTGGTTGATGTAACTCTTTAGTTTCCTCTACCTTCTGATCAACCATTATGTAGGCTTAAGTTATCTTCCGATTTACTAATCCTGGTATTAGTTATTACTTTATCCCTTCATGGATGCTACGGAATATCCATGATACTATCTCCTAATAATTCAATCCTTTGTCTATGTCCTGGGCTCAATTCTTTCTTTTAACTTATACCGGAATCTTCTACGGCTATATGATTGTCAATATATACGATGCATGGATAATAATCCAAACTCTTAAATGCGTTCATAACGTAACTAACTCTAGATCATTCATCGAATAATTCCTGTTGTTCCTTCTCAACTTCCTTTAAACGTAAGCTATTACTTTTTCCTGGTCTTTCTGCCTCCTTGTTGCATGCTTACTTAGCTTATCTTAGTTCCGACGCATGCCGGAATTTTTGTGCAAGTCATATGATCTCGAGTATTACTTTTGATTTTTCTTCCCGTTTATTAGCCACGGTAGGTGACACTTTATTATGGAGTGCATATAATGTTGTTGTAAGACTGTTGTTACAAGACCATCTCCTTTTTAGGTCACTGTGCTTAGGTTGCAGTCTTCTTCCTTATTTCCTCAGCTAGTCTTTCGTTGTAGTATTTAGGGAGACCTTATGGCTCTTTTAAAGTTACAAGCTTATCACATCGTATACTTGACGGAATTTTTGATGTTCTTCCCCGCATAAAATTATCCGTAGTAACTTATTTCCACGCCCTTGTGCTTGTAGGTTTGCTTCTGAACTAATATTTTGACTGTCTTCCCAGTGGCATTCTCTTTTATTTACCTTTAACTACCCCAACTCCTATCTGAATATATCTCAAGGATCACGATGTCATATCTTCGAGACTGAATTCCCCATGTTGGGGTTCACTATGTTCGTCTTGCACAATCCGTTGACTTGTCTATGTCCTCTTGTTTAGCCATAACTAGGCTCTTCCTAAATTAACTACTAACTACTCGTTGGCCCATTCTCATATCAATATTCCGCGTAATCTTTCTTGGGTTATTTCCTTTGTCTTAACTTACGTCTCGCACTGGCTCCTTAACTATCAATAACATCTCGGGCAAGGACCCTTACTTCCTTTCCTTGACGTCATATTTGCATAATGTTCTAGAATCATAGTGTATTTGTAGGCTTTGAATACGTGAAATCTCATCACTTTTTCATTTTTTTTTTTTTGCATTGTTCCCTTACCATTCCATAATTACTAGAACTACTTAATTTTGACTTAATACCACATCACTACATATTCCCCCCTTTAGAGGAGTACTTAGAATTGGTGCTACGACTACCTACCTATAGATGTTTTACCCTTTCATCTTTGGCATCCTTTCACATCATCGATGACCCTTACTCGCCTTGTCGTAATCCTTCTGTACCAAGGATAACAAAATTCCTTACTCGCGATGGTGACACTTAGTGCAACTGGCGCATATAGTCCCTTAAGCTTAACTTTACTCGCCTTGCTTGCTTTGGGGAAGCGTATTCTTGAATGACCTTTAAAAGGTATTCTTCTTTTGTCCATTCTATTATTGCTGGGACGCAATCTCTGAAATTCTCATGATGCCGACTATTACTCAGTCCCTAGTTCATGTTTAGTTTATCTTGTTCATCAGTCCATGCTGATTTCTTATTACTCTGGGGTCTAATTTTTCATTTTGGTAATCACGTTGGAGTCACGAACTTATTTCTCGAAATGAGGATATGACTTTATGGCCAATACTCTTTTGTTGTCTCAAGGCCTGTCACCTCTCGTCCTTTCCTTCACTTGACTATATACTCTGTAATACTGTCATCTTTTTGATATACCGTTGTCCTCCATGTATCACATCTTACTAATAATGCTTCATTAACTCTCTTTTTATTTTCCGCTAACATTTATATCTATCACTTTATTCTGAAAACTCGAAAAAGACATTCTTTTGCTTTTAGCTCCACTTGCTCCATCTACTGGCTCTGCGGGTTTCCTAACATTCTTTCTCCACAAGGAACAGGAGCTACACTAAGGTAATATTTATCCCTTCAAGGCTTTCAGTGCCTATCTTTGTAGTATTCTTATCTAGCTGTACTATTTTAGAGTGCCACCATCTGGGTGTCTCACAAGGAGATCTATTAGCACACATTTGCAATATCCTTCGAAAATGTCAGCTTTTGGGTTAACAATCCATCCACAATTTTTGGGTTACCCTAACCCTAGCTAGGGCCTGATATCCTGCCTTCTCTTATACTACTTCTGCTAGCCCCTATAGGGCATAAATGAGATGGGTGTGGCCAATTATACATACCTCTGTTGTTGTTGAAGGTAACTCAAAAGGCTTATATTCCTCTGCCTGAATTGTAAATACTTATAATCTTCATTAGCTGGGTACCTCGTACCCTTTTTCATCTTGCTTCTTTTACTTGTTGAAATTTATATATATCTTCTGAATCTCTCATTGCCTTAGACGATAGGGGTGGATAGATATTCTTGCCTTATGGCTCATTATCAAGAAGCTTACACGTCTTAGTACACACATGATATGCTGGAGACATTACATTTACTCATCATAAGCATGATGAAAAATCGAGTTCCTCTGATTCAACTCTTCCACAGCCGTATTCAAGTCCTTACCAACCGTCTTTCTAGATGTAGGCATCGTCGTATTATGAATAAGATAGAGTTTAGGAAATTGAGTTCTTACAACTGAGCTCTACCACTCGATCTAGAGTAAGAAGAAAGAATGACAGTCCTAAATGCCCTGTAGCCTCCTGCTTATAAGTGTGGTGCACAACACACCCATAAACAAGACTCTACTAGACACGGCTTGTAGACTCCCTAGAATAGAATTGCTCTGATACCACTTTTGTCATGACCCAAACCGATGGGCTGCGACAGGCACCCGGTACCTTATTCAACCGAGTACCAACATAATGTATCTTTTCGTATCATACGATTATCGATAACCGAGCCGGAGAGGCTGCCGTGAGATAAGAATAGAACATGAAATACCAACACTTGCTAACATTACCACTCTCCAAATTTGCCACCTTGTATGTGACTTTAAGAGTCACCATTCCTTAATGCAAGGCTGCCATATTGATTGTTATCCATTCCCAATAATTAACCACCAATCATCTTAATTAAGTGTTAATCTCCCACTAAAATTAATAATTACTCGATTATCCACATAATTAAGAATTATCTCAATTTATATAAAATACTACTCACTTTTAATACACTACATACACCTTACTATCATGGCCATTTGGTACCTTATATGGTACTAGTCCATAAATACTAGGTATTTTAACTCGGGTCGTATTTTATCCAAAATGTAAAACTTCGACGAAATTTATTTTTTTCGATTTGCTTACCCTCTCACCTTCACGAATTTACTCGTCACTTGTTTGAAATAGCAAAATGCTTATAATCTCAAAATAATCCCATTCCCGAACTTACGTCAATTAACTTACAACGAAACTTTAACGTACAAAAATGCAGGATGTAATATCTCATTTCCGAGCTTTCATCAATTTACTTATGGCGTACTTTTATATACGAAAATATGGGGTGTAACAGTCCAACTCACTGGTATCTTGTCTGGTGGGATGAACCTGGATCTGCACAAAATAATATGCATAAGTGTAGTATGAGTACACCACAACTTTACCTAGTAAAAGCCAAGCCTAACCCCGGTAGAGTAGTGACTAGTTCAGGTCAGGGCCTTACTGGTTTAAAAGAAATGTAAGGCAGAAGATATAACAATATTTTGAAATGACTGAGAATTTAAACAATAAGATGTTTCAGAAAAGATCAGCACAGTAAATATAGGTAAACAACAGGGGTACTCCTGAGGTACCATCTCGTAGTCCCAAATGTAAATATACACGACATGGGGGATCTCTCGAAGTACCACCTCGTAGTCCTAAAGTAAATATGCAAGACAGGGGGATCTCCCTAGTAAACGCCTCGTAGTCCCAAAGTAAATATGTAGTACAGGGGGGATCGCCCGAGTAAACGCCTCGTAGCCCTGAAGTAAATATGCAGTACAGGGTGATCTCCCGAGGAACCGCCTCGTAGTCCCAAAGTAAATATGCAGTGCAGGGGGATCTCCCGAGGAACCGCCTCATAGTACCAAAGTAAATATGCAGCAGATAACCGAAGGAACAATGAATTTATGGCAAGCAAACTTACAGTTAAAGTTTTCTTTTTTAAATTTAAATCTAGGGAAGCAGGTAATTCAACTAAGCATGTTGCAAAAATTTGCAAGTAAGGGTTAAGGCACGTAGACATGCGGTACTAGGCTAAACATGATCACTACATATGCTAAGGAAACTCAGTTAAGGAATTTAAAAGGTGACAAATCAGCAAGAACTGAATTTTCCATAATTAGCCCGTGTACGCACTCATCACCTCGCGTACACAGTACCAAATCCTAAGGGGATCCCCCCCACAAGGTTAGACAAGTCACTTATCTCAAATCTCGCTCAATCAATCGATAAGGATGCCTTTCACTCAATTTTCCGACTTTGAATGGCCTAAATCTAGCAAAAAGCAATTACATATCATGAATACAACTACAAGAAACTCATTTAAATAATAAATCTATGGCTTTAGCAAAGAATCGAAAATTCGGCCCGAAAGGTCGACCCTGGGTCCACGTCTCGGAATCGGGTAAAAGTCACAAATTACGAACACTCATTCGACCACGAGTCCAACCATACCATTTTTACAAAACTCCGACACCAATTCATCACTTAAATACCCAATTTGAACTCTCCGAATCCCTAGCCTCAAACTCCCAAATTCCATCTTAAATACTCACTAACTAGGTGGGAAAATCAATGGGGAAACAAGAATGCTCTAAAAAATTTCCCTACACCGAGTTTCCAAAGTCCAAATGATAAAAATCACGAAGCCCTTTGGTTTTAAACACTGCCTAAGCTTTTCGCACCTGCAGCCAACTATCCGCACTTGCGGAACAACTTTTGCTGTAAATTCTCCACTTATGTGGAAATGACTTAAGTCCCTCAGGGCCCACAACTGCACTCCAAGTTCCGCACATGCGGACACACTTCTGCGGCCCAATTTATCAAGGATAGCGTGATAGGGCGACAACCAGTCCATGCCCAAAATAACATCAAAATCTACCATGCTGAGTAATAATAAATCAGTTCTGGTCTCAAAACCACTAAGAACAATCAAACATGACCGATACATACAGTCAACAATAATACAATCACCCACGGGTGTAGACACATAAACAGGTGAACTCATAGAATCGCGGGATACACCCAAATAAGAAGCAAAATAAGATGGCACATAGGAATAAGTGGAGCATGGATCAAATAAGACTGATGCATCTCTATGACAGAGCAGAACAATACCTTTGATAATAGAATCTGATGCAACTACCTCCGTCCTAGCAGGAAGGACATAATATCTAGCCTGGCCTCCCCCTCTAGGGCGACCTCTACCTGTCCGACCTCCACCTCTAGATGGCTGTGCAGGTGGGGTGGTAGCTAGTGCTGTAATTATAGCCTAAGGACCCAGTGGAGCACGCGGTGCCTGAGAAATCTATGGACGTCCTAAATTTGGGGAAATCCCTCACCACATGGCGAGTGTCACCACACTCAAAACAAGCTCTCAGAGGATGTGGCTGCTGCAACTGGCTCGGTCCTGATCGACTGGACTGACCACTGAAAGCACCTCGTACAGGAGGCACACTAGACACTGGCGGTGCATAATAAGGATCCTGGGGCCTAGTAGTGGCTGGAGCACCGCCGGTGGCTGGAAGTGCTGAATGAACAGGGCGACCCATATAACCTCTGCCCTGACGAGTTGTATCTGGGGCACGAGTGTCACGATAAGTGCCAGATTCTCGAAACCTCTTGGCCTCTCTCTCCTCTCTATCCCGAGTCAGCATACCCTCCAACTTCCTAGCAATTCCTACTACCTTCGGGTACGCAATATCCATCTCCAACTCTCGGTCCATGCTCAATCGGATGCTAGGGTTCAGCCCCTCAATAAACCGACGAACTCACTCTCGGACAGTAGCAACCAAGGCTGGTGCATGCCTGACCAAGTCACTGAATCAGACTGCATACTCTAACACGGTCATAGAACCCTGGTGAAACTGCTCAAACTCTACATGCCAAGCATCTATAAGACTCTGGGGAACATACTCCCTCAAGAACATATTTGAGAATTGAGTCCAAGGGAGTGAAGCTACCTCAGTCGGACTACCCAACTCGTATGCACACCACCACTGATAGGCCACTCCTCTAAGCTGGAATGTAGTGAAAGAAACCCCACTAATCTCTGCAAGATCCATAGTACGGAGGATACAGTGGCACTCCTCAAGAAAACCCTAGGCATCCTCTAGCGCCAAGCCACTGAAAGTAGGTGGGTGGTAGTTTTTGTACCTATCGAGCCTGAGCTGCTCCGCCTCAGAAGCTGTTACCCTAACCTCGGGCTGAATTGGGGCTATTAGCTATATCGGTATGATCTCTGGATCCTGGTCTACCTGAACCCGCTGCTCTAGGGTACCGGCGACGGGAGTCTGTGCTCCTCCCCTGGCCTGAGATGTGGCAGGAGCAAGAGGTATCAATCCTGCCTGAGCCATGGTGTTGAACATGCTCAGAAACTGGGCTAGAGTCTCTTGGAGAGCTGGTGTAGTAACAGGCATCTTAGGTGCCTGCCCTCCAACTAGAGCTACTGGTGGATCCTCTGTGGTAGCTCATGCGGGTGCTCTGGCTGCACCACGTGGACGTCCTCGATCTCTACCCCAGCCTCTTGTGGCTCTAGCATGGGGCACGTGTGTCTGATCGTCCGATCCAGCTGTACGTGTCCTCATCATTTGTGATAGAATAGAAAGATAGAAGTTTAGAGTCCAAAGTCAAAATCTCGCACGATAAGGAATCAAAGAAAGTGAAACTTTTCCATAAAGTCCCATAGCCTCCCGAAGATAAGTACAGACGTCTCTGTACCGATATGCGAGATTCTACTAAATCCGCTCGTGACTCATAATGTCATGATGCCAACTTGTCACGACCCTAGTTTCCCCCCGTGAGATGTTGTGATATCACCTAGTCTCTAAGACTAGGTAAGCCTAACAATTTGCAGAATAAATGACCAATAAATTGAACTCCAATCTGAACACATGATATATAAATATAAAACTACAAATCCATAATTACAATCTCCCAAAACCCGGTGGAAACAAATCACAAGCTTCTAAGAGCAAATACTAAGTGTCTCTATATATGAGAGTCTAAAGAAAATAAAGATAACAACATAGTAAAGATAGAGGGGTGACTCCGAGGTCTGTGGACGCTGGCAGATATACCTTGAAGTCTCCACGTGCGGTCCAACTCACTGGTATCTGGACTGGTGGGAAGAACCTGGATCTGCACAAAAGAATGTGCAGAAGTGTAGTATGAGTACACCCCAACGGTACCCAGTAAGTGCCAAGCCTAACCTCGGTAGAGTAGTGACAAGGTCATGTCAGGGCCCTACTGGTTTAAAAGGTAAGGCAGAAGATATAATAATATTTTGAAATGACTGAGAATTTAAACAATAAGAAGTTTTAGAAAATATAAGCACATTAAATAGAGGTAAACAATAGGGGCACTCATGAGGTACCGCTTCGTAGTCCCAAATGTAAATATACACGACAGGGGGGATCTCCCGAGGTACCGCCACGTAGTCCCTAAGTAAATATTCAACACATTGGGATCTCTCGAGTAAAAGCCTCGTAATCCCAAAGGAAATATGCAGTACATAGGGGATCTCTCGAGTAAACGCCTCGTAGCCCCAAAGTAAATATGCAGCGAAGGGGGATCTCCCGAGGAACCGCCTCGTAGTCAAAAAGTAAATATGCAGTGCAGGGGGCTATCCCTAGGAACTGCCTCGTAGTCCCAAAGTAAATATGTAGTGCATGGAGATCTCCCGAGGAACTGCCTCATAGTCCCAAAGTAAATATGCAGCAGATATCCGAAGGAACAATGAATTTATGGCAAGAAAACTTACCGTTAAAGTTTTTTTTTTAATTTAAATCCAAGGAAGCAGGTAATTCAACTAAGCATGTTGACATGCGGTACTAGGCTAAACATGATCACTACATATGCTAAGGCAACTCAGTTAAGGAATTTAAAAGATGACAAATTAGCAAGAATCAAATTTTCCATAATTAGCTCGTGTACGCACTTGTCACCCCGCGTATACGGCGCTCACGCATAAAAGTTTTTTACAACAGTACCAAATCCTAAGGGGATTTCCCCACACACAAGGTTAGACAAGTCACTTACCTCAAATCTTACTCAATCAATCGATAAGGATGCCTTTCGATCGATTTTCCGACTCCGAATGGCCAAATCTAGAAAAAAGCAAAGACATATAACGAACTTTAGCAAAGAATCAAAAATTCGGCCCAAAATATTGACCCGGGCTCACGTCTTGGAATCTAGTAAAAGTCTACGACTTATGAATACCCATTCGACCACGAGTCCAACCATACCATTTTTACCAAAATACGACACCAAATCATCACTCAAATACCCAATTTAAACTCTCAAAATTCCTAGCCTCAAACCCCCAAATTTCACCTTAAATACACACTAATTAGATAGAAAAATCAATGGGGAAACAAGATTATTGATAAAAAAAATAAGCACAAGGGACTTACCTCAAGAAATCCCTCGAAAATGCTCTCAAAATTCGACCTAGACCAAGTTTGCAAAGTCCAAAATGACAAAAATCACGAAGCCCTTCGGTTTTAAACATTGCTTAGGCTTTTCGCACCTGCGGCCAACTATCCGCACCTATGGAACCGCTTTTGCAATAAATTTCTTCGCTTCTGTGAAAATCACTTAAGTCCCTAAGGGCCCGCACCTGCGCTTCAGGTTCCTCACCTGCGGACGTGCTTTTGCGGCCCGTGATCCGCTTCTGCGCCCGTGATCCGCTTCTGCGGAAACAGCTCTTGGCACCCATTCCGCTTTTGCGGTCCAAATCCCGCTTCGGCGGGTGCGCATCTACGCAAACACGTCTGCTTCTGCGGACAGACCTTCCCACACTCGTTCGTTTCTATGACCAATCTTCTGCAGAAGTGACTCTGCTCCTGCGGCCTTCACACCGCATCTGCGACCACTGGCCAATTCCCCTAGCCCCGCACCTGCATCCCATTGCTTGCTTCTGCAGGCTTGCACTTGTGATCAACCTTGCGCAGGTGCGATTACACCAGAACCAGCCCAGCAGCAGAAAATCTTCTAAGTCCAAAAATGATCCATTAACCATCCGAAACTCACCCAAGGCCCCCGGGACCTTAACCAAATATACCAACCAGTTCTAAAACATCATACGAACTTAGTCGAGCCTTTAAATCACATCAAACAATGCTAATAACCAAATCGCGCATCGACTTCAGCCTAATGAACTTTAAAACTTCTACATCCGACTCTGAAACCTATCAAATCAAGCCCGATTGACCTCCAATTTTTCTCACAAGTCATAATTGACATTATGGACCTATTCTAACTTCCGGAATAGGAATCCGACCCCGATATCAAAAATTCTACTCCCGGTCAAACTTTCCAAAATTCATCAAATTTCCAACTTACGCCAATTGACACTAAAATGACCTACGGACCTCCGATTGAACATACGAACACGCTCCTAAATCCAAAATCACCCTACGGAGCTATAGGAACCGTCAAGACTCCATTATGGAGACGTCTTCACACAGTGTTAACTATGATCGTTTCCTATGACTTAACTTCCATTTTAGGGACTATTTGTCCCATTTCAGTTCGAAACCAAAAACAAATCCTCCCGACAAGTTACAAAACCCAAAAATGAAATAGAGTGAATAGTAAATAGGGGTTCAGGGCTAATTTTCTCAAAATGACCGGCCGGTTCGCTACAATTGTTGTGTAATTGTGGCACATGTGGACATGTTGTACGGATTGATTTTAGATGCTTATGCAATGATACAAGGGAGGCATTTCATTTGTGATGCGCATGCGGCAAGATAAGTGTGGCTAGATGCGCTTGCCGTGGCATAAGGGTGGTATTTATTGATGCGCACGCGATGAGATAATGGTGGCTTATGCGCGTGTAGCACTATAAGGGAAAATATTCATTGTGGTGCTCATGCGGCGAAATAAGGGTGGCATTTTGGGAATATTGTGTGATGGCTCGGGGGCGATTTGTATTGATTATGTGTGCGTGGTGGTAAAAGATGGCCATTCTAGCATGCTAATCTAAGCCTCCATTAGTACTTGATGACTTGGTTGCCAAGATAGAGTTTTACCTACGTGGAGTTGTTATCTCATATTCTTTATGTTGTTGCTAGCATGTTGGAATGATGGTTGCCAAGTTCTCTTGAACGTGCTATTTTGAAATTGATATGGAATCAGTTATAATGTGGCACGAGGTCTTTGACGTGCAGGTGTGACATGTGTTGTGGAATGTGGTCTTTGCCGTGCAATGGTAGATGATAATATTGTCACGACCCAAACCGATGGGCCGCGACGGGCACCCGGTACCTTACTCAACCGAGTACCAACATAACATATCTTTTCATATCATACTATCATAGATAACTGAGCCGGATAGGTTTCCTTGAGATAAGTAGAATACAATATGAAATACCAACTTATACATAAGACATACGGGCCTATAAGACCAAAATTTCACTAAACATATGCCCATAAGGCTGTACAATCTTTGACGTACACAACATATGTCTACAAGCCTCTAAGGATACATAAATGTCATAAAGGTTGGGACAGACTCCAGCCATACCAATCAACACATATCCTAATCATACAGACCAATAGCAACTCTGGAATCATGACGAGTGCCCAAGTCCTACCTGTCGAACACCCCTAAGCATGCGTCTAAGATATAAACATGAATTAAGGGTAGGTCATGAATAACATCTATCAATGAACTGCTAGATTACGTGAATAACATACATGAGGAAAACATGTCCAAAAGACATATATACATATACATGCGGAATACGATAGGGCGAGCCGACAAGGCTGCTATAGACAAAAAATATATCCAAAACTGGAAGCCGACAAGGCCACATACTATTCAACTATACATGACTGTCTACAGACCTCTAATAGAGTGTACAACTTTATAAAGGACGGGACTGGGCCCCGTCGTACCCATATCTACATACCAAAATAGCGTACCAAAACTTATAACAGCTTCAGATCAAGTGTAGCACACAAACTCTCGCTGATCAAGAATCCTAAAAAGAAGGACCGTCAGTTTGTCTACCTGCACCTGCGGGCATGAAACGCAATGTCCCCAGACAAAAAGGGATGTCAGTACGAATAATGTACCGAGTATGTAAGGCATGAAAATCAGTACATAAAAGACATAAAAGAAACATGGAGTAGAGGAATCCACCTGTAAGTCTAAATAACTTTGTGAATCCTGAAATATTTATAAGGTCATGCATGTGCGTATAAATGTCGTATCATGCGTAGGTATATATGTACATAACACCATCAAGCCTTGTGAGGGCATCCCATCATATCATCTCGCCCTCTGTGGGCGAAATCATCAACGTATACCTACTGATCTGGTGGTGGTGTGAACATATGGGTCATGCCAAAGGTAAAGAAAGGATAGACTTAACATACCTGAGCCGATTCTCTTGACAATACCTCTAATACACGACAATAGCAGCAAAACACGTGACAGCAAGATCAAAGTAGGTAAAAATCCGTATGATATTCTTGAGAAAGGTTATACCAACCCCCATAGAATTGCAAAATCCCGTTGCTATTACGCTATGTAGTATCATATGAATTTTTGCTGCAGCTTTCATCCATTACTTTGTAGAGACAAGAATCTCACTTAGTGAATTAGAGAGGTCTCATATCTTAGTAGTTTTGGGTCCCACTTGATAAGGGTTCCTTTGCCAGCCTCCCCTAAATGTGCCACCTAGTTTCATGAAATAGGTGGCACCTAGTTTCATGAACTATTTGGCTTTGATTAAGACCCCCTTTGCTGCCACGTTGGGAGGCTTATTAAGCTTAACCAAAGATTCTCATTACTTAGTTAATCTCCCACTAAAAATCACCAATTACCTAATTATCCACATAGTCAAGAATTATCTCAAATTGCTTAAAATACTAATCACATTTAACACACTTTATATATCTTACTATCATGGTCATGTGGTACCTTGTATGGTACTAGTCCATAAATACATTGTATTATAGCTTGGACCGTATTTTATCCCAAATTGACAAACTTTAATGAATACTCATTCTTTGATTTGTTTACACTCTAAGCTTCACTCCACTCACTTATCACTTGTTACAAATAAAATAAATACTTATAACCTCAAAAATAATCTCATTTCCGAGCTTACATCGATTAACTTACGGCGAAACTTTAACATACAAAATGTGGGATGTAACATCCTTCCCCCCTTAGAAACATTCATCCTCGAATGTTTAACTCCCCGGGATCTATATAATTCTTTTTGGCAGAGTCGCCTTTGTAACAGTACTACTACCAACCTTTCCTGTAGAAAACTCAATAATCCAATGCCACATAGGGCCACAATCATCACTAACGACAATAGCCTCACACGACCAATGACAATAACTAACACAGGAATCCATACAGGCACCTTAAGGCTGTGATGTATCAGTCGGATCCTCCTCTGGAAGAGGAAACAAGTGAGGATACCTAGACTTCAATTCTTCTTCGGCTTCCTAAGTAATTTCTTGCACATTATTGTTTCTCCAAACTACTTTCATCGAAGCTACGTCTTTAGTCCTCAATCTCCGAACCTGTCTATCTAGTATAGCAATGGGAGTTTCCTCATACGATAGCTGCTCTGTGACCTGAACATCATCAACTGACATGACTCTAGAAGGATCTTTGATACATTTACGGAGCATAGACACATAAAAAACTGGATGTACAGACTGCGAGTCAGAAGGCAAGTCTAACTCTTAAGCTACCTGGCCTACCTTGCATATGATCTTATATGGTCCAATGTACAGAGGGCTAAGTTTTCATTTCTTACTGAACCTCATAACGCCTTTCATCGGTGATACCTTTAGGAATACCTAATTGTCAACCCGAAACTCCAAGTCTCATCGTCGATTATACGCATAAGACTTTAGATGGCTTTGAGCTGCTAATTGTATTTCCTGTATAAGCTTAATCTTCTCGATTGCCTGTTGCACCAGCTCTGGTCATACTAACTTAGTTTCCCTAACATCGAACCATATGATAGGCGACCTACACTTTTATCCGTAAAAAGCTTCGTATGGAGCCATCTGAATACTGGAATGATAGCTATTATTATACGCAAACTCAATAAGAGGCAGATGATCATCCTAGCTACCCTGGAAGTCGATCACACAAGGCCGTAACATATCCTCTAGTGTCTGAATAGTACGCTCAGCCTGTCCGTCTGT
Source organism: Nicotiana tomentosiformis (assembly GCF_000390325.3). NCBI lineage: Eukaryota > Viridiplantae > Streptophyta > Magnoliopsida > Solanales > Solanaceae > Nicotiana > Nicotiana tomentosiformis. The sequence goes on from NC_090822.1 coordinate 59,383,853, forward strand.
CTAGGGATGAAATGATGTACTAAGACTTACTTGAGTCCCTAATCCTATTTGGAAGGACCTCCAGAAATTAGCTGTAAAGTGAGCACCTCTATCCGATATAATAGATATAGAGACACCATGAAGTCGTACTATCTTCTTATTATAAGGCCTTGCATAAACTTCTGCAGAATATGTAGTCCTAACGTGCAAAAAATGGGTTGATTTTGTAAGTCTATCAAAAATTACCCATATAGAATCGAACTTACGTTGGGTACAAGGTAAGACTATGAAGGAATCCATATTAATTACATCCCACTTCCAAGTCGGAATCTCTATAGCCTGTTATAATCCACCGGGTTTTTGATGCTCAATCTTAACATGCTGACAGTTAGGGCAATGAGCAACAAACTTCGTTATATCCTTTTTCATTTCGTCCCACCAATATACTTCCCTGATATCATGATACATCTTTGTGGCTCCTAGATGGACAGAATAATGAGAATAGTGAGTCTCTCCCATAACCTGCCGGCGCAACACTGCAACATTAGGGACACATAATCGCCCTCAGTATCTAAGGACCCCATCTCCTGTAATCTCAAATGGTGTCTTCTCCTTCTGAGGGGTTGTATCCTTGTAATGAGCTAACACATGATCCTCTTACTAGCGTTCCTTTACTTTAGCTACTAAAGTGGATGTTGCCGCGTCCTGAATAGTAACTCCGGTATCACCTGAGTGCAGTAATCAAACTCCAAGACTAGCTAGCTGATAAATCTCACGCGCTATCCCCATCTTTTCTGACTGTAAATATGATAGGCTACCCATAGATCTATGACTGAGGGCATCGGCTACTACATTCGCCTTCCCTAAGTGGTATAAAATATCAACATCATAGTCTTCTAGTAGCTCCAACCATCTCTTTTGGCATAAATTCAATTCCTTTTGCTTGAAGATATACTAAAGGCTCTTATGATCCGTATAGATATCAACATGAATGCCATACAAGTAGTGCCTCCACATCTTTAGTGCATGAATCACGACAACTAACTCTAAATCATGGGTTGGGTAATTCTTCTCGTGCTTTCTTAGTTGTCTAGAAGCATAAGCTACAACCTTACCATGCTGCATCAGTACACAACCCAATCCAATGCCCGAAGTGTCACAATAGATAGCACAACCATCGGTTCCCTATAGGAGTGTTAGAACCGGTGCTGAAATTAGTATGTCCTTTAATGTCTGGAAAACTCTATTTGCAAGCATCCGTCCATTGAAACTTAATTCCCTTCTGAGTCAACTTTGTCAATGGTGCTGAAAGAGAAGAAAATTCCTCTACAAATTTCCTATAATAACCTGCCAAACCGAGAAAGCTATGAACCTCCATCAGTGTCGTATGTCTAGGCCAAGTCTTTACTGCCTCAATCTTTTGTGTATCAACCCGGATACCTTTACCTGAAATAATATGCCCAAGGAAATCTACAGAATTCAACCAGAATTCCAATTTTGAGAATTTTGCATACAACTTCCCTTTTTGTATACCTCCGAGCACAGTACGCAAATGATCTGCATGCTCAGTCTCTGAACGAGAATAAACCAATATATCATCAATAAATACAATCACGAACAGATCTAGAAATGGTCTGAACACACGGTTCATCACGTCCATGAATATTGTTGGGGCACTGGTCAAACTAAACGACATAACATGAAACTCAAAATGCCCATATGTGGTTCTAAATGCTATCTTCGGAATATCTTTCTCCTTAACCCTTGCCTGATGGTACCCAGACCTTAAGTCTACCTTCGAAAAACACTTGGCACTCTACAACTGATCAAATAAATCATCAATCCTCGGGATCGGGTCCTTATTCTTGATCGTTACCTTATTCAACTGTCAATAATCAATACACATCCATAAGGAACCATCTTTCTTCCTCACAAATAACACATGTGCTCCCCACGGTGAGGTACTAGCTCTAATAATGCCTTTTTCAAGCAAGTCCCTTAGTTGTTCCTTCAACTATCTCAAGTCTGCAGGTGCCATTATATATGGAGGAATAGATATTGGCTGAGTATCTAGTAATATGTCAATTGCAATCTCAATTTCTCGCTCTGGCGGAAGACCATGAAGCTCATCGGGAAACTTGTTAACCATAGGGATAGATTGAATGGTTGGTGACTCTACTTTCACATCCAGAACCTGAACTAAGTGATAAATATATCCTTTCTAATCATCTTCCTTGCCCTAAGATAGGAAATAAACCTACCTCTCGGCAATCCCGTATTACCCTTCCACTCCAAAACAAAGCTCCCCTTGAAACTTGAATTGAACCATCTTTGATCTACATTCAACGTTGGCATAACAAGAAAACAACCAATCTATACTCAGTATAACATCAAATTCTACCATATCTAACTCAATTAGGTCTGCTACTGTAGATCGACTATGAACTACTACTATACAATCTCTATATACCCGCCTAGCTATTACTGGATCCTCAACAGGTGTGGACACCTCAAAAGGTTTAACCAACTCAGGTTCTATTCCAAACTTACTAGCAACCAACGGAGTAATATATCATAAAGTGGTACCTGGGTCAATCAATGTATATACATTATATGAGGAGACTGATAATATACATGTAACAACATCAGGTGACGACTCCTGATCTTGTCGACCTGCTAATGCATAAATGCGGTTCTAAGGACCGCTCAAGTTAGATGCTCCACCTCTACCTCTACCACGACTGATTGGTGCTTGTGAACTTTGCCTAGGAGGCGTACTGATGATGACGAACCAACTACAGATTCCACTGGCTAAACTATGCTTGTACCACCTCTCGTCGGACAATCTCTCATAACGTGGCCTGGATAACCACAAGTATAACAAACACCCAACCCCATACGGCACTGCCCGATATGCTGATTACCATACTATGCACATCGAGGCAAGGGCGGCCTCATCTGATTTGACTCACCCCTATACTGAGAACTTGAGGCCCTGGAATTCTGACTAGGCCCTGAATATGTGAAATATCCTATCGGCAAACTGAGGGGGTGCGCTAGCCGAAGGCTGGGCTGGATACCTCGAGTATTGTTGTCTCTGACCACCTCAAAACTCACCATAAGGACCCGAAGATCTCGCTCTCTTACTTTGGCCCCTATCATGCTCACGATCGGCCCTCTACTTCTGCTTACACTCCTCTACACTATGAGTGTATGCCTGAATATGAGGAATATCCATGCCTGGCTGAAGTGAGACCAACATACAGTTGTTAAGCAGGTACGGCTCCAACCCCATCACGAACCGGTAAACCTGATCCTCAATATTAGCTACAAATAGTGGGAGCATACCTAGCCAAACAATCAAACTGAAGGTTTTACTCCCGAACCCTAATATTACGCTACCGAAGGGTCAAGAACCTATCAACTCTGGCCTGTCTAAGCTCTGGTGGCAGATAATGACGTAGAAAAGCCTCTATAAACTCATGCCATAATGCTAGAGGGGCCTCCTCACCTCTGGACAACTCCCAAGACTCGTGCCAGCTAACTGCAACATCCGGAAGTCTATAGGAAGCTAGCTCAACTGACTCAGTCGCAGTGGCCTTCATTACCCTCAAAGTCCTCTGCATCCTATCGATAAATACCTGAGGGTCCTCGTTTGGATCTGCTCCAGTGAATACCGGATGGTCCAAATTAATAAAATCACAAACCCTCGCACTGATGGCCATATCTGCATGACCAATACCTATTTTCTGACGCCGAGATTGTGCGGCTACTAATCGAGTCAATAGCTGAATAGCATCTCTCATCTCCTGCCCCGGTGCATCTGGCTGAGGAACTGGCTGAGGAGCTGGTTGTACAGGCGCAGGCGCTGGAGCTAGTTCCCCTTGGAGCTCCTCTTGAGAGGGTGGGGTATATGAAGTCTGAGATGGCATCTCACTATGAGACTCTCCCTGAGCCCTAGTAACTCGTGGCGCTCGACTAGTAGTCTAATCAACCACGGACTTGCCCTTTTAGGCTGCTGTAGCCTTCTTAGGCATCACTGAAAACTTAATATATCGTTAGGGAAATGAATCCTTATATCGCACGATATAAGATAAGAAAGAAGTATAACATCCTATATGTCCTGTAGCCTCCTGTTTATAAATGTGGTGTACAACACACTCATAAACAAGATCTACTAGACACGGTCTGTAGACAACCCTAGAACAGAACTGCTCTGATACCACTTTTGTCACAACCCAAACCGATGGGCCATGATGAGTGCTCGAGTCCTACCTGTCGAATAGCCCTAAGCATGCGTCTAAGATATAAACATGGATTAAAGGGAAGGTCATGAATAAAATCTGCCAATGAACTGCTGGATTACGTGAATAACATGTGTGAGGAAAACATGTCCAAAAGACATATATATATATATACACACATGCGGAATACGGTAGGGCAAGATGACAAGGCTTTCTATAGACAACTATATATCCAAAACTAGAAGCCGACAAGGCCACATACTATCCAACTATACATGACTATCTACATACCTCAAATAAAGTGTACAATTGTATAAAGGACAGGACTGGGGCCCGTCGTACCCATATCTACATACAAAAATAGCGTACCAAAATTAATAACAGCCCCAGATCAAGTGGAGCACACCAACTCTCGCTGATCAAGGATCCTAAAAAGGGGGAACGTCACCTTGTCTACCTGCACCTGCGGTCATGAAACGCAGCATCCCCAAGCAAAAAGGGACGTCAGTTCGAATAATGTACCGAGTATGTAAGGTATGAAAATCAGTACATAAAAGACATAAAAGAATCATGGAGTAAAGGAATCCACCTGTAAGTCTAAATAACTTTGTGAATCCTGAAATATTTATAAGGTCATGCATGTGCATATAAATGTCGTATCATGTGTAGGTATATTTGTACATAACATCATCAAGTCTTTCAGAGAATCCCATCATATCTTCTCAGCCTCTGTGGGCCAAATCAATAACGTATACCAACTGATCAGGTGGTGGTGCGTATATAATGTCGTAACCTTTTCCCATATCCCATATACATATAACATAAGCGTATATAACGCCATCTGGTCATGGGTCAATATACATGTATAAATGAATGAAATGCATAAGAAGTAAGTTAATAAGATTTCTCGGAACGTCATAAGATCAATATGTCTTCGAAGAAACTTTATCAATTACACATTTTTCTGAGACCCGTGAACAGAAGATATAATAACAATACACATGGGAATTCAAGAACATAGGCACCCCTAGTGCTTCTATAAATAGAGACATTTATGAAAGTTGTGCTTTTGCTCGTTTCATTTGTATCATATAGGTCATGCCAAAAGGAAAGAAAGGATAGCCTTAACATAACTCTCACGACCCAAACCGATGGGCCATGACGAGTGCCCGAGCCCTACCTGTTGAACGCCCCTAAGCATACGTCTAAGATATAAACATGAATTAAGTGTAGGTCATGAATAACATTTGTCATTCAATTGCTGAAGCACGTGAATAACATACATGAGGAAAATATGTCCAAAAGACATATTTACATTTACATGCGGAATACGGTAGGGCAAGCCGACAAGGGTGCTATAGACAACTATATATCCAAAACTAGAAGCCGGCAAGGCCCCATACTATCCAACTATGCATGACTATCTACAGACCTCAAATAGAGTGTACAATTGTATAAAAGACAGGATTGGGGCCCGTCGTACCCATATCTACATACAAAAATAGAGTACCAAAACGAATAACAGCTCCGGATCGAGTGGAGCACACCAACTCTCGCTGATCAAGGATCCTAAAAAGGGGGACCGTTACCTTGTCTACCTGCACCTGTGGGCATGAAACGCAGCGTCCCCAGGCAAAAAGGGACGTCAGTTCGAATAATGTACCGAGTATGTAAGGCATGAAAATCAGTACATAAAAGACATAAAAGAATCATGGAGTAAAGGAATCCACCTGTAAGTCTAAATAACTTTGTGAATCCTGAAATATTTATAAGGTCATGCATGTGCGTATAAATGTCGTATCATGCATAGGTATATTTGTATATAACATCATCAAACCTTTGAGGGAATCCTATCATATCATCTCAGCCTCTGTGGGTGAAATCAACAACGTATACCAACTGATCGGGTGGTGGTGCGTATATAATGTCGTAACCTTTTCGCATTTCCCATATACATATAAGATACGCGTATATAATGCCATCTGGTCATGGGTCAATGTACACATATAAATGAATGAAATGCATAAGAAGTAAGTTAATAAGATTTATCGTAACGTCATAAGATCAATATGTCTTCGGAGAAACTTTATCAATTATGCATTTTTCTGAGACCCGTGAACAGAAGATATAATAATAATACACATGGGAATTCAAGAACATAGGCACCCCTAGTGCTTTTATAAATAGACACATTTATGAAAGTTGTGTGTTTCCTCATTTCCTTTGTATCATATAGGTCATGCCAAAAGGAAAGAAAGGATAGCCTTAACATACCTCTCACGACCCAAACCGATGGGCCGTGACGAGTGCCCGAGTCCTACCTGTCGAACAGCCCTAAGCATACGTCTAAGATATAAACATGAATTAAGGGAAGGTCATGAATAACATCTTCCATTAAGCAGCTGAAGCACGTGAATAACATACATGAGGAAAACATGTCCAAAAGACATATATACATATACATGCGGAATACGGTAGGGCAAGCCGACAAGGCTGCTATAGACAACTATATATCCAAAACTGGAAGCCGACAAGGCCACATACTATCCAACTATACATGACTACCTACAAACCTCAAATAGAGTGTACAATTGTATAAAAGATGGGACTATGGCCCATCGTACCCATATCTACATACAATAATAGAGTACCAAAACTAATAACAACTACGGATCCAGTGGAGCACCCCAACTCTCGCTGATCAAGGATCCTAAAAAGGGGGACCGTCACCTTGTCTACCTGCACCTGCGAGCATGAAATGCAGCATCCCCAGACAAAAAGGTACATCCGTTCGAATAATGTACAAAGTATGTAAGGTATGAAAATCAGTACATAAAAGACATTAAAGAATCATGGAGTAAACGAATCCACATGTAAGTCTAAAATAACTTTGTGAATTCTGAAATATTTATAAGGTGATGCATGTGCGTATAAATGCCGTATCATGCATCGGTATATTTGTACATAACATCATCAAGCCTTTGAGGGAATCCTATCATATCATCTAAGCCTCTGTGGGCGAAATCAACAATGTATACCAACTGATCAGGTGGTGGTGCGTATATGATGTCGTAACCTTTTCGCATATCCCATATACATATAACATATGCGTATATTACACCATCTAGTCATGGGTCAATGTACATATATAAATGAATGAAATGCATAAGAAGTAAGTTAATAAGATTTCTCGGAACGTCACCAGATCAATATGTCTTCGGAGAAACATTATCAATTACGCATTTTTCTGAGACCCGTGAACAGAAGATATAATAATAATACACATGGGAATTCAAGAACATAGGCACCCCTAGTGCTTCTATAAATAGAGACATTTATGAAAGTTGTGCATTTGCTCGTTTCGTTTGTATCATATAGGTCATGCCAAAAGGAAAGAAAGGATAGCCTTAACATACCTCTCACGACCCAAACCGATGGGCCATGACGAGTGCCCGAGTCCTACCTGTCGAACATGAATAACATACATGAGGAAAACATGTCAAAAAGACATATATACATATACATGCGGAATATGGTAGAGCAAGATGACAAGGCTGCTACAGACAACTATATATCCAAAACTAGAAGCCGACAAGGCCACATACTATCAAACTATACATGACTACCTACAAACCTCAAATAGAGTGTATAATTGGATAAAACATGGGACTGGGGCCCGTCGTACCCATATCTACATACAAAAATAGTGTACCAAAACTAATAACAGCTCCGGATCAAGTGGAGCACCCCAACTCTCGCTAATCAAGGAACCTAAAAAGGGGGATCGTCACCTTGTCTACCTGCAACTGCGAGCATGAAATGCAGTGTCCCCAGACAAAAAGGGACATCAGTTCGAATAATGTACCGAGTATGTAAGGCATGAAAATCAGTACATAAAAGACATAAAAGAATCATGGAGTAAAGGAATCCACCTGTAAGTCTAAATAACTTTTTGAATCCTGAAATATTTATAAGGTCATGCATGTGCGTATAAATGTCATATCATGCGTAGGTATATTTGTACATAACATCATCAAGCCTTTGAGGGAATCCTATCATATCATATCAGCCTCTGTGGGCGAAATCAACAACGTATACCAACTGATCAGGTGGTGGTGCGTATATAATGTCTTAACATTTTCGCATATCCCATATACATATAACATACGCGTATATAACGCCATCTGGTCATGGGTCAATGTACATGTATAAATCAATGAAATGCATAAGAAGTAAGTTAATAAGATTTCTCGGAATGTCATAAGATCAATATGTCTTCGGAGAAACTTTATCAATTACACATTTTTCTGAGACCCGTGAACATAAGATATAATAATACACCTGAAAATTCAAGAACATAGGCACCCCTAGTGCTTCTATAAATAGAGACATTTATGAAAGTTGTGTGTTTGCTCGTTTCGTTTGTATCATATACGTCATGCCAAAAGGAGAGAAAGGATAGCCTTAACATACCTCTCACGACCCAAACCGATGGGCCATAACGAGTGCCCGAGTCCTACCTGTCGAACACCCCTAAGCATACGTCTAAGATATAAACATGAATTAAGGGTAGGTCATGAATAACATCATCCATTAAACTGCTGAAGCACGTGAATAACATACATGAGGAAAATATTTCCAAAAGACATATATACATATACATGCGGAATATGGTAGGGCAAGCCGACAAGGCAGCTATAGAGAACTATATATCCAAAACTGGAAGCTGACAAGGCCACATACTAATTAACTATATATGACTATCTACAGACCTCAAATAGAGTGTACAATTGTATAAAAGACGAGACTAGGGCCCGTCGTACCCATATCTACATACAAAAATAGCGTACCAAAACTAATAACAGCTCCAGTTCAAGTGGAGAACACCAACTATCGTTGATCAAGGATCCTAAAAAGGGGGATCGTCACATTGTTTACATGCACCTGCGGGCATGAAACACAACGTCCCCAGGCAAAAAGGGATGTCAGTTCAAATAATGTACCGAGTATGTAAGGCATGAAAATCAGTACATAATAGACATAAAAGAATCATGGAGTAAAGGAATCCACCTGTAAGTCTAAATAACTTTGTGAATCCTGAAATATTTATAAGGCCATACATGTGCGTATAAATGTCGTATCATGCATAGGTATATTTGTACATAACATAATCAAGCGTTTGAGGGAATCCTATCATATCATCTCAGCCTCTGTGGGTGAAATCAACAACGTATACCAACTGATCAGGTAGTGGTGCGTATATAATATCGTAACCTTTTCGCATTTCCCATATACATATAACATACGCGTATATAAAGCCATCTGGTCATGGGTCAATGTATATGTATAAATGAATGAAATGCATAAGAAGTAAGTTAATAAGATTTCTCGGAATGTCATAAGGTCAATGTCTTCGGAGAAACTTTATCAATTACGCATTTTTCTGAGACCCGTAAACATAAGATATAATAATAATACACATGGGAATTCAAGAACATAGGCACCCCTAGTGCTTCTATAAATAGATACATTTATGAAAGTTGTGCGTTTGCTCGTTTCATTTGTATCATATAGGTCATGCCAAAAGGAAAGAAAGGATAGCCTTAACATACCTCTCATGACCCAAACCGATGGGCTATGATGAGTGCCCGAGTCCTACCTGTCGAACACCCCTAAGCATACGTCTAAGATATAAACATGAATTAAGGGTAGGTCGTGAATAACATCTGACATTAAACTGCTGAAGCACGTGAATAACATACATGAGGAAAACATGTCCAAAAGACATATATACATATACATGCGGAATATGGTAGGGCAAGCCGACAAGGCTGCTATAAACAACTATATATCCAAAACTGGAAGCCGACAAGGCCACATACTATCCAACTATACATGAGTATCTACAGACGTCAAATAGAGTGTACAATTGTATAAAAGACGGGACTGGAGCCCATCGTACCCATATCTACATACAAAAATAGCGTACCAAAACTAATAACAGCTCCGGTTCAAGTGGAGAACACCAACTCTCGTTGATTAAGGATCCTAAAAAGGGGGATCGTCACATTGTCTACCTACACCTGCGGGCATGAAACACAACGTCCCCAGGCAAAAAGGGACGTCAGTTCGAATAATGTACCGAGTATGTAAGGCATGAAAATCAGTACATAAAAGACATAAAAGAATCATGGAGTAAAGGAATCCACCTGTAAGTCTAAATAACTTTGTGAATCCTGAAATATTTATAAGGTCATGCATGTGCGTATAAATGTTGTATCATGCGTAGGTATATATGTACATAACATCCTCAAGCCTTTGAGGAAATCCTATCATATCATCTCAGCCTCTGTGGGTGAAATCAACAATGTATACCAACTGATCAGGTGGTGGTGCGTATATAATATCGTAGCCTTTTCGCATTTCCCATATACATATAACATACGCGTATATAATGCCATCTGGTCATGGGTCAATGTATATGTATAAATGAATGAAATGCATAAGAAGTAAGTTAATAAGATCTTTCGGAATGTCATAAGGTCAATATGTCTGCGGAGAAACTTTATCAATTACGCATTTTTGTGAGACCTGTGAACATAAGATATAATAATAATAATACACATGGGAATTCAAGAACATAGGCACCCCTAGTGCTTCTATAAATAGAGACATTTATGAAAGATGTGCTTTTGCTCGTTTTGTTTGTATCATATAAGTCATGTTAAAAGGAAAGAAAGGATAGCCTTAACACACCTTTCACGACCTAAACCGATGGGTCATGACGAGTGCTCGAGTCCTACCTATCGAACACCCCTAAGCATACGTCTAAGATATAAACTTGAATTAAGGGAAGGTCATGAATAACATCTTCCATTAAGCTGCTGAAGCACGTGAATAACATACATGAGGAAAACTTGTCCAAAGGAAATATATACATATACATGCGGAATACAGTAAGGCTCGCCGACAAGGCTACTATAAACAACTAAATATCCAATCTGGAAGCCGACAAGGCCATATACTATCAAACTATACATGACTTTATACAGACCTCTAATATAGTGTACGACTTTATAAAGGACGGGACTGGGCCACGTCGTAACCATATCTACAAACAAAAGTAGTGTACCAAAACTAATAACAGCTCCGGATCAAGTGGAGCACACCAACTCTTGCTGATCAAGGATCCTAAAAAGGGGGACCATCAGCTTGTCTACCTGCACGTACGGGCATGAAACGCAGTGTCCCCAGGTAAAAGGGACATCAATACGAATAATATACCGTGTATGTAAGGCATAAAAATCAGTCCATAAAAGACATAAATGAAACATAGAGTAAAGGAATACACCTGTAAGTCTAAATAACTTTGTTAATCCTGAAATATTTATAAAGTCATGCATGTGTGTATAAATGTCGTATCATGCATATGTATATGTGTTCATAATATCATCCAGCCTTCGAGGGCATCCCGTCATATCATCTCGGCCTCTGTGGGCGAAATCATCACGTATACTAGCTGATCAGGTGGTGGTGCATAGATAATGCTGTAACCTTTTCCCATATCCCATATACATATAATACACGTGTATATAACACCATCTGGTCATGGGTCAATGTAAATGTATGAAATGCATAAGAAGTAAGTTTATAAGACTTCTCGGTATGTCATAAGATCAAAATGCCTTCGGATAAATTTTATCAACTACGTATTTTTTTGAGACCCATGAATAGAAGATAAAATAATAAGACACATGGGAGAAATCAAGAACATAGGAATCACTAGTACTTCTATGAATAGAGTCATTTGTGAAAGTTGTGCGTTCGCTCATTTTGTTGTATCATATGGATCATGCCAAAGTGAAAGAAGGATAGCCTTAACATACCTCAACCAATTCTCCTGACAATCTCTCAAACACACGCCATACGAAACACGTAACGGCGGATCGGAGTAGGGAAAAATTCATATAATATTCTTGAGAAAGATTGTACCGTGTTCTCTTAGAATTGCAATTCTCATGTTTCTAAGTAGTCTTGTATGAACTTAGTAGGAAATGACGTTGCTATCACATAATATAATCTTTGCCGACGCTTTCTTCATTACATTGGAGAGATACAAAGTGAATTAGAGAGGTCTTTAATATCTTTGGGTGTGGGCCCCATTTATGTGGTGACTTAGCCACAAAAACCTTCTAAATGTGCCACCTTTTACATGAATTAAGAGTCACAATTTTGTCTTTGATCAAGACCTCAACTGCTGGCATGTTGGGAGGCTTACTAAATGTTACACCCCATATTTTTGTACGTGAAAGTACGCCGTAAGTAAATTGATGAATGCTCGAAAATGAGATTATTTTGAAGTTACAAGTATTATGCTATTTCAAACAAGTGATAAGTAAATTTGTGAAGCTGAGAGGGTAAGTGAATCGAAGAAACTGAGTTTCGTCGAAGGTTGTCATTTTGAGATAAAATACGGTCCAAACTATAATACCCGTTATTTACTGACTAGTGCCATACAAGGTACCATATGACCCTGATAGTAAGGTGTATAAAGTGTGTTAAAAGTAATTAGTATTTAAGTAATTTGAGATAATTCTTAATTATGTGAGTAATTGGTTAATTATTGGATTAGTGGGGAATTAACAAAATTGATTAAAGAAAAAGGGGTGAATATTTGGATAAGTAAGGGCTCCCAACGTGGCAGCCCATGAGGTTGGATAAAGAACCAAGTAGTGACTCTTGGTTGTGGAAATTTAGGTGTCATTTTAGGAGAATCTCTGGTGGCTAAGTAAGCCTTATCAAGTGGGGCCCACACCACTATAATACGGGACCTTTAAAATTCATTCATTTATTTTGGGAAAGGCATCATACGGATATGCTATGTCACATAAATGTTTCAATAAAAATTCATACAAGATCCTATTATGCGTGAGATGCAATTCTAAGAAAGCACGGTACAATCTTTCTCAAGAATATCATACGGATTATTTCCTACTTCGATACGCCGTTACGTGTTGTCGCAAGTGACGTGTGTTAGAGGGATTGTCAAGAGAATCGGCTCAGGTATGTTAAGGCTATCCCTTCTTTCTTTTGGCATGATCCATACGATACAAACAAAACGAGCAAATACACAACTTCCATAAATGACTGTATTCATAGAAATGCAAGAGATGCTTATGTACTTGATTCTCCATGTGTCCTATTATTCTATCATCTGTTCATGGGTCTCAGAAAATATGTAAGTTGATAAATTTTATTTCATGATATTAATCAGAGGCATAATGGTCTTATCGAAAGATTTTATTGACGTACTTCTCATGCATTGCATTCATTTATACATGTACATTGACCCATGACCCGATGGCATTATATACCCGTATATATATATATATATATATATATATATATATATATATGAGAAAAATTTATGGCGTTATATACGAACCACCACCACCTGATCAGCTGGTATACGTTGATGATTTTCCCACAGTGGCCGAGATGATATGATGGGATGCCCTCAAAGGATTGATGATGTTATGAATACATATACCTATGCATGGTATGACATTTATACGCGCATGCATGACATTATAAGTATTAAATGATTCACAAAGCTATTCAGACTTACATGTCAAGTCTTTTACTCCATGTTTCTCTCGTGTCTTTTATTTACTGAATTTCACTCCTTACATACTCGGTACATTATTTGTACTGATGTCTCTTTTGCCCGGGGATGCTGCGTTTCATTCCTGAAGGTCCCGATAGATAGGTCGAGAGTCCTCCAAGTAGGCTATCACCTCAGCGGAGGATGTTGGTGCGCTCCATTTGCTCCGGAGTTGCTTATTTGGTCAGTATGATTTGGACGTGTATTGTTTAGTATGGCGGGGCCCTGTCCCGACCTTTATGATACTTATGTATGCTTAGAGGCTTGTAGACATATGTCATGTACGTAGATGATTATATGGCCTTCTCGGCCTATGTTTAGTGTGCGAGTGATTATTTTGGTCTTATAGGCCCGTATGTATTATGTATAAGTTGGTATTACATGTTTTTTCTAGTTTTTCCACGACAGCCTTTCCATCTCATTTACCTATGATAGCATGATACGAAAAGATACGTTATGTTGGTACTCAGTTGAGTAAGGTACCGGGTGTCTATCGCGGCCCATCGGTTTGGGTCGTGACAAAAGTGGTATCATAGCAGTTCTGTCCTAGGGAGTCTATAAGTCGTGTCTAGTAGAGTCTTGTTTATGGGTGTGTTATGCACCACACTTATAAGCAGGAGGTTACAAGGCATTTGGTACTCGGTTGAGTAAGGTACCGGGTGCCCGTCGCGGCCAATCGGTTTGGGTCATGACACTAAACGTATCCAAAGATTATAATTAATTAGCAAACCTCCCATCAAATCTCATTAATTACCCAACTATCCACAAAATTAATAATTATCTCAAATTACTTAAAATACTAATCACTTTTAACACACTTTATATACCTTACTATCATGGTCATGTGGTACCTTGTATGGCACTAGTCCATAAATACGGGATATTATAACTCAGACCGTAATTTATCCTAAATTGACAACCTTCAACGAAACTCATTTTCTTATATTCATTTACCTTTTAACCTTCACGGCACTTACTTATCGCCTGTTATAAATATCATAAATGCTTATAACCTCAAATAAAATCTCATTCCCGAGTCTACGTCGATTAACTTACGACGAAACTTTAACGTACGAAAACGCAAAATGTAACATCCTTCCCCTCTTACAAACATTCGTCCTCGAATGTTAAACTCCTTGGGATCTATATAAAGTTTGGCAGAGTCGCCTTTGTAACAGTACTACTATCAACCCTTCCTGTAGAAAACTCAATACTTCAATACCACATAGGACCACAATCATCAATAATGACAATGGCCTCACACGACCAATGATAATAACTTACACAAGAATCCAAACACGTACCTTAAGGCTGTGATGACTCAGTCGGATCCTTCTTTGGAAGAGGAAACAAGTGAGGATATTTAGACTTCATGTCTTCTTTGGCTTCCAAAGTCATTTGTTCCACATTATTGCTTCTCCAAAGTACTTTCACCGAAGCTACGTCTTTAGTCATCAATCTCTGAACCTGTCTATCTAGTATAGCAATGGGAGTTTCCTCATATGATAGTTGCTATGTGACCTGAAAATCGTCAACTAACACGATTCATAGACATATGAAAGACTGGATGTACATACTCCAAGTCAGAAGGCAAGTCTAACTCATATGCTACCTGGCCTACCTTGCGTATGATCTTATATGGTCCAATATACCGAGGGCTAAGTTTTCCTTTCTTACCGAACCTCATAACGCCTTTCAACGTTGAAACCTTTAGGAATACCCAATCATCAACCTGAAACTCCAAGTCTGGTCGTCGATTATCCGCATAAGACTTCTGACGGCTTTAAGCTGCTAATAGCCTTTCCTGTATAATCTTAATCTTCTTGATTGCTTGTTGTTCCAACTCTGGTCTTACTAACTTAGTTTCCCCAACATTGAACCATCCTATAGGCGACCTACACTTTCGTCGTAAAGAGCTTCGTATGGAGCCATCTGAATACTGGAATGATAGCTATTATTATATGCAAACTCAATAAGAGGCAGATGATCATCCCAGCTACCCTTGAAGTCTATCGCACTAGCCCGTAACATATCCTCCAGTGTCTGAATAGTACGCTCAGCATGTCCGTCTGTCTGGGGATGAAATGTTGTACTAAGACTTACCTGAGTCTCCAATCCTTTTTGGAGGGACCTCCAGAAATTAGTTGTAAACTGAGAACCTCTATCCGAGATAATAGATATAGATACACCATGAAGTCGTACTATCTCCTTAATGTAAAGCCTTGCATAATCCTCTACGGAATATGTAGTCCTAACGGGCAGAAAATGTGCTGATTTTGTAAGTCTATCAACAATCACCCATATAAAATCAAACTTACACTGGGTTCGAGGCAAGCCTACGATGAAATCCATATTGATTACTTTCCACTTCCAAGTCAGAATCTCTATAGCCTGCAATAATCCACCGGGTTTTTGATGCTCAATCTTAACCTGCTGACAGTTAGGGCACTGAGCAACAAACTCTACTATATCTTTTTTCATTTTGTCCCACCAATATATTTCTCTGATATCATGATACATCTTTGTTGCTCCTGGATGGATAGAATAACGGGAATAGTTAGTTTCTCCCATAACCTACCGACGCAGCCCTGCAACATTAGGGACACATAATCATCCTCGATATTTGAGGACCCTATCTTCTGTAATCTCAAATGGTGTCTTCTCCTTCTGAGGGGTTGTATCCCTATAATGAGCTAACACAGGATCCTCGTACTGGCGTCCAGTAATCGAACTCCAAGACTAGCTAGCTGATGAATGTCATGGGCTATCCCACTCTTCTCTAGTTGTAAATATGACATGCTACCCATAGACCTACGGCTGAGGGCATTGGCTACTACATTCACCTTCCTTGGATGCTATAAAATATCAATGTCATAGTCTTCCAGTAGCTCCAACCATCTCCTTTGGCATAAATTCAACTCCTTTTGCTTGAAGATATACTGAACGCTCTTATGATCCATATAGATATCAACATGAATGCCATACAAGTAGTGCCTCCACATCTTTAGTGCATGAATCACTGCAACTAACTCTAAATTTTGGGTCGGGTAATTCTTCTCATGCGTTCTTAGTTGTCTAGAAGCATAAGCTGCAACCTTACCATGCTGCATCAGTACACAACCCAATACAACGTCCGAAGCGTCACCATAGATAACATAACCATCGGTCCCCTCTGGGAGCGTTAGAATCAGTGCTGAAGTTAATCTGTCATTCAATTAATGGAAACATCGTTCGCAAGCATCAGTCCATTGAAACTTAGCTCCCTTCTAAATCAACTTTGTCAATGGTGCTGAATGGGAAGAAAATTGCTCTACGAATCTCCTATATTACCTGCCACACCGAGGAAGCTACGAACCTCCGTCTGTGTCGTAGGTCTAGGCCAAGTTATAACCGCCTTAGTCTTTTGTGTATCAACCCGGATACCTTCACCTGAACTAATATGCCCAAGGAAAGCTACAAAATTAAACCAGAATTCACATTTAGAGAGTTTTGCGTACAACTTCTCTTTTTGTAAAACTTGGAGCACAGCACGCAAATTAACTGCATGCTTAGTTTCTAAACGAGAATACACTAATATATCATCAATAAATACAATCACGAATAGATGTAGAAAGGGTCTGAACACTCGGTTCATCAAGTCCATGAATACTGCTGGGGCATTAGTCAAACCGAATGACATAACACGAAACTCAAAGTGCCTGTATCTGGTCCTAAATGCTGTCTTCGGAATATCTTTCTCCTTAACCCTTACCTGATGGTACCCGGACCTCAAGTTTATCTTTGAGAAACACTTGGCACCTTGTAACTGATCAAATAAATCGCCAATCCTCTGGATCGAGTACTTATTCTTGATCGTCACCTTATTCAACTGTCTATAATCAATACACATCCGCAAGGAACCATATTTCTTCCTCACAAATAACACAGGTGCTCCCCACGGTGATGTACTAGGTCTGATAAAGCCTTTTTCAAGCAAGTCCCTTAGTTGTTCCTTTAACTCTCTCAGTTCCGCGGGTGACATTTTATAGGGAGGAATAGATATTGGTTGAGTATATGGTAATAGGTCAATAGCAAACTCAATTTCTCACTTTGGCGGAAGACCCGGAAGCTCATCGTGAAAAACATTGGGAAACTCATTAACCACAAAGATGGATTTAATGGTTGGTGACTCTACTTTGACATCCTGAACCCGAACTAAGTGATAAATATTGCCCTTTCTGATCATCTTCCTTGCCTTGTGATAGGAAATAAATCTGCCTCTCGGCGATGCCGTATTACCTTTCCATTCCAAAACAGGCTCCCCTGGAAATTGAAATCGGACCATCTTTGATCTACAATCAACGTTGGCATAACAAGAAACCAACCAAACCATGCGTAGTATAATATCAAATTCTACCATATGTAATTCAATTAGTTCTGCTACTGTAGATCGACTATGAACTACTACTGTACAATTGCTATACACCCGCCTAGCTATTACTAGATCCCCAACAGGCGTGGATACCTCAAAAGGTTTAACCAACTCAGGTTCTATTCCAAACTTACTGGCAACCAACAGAGTAATATATGATAAGGTGGAACCTGGGTCAATCAATGCATATACATCATACGAGGAGACTGATAATATACCTGTAACAACATCAGGTGACGACTCTTGATCCTTTCGACCTGCTAATTCATAAATGCGGTTCTAAGGACCGCTCGAGCTAGATGCTCTACCTCTGCCTCTACCACGATCGATTGGTGCTTGTGAACCTTGCCTAGGGGGGCGTACTGATGATGACAAACCAACTACAGATCCCGCTGGCTGAACTATGCTTGTACAACCTCTCGTCGAACAATCTCTCATAACGTGGCCTAGATAACCACAAGTATAACAAACACCCAACCCCATACGGCACTGCCCGATATGCTTCTTACCACACTGAGCACATCGTGGCAAGGGCGGCCTCATCTGACTTGACTCTCCTCTATACTGAGAACTTGAGGCCCTGAAATTTTGACTAGGCCCTTAATATGTGGAACGATCAAATCTCCTATCGACAAACTGAGGGGGTGTGCTATCCGATGGCTGGGCTAGATACCTCGGGTATTGTTGTCCCTGACTACCTCAAAACTCACCAGAAGGACCCGAAGATCTCGTTCTCTTACTCTGACCCCTATGATGCTCACGATCGGCCCTCTGCTTCTACTTGCGCTCCTCTACACCCCGAGCGTATGCCTGAATATGAGAAATATCCATGCCTGGCTGAAGTGAGACCGACATACAGTAGTGAAGCAAGTGTGACTCCAACCCCATCACAAATCGGTGAACCCAATCCTCCATCTTAGCTATAATAGTAGGAGCATACCTAGCCAAACACTCATATTGAAGGTTGTACTCCCGAACACTCATATTACCCTGTTGAAGGATCAAGAACCTATCAGCTCTGGCCCGTCTAACTCTTGTGGCAGATAATGATGAAGAAAAGCTTCTGTAAATCTAATGCCATACCGCTAGTCACAGTGGCATTCATTACCCTCAAAGTCCTCTACATCCTATCGATAAATACCTGAGGGTCCTCGTTTGGATCTGCTCCACCGAATACCAGAGGGTCAAAATTAATGAAATTACAAACCCTCGCACCGATGGCCCTATCTGCATGACCAATACTTACTTCCTGAAGTCGAGATTGTGCGGCTACTAATCGAGTCAATAGCTGAATAGCATCTTTCATCTACTGACCCGATGCATCTAGCTGAGGAACTGGTTGTACAGTGGCAGGCGCTGGAGCTGGTGCCCTTCGGAGCTCCTCTGGAGAGGGCAGGGTATGTAAAGTCTGAGATGGAATCTCACTATGAGACTCTCCCCGAGCCCTGGTAACTCGTGGCGCTTGACTAGTAGTGTCATAAGCCATGGACTTGCCCTTTTGGGCGGCTGTAGCCTTCTTAGGCATCGCTGAAAACATAATATATCCTTGGGGAAATAAATTGTTATATCGCACGATCTAAGATAAGAAAGGTGGATAACATCCTATATGTCCTGTAGCCTCCTGTCTATAAGTGTGGTGCACAACACACCCATAAACAAGACTCTACTAGACACGGTCTGTAGACAACCCTAGGACAGAACAACTCTGATACCACTTTTGTCACGACCCAAACCGATGAGCCATGACGAGTGCCCGAGTCCTACCTGTCGAACATACGTCTAAGATATAAATATGAGCCATGATGAGTGCCCGAGTCCTAAGCATACGTCTAAGATATAAACATGAATTAAGGATAGGTAATGAATAACAACTGCCATTACACTGCTGAAGCATGTGAATAACATACGTGAGGAAAGCATGTCCAAAAGACATATATACATATACATGCGGAATACGAATCAAAGAAAATGAGTTATGTTGAAGGTTGTCAATTTGGGATAAAATACAGTTGATAACGACAAGGTCGGGAATCCAAACTAGAGTAAGAATTTGAAAAGTAAATGCGGAAGAAATAACAATAAGGAATTGAACAACTAGAACTAAAGGGCAGAAAATAAAGGATATGGGAAAATTCAAGGAAGGAATTCCAAGAACTTCCAAGAACGCAAGTTCTATAGCCTTGACAAGATCAAAGCAACAACGTCTTGATTTATTGAAGAAATCATACGCCTTTACTTAAAAGCAAATCAAAAATAATAGATTCGGATCTTGACCGCTTTACGAGTAACTTGAGACAACAATTAATAACTAGTATTAATCGCCTTCTAAGAATACCACAAAGAAATCAAAGATATCACAATAGAGAAGTAATCTTGCTACCTTGAACTATGAACTAGTAAAGGTTGAAATATATATCTCAAAGCACAAGTAACAAAGGTTCAAAAGAACTCTCAAAGTATGATATACTTAATCAATAATGAAGTCTCAATGAATGAGAAGAACTCCTTATTTATAGGAGTACTAAGGTATAAAAAGTCATTACAATTAGGTAGGGGGCTGCTAAGGGGTAACAAAGTCATCAAAATTAGGTAGGGTGGTTGCTAAGAAATAAGAAAAGTCACAAGATTAGGTAGGGGCGGCCAAATCCCTTTGGGGCAGATTTGGGCCTTAAAAGTACTAGTTTGGGCCATTGGTTTGGACTCCAATTGGGCTCCATTTCAAACACCCCCATTTGGACCTCTTTTAAGCTCATTTTGGGCTCTTCTGGGTGCCCTTTTGCTAGATTTCAAGGGCCGAGTTCGGGACTCAATCTTCCTCCTCTTGGACTTCAATTTGGGCCACCAAATAATTGTAAAACTTGTATAATTTATCTCCTTTGGTCTTGAGCTCGTCCTCCACAATTAAAAGCTTCTTTATTTGCACTTGAAGTCTAATGGCCTTATTTTGCAACTCTTTAGCTTGACATATTGTTAAAGGCCATCTTTGAGATTCCAAAGCTTAATCCTTGTCCTTGAATAGAGTTGAACTTCCTAGGATGCTATCAACAGTTCGAGCTATAATATCCGATATTTAAGGACTTGTGTCATATAAGGTACCACATGACCATGACATTAAGGGGTATAAAGTGTGTTAAAAGTGATTAGTATTTTAAGTAATTTGAGATAATTTTTAATTATGTAGATAATTGGAAAATTAATGATTTTTGGTGGGAGATTAGCTAATTAATTATAATCTTTGGATAAGTTTAGTATGCCTCCCAACATGGCAGCAGTTTAGGTCTTGATCAAAGCAAAATTGTGACTGTTAATTCATGTAAAAAGTGGCACATTTAGAAGGTTTTTGTGGCTAAGTCACCACATAAGTGGGGCCCACACCCAAAGATATTAAAGACCTCCCTAATTCACTTTGTATCTCTACAATGTAATGAAGAAAGCTTCAGCAAAGATTATATTATATGATAGCAATGTGTTTTGCTACAAAATTCATACAAGACTATTTAGCAACGTGAGAATTGCGATTCTAAGAGAACACGGTACAATCTTTCTCAAAAATATTATACGGATTTTTCCCTACTCCAATCTTTCGTTACATGTTTTATCGCGATTGGCGTGTGTCAAAGGGATTGTCAAGAGAATCGGTTCAGGTATGTTAAGGTTATCCCTTCTTTAATTTTGGCATGATCCATATCATACAACAAAATGAGCAAACACACAACTTTCACAAATGACTCTATTCTTAGAAGTGCTGGTGATGCCTATGTTCTTGATTTCCCATGTGTCTTATTATTATATATTCTATTCATGGGTCTCAGAAAAATACGTAGTTGATAAAATTTATCCGAAGGCATATTGATCTTATGACATACCGAGATGTCTAATAAACTTACTTCTTATGCATTTCATTCATTTATACATGTACATTGACCCATGACCAGATGACATTATATACGCGTATATTATATGTATATGGGATATGAAAAAAGGTTATGGTATTATATACGCACCACCACCTGATCAGCTGGTATACGTGATGATTTCACCCACATAGGCCTAGATGATATGACGAGATGCCCTCAGAGGCTGGATGATGTTATTAACACCTATACCTATGCATGATATGACATTTATACGCACATGCATGACTTTATAAATATTTCAGGATTCAGAAAGTTATTTAGACTTACAGATGGATTCCTTTACTCCATGTTTCATTTAAGTCTTTTATGGACTGATTTTCATGCCTTATATACTCGGTACATTATTCCTACTGACGTCCCTTTTGCCTGGGTACGCTGTGTTTCATGCCCACAGGTGCAGGTAGACAAGCTGACGGCCCCCCTTTTTAGGATCCTTGATCAGCGAGAGTTAGTGTGCTCCACTTGATCCGGAGTTGTTATTAGTTTTGGTACGCTACTTTTGTATGTAGATATGGGTACGACGGGGCCCAGTCCCGTCCTTTATACAGTTGTAGACTCTATTCGAGGTATGTAGATAGTCATGTATAGTTGGATAGTATGTGGCCTTGTCGGCTTCCAGTTTTGGATATATAGTTGTCTATAGTAGCCTTAACATCTCGGGCAGGAACCCTTACTTCCTCTCCTTTACGTCATATTTGCATAATGGTCTGGAATTGTAGCATATATGTAGGATTTGAATAAGTGCAATCTCATCCATTTCTCATTTTTATCACATTTTTCCTTTACCATTCCATAGTTACTAGAATCACTTAGTTCTGACTTAAAGCTCACTCCATATATCCCCCCCTTTAGAGTAGTGCTAACATTTAGTGCCACGATGATCTACCCATAGATGTTTTACCTCTTCATCTTTGGCGTCTTTTCACATCATCGATGACCCTTACTCGCCTTGTGGTAATCCTTCTGTACCAAGGATAACAAAATTCCTTACTCACAAGGGTGACACTTAATGTAACTGGCACACATAGTCCCTCAAGCTTAATTTTGCTCACATTGCTTGCTTTATGGAAGAACCTTCCTGAATGACGTTTAATGGTTACTCTTCTGTCGTCATTCTATTATCGCCGCAATGCAAATCTAAAATTATCATAATGCCGACTATTATTGTAACGACCCAAACTGATGGGCTGGTACGGGCACCCGGTACCTTACTCAACCGAGTACCAACGTAACGTATCTTTCGTAACATTCGATCATAGGTAAATGAACTGGAGTAAAGCACTAGGGAATACAAACCTATACATATGACATACTGGCCTATAAGACCAAGATTACACTGAACATAGGCCGACAAAGCCGTACAATCTTTCACGTACACGACATATGTCTACAAGCCTCTAAGTATACATAAATGTCATAAAGGTCGGGACGGGGCCCCGCCATACTAATCAATACATGTCCTAATTATACTGACCACATAAGTAACTCCAGAGCAAATGGAGCGCACCAACACCTTCCGCTAAGCTGATAGCCTACATGGAGGACTCTCAACCTGTCTATTGGGACCTGCGGGCATGAAACGCAGCATCCCCCGGCAAAGGGACTTCTGTAAAAATAATGTACTGAGTATGTAAGGAATGAAAATCAGTAAACAATAGACATGAGAGAAACATGGAGTAAAATACTCGACATGTGTGTCTGAATAACTCTGTAAATCATTAATATTTACAATGTCATGCATATGCGCATAAATGTCATACCATGCTTAGGTATATGCATTCATAACATCATCAAGCCTCCGAGGGCATCCCATCATATCATCTCGGCCACTGTGGGCAAATCATCAATGTATACCTGTTGATCAGGTGGTGGTGCGCATATAACGTCGTAACCTTTTCCCATATCCCATATACATACATATATATATATATATATATATATATATATATATATATATATATATATATATATATATAAACTTACGTATTTTCTGAGACCCCTGAACAAATGATAGAATAATAGGATACATGGGGAATCAAGAATATAGGCATCTCTAGCATTTCTATGAATAGTGTCATTTATGGAACTTGTGCATTTGCTCGTTTCGTTTGTATCGTATGGATCATGCCAAAAGGAAAGAAGGGATAGCCTTAACATACTTGAACCAATTCTCTTGACAATCCCTCTAACACACATCTTTTGCGAAAAATACGTAATGGCGGATCGAGATAGGGAAAAATCCATATGATATTCTTTAGAAAGATTGCACCGTACTCCCTTAGAATCGCAAATCTCACGCTTTATCGTATCATGAAGTTTCAAACAAATTGTTTGAATTCCATCCATAAGATTAGCATCACCAAACAAATTTCCATCCATAAGATTTTGTAAGCTTAGCATCACCAAACAAGCTTAGGTCACCTTAATGAGATAAGGGATCTCTTAAATTTGTTGGTTTTTTAGTGGGCCCCACTTTAGGATGATTAAACTCTGGCCTAAAGGCCCCTAATATGCCACCTATTTATTTGACTAATGAGTGATTGCTTGGGCTGCCATGTTGGGGGCTTTGTCCCCACTTACTAATTATCCACAATTCTCTAATTACATGGTTAATCTCCTGTTAAATCAATAATTAACCAATTACCCACATAATTAAGAATTATCTCAAATTACTTAAAATACTACTCATTTTTAAAACAATTTATACATCATACTATCATGGTCATGTGGTACCTTATATGACACTAGTACATAAATACGGGGTATTATAGCTTGGACCGTATTTTACCTCAAAATGTCAAACTATGACAAAACTCATTTTCTTCGATTTGCTTACTCTCTCACCTTCACGAATTTACTTATCACTTGTTTTGAAATAGCATAATACTTATAATCTCATTCCCGAACTTACGTCGATTAACTTATGATGAAACTTTTACATATGAAAATGCGGAATGTAACATCTCATTTTCGAGCTTCCACAAATTTATTTATGGCGTACTTTCACGTACGAAAACATTGGGTGTAACATCATTCATCCCTTTGGAACATTCGTCCTAGAATGTTGACTGATGCACTTATCATTTTCATAACTTATGTCTTTCGAATACTTTAGTACTCTCCTTGCTACCTAGGCAACTGTTGTGTGAATAATTCCCAAGGCCAGGGCAATCCCCTCTTTTGGCCTCTTTCTCACACCAAGACTTATGATCGGAATCCTTCCAATCTCGTAATTGTTGCTACCTTTTATCATGCAGCCTGTACTACTCTGACCTTGTAAATGTGCCTATACGATTCTTCTCTCCCTTTTCCTCCAGCTTTTAGCCAATCTTTAAGCCTCACTTTGTAAACATATACAGAGCTTTGATAAGATATCTCTCTGGGCATCTATAGGTATACTAGAGTTCTTCGCTCGGTACATTGTTGAACTTATTGATATTGCTATATCTTATTTCATATATCCATTTATCCATCCGTATGACTTTACTGTCATAACTCTTACTCTGATCTATCGTTACTAAGGTCTGCTACTAAACTCCAGGTTACTCTCGTTGCTTATCCAATATGCATAAATCTAAGTCCTTTAATGCTTCTTCACTACTGTTCATCTTAATAATGATGGTCTAATATCATCTCATACTTTTGTAACTTTTATCCATCCATTTTTGATTCACCTCAATGTTGATCTACAATGTAGCACTAATAACTTGAATCTTCTTACGTAATACATTGCCACTAGGGCTTACGTTGCATCGAGGAATATTTGAAGTGATTTTCCCGATCCACTTAGGGGCGATACAATACTTCAATAACCATATTTTATGGCATCCCAATGTGATTGACCTTACGTGGGTATTTTAATCTCAGACAATTGATGAAATCCTCTTCAATTCATAACTCAATCGAAGGCCCAAACGTCATCCTTTATCTATCACAATTACACCCTCATTCTACTTACCAGGGTAGCATTCCATCGCTTCTAAATGCTATTAGTCTTAGACTCCTTTCAGTTCATTCAGGCTATACTGAGCTTTGTATAACTTAGAGAAACCATCAGCTCTCTTCTTTTCATGAGCTTAATCCCGAGGATTTATCCATTCTGGTCACCTTCTCACTCGCCTTTTCTCATCCTTACTCCTGTCTTCCTAAAACTTTGTCGCTCTACCATACTTTAGCTTACGACCTACATATATCTATTAATACTGCTCGCAACCTTCCTTCAACTTGCTTGCAGCAAAGATTTTCTTATGTTATTCTGAAATATCAAGCAAGACATCACATCATCTCAAACTCTTCTTTACTCTCGTAACTAGGCCTCTCGGTACCTAGAAACCATAGGCTCAAAGATATGCCACTGACGATGCCGCTATCATTCTAGGATACTGAATCCCAGCGCTTCTAGCCTGCTATCTGAAGTATGAACTATTCACGATCTTCTGCATTTGAGTATCTCGTACATTGTTCACCTTTACCTAACTTACCTTAAAATCTCGCATCATATCTTTTATCTCTTTCATGACCTCCCTTCCACATAAGTATAATTCACATCCATAACTTGAAGCTCTATTATAACACTTACACCTTTTGTGCATACATAATCCGGTGGAAGCTTCTAACTGGCTTTATCGTAGAGCCGTTATAGAATATGGCTACTGTACTATCTCTCCTTTACCTCTGATATTAAGAGTGATTATGCAATGTTCTCAATCATGATGTTTATAATTTTATGGGTCCAATAATCAGATACAACTTTGTAACGACCCAAACTGATGGGCCGCGATGGGCACCCGGTACCTTACTCAACTGAGTACCAATGTAACGTATCTTTCGTATCATTCTATCATAGGTAAATGAACTGGAGTAAAGCATGAGGGAATAAAAACTTATACATATGACATACTGGCCTATAAGACCAAAATTACACAGATCACAGGCCGACAAGGCCATACAATATTTCACGTATACAACATATGTCTACAAGCCTCTAAGAGGACATAAATGTCATAAAGGTCGGGACAGGGCCCCGCCATACTAATCAATACATGTCCTAATCATACTGACCACATAAGCAACCCCAGAGCAAATAGAGCGCACCAACACCTTCCACTGAGCTGATAGCCAACTTGGAGGACACTCAACCTGTCTATTGGGACCTGCGGGCATGAAACGTAGTGTCCCCTGGCAAAGGGACTCCAGTACAAATAATGTACCGAGTATGTAGGGAATGAAAATCAGTAAACAATAGACATGAGAGAAACATGGAGTAAAAGACTCGACATCTATGTCTGAATAACTAGGTGAATTATTAATATTTACAATGTCATGCATATGCGTATAAATGTCATACCATGCTTAGGTATATGCGTTCATAACATGATCAAGCCTTTGAGGGCATCCCATCATATCATCTCGGCCACTATGAGCAAATCATCAACATATACATGTTGTTCAGGTGGTGGTGCGTATATAACACCGTAACCCTTTCCCATATCCCATATACATACATATATATATATATATATATATATATATATATATATATATATAGACATATATACGCGTATATAACGCCATCTGGTCATGGGTCAATGTACATATATAAATGAATGCAATGCATGAGAAGTACGTCAATAATATCTCTCGGAACGTCATAAGACCATTATACCTCTGATTAATATCATGAAATAAACTTTATCAACTTACGTATTTTCTTAGACCCATGAACACATGATTGAATAATAGGATACATGGAGAATCAAGAACATAGGCATCTCTAGCATTTCTATAAGTAGAGTCATTTATGGAAGTAGTGCATTTGCTCGTTTCGTTTGTATCCTATGGATCATGCCAAAAGGAAAGAAGGGATAGCCTTAACATACCTGAACCGATTCTCTTCACAATCCCTCTAATACACGTCTTTTGCGAAAAATACGTAATGGCAGATCGAGGTAGGAAAAAATCCGTATGATATTCTTTAGAAAGATTGCACCGTACTCCCTTGGAATCGCAAATCTCACGATTTATCGTATCATGAAGTTTCAAAGAAATTATTTGAACTCCATCCATAAGCTTAGCATCACCAAACAAATTTCCATCTGTAAGCTTTTGCAAGCTTAGCATCACCAAACAAATTTCCATCCGTAAGCTTTTGCAAGCTTAACGTCACCTTAATGAGATAAGGAACCTCTTAAATTTGTTGATTTTTTTGTGGGCCCCACTTTAGGATGATTAAGCTTTGGACTAAAGGCCCATAATATGCCACCTAGTTTAATGACTAATGAGTCATTGCTTGTGTTGCCATGTTGGGGGCTTTGTTCCCACATACTGATTATCCACAATTCTCTAATTATATGGTTAATCTCCCATTAAATTAATAATTAACCAATTACCTACATAATTAAGAATTATATCAAATTATTTAAAATACTACTCATTTTTAACACACTTTATATATCATACTATCATGGTCATGTGGTACCTTGTATGACACTAGTATATAAATACGGGGTATTATAGCTTGGACCGTAAATTACCTCAAAATGTCAAACTTCGACGAAACTCATTTTCTTCTATTTGCTTACTCTCTCACCTTAACGAATTTACTTATCAGTTGTTTTGAAATAGCATAATACTTATAATCTCATTCCCGAACTTACGTCGATTAACTTACGATGAAACTTTAACATACAAACATACGGGATGTAACATCTCATTTCTGAGCTTCCATCAATTTATTTATGGCGTACTTTCACGTACGGAAATATGGGTGTGTAATAATTATCAAATCATTCAGTCCCTAATTCATGTTTAGATTATCTTATTCATCAGTCCATGCTAATTTCTTATTACTCTGGGGTCTAACTTTTCCTTTTGGTAGTTGCGTTGGAGTCACGAACTTATTTCTCGAAATGAGGATATGACTTTATGGCCTATACTATTTTGTTGTCTCAAGGCATGTCACCTCTCGTCCTTTCCTTCACTTGACTATAGACTCCATAATATTGTCATCTTTTTGATCTACCGTTGTCATCCATGTATCACAACTTACTCATAATGCTTCATTTATTCTCTTCTTATTTCCCGCTAACATTTATGTCTATCACTTTATTCTTAAAACTCGAACAAGACATTCTTTTGCTTTTATCTCCCCTTGCTCCATCTACTGGCTCTTTGGGTTGCCTAACATTCTTTCTCTACAAGGGATGGGAGTCACACTAAGATAATATTTATCCCTTCTAGGCTTCCAGTGCCTATCTTTGTAGTACTCATATCTAGTGGTACTATTTTAGAGTGCACCATATGGGCATCTCACAAGGAGATCTATTAGCACATTTGCAATATCCCTCAGAAATGTCAGGTAACGCTAACAATCCATCCACCATTTTGGGTTACCCTAACCCCAGCTAGATCCTGATATCCTTCCTTCTCTTATAATACTTCTATTAGCCCCCATAGGGCATAAATGAGAAGGTAACTCAAAAGGCTTATATTCCTCTGCGATAATCTTCATTAGCTGGGTAGCTCGTACCCTTTTTCATCTTGCTTCTTTTACTTGATGAAACTTGTATCTACCTTACAATTCTCTTATTCCTTTCTACTGTAAGAGTGGATAGACATTCTTACCTTAGGGATCCTTATCAAGAAGTTTACACATCTTACTACACACATGATCTGCTGAATACCTCATATTTATCCATCATAAGCATGATGCAAAAATTGAGTTCCTCTGACTCAACTCTTCCACAGCTATATCTCCTACCAACCATCTTTCTGGATGTAGGCATCATCGTATTATGAATAATATAGAGTTTAGGAAATTGAGTTCTTACAACTGAGTTCCACCAAACGATCTAGAGCAAGAAGAAAGAGTGACAGTCCTAAATGCCCTGTAGCCTCCTGCTTATAAGTGTGGGGCAAAACACACCCATAAAGAAGACTCTACTAGACACAACTTGTAGACTCCCTACGACAGAACTGCTTTGATACCACTTTTGTCACAACCCAAACCGATGGGCCGCGACGGGCACCCAATACCTTACTCAACCGAGTACCAACGTAACGTATCTTTCTTATTACATCATTATAGGTACGTGGGCCAGAAGAGGCGCCATAAGATAAACAGAGTAAACATGAGGGAATACTTGTGACATACGGGCCTATAAGGCCAATGTGATCCATTAAATACTTAAAACATAGGCCGACAAGGCCATACAAGTGTCCGTGTACATGACATATGTCTGCATGCCTCTAAGAGTATATAAATATCATAAAGGTCGGGATAGAGCCCCACCATACCAATCAACACATGTCTTAATCATACTGACCAATAGTAACTCCGGAGCAAATGGAGCGCACTAACACCTTCTGCTAAGCTGATAGCCTACTTGAAGGACTCTCAACCTGTTTAACGGGACCTGCGGGCATGAAACACAGCATCCCTAGGCAAAAAGGACGTCAGTGCAAATACTGTACCGAGTATGTAAGGAATTAAAATCAGTAAATAATAGACATGAGAGAAACATGGAGTAAAAGACTCGACATGTAAGTCCGAATATTCTTGTGAATCATTAATATTTATAATATCATGCATATGCATATAAATGTCATACCATAATTTGGTATATGCGTTCATAACATCATCAAGCCTCTGAGGGCATCCCACTATATTATCTCGGCCACTGTGGGCAAATCATCGACGTATATCAGCTGATCAGGTGGTGGTACATATATAATGCCATAACCTTTTCCCATATTCCATATACATATAATATACGCGTATATAATGCCATCTGGTCATGGGTCAATATATGTATGAATGCATGAAATATATAAGAAATATGTTAATAAGATTTCTTGGAATGTCATAAAATAAATATGCCTTTCGAATAAACCTTATCAAATACGTATTTTTCTGAGACCCATGAACAGAAGATATAATAATAATTCATATGGAGAATCAAGAATATAGACACCCCTAGTACTTCTATGAATAGTGTCATTTATGAAAACTGTGCATTTACTCA
The DNA here is from genome assembly GCF_000390325.3 of Nicotiana tomentosiformis. Taxonomy (NCBI): domain Eukaryota; kingdom Viridiplantae; phylum Streptophyta; class Magnoliopsida; order Solanales; family Solanaceae; genus Nicotiana; species Nicotiana tomentosiformis. The sequence continues at coordinate 59,415,091 of NC_090822.1, forward strand.
TTTCGTTTGTATCGTATGGATCATGCCAAAAGAAATAAGGGATAGCCTTAACATACCTGAACCGATTTTCTTGACAATCCCTCTAACACACATTGATTGCGATAAAACATGTAATGGCGGATCGATGTAGGGGAAAATTCGTATGATATTCTTTGAGAAAGATCGCACCGTACTCCCTTAGAATCGCAAAATCCTGTTACTATAATATTACGTAGTCTCGTATGATCTTTGTAGCAAAATCACGTTGCTAGCATCTAATCTTTTATGAATGAGTTTGCTGAAGATTCTTTGAATTTTGTAGAGATTCAATAATAAATTAGAGAGGTCTCTTTTAATATTTGAGTGTGGGCCCCACGTAGTAAGACTTGGCCACCAAAATTCATCTAACTTTGCCACCTTTCCACTTGAATTTATGCAAGGCCCCATAAATGATTTCCTAAAAACCCGGATTCAGTGATGCCAAAGTAGGCGTAGAGGTTAATAATAGTAGAAATTCTTAACGGCGAGCTTGCTCCCCACGGTTCGGACTTTTTGGATTGAATGGTGCGCTGGGAGTTGAAGGAAAATGTTGGGCAGAAGTATACATTTATGCGGCCGATTCCGCGGCCACAGAACCACTCTGTGAACCGCAGATCCTAGAGTATTTTTTATGTCAATTTCGCGGCCATTATGCCACCGCAAAACTATTTCGCGGGACATATTCTTGTCGCATTTCCCGCCTTGAAATTTTTCAGAGGGAGGTTCTATGGTGCACTATACGATCGCAGAACCCTTATGCGGTGCATAATGCGACCGCAGAACAGGTCTGCGGGCCGCATAGTGACTGCGGACCAGATCCGTTTCTTTCCAGTTATGGCCCCCATTTTTGCGATCATTTCACAGACCGCATAATAACAATAAGGTCACATATACGACTGCAGAACAGGTTCCAGAGCTTCAATTTTGGGGTTTTTAAACCCGACCCTATTTCGTTAAAACACATCCCATGGACCATTTTGATCATATTTTCTGATATATTTAGATTGAGAGAGAGGGTCCTAGAGGGAGAAGTGATCTTCATCAAATTGTTCTTCAATTCTCACTTAAAACCTTGAAGATTATCAAGAGAGGCACCAAGGTCTTCTTCCTAAGAGGTAAGATTCTATCACCCAAACTCTTAATTTCAAAATGTGACTAGAATGGGCCATTAGTAAGGTCATTCATGGGGAGGGGAGTTCTTAACTTTCATGCATGTGTTCCTATGGTATGTGGGGAGGTTGTGATTTAAATATAGAAAATAATGGGGTGTGGGTTGGTGGATTCTTTCACAAAAAAGACCTTAAAATATTTATGCACACATGGTGTTTGATAGAATGCTCAAGTGAGCTAGAATTATAATCGTTTTCCTAAATTTGGGTTCAACTTTGCTTCATTGCTAAAATAGATTGAAGTTGCTAATATTCCTTAGAGTTTTAAGAGGCTCAATTGAGGTATGTTTGGCTAAACCCCCTTCTTCTTAGAATCAAACCCCACAGTGTTCATGTAATTGGAGTAAGCCCTTGATCATTATAGAATTGGAGATTTCTAATGTGTTTGTATTGAAGGATGTAAGTTCAATATTTATTCTGTTACATCTCGCATTTTCGTACGTTAAAGTTTAGTCTTCAGTTAATCGACGTAGACTCGGGGATGAGATTATCTTGAGGTTAGCGTATTTATGCTATTTATAACAAGCGATAAGTAAGTGTCATGAAAGATAAAGGGTACACGAATTAAAGAAAATGATTTTCGTTGAAGGTTGACGATTTTGGGATAAAATACGGATCGAGCGATAATACCCGATATTTCTGGACTAGTACCATACAAGGTGCCATATGACCATGATAGAATGATGTATAAAGTGTATTAAAAATAAGTAGAATTTTAAGTAAATTGAGACAATTCTTAATTATGCAGGTAATTGGTTAATTATCGGGTAACGGGACATTAACTAATTACCTAATAAGTGGATAAAGATTAAACTTTCCCACCCCCATCCCCACGTGGTAGAAAGCCCTTCCTAAATCTATGACTCTTATTCTTTATTAGGTGATAACCTAATATGCCAAATATAAGGCCTTTCAATTCAAGGAATTTCCATACAAAACAACACTATAATGAGAAGTGGGGACATTAGGATTCTGATGAGTTTCAATAAGTTCATTCTCAAGATACTACAATCAGATTCTAACATTTCTAATACTAAGGCATTACACTAAGAGTGAGAATGTTAGCCATTCCTTGAACTTTTCAAATTTCATTCTTAACAACACTTCCATCAGATTATAAATGTAACACCCCAAAAAATTTCGAAGTACTTAAGTGTAAAGCCCGGTAAAATATGCAAAGAAAAAAATGATTCATGGTGCCGGACTAGGCTTACGTGTTTGAGGATTGTATAACAATGCAACAAAAAGTAAAAGAATTTTTTTGGCGAAAACGTGTATTTATGCGGTCCATTATGCGACTGCAGAATCACTCTGCGGACCGCATAATGGCCGCAGAGTGAGGCAGTTAATTGGGTCACTTGAAAGCAATTATGTGGTCGACTATACAACCGCATAAATATTATGCGGTGCATTATGCGACCGCATAGCAGTTATGCGGACTGCATAGTGACCGCATACATAAATAGTTTTTTGATCATTTTGTCAGCAATTTTGCGACCGATATACGGTCCGCATAACCATTATGCGGTCGCATATACGACCGAAGAATCGTTCCGGAGGTCCATTTTTGAGTTTTGAAAACCAGACCCTATTTCGTTAAATACACTCTTTGGGCCATTTTTGTGACATAATCTGATATTTTAGAGTGAGAGAGAGTGCCCTAGAGTGAGAAAGTGTTCTTCAATAATTGTTTTCTTCAATTCTTGCTCAAGTTTTGGAATATTAAGAAGGGAAGCTCACTAGGTCTTCATCCTCGAAGTAAGATTCTACACCCTAAACTATAATTTCGAAATCTTCTGAAAATAGGTAACTAGCAAGATAATATTTGGGCATGAGAGTTGTTTATTTTACATGCATGTGTTATCAAAAGGTGTAGAAAGATTGTTGAGCTAAAAATGGTAAAAATTGGGTTGCGGGATGATGGAATCCTTCATAAAAAGGACATTGAAACCTTATGCACACATATTGTTTGATAAAATACTCAAGTGAGCTAGAACCATGATCATCTTCCTAATTTCGATTCATTTTGTTATATTTCTACAATAGATTGAAGTTGCTAAGAATTCCGGAATATTTAGATTGTAAGGAAGCTCAAGTGAGGTATGTTGGCTAAAATTTTCTCTTAGAATTTATTCCCACGTTATTCATGTAAATTATGTAAGTTCCGAGTGATTCATTATGAAACTGGCTATTCCGAGTAAGATTGGGTTGAAATATATATGTTCAACAAGCATCCCAAATGCTTTATTCATGGTATGTTACCAATTGAGGATGTGTTAAAATATGGACTTTGCATTAATAATGTTTCGACTTTAAGTCAAGTTCAAATGAAGGGTATTGTGCCAAAATTTGTGAAATATCTCTATGTTCCTTAGACTCTAAATTGCTCACATGTGTACTACACACCTTGATTTGAATTGTATTTATTGTTGATGATGATAATGATATTTGAAATTGATAAGGAGAGCATGAAATACTGAATATGACCAACATTTCAAGAATGATCTTATAATTATGGCCATTAGTACCAATGAAATGAAAAGATGTGAAAGTAATATGAAATGCGATGATTGATATAAAAAGGTTGATGTCTCAAATAAGACAGCCTAGCTGGTCGGGTCGTGATCGGACACCATGCCGCACACATGGTGGTGATTTTGCTGGAAATTATAATTGAAACTGTGATTGTGGTCGATGTCCCTAATTGATAGCCTAGCCGATCGGGTCGTGATCGGACTTCGTGTGAAAGACGGTGGTATTGATATTCAGAGAAATTATGGTTGATGCCTCTAATGAGATGGCCTAGCCGATCAGGTCGTGATCGGACTCCGTGCTAAGAGTACGGTGGTATTGGTTTTGTGAATAATGGTATTGTGGACAAAGGTATATCGATACTAAAAATCTCCCAATGTGAGATATGGAAATTAATTTAAACACTGTCTTGATCCTAAAATTGAGGTTTGATGTTGATTAAGGCTTTCATTGATATTATGATAATCTTGTTTGTATTATTTGTCATTCTATTAAGAGGGTGTTTAGTTATACATACTAGTGCTATTCGACAGTACTAACGTCCCTTTTTCCGGGGCGCTGCATCTTTAAATGGATGCAGGTTGTTCCACAGCAGGAGATATTGATCAGTGATAGCAACGCACCTTCTTCCCAGCTGACATGGTGAGTCGCACTTCATTCCGGCGTCATGAATATTTTGTACTTTGTGTATTCTGTTTGAGGTATAGCCGGGGTCTTGTTGCCGGCATTATCATTGTACTCTTATTTATCTATAGAGGCTCCGTAGACATAGTGTGGGTTGTGTATTGGTGCTAGGAAAGACAAACTATGCTATGTTGTGGTTGTATTACTTGTCCATTTGAGACTTTAAAAATGATGAAACTATTGGAAATGAATTGGTAATTGCAGACATGACCACTTTATTATTTAATTAAGGAAAAAATATATTCTCTTTATTCATGAATGAGTTTGGGTAGAAGGAATCTAAGAGGCTTGCTTGGTCGGGTTCACTCGGTTGAGCGCCGGTCGCGCTCCTCAGTTTTGGGGTGTGACAAACTTGGTATCAGAGCCTAAGGTTTAAAAGTATCATAAGACGTCTCAGAGTCGTGTCTAGTAGAGTCCTTATTATCGGTGTGTTGTCGACCACATCTATAATTAGAATGCTATATGGGCATTTAAGAATAATACCCTTCTTTCATGTCCTTGATCGTGCGAAAAAGCTGGTTGTAAGATTGTTCCTCCTTTAACTCCTGAGTTGCTCTAATTTTAGTACATGGAACCTAAGAAGAAGGTAAGAACTGGCCAAAGAGTCAATATCACCCCAGCAGTGACAGTTGATCATATAATTGATGATGCGGGTGAGCACCTGAGGAGTGAGAATATTCCTCCAGCTACTACACTGCCTGACTCAACTACAACTAATCAGACCGCACATGTCCCTACACATACTGAGGGTGCAACGGTACCTCCAACTAATATACCAGTTCCACCTCCAGTTCCAGCTTCCGATTCTGGTGTTTCTGATGTTGATCTTAGGGGAACCATATATATGTTGGCTCAAATAGTGGCTTCCCAGACCCAGAGGTCAAATGTTGCACCCACTTCTTCCAGTTAGCCAGGGGATTCTACTGGTTCCAGGGTGAACACGTTTCTCCAGTTGGATCCTCCAGTGTTTACGGGTACTAACCCAGAGGAAGATCCCCAGGATTTTATTGATGAGATGCACAAGACTCTTCGAATCATGCGTGCTACTGAGATAGAGGCAGTGGAATTAGCCTCCTACCGCCTAAAAGGGGTGGCATATTCTTGGTTTGAACTATGGGAGGAGTCTCGTGGAGAAGGGAGCTCTCCGGCGAGGTGGGGTGAGTTTGCCGATGTCTTCATTGATCATTTCTTACCTTCCGAGAGTAAGGCAGCCCATGCTGCTGTGTTTGAGAACCTAAGGCAAGGTAGCCTGAGTGTGTGGGATTACCATATGAGATTCGCGTACCTGTCTAAATATGCTATTTACATGTTGCCCACTATGGAGGCTAGAGTTTGCCGATTTGTACAGGGCCTTAGTCCCTTGGTAATTAATGAGGCTACTACATCTGCCTTGAATTATGACATGAACAATGGAAAGATGGTGGCATTCCCTCAAGCCACGGAGACCCGCATATTAAGGAACAGAATAGAGCGAGAGGGTAGTAATAAGGCCCGGTCTACGGGCAACTTTAGTGGTTCTTCTGGTGGCGGCAGGTCAGCCTTCAGAGGAGGGTCATCAGGGCCATCACAGTCCTTTGCTCAGTCTTCGGCTAGTACACCGCCACCAGGGCCCAGTCAGCAGCATCAGTGGAGCCGTTTCAGGCCCAGTCAGGGCAACAGGGGATCCAATCAGCAGGGTCGTCATGGTGGTAGATTCCAGCAGTAGAGGAAGCCCCCATGCCCTAGGCGTGGAAAGATGCACCTAGGAATATGCTACATGGACCTACCCATATGCTACAGATGCAGATTGAGGGGTCACATTCAAAGGGATTGTCGTTCGTCCCGCCAGGGTGTGGGCAGGGGCATGGCGCAGCCAACCAATTATGTAGCTACTACATCCGCAACCCCTCCTCCAGCTCGAGGAACTCCAACACCCGCATGGCATGGTGTAGCTAGGGGTGGAGCATAGAGTTCGGGAGGATCTGGCCGTTTCTATGCTATGAGGGGTCGCTAGAATTCAGAGGCTTCTCCAGATGTCATCACAGGTATATTAACCGTCTAATCTCATGATGTATATGCTCTTATTGATCCCGGTTCCACTTTGTCATATGTCACACCTCATGCTGCTATGGAATTTGGGATAGAACCAGAACACCTTTGTGAGTCATTCCCTGTATCTACTTCGGTTAGTGAGTCTATTTTGGCCACGCGGGTTTATAGGGATTGTATTGTCACGTTGCGTGGTCGGGGCACCGTGGCTGATCTTATTAAATTGAGAATGGTCGATTTTGATGTGATAATGGTGATGGATTGGCTTTATTCATGTTTTGCCAAGCTTGATTGCCGAACCTGAACTGTTAGGTTCAAATTTCCAAATGGGATAGTTATTGAGTGGAATGGTGATGTTCTAGTATGGAAGGGTAGGTTTATTTCTTACCTTAAGGCCACAAAGATGATCTAAAAGGGATGTATTTACCATTTGGTCTGGGTTACGTACACTGATGCCGAAGCACCTACACTTGAGTCCGTGACTATTGTGAATGAATTTTCGGGAGTCTTTCCAGATGAACTCCCTAGGATCCCACCAGATAGGGAGATTGATTTTGGGATTGATGTGATGCCAGATACACATCCTATATCTATTCCACCCTACATAATGACACCGACAAAATTGAAGAAGCTAAAGGAACAATTAAGAGATTTGTTAGAAAATGGTTTCATCTGGCCGAGTGTGTTGCCTTAAGGTGCACCGACCCTTTTTGTAAGAAAGAAAGATGGGTCACTCAGAATGTGCATTGACTATCGGCAGCTTAATAAGGTAACAATAAAAAATAAGTACCCACTACCAAGGATAGATGACTTGTTTGACCAATTGCAAGGTGTTAGGTACTTCTTCAAAATTGATTTACGATCCGCGTATCAGCAATTGAAGATCAGGGAACGGGATATTCCGAAAACAGCTTTTAGGACCCGGTATGGGCATTTTGACATTCTGGTGATGTCTTTTGGGCTAACAAATGCCCCAGCAGCCTTCATGGATCTTATAAATCGAGTTTTTAAGCCATTCCTCGACTCTTTTGCGATAGTGTTTATTGATGATATTCTTGTATATTCCCAAAATCGAGAAGACCATGCTGATCATCTCAGGGTAGTTCTGCAAACCCTGCAGCAACACCAGTTATATGCAAAGTTTTCAAAGTGTGAATATTGGCTTAAATCGGTTATATCCTTGGGTCATATAGTCTCTAGTGAGGGAATTAAGGTTGATCCTCAGAAAATTTCAGCTGTGAAAAATTGGCCGAGGCCTACAACTCTAACAGAGATTCGTAGTTTCTTAGGCTTAGCTGGGTATTACAGAAAGGTTATTGAGGGGTTTTCTACTCTTGCCTCTACATTGACTAAATTGACGCAGAAGGCAATTAAGTTCCAATGGTCAGATGCTTTTGAAAAGAGTTTCCAAGAATTGAAAGCAAGATTGACTATGGCACCAGTGTTGACTCTACCAGAGGGTATAGATGGATATGTGGCATATTGTGATGCTTCAAAAATTGGGCTTGGGTGTGTATTAATGCAACATGGAAAGGTAATAGCTTATGCTTCTAGGCAACTAAAGAATCATTAAAAGAATTATCCAACACATGATTTAGAACTTGCGGCAGTGGTTTTTGCATTAAAAATTTGGCGTCATTATTTATATGGGGTCCATGTGGATATATTCACGGACCATAAGAGCCTTCAATATATTTTCAAATAGAAGGAATTGAATCTGAGGAAGAGAAGATGGCTTGAATTACTCAAGGATTATGAGATTGATATTTTATACCATCCGGGGAAGGCTAATGTTGTGGTAGATGCTCTTAGCCAAAAATCTATGGGTAGTTTAGCACACTTGGAGGCATTTCAAAGGCCATTGGCCAAAGAAGTTCACCGATTGGCTAGTTTGGGAGTTCGTCTTACGGACTTTAGTGAAGGAGGGGTAATTGTGCTAAATAGGGCTGAATCATCGCTTTTTGTGGAAGTCAAAGAGAAGAAATACAATAACCATTGTTGGTACAATTGAAACAGGGGATTCAAAAACATAAGACCATGACCTTTTCACTTGGCATAGATGATGGTACACTAAGGTACCAAGGGCGACTTTGTGTTCTAAATGTGGATGGTCTCCGTGAAAGAATTTTGATTGAAGCTCACACTACTAGGTATTCCGTGAACCCAGGTTCTACAAAAATGTATCATGATCTTAAGGAAGTCTATTGGTGGAATGATATGACGAGGAATGTCACAGACATTGTGGCAAGATGTCCGAATTGTCAGCAAGAGAAGGCCGAACACCAAAGGCCCGGTGGGTTGGCATAGAACATAGAAATTCTACTATGGAAATGGGAAATGATTAATATGGACTTTGTGGTAGGATTACCACGCACTCCATGTAAGTTTGACTTGATTTGGGTGATTGTGGATCGACTCACGAAATCAGCATACTTTTTGCCGGTTATGTCTACCGACACATTGGAGCAGTATGCTCAGTTGTATATCGAAGAAATAGTCAGGTTGCATGGCACCCCAGTTTCCATCATTTCTGATCGGGGAGCACAATTCACTGCTAACTTTTGGAAGAAATTTCAGCAAGGTTTGGGTATTCAGGTGAATCTTAGTACAACCTTTCACCCGTAGACTGACGGGCATGCAGAGCGGACTATTAAGACGCTTGAGGATATGTTGCGTGCTTGTTTTTTAGACTTCAAAGGTAGTTGGGATGATCTTTACCACTAATAGAATTTGCATATAAAAATAGCTATCATGCTAGCATTCAAATGGCACCATTCGAGGCTTTATGTGGTAAAAGATGTAGATCTCCCATTGGGTGGTCCAAAATTGGGGAAGTAGATTTGATAGGGCCAGACCTTGTGCATCTGGCTATGGAAAAAGTTAAAATCATTAAGGAGCGATTCAAGACTGCTCAGAGTCGTCAGAAATCCTACTCGGATGTTTGTCGTAGGGATTTGGAGTTCAAAGAATATGATTGGGTATTCTTGAAAGTTTCCCCCATGAAGGGTGTAATGCGATTTGGTAAGAAAGGAAAATTGGGTCCGAGGTATGTCGGACCGTACAAAATCATTCATAGGATCGGTGAGGTGGCGTACAAGCTTGAGCTACTGACTGAGATGTCACTTGTACACCCGGTGTTTTATGTGTTTATGTTGAAGAAAGTAGTTAGAGATCCGACACTCATTGTTCCGGTTGAGACTATTGAGGTAAATGAGAAATTGACATACGAAGAGATTCCGGTTTCTATTATTGATCGGCAAGTCCGAAAATTGAGAAATAAAGAAATTGCCTCCGTGAAAGTGTTGTGGCTAAATCAACAGGTTGAAGAGGCTACTTGGGAGGACAAGGAAGAAATGAAGAAAAAGTATCCTTATTTGTTTGAATGACCAGGTATTTAAAGTTGTGATCTAGGAAGAAAATTATAAGACGTACTTTTTATGAATTTTGTATCATGTGAACAATTGGCATTAAGGGTGTTCCTTTCTGGATATATATTGCTTATGAGACCACATTTGGTGTTGTTTTGTTTTATATTACGTCGTTGGAATACATATATGTTGTTAGGATGTGTTTCCGGGGCTCTCTGACAGGTGGATAGGCCTAGTTACAAGGGAAACTCTGACGAAATATTTGAAAATTTTGGGAGTTAGTCAAATTTGGGGCTGCCCGAATGTGGTATGAAACAAACTGAGTTGCATAAGATGCTAATGACGGATTTTTACCCTCATTTGAGGACGAATGATCCTAAGCGGGGGAGAATGTAACACCCCAGAAAATTTTGAAGTACTTATGTGTAAAGGCCGGTAAAATATGCAAAGAAAATAATGTTTCATGGTGCCGGACTAGGCTTACGTGTTTGATGATTGTAGAAATTCTTCGCGGCGAGCTTGCTTGCCGCGGCTCGGACTTTTTAGGCTGAACAATGCACCAGAAAGTAAAAGAAATTTTTTGGGGGAAAAGTGCACTTCTACGGTCCATTATGCGACCGCAAAATCACTATGCGGACCGCATAATGGTCGTAGAGTGAGGCAATTAATTGGGTCACTTGGAAGCAATTATGCGGTCGACTATGCGACCGCATAAATGTTATGCGGTGCATTATGCGACGGCATAAATGTTATGCAGTGCATTATGCGACCGCATAACAGTTATGCGGATCGCATAGTGACCGCATACACAGACAATGTTTTTTTATCATTTTGTCAGCAATTATGCGACCGATAAGCGGTCTGCATAACCACTATGCGGTCGCATATGCGACCGCAGAACCATTCTAGAGCTCCATTTTTAGTTTTTTAAAACCCGACCCTATTTCGTTAAATACACTATTTGGGCCATTTTTGAGACATAATCTGATATTTTAGAGTGAGAGAGAGTTCCCTAGAGTGAGAAAGTGTTCTTCAATAATTGTTTTCTTCAATTCTTGCTCAAGTTTTGGAAGATTAAGAAGGGAAACTCACTAGGTCTTCATCCTAAAAGCAAGATTCTACACCCTAAACTCTAATCTCGAAATCTTCTGAAAATGGGTAACTAGCGAGATAATTTTTGTGCATGAGAGTTGTTTATTTTACATGTATGTGTTATCAAAGGGTGTAGGAAAATTGTTGAGCTAAAAATGGTAATGATTGGGTTGTGGGATGATGGAATCCTTCATAAAAAGGACATTGAAACTTTATGCACACCTAGTGTTTGATAAAATGCTCAAGTGAGCTAGAACCATGATCATCTTCCTAATTTTGATTCAATTTGTTATAATGATATTTGAAATTGATAAGGTGAGTATGAAATACTGAATATGGCTAACGTGCCAAGATTGATCTTATAATTATGGCCATTAGTGCCAATGAAATGAAAAGATGTGAAAGTTATATGAAATGGGATGATTGATATAAAAAGGTTGATGTCTCAAATAAGACATCCTAGCCGGTCAGGTCGTGATCGGACACCATGCCGCACACATGGTGGGGAGTATTAAGAGCTGAAGCTGCAAGGATCTACCTATAGATGTTTTACCTCTTCATCTTCTGCGTTGTTTCACAGCATCATTGACCCTTACTCGCCTTGTGGCAATCCTTCTGTACCAAGGATAACAAATTTCCTTACTCGCGATGGTGACACTTAGTGCAGTTGGCACATACAATCCCTTAAGCTTAACTTTGCTCATATTGCTTGCTTTAGGGAAGCGTCTTCCTGAATGACCATTCTTTGAATTTCTCATGAATCATCTTCTGTTGTCCATTCTATTATCGCCGGAATGCAAATATGAAATTCTCATGATGCTGACTATTATCAAGTCACTCAGTCCCTAATTCATGTTTAGTTTATCTTGTTCACCAGCCCATACTGATTTCTATTATTCTGGGGTATAACTTTTCCTTCCGGTAGTTGCGTTGGAGTCACGAACTTATTTTTCGAAGTGAGGATATGACTTTATGGCCTATACTCTTTTGTTGTCTCAAAGCCTGTCACCTCTCTTCTTTCCCTTCACTTGACTATAGACTCTGTAATACTATCATTTTTTGATCTATCATTGTCATCCATGCATCACACATTATTCAAAATGCTTCATTAACTCTCTCCTCATTTCCCGCTAACATTTCTGTCTAACACTTTATTTTGAAAATTTCAACAGGACATTCTTTTGCTTTTAGCTCCCCTTGCTCCATCTACTGGGACTTCAGGTTGCCTAACATTCTTTCTCTACTAGGGACGGGAGTCATACTAAGGTAATATTTATCCCTTCAAGCCTTCCAGTGCCTATCTTTATAGTACTCATATCTAGCTGTACTATTTTAGAGTGCACCATCTAGGTGTCTCACAAGGAGATCTATTAGCACATTTGCAATATCCTTTGGAAATATCAACTAATGAAAACAATCCATCCACCATTTTGGGTCACTCAAACTCCAGCCAGATCCTGATATCCCATCCTTCTCTTAAACCATATTTGTTATCTCCCATAGGGCATAACTAAGATCGATGTAGCCAATAGTACGTGCCTCTATTACTGTTGAAGGTAACACAAAAGGCTAATATTCCTCTGCCTGAATTATAAATACTGTTAACCTTCATTAACTGGACGCCTCGTACCCTTCTTCACCTTGCTCCTTTTACTTGTTGAAACTTGTGTCTCCCTCCTTATTCCTTTTTACCGTAAGAGTGGATAGGCATTCTTGCCTTAAGGATCCTTATCAAGAAGCTTACACATCTTAGTATACACATGATTTGCGGAATACCTCATATTTATCCATCATAAGCATGATGCAAAAATTGAGTTCCTCTGACTCAACTCTTCCACAGCTATATCTCATACCAACCGTCTTTCTAGATGTAGGTATCATCGTACTATAAGTAAGATAGAGTTTAGGAAGTTGAGTTCTTATAACTAAGCTCTACCACACGATCTAGAGTAAGAAGAAAGAGTGACAATCCTAAATGCCCTGTAGCCTTCTGCTTAATTGCGACAAAACATGTAACGACGAAACATGTAACGACGATAGAGTAAAGAGATTAGAATTAACGTTACATGAAATGCAAAGATTGGCTGAAATTCTTCTTAAGAGGTTAAAAAATATTATTGAATTATGAATGTTATCTTTAATTTTTGGGTAGGCCCCACATTCCAATCTTGGTGTCACTTTTCTTTCTCAAAGTGTGATACTTTTCAACCTTAATTAATAGTCATTAAAAAGGTAAGGAAGGCTTGCCTCGTGGGGGGGGGGGGGAGGGGGGTTAAGTCTTATCCCAAGGTTATTAATAAATTACCGATTAATTTTAATTAACTTGCTAATTCCCCCATTAACCAATATTCCACTTAATTAAGAATTATTTCAAATTACTTAAAATACTACCCACTTTTAATACACTTTACATATCCTACTATCGTGGTCATGGGGTACTTTATGGCTCGGACCGTATTTTATCCCAAATCGACAAACTTCAACGAAACTTATTTTCTTTAATTCGTTTACCCTTTATCCTTCACGACACTTACTTATCGCTTGTTATAAATAGAATAAATATGTATAACCTCAAGATAATCTCATCCCCGAGTCTACGTTGATTAACTGAAGACGAAACTATAACGTACGAAAACGTGATATGTAACAACGAATTTACTTATCACTTGTTTGAAGTAGCATAATACTTATAATCTCATTCCCGAACTTATGTCGATTAACTTACGATGAAACTTTAACGTACGAAAATGCGGAATGTAACATCTCATTTCTAACCTTACATCAATTTACCTATGGTAACTTTCACGTATGAAAATATGGGGTGTAACATCATTCCCCCCTTTGGAACATTTGTCCTCGAATGTTGACTGATGCACTTATCATTTTCATGACTTATGTCTTTCGAATACTTTATTACTCTCCTTGCCATCTTGGCAATTGTCCTGTGAATAATTCCAAAGGCCAGGGCATTCCCCCCCTTTAGGCCTCTTTCTCACACCACGACTTGTAGTCGAAAACCTTCTAATCTCGTAACTGTTGCTACTTTCTATCATGCAGCATGTACGACTCTAACCTTGTAAGTGCACCTATGTGACACTTCTTTCCTTTTTCCTCCAGTTTTTATCCAATATCTAGGCCTCACTTTGTAAACATATACAAAGCTTGACAGGATATCCCTCTGGGCATCAATGGGTGTACTGAATTTCTTTGCTCGGCACTTTGTAAAACATATGAATATTGCTATATCTTATTTCATAGACCCGGTTATCTAACCGCATTACCTTACTACATCTAGGTAGGTCATACTATACCATGACTCCCACTTCAATTTATCGTTCCTGAGGTATTCTATCAAACTCCAGGTTACTTTCGTTGCTTATCCTATATTTATATATCTAGGCCCGTTAATGCTGCTTCATCATTGTTCATCTTAAGAGTGATGGCCTATTCTCATCTCATTCTTTGTAAATTTTGTCCCTCCATTGTTGATTCACCTCAATATTGATCTACAATATATAACTGATATCTTGAAACTTCTTACGTAATACCTTGCCACTAGGGCTTACGTTGCATCGAGGAATATTTGAAGTGATTTTTCTGATCCACTTAGCGGCAATATTGTACCTCAATAACCGTATTTTGTAGAATCCCAATGTGATTCACTTACGTGGGTATTTTAATCCCGCACAATTCATGAAATCCTCTTCAAATCATTACTCAATCGAAGGCCCAATCGTCATCCTTAATCTATAACAATTACACCCTCATTGTACTATCAGGGCACCATTCCATCTCTTCTAAATGCCATTAGTCGTAGACTCTTTTGAGTTCATTCAGGCTATACTGAGCTATCTATAACTTAGAGAAACCATCAGCTTTCTTGTTTTCATGGTCTTAATCCCGAGGTCCATTCTCGTCCCTTTCACACTTGCCTTTTCTTATCCTTACTCCTGTCTTCCTAAAACCTTGCTGCTTTACCATACTTTAGCTTGCAACCTACACATATCTATTTATACTACTCGCAACCTTCCTTCAACCTGCTTGTATCATATATTTCCTTATGTGTCACGACCCAAACTAACCCCCGTAATGATGGCACCGATCGTGGAACTAGGCAAGCCGACTCATTTCCAAAACAAACCGATATTTTCATTTCAAAGATAATTCCAATGTTATTTAACATAAAAATCTTTGTAAATGAGTTCCAATCAAAATAAAAGTGCGGAAGGAAAAGCCCGACATCGGGGTGTCACTAGTCATGAGCATCTACTACAATCTCTCTAACAATATAAAGACTAACTAATCCTGGAAAAAAAGCTAAATACAACTAAAGGAAGATAAGAGGGAGAAGAGCAGGGGCTGCGATCGCCACACAGCTACCTTGCTATCTCCAAGAAAATCTGCAACCAGAACAATCAATAATCGCTACCATGTCCAGCTACACCTGAATCTGCACACAAGGTGCAAGGAGTAACGTGAGTACGCTAATTCAGTAAGTAACAATAATAAATAAAGACTGAGTAGTAGTGACGAGAAATAAAGCATATAACATTCATATCGGGAAATCTCAATAAAATACCATATGCTTTTAAAATCAGGATTTGAATCAAACATCTCGTTTAACCCAGTTCCAGTAAAAATCATTTAAAGATATTTTTCAACAGTTTTCAGACAAAGGAAAAATGCAAACGTGAGCAAAATGATGAAATCATAAACAGCCCCTCGGGCAAAACATCACTCATATACAGCCTCTCGGGCAAACCTCACAGTCACTCGTGCCGCTCGGGCATACCTCATAATCACTCTTGCCACTCGGGAATACCTCACAAACACTCATACCTCCCAGTCACTCAGCAGTCGGCACTCGCACTCAGTAGGTACCTGTGCTCACTGGGGGTGTGTACAGACTCCGAAGGGGCTCCTTCACCCCAAGCGCTATAATCTGCACGGATAACTCACGTGCTATAATAATAAAGTATGCTGCAGGCGGGTAGCCCCGATCCACACTCATCCTCACAATCAGGCCCTCTTGCCGCACTCAGTCATAAACCTCTCAAACCACTCGGGTATTTCAGTAAAACAGGGCATTCGGCCCAAAATATTTATATGCATCAAAATAGAGTCCTAAAACTGAGTTATGCGGTAAACAAGTAAAAACATGACTGAGTATAGATTTTCAATCGAAAATAATGAGAGGATAGTAAGAAAAAGCCCCTAAGGGTCCAAACAGCCATGGCGCAAGGCCCAAACATGGGATTCACCCCATTTGACAAAATTTCTATCTAAAATATGCAACTTTACAGTTGCTATGGGACGGACCAAGTCACAATTCCCAACAGTGCCCGCGGCACCTAGCATGTGTGTCACTAAAAATAGTGGAATGATACAAAATCTGGGGTTTCGTACCCTGAGGACTATATTTACGATCATTACTTACCTCAAACCGGTCAAATGTCTACCCCGCAATGCTCTTGCCTCTGCACTCGGCCTCCAAATGCTCTAAATCTATTCACAATCAGTACAATACCATCAATACACGCTAATGGAATGAATTCCACAAGAAAAGCTACAAAATTAGACCAAAACCCGAAATTGGCTCAAACCGGCCCCCGGGACCACGTCTCGAAATCCGACAAAATTCACAAAACTAGAAAGCTCATTCACTCACGAACATAACCATACCAAATTTATTAAAATACGACATCGTTTGATCCTTCAAATCCTTAAATTACTCTCCAAAAATTCCAAGCCCTAACCCCTCATTTTTACTAATTGTAATGATTAAACAACGGAAAATCACCATATATACGAGTATTAGGGCTCAAGAAACTTACCTCACTGATAGCCCTTGAATCACCCTTCAAAAATCCCTCCAAACGCTCCAAAAACCGACTTGAAAATGGTGGAAATGAGCCAAATTCGCGAAGGTTTCTATTTATGGTTTCTGCCCAGGTTTTTTGCATCTGCGGAAACTTTCACGCTTCTGCGCCGCCGCACCTGCGGAAAAATCCATCGCAGGTGTGGAACTTACTTAGGAGCCCAGCTTCCGCATCTGCGGCCCAAAACCCCGCGCCTGCGAAGGCGCACCTGCGCGTTTCCTCCGCTTCTGCGAAGCCTGCCCAACATTCCCCTTTCCGCATCTGCGCCCCAGGTTTCGCACCTGCGGGCTCGCAGATGCGACCTCCAACTCGCACCTGCGCAACCTTCCTAGCCCAGCATTGCCCGCACCTGCGCAACCTTCCTAGCCCAGCATTGCCCGCACCTGCGCACTCCCCACGCGCACCAGCGGCCTCGCACCTGTGACTCTTTCTTCCGCATAGGCAAAAATAGCAGTAGCAGCAGCTTCAGCTGCATTTTTCCAACTTCGACAAATCCGTTAACCACTCGGAATCACCCTGAGGCCCTCGGGACCTCAACTAAAAATACCAACAAGTCATATATCAACATACCAACTTAGTCGAACCTTCGAATCACTCAAAACAACATCAAATCATCAAATTACCCTCGGATTCAAGCCTAAGAACTTCTAAATTTCCAAATTTGGCAACCGATGCCGAAACCAACCAAACCACGTCCGAATGACCTCAGAATTTGCACACACATCACAAATGACACTACAAACCTACTCCAACTTCCGAAATTCCATTCCGACCCCGATATTAAATTTTTCACTGCCGACCGAAGTTGCCAAATTTCAATTTCGCCAATTCAAGCCTAATTCTATCACGGACCTCCAAATCACATTCCGGATGCACTCCTAAGTACAAAATTACCTAACGGAGCTAACAGAACCATTAGAATTAAAATTCGAGATCGTTTAGACTAAGTGTCTAAATTCACTCTGAAACCACTCCGGTCCCAAACCAACTAACCCGATATAACATAATATAGCTGAATAACACAAAAAGAAGTAGAAATGGGAAAAACAGGGCTATAACTCTCGAAACAACCGGCCAGGTCATTACATCCTCCACCTCTTAAACATCCGTTCGTCCTCGAACGGGTCTAGAAACAAACTTGAAGTCTCGAATAGGCGTGGATATCTGCTCCGCATCTCGCTCAGTCTCCCAGGTGGCCTCCTGCATAGGCTGACCTCTCCATTGCACCTTCACTGAAGCTATATCCTTTGACCTCAACCTTCGCCCCTGCCGATCCAAAATAGCCACCGGCTCCACATCAAAAGTCATATCACCCTCCAACTGAACCGTGCTGAAATCCAAAACATGGGACGGATCTCCTATATACTTCCGGAGCATGGAAACATGAAACACCGGATGCACACTCGACAAGCTAGGTGGCAAGGCGAGCTTATAAGCCACCTCTCCTATCCTCTGAAGCACCTCAAAAGGCCCAATAAACCAGGGGCTCAACTTTCCCCTCTTCCCAAACCTCATAACACCCTTCATGGGTGATACCTCCTAGCCTCACCTTGCTCAAACCATCCAACCGAAGATCTACACCTCCTCCCATATAAAGCCTCATATGGAGCCATCTGAATACTCGACTGATAACTGTTGTTATATGCAAACTCCGCAAGTGGCAGAAACTAGTTCCATGAATCCCCAAAGTCAATGACACAAGCACGCAACATGTCCTCCAATATCTGAATAGTGCGTTCGGACTGCCCGTCCGTCTGAGGGTGAAAGGTTGTGCTCAACTCAACTTGAGTACCTAACTCTTGCTGCACGGCCCTCCAAAACTGCGATGTGAATTGAGTACCCCTATCTGAAATGATGGAAACTGGGACACCATGCAGGTGAACGATCTCTCGGATGTAAATCTCAGCCAACCGCTCTGAAGAGTAAGTAGTACCAACTGGAATGAAGTGCGCGGACTTGCTCAGTTGATCCACAATAACCCAAATAGCGTCGAACTTCCTCGATGTCCGTGGGAGCCCAACTACAAAGTCCATGGTGATCCGCTCCCACTTCCACTCTAAGATCTCTAATTTTTGAAGCAAGCCACCCGGTCTCTGATGCTCATACTTAACCTGCTGACAGTTGAGACACCGAGCCACAAACCCAACTATATCCTTCTTCATCCGCCTCCACCAATAGTGTTGCTTCAAATCCTTGTACATCTTTGCCGCACCCGGATGGATGGAATACCGCGAGCTGTGGGCCTCCTCAAGAATCAACTCTCGAAGCCCATCTACATTAGGGACACATATCCAGCCATGCATTCTCAGCACACCGTCATCATCAATAGTCACATCCCTAGCATCACCTCTCCGAACCCTATCCAAAAGAACGAACAAGTGGGGTCAACATATTGTCGCTCCCTGATACGGTCATAAAGAGAAGACCTGGAGACCACACAAGCCAATACCCGACTAGTCTCCGAAATATCCAATCTGACAAGCTAGCCCGCTAAAGCCTGAACATCCAATGCCAAAGGTCTCTCTGCTACTGGAAGATATGCTAAACTCCCCAAACTCTCTGCCCGGCGACTCAAAGCATCGGCCACCACATTGGCCTTCCCCAGATGGTAAAAAATAGTGATATCATAGTCCTTAAGAAGATCCAACCATCTCTGCTGATGCAAATTAAGATCTTTCTGCTTTAACAAATACTGCAAACTCCGATGATCAGTATAGATTCACAATGAACCCCATACAAATAATGACACCAAATCTTCAAGGCGTGAACAATGGCTGCTAACTCAAGATCATGGGCAAGATAGTTCTTCCATGGGTCTTCAACTAGCGCGAGGCATAGGCAATAACCCTACCCTCCTACATCAAAACACAACCAGTGCCTATCCTCGAGGCATCACAATACACGGTGTAAGAACCTGAAGCTGATGGCAGAACTAACAGTGGAGCTATGGCCAAAGAAGTCTTGAGCTTCTGAAAGCTCTCCTCGCACTCATCCGAATAAACCCCTTATCAAGGAGTTCATGAAACTATTCTTTCAATTACTTCAACTCCGTCAGTGCCATACGATACGGTGGAATAGAAATGGGCTGAGTGCCCAGCACCAAATCAATACCAAAGTCAGCATCCCTGTCAGGCAGCATGCCCGGGATGTCTGCAGGAAACACATCCGGAAAATCATGTACCACCGAAAAAGAATCAATGACAGGAGTCTCTACACTAACATCCCTCACAAAAGCCAAATAAGATAGGCAACCCTTCTCAACCATGCGCTGAGCCTTCAAATATGAAATCATCCTACTTGGTATATAATCTACCGAACCGCTGCACACAACCCTCGGAATTCTCGGCATAGTCAACATCACCTTCTTATGTGATAATCTAGAACAGCATGACATGGAGATAACCAATCCATACCCAATATCACATCAAAGTCGACCATACTGAACAGCTAAAGGTCGACTTGGATCTCCAGACCCCCAATAGTCACCACATATGAGTGATATACGCGGTCCACAATAATAGTATCGCCCACAGGAGTACATACATGAACAGAAGAAACTAGAGACTCACGGGGCATATCTAGAAAATGGGCGAAATATGAGGAAACATATGTATACGTGGAACCAGGGTCAAATAATACTGAGGCATCTCTGTGACAAACTGAGACAATACCTGTAATCACACCATCTGAAGCAATAGCATCTGGTCTGGCAGGGATAGCATAGAAACGGGCCTGACCACCCCCTGATCTGCCTCCCCCTCTAGGGCAACCCCTAGCTAATTGACCTCCACCTCGAGCTGACTGGGCGGGTGGTGAGGTAGCTGGTGCTTTAGTCGTAGGCTGACTCCTCTACTGAGATAGACCTCCATGACGACGAGGACACTACCTCCACACACTCAAAACAACATGCTGGGGCTAGCGGTGGAAATTAAAGGGAACCCCTAGCACCGGGATAACTGGTAGAAGAACCTACCATGGAAGAGCCCTTAACAGGTGGAGCATGGGACGAACTTTGAGCTGGAAGGGTACTAAGTGATGAGTGGCCCTGATGAGAACGGTGAGAACCATGGCCAAATAATGTACCATAGTGAAATGGCCGAGCTGACTGAGCCTCCACATATGCGAGGACACTTCCTCCACATATGACGACGAGCACACTGCCCCTACACATGCCCAAGCTCCCCACACTCAAAACAACATCCTGGTGCTGGCGGCGAAAACTGAAGGGAACCCCTAGCACCGGGATAATTGGTAGAAGAACCTGGCATGGAAGAGCCCTGAACAGGTGGAGCACGGGATGAACTCTGAGCTGGAAGGGCACTAAATGATGACTGGCCCTGATGAGAACCGTGAGAACCATTGCAAGATAATGCACCACGGTGAAATGGTCGAGCTGACTGAGCCTGTTTGAAATGACGACCTCTACCGTGCTAGAACTTACCCCCAAAAGGAGCACTGCTGAATCCACCCTGACCACGAGGCCTTTTGGCCTCCCTCTCAACCCTTTCTTGACCACGAACCATCTCAATCTACCGAGAAATGTCGACAACCTCATCAAAGGTAGCACCCGAAACCCGCTCCCTGGTCATGAGCAACTGTAGCTGATAAGTGAGGCCATCAATAAACCTCATGATCCTCTCTCTGTCCGTGGGAACTAACCAGATAGCATGATGGGCCAACACAGAGAATCGCATCTCATACTGTGTCACAGACATATCACCCTGGCAAAGCCGCTCAAACTGTCAGCGCAGCTCCTCTCTGCGGGATCGAGGCATGAACTTCTCCAAAAAGATCACGGAGAACTGCTGCCAAGTAAGGGGTGCTGCGCAAACAGGACTACGCCTCTCATAAGTCTCCCACCATCTGAGTTCAGCCCCAAAAAAATAAAAGGTAGTGAATGAGACCCCACAAGTTTCCAAAATACCAGTAGTACGGAGTATCCTTTGACATCTGTCCAAAAATTCCTGAGCATCCTCTCTCTCTATGCCACTGAAAGGTGGTGGCTGGAGTCTCCCAAACCTCTCCAACCTACGCTGATCATCCTCAGGCATAGCAAGAACCACATAATCCTGAGAAATAGCAACCGGCTGGGCTGGTGGTGCCTCCGGTGTCTGAAGTCCCTGAATAACCTACTCGGGTATGCGAGGGATGGGAGTTTGACTGCCTCCCCTGGCCTAAGAAGTGGATGCAGGCGTTGAAATAGAGACCGCCTGAGCAAGTCCAGTACACGTTGTCAGAATCTGAGCTAGGGCCTCCTGAAGGCCTGGAATCACAATAGGCACAAGTGGTGCTCGAGCTGGTTCATCAACAACTCGAACCTGGTCCTGATCGAGGACAACCGGTGGATCTGTAGGTACTACCCTAGCTGCTGTACGGGCTGCACCTTTGCCCCTACCACGGCCTCTACCGTGGCCTCGGCCTCTCGCGGCCTTGGCTGGTGGTACTGGTGGCTGCCCTCCTGATGGGTAGCATGAGTCCTCACCATCTGCAAGAGAATGAAACAACAGATGTTTAGTTACTACAATCAACAGATTCGCACGACAAGAATTCAAGAATGTGGAGTTTCCTAAAGGTTCTAAAGCCTCTCGAATATAAGCACAGACGTCTCTGTACCAATCCGCAAGACTCTTTCCAAAACAAAATGATATTTTCATTTCAAAGATAATTCTAATGTTATTTAACATATAAACCTTCGTAAAGGAGTTCCAATCAAAATAAAAGTGCGGAAGGAAAAGCCCGACATCGGGGTGTCACTAGTCATGAGCATCTACTACAATCTGTCTAACAATATCAAGAATAACTCAGCCTGGAAAAATAGCTAAATACAACTAGAGGAAGATAAGATGGAGAAGAGCAGGGGCTGCGATTGCCAAATAGCTACCTTGCTATCTCCAAGAAAATCTGCAACCAGAACAATCAATAACCGCTACCGTGTCCAACTACACCTGAATCTGCACACAAGGTGCGGGGAGTAACGTGAGTATGCCAACTCAGTAAGTAACAACAATAAATAAAGACTGAGCAGTAGTGACGAGCAATAAAGCATATAACATTCATATCGGGAAATCTCAGTAAAATACCACATGCTTTTAAAATCAAGATTTGAATCAAACATCTTGTTTAACCCAGTTCCAGTAAAAATCTTTTAAAGATATTTTTCAACAGCTTTCAGATAGAGGAAAAATGCAAAGGTAAGCAAAATAATGAAATCATAAACAGCCCCTCGGGCAAAACATCACTCATATACAGCCCCTCAGGCAAACCTCACAGTCACTCGTTCCACTCAGGCATACCTCACAATCACTCTTGCACTCGGGCATACCTCACAATCACTCATCCCTCCCAGTCACTCAGCACTCGGCACTCGCACTCAATAGGTACATGTGCTCACTGGGGGTGTGTACAGACTCTGGAGGGGCTCCTTCAGCCCAAGCGCTATAATCTGCACGGACAATTCACATGCTACACGGACAACTCACGTGCTATAATAATAAAGTATGCTGCAGGCGGGCAACCCCGATCCACACTCATCCTCACAATCAGGCCCTCGGCTGCACTCAGTCATAAACCTCTCAAGTCACTCAGGTATTTCAATAATATAGGGCATTCGGCCCAAAATATTTATATGCAACAAAATAGAGTCATAAAACTGAGTTATGCGGTAAACAAGTATAAACATGACTGAGTATAGATTTTCAATCGAAAACAATGAGAGGATAGTAAGAAAAAGCCCCTAAAGGTCCATATAGCACTGGCGCAAGGCCCAAACATGGCATTCAGCCCAATTTATAGAAATTCTTTCTAAAACATATAAGTATCATATAGTTTCAACAAAGTATGCAACTTTACAGTTGCAACGGGACGGACCAAGTCACAATTTCCAACAGTGCCCGCCCACACGCCCGTCACCTAGCATGGGTTTCACTAATAATAGTAGAATGATACAAAATCCGGGGTTTCGTACCCTCAGGAGTAGATTTACAATCATTACCTACCTCAAACCGGTCAAATCAATACCCCGCAATGCTCTTGCCTCTGGACGCGGCCTCCAAATGCTCCGAATATATATTCACAATCTGTACAATACCATCAATACGCGCTAATGGAATGAATTCCACAAGAAAATCTACAAAATTTAGACAAAAAACCGAAATTGGCTCAAACCCGGCCCCTGAGCCCACGTCTCGAAATCAAACAAAATTCACAAAACTATAAAGCTCATTCACTCACGAACCTAACCATACCAAATTTATCAAAAGCCCTAACCCCTTATTTTTACTAATTCGAATGATTAAACAATGGAAAATCGCCATATATATGAGTATTAGGGCTCAAGCAACTTACCTCACTGATAGCCCTTGAATCGCCCTTCAAAAGTCCCTCCAAAAGCTCCAAAAACCGACTTGAATATGGTGGAAATGAGCCAAATTCGCGAAGGGTTCTATTTATGGTTTCTGCCCAGGTTTTTCGCACCTGCGGAAACTTTCACACTTTTGTGCCACCGCACCTACGGAAAAATCTATCGCAGGTGCGGAACTCACTTAGGAGCCCAACTTCTGCATCTGCGGCCCAAAACCCCGCGCCTGCTAAGGCGCACCTGCGCGTTTCCTCCGCTTCTGCAAAGCCTGCCCAGCATCCCCCTTTCTGCATCTGCGCCCCAGGTTTTGCACCTGTGGGCTCGCAGATGCGACCTCCAACTCACACATGTGCAACCTTTCTAGCCCAGCATTGCTTGCACCTGCGCACTCCCCACACGCACCAGCGGCGTCACACTTGCGACTCTTTCTTCCTCATGTGCGAAAATAGCAGTAGCTGCAGCTTCAGCTGCATTTTTCCAAATTCGACAAATCCGTTAACCACCCGGAATCACCACGAGGCCCTCGGGACCTCAACAAAAAATACCAACAAGTCATATATCAAAATCACTCAAAACAACATCAAATCATCAAATTACCCTCGGATTCAAGCCCAAGAACTTCTAAATTTCCAAATTCCGCAACTGATGCCGAAACCAACCAAACCACGTCCGAATGACCTCAGAATTTGCACACACATCACAAATGACACTACAAACCTACTCCAACTTCCGAAATTCCATTCTGACCCCGATATCAAATTCTCCACTGCCGACCGATGTTGCCAAATTTCAATTTCGCCAATTCAAGCCTAATTCTATCACGGACCTCCAAATCACATTACGGACGCACTCCTAAGTACAAAATTGCCTAACAGGGCTAACAGAACCATCAGAATTCAAATCCAGGATCGTTTACACATAGGTCAATATCCAGTTGACTTTTCCAACTTAAGTTTCTACTTAAGAGACTAAGTGTCTCAATTCACTCTGAAACCACTCCGGTCCCGAACCAACTAACCCGATATAACATAATATAGCTAAATAACACAAAAAGAAGTAGAAATGGGGAAAACAGGGCTTTAAATCGTGAAACGACCGGCCGGGTCGTTACATTATGTCATCTTGTAACATCAAGCGAGACATTACATCGTCTCTAATTCTTCTTTACTCTCTTAATTAGGCTTCTCGATACCTAGATACCATAGGCTACGAAATATTCCATTGATGACTCCGCTATCATTTTTAGATACTGAATCCGAGCGCTTCTAGACTTCTATTCGAAGTATGGACTATACATAACCTTCTGCATGTGAGTATCTCGTATGGTGTCCACCTTTACCTTACTTACCTTAAAATCTTGCATCACATCTTTTATCTCCTTTATGACCTTCCCTCCACATAGGTATAATTCACATCCACAACGTGAAGCTCCATTATAATACTTGCAACTCTGGTGCATACACGATCCGGTGGAAGCTTCATACTGACTTCTTATGAGGCTGGTACTCTTCTAACTAGCTTTTTTATAGGGCCGTTATAGAGACTGGTTGTTGTACTATCTCTTTTGTACCTCTGATACTAAGAGTGATTCTGTAATGTTCTCAATCATGATTTCTATAATTTTCCGTGTCCAATAATAAGACTCCTGATTTACTTCGTTGAGGTAACTCTTTAGTTTCCTCTTCCTTCGGATCAGCCTTTATGTAGGCTTAAGCTATCTTCCGATCTGTGGTTCATGGTATTAGTTATTTCTCTAGCCTTTTATGGGGGCTATGTAATATCCACAATACAATCTTCTGACAATTCAATCCTTTGTCTATGCCCTAGGCTTAATTTTTTCTTTTAACTTATACCGGAGTCTTCTACGGCTATATGAATGTCAACTAACTCTGGATCATTGATCGAATAATTATTTTTGTTCCTTCTTAGCTTTCTGTAAATGTATGCAATTACTTTTCCTGGTCTTCCTGTCCCCTTGTTGCGTGCATACTTAGCTTACCTTAGTGCCCACATATATTGAATTTCATACAACTCATGTGATCTTGAATAACATTTCTGATTTTACATATCGTTCATTAGCCACGGTAGGTGCCACTTTCTTATGGAGTCCATACAATGTTGTCATCAGACTGTTGTTATAAGACCATTTCCTCTTTAGGTCACTGTGCTTAGGCTGAGAAGCATTCTTTCTTATTCCCTCAGCTAGTCTTTCGTTTTAGTACTTAGAGAGGACCCTCTAACTCTTGTGAAGCTGGGAGCTTATTGCATCGTATACTCGACGGAATTTTTGATGTCCTTCCTCGCCTATAATTATCCGTAGTTACTTAACTCCACACCCTTGTACTTGTAGGGTTATCTTCCTAGTGGCATTCTCTTTTATTTCCATAACACTCATACGGTACCTTTACTATCCCAACTCCTATCTGAATATTTCTCAAGGATCACAATGTCATACCTGCGAGACTGAAATCTCCATGTTGGGGTTCACTATGTTTATCTTGCACGATATATTGATTTGTCTGTATCCTCTTGTTTAGACATGACTAGGCTCTTCCTGAATCAACTGCTAACTATTCGTTGGCCCATTCTCATATTAACTTTATGCGAAATCTATCCTGGGTTATTTCCTTTGCCTTAACTTACGTCTCGCACTGGCTCCTTATTTATCAATAACATCGCGGGCAGAAACCCTTACTTCCTCTCCTTGACGTCGTGCTTACATAATGTTCTGGAATCGTAGCATATCTATAGGATTTGGGTAAGTGCAAGCTCATTCCTTTTTCATTTTTATCGCATTCTTCCTTTACCATTCCATAATTACAAGAGCCATTTAATTCTGACTTCATGCCACATCACTCCATATCCCCCCCTTTAGGGGAGTACTAAGAGTTGGAGCTATGACGATCTACCTATAGATGTTTTACCTCTTCATCTTTGGCGTCTTTTCACATCATCGATGACCCTTACTCACTTTGCGGTAATCCTTCTGTACCAAGGATAAGATAATTCCTTACTCGCGAGGGTGACACTTAGTATAACTGGAACATACAGTCCCTTAAGCTTAACCATTACTTTCTTTAGGGAAGCGTCTTCCTGAATGACCATTCTCTGAATTTCTTATGAATCTTCTTCTATTGTCCATTCTATTATCATTGGAACGAAATCTGAAATTCTCATGATGTCGACCATTATTAAATCACTCAGTCCCTAATTCATGTTTAGTTTATCTTGTTCACCAGCCCATACTAATTTTTATTATTTTGGGGTCTAACCTTTCCTTCTGGTAGTCGCGTTGGAGTCACGAACTTATTTCTCGAAATGAGGATGTGACTTTATGACATATACTCTTTCATTGCCTCAAGGCATGTTACTTCTCGTAGTTTCCTTTCCTTGTCTATAGACTCTGTAATACTGTCATCTTTTGACCTACCATTGTCATCCATGTATCACAGCTTACTCATAATACTTCATTAACTCTCTTCTTATTTCTCGCTAACATTTATATCTATCACTTTATTCCGAAAATTCGAACAAGACATTATTTTGCTTTTTGCTCCCCTTGCTCCATCTATTCGCTCTTCGGGTTGCCTGACATTCTTTCTCTACTAGGGATGGGAGTCACACTAAGATAATATTCATCCCATCCAGGCTTCCAGTGCCTATCTCTGTAGTACTCATATCTAGTTGTACTATTTTAGAGTGCACCATATGGGTATCTTACAAGGACATCTATTAGCACATTTACAATATCCTTCGGAAATGTCAGCTAACGCTAACAATCCATCCACCATTTTGGGTTACCCTAACCCCAGCTAGATCCTGATATCCTGCCTTCTCTTATACTACTCAAAAGGCTTATATTCCTCTGCGATAATCTTCATTAGCTGGGCAGCTCGTACCCTTTTTCATCTTGCTTCTTTTACTTGTTGAAACGTGTATCTACCTTCCGATTCTCTTATTCCTTTTTACTGTAAGAGTGGATATACATTCTTGCCTTAGGGATCCTTATCAAGAAGTTTACACATCTTAGTACCCACATGATCTACTGAATACCTCATATTTTTTCATCATAAGCATGATGTAAAAATTGATTTTCTCTAACTCAACTCTTCCATAGCCATATTCAATCTCTTACCAACCATCTTTCTAGATGTAGGCATCGTCGTATTCTAAATAAGATAGAGTTTAGGAAATTGAGTTCTTACAACTGAGCTCTACCACACGATCTAGAGTAAGAACAAAGAGTGACAGTCCTAAATGCCCTATAGCCGCATGCTTATAAGTGTGGTGCACAACACACCCATAAATAAGACTCTACTAGACACGGCTTGTAGACTCCCTATGACAGAACTGCGCTGATACCACTTTTGTCCCGACCCAAATCTATGGGCCGCGACGGGCACCCAGTACTTTACTCAACTGAGTACCAACATAATGTATCTTTCTTATTACATCATCATAGGTAACTGGGCAAGAAGGGGCGTCATAAGATAAACAGAGTAAGCATAAGGGAATTACCCGACATAGAATGACCCAACCTGATATAAAAACCATACACGTAACATACGAGCCTATAAGGCCAACATGATCATTTATAAACTCAAAACATAGGCCGACAAGGCCATACAAATACCCGTACACATGACATCTGTCTACAACCCTATAATAATACACAATTGTCATAAAGGTCTGGAGAGAGCCTTACCATACCAATCAATACATGTCCTAATAATACTAACCAAATAGCATATCCGGAGCAAATTGAGCACTTCAACATCTTCAGCTGAGCTGATAGCCTACTTTGAGGGCTCTCATCCTGTCTATCGGGACCTGCAGGAATGAAATGCCGAGTCGCTAGGAAAAAAGGATATCAGTACAAATAATGTACCGAGTATGTAAGGAATAAAAATCAGTAAATAATAGACATGAGAGAAACATGGAGTAAAAGACTCAATATGTAAATCTGAATAACTCTGTGAATCATTAATATTTACAACGTCATGCATATGGGTATAAATTTCATACCATGCTTAGGTATATGCATTTATAACATCATCAAGCCTCTGAGGGCATCCCATCATATCATCTCTCGGCCACTGTGGGCAAATCATCAACGTATACCAACTGATCAGGTAGTGGTGCGTATATAACGCCGTAACCTTTTCCCATATCCCATATACATATACATATACATATATATATATATATATATATATATATATATATATATATATATATATATATATATATATATATGCGTATATAAAGCCATCTGGTCATGGGTCAATGTACATGTATAAATACATGAAATGCATAAGAAATACGTTAATAAGATTTCTCGGAATGTCATAAAAATAATATGCATGTCGGATAAACTTTATCAAATACGTATTTTTCTGAGACCATGAACAGAAGATATAATAATAATTCACATGGGGAATCATGAATATAGACACCCCTAGTATTTCTATGAATAGAGTCATTTATGAAAGTTGTGCATTTGCTCGTTTCGTTTGTATCGTATTGATCATGCCAAAAATAAAGAAGGGATATCCTTAACATACGTGAGTCGTTTCTCTTAACAATCCATGTAATACACGTCAATTGCGATTAAACACGTAATGGCGGATCAAAGTAGTGAAATATCTGTGTAATATTCATGAGAAAGAATGTACTGTGCTCTCTTAGAATCGCAATTCCCGTTGCTGTTACCTTATGAAGTCTCGTATAAGAAAAGGAATCTTAGCAAATCTCATTTCATCCCTTGTCAAGCTCAAATCTTCAACTATAGAAAGATTCCTCCACCATCTTAATACGTGTTTGAGATCCCGTTGGTGCGTGGCTTGAATTATATAGAAGTTAAGTTTTATCAACTTCAGCAACATTGGATTTGTGTCGTTGCATAACATTTTGATATAGGCTTCTCTTTGAATTAGAGAGTTTTAGGCTTTAAATGGTTGGGCCCCACATACTAATGAGTAAGCTAGATAATATACATAAATGTGCCACCTTTCACTCATAATATAAGATTCACAATGTAGGAATTGGGGGGGCTGCCACGTTGGGAACATTTAACTTTATCCAAATTATGCTTAATTAATTAAGTAATATCCCATTACCTAATAATTAACCAATTACCCACATAATTAAAAATTATCTCAATTCACTTAAAATACTACTCACTTTTAGTATACTTTATACACCTTACTCTCATGGCCATGTGATATCTTGTATGGTACTAGTCCATAAATACCAGGTATTTTAGCTCGAGTCGTATTTTATCCAAAATGTCAAACTTCGACGAAATTCATTTTCTTCGATTTTCTTACCCTCTCACCTTCACGAATTTACTTATCACTTGTTTGAAGTAGCGTAATACTTATAATCCCAAAATAATCTCATTCCCGAACTATGCGATCGCAGAATTACTCTGCGGGCCGTAGAATGGCCGCAAAGTGAAGCAGGAAACTGGGCAAGTTTGGATGGCATTGTGCGATCAATTATGCGGTCGCAAAACCATTTCGTGGGCCGCACATTGACCGCAGAACCAACATGAAGATTTTTCCGGGGGGAGGTTCTGCGGTGCATTATGCGACCGCAGAACAGGTCTGCGGACCACATAATAGCCGCAGAGTGGGCAGGAGTGCCCAGTTCCGGGGGCCATTTCGTGGACCACAGAAGCATTATGCGATCGCATATGCAACCGCAGATTTGTGACGGGGCTCCTTTTTCTTATTTTTTAACCCGACGATATTTGGATATATTAGAGTAATGAACCACTTCTGAAGCAAAAACATCCATTCTAGAGAGAGGGAGTGCCAAGGAGTGAAGGGGAAGTTCCTAATCCCATCGTCCATCAATTCTTTCTCAAAGTTGAAGAAATTGTAAGAAGAAATCACCGGGTCTTCATCCTAGAGGTAAGTTTCTACTCCATAGCCCTCAATTACGTGATTCTAATTGATAATGGGTAATTAGTAAGGTAATTCTTGGGTATGAGAGTTGTTTATTTTTTTTTACATGCATGTACTATCAAGGGTTGGGGGCAGAATGTGGAACTAAATTGGGTAGACTTTGGGTAGTGGGGTGAAAGAATCCACCATGGGAGGACCTTGAAATCATAATACCCACCTAGTATTTGATTAAATGCTCAAATGAGCTGGAACCATAAACTCTCTCCTAATTTGTATTCAATTTTGCTATATTTGCCAATAGATCAAAGAAGCTAAAAATTCCGGAACATTGTAGTAATTTAAAAAGGCTCGAGGCAAGGTATGTTGGTGTAACACCACGGAAAACTTCGAAGTACATAAGCGTTATTAAGAAAGTTGATGTGTGCTAGTTATATTACTTTGTATGCCAATGAGGGCTATTAATATGATGGATATCAATTGGATAAGATAATATGTGTACAAGACATATTATAAGTGATGTGGGGTCTAAAGAGAGGCCTAAGTCTAAGTCATGTTGGAAAATTACATGATAGACTAAAGTTGCAAATGAGTACGCACAAGACCAAACTTTGTATAATCATATCTACATATATATAAGGAGTTATATGATTAACAACCTATCAAATGAAATATCGTCGAGTCTAGTTTCTAACTCTACAAACCGTTCGTCATTTGGACACTACTACAAGAAGTTATGACCAAATTACCAAAAGCTTGAAGAATGTGTCACGACCGTAGCGCCCCATGCGGCGCGCCTGTGGGAATTTCCAGAACATTTCAAAATTTTGTTTCTAGGCACATTTTTCACAACCGTGTCGCACCCCGCGGTGCCCCATGTGGTGCGGCTGTGAAAATTTTGGGATTTTTACAGCCCGACCCCATTTTAATAAATAGCCTTTGGGGCTTTATTTGGGAGGAGTTTCTGGTGAGTCTAGAGAAAGATGAGAGCATTTTTTAGAGAGAAGGAGAAAACCTAACCTCCCAATCATCCAATCATGTACCAATCTTCAAGAATCAAGGAAGTCAATTACTAGATTATCCTTCATCCGGGTAAGTCCTACTTCTAAGCTTTCATACAAGAGGTTATGAGTTCAAATATATTGTAGGGTTGGAAATAGGCCATGCATGTGACACAAAGATGTAGTATGTGGGGTTAATGAACCATTTTGGGTAGTTTCTTGTTGAAATTGGTTGAGGGATGAAAGGATCTCCATTGTAGAACCTTGTGGTCTATTTCGCATGATAGGTGTTTGACAATTCCTAAGAGAGTTACATAATGGAAATCCTTCTAATTATTAACCGATTTTCACTATCTTCCTATAGATTGTTATTGCTAGAAGTGTCGGGGCGTTGTAGTAACTTAATGAAAGCTCGGACAAGGTATGTTGGCTAAACTCTTCTCTTAGAATTGGATACCATGATATTCATATGAATTATGTAAGTCCCGAGTGGATCATTATAAAATTGGTTGTTCCGAGTAGGATTGGGTTGAAAGATATATGTTCAAGAAGTATTCCAAATGATTTATTTATGTTATGTTATCAATTGAGGATGTGTTAAAAATATGGAATGTGCATTAGAAATGTTCGACTTCAAGTTAAATTCAAACGAAGGCTATTATGCCAAATTTTGTTAAGAATATCTATGTGCCTTAGATTCTAAATTGCTCACATGTGTACTACACACCTTGATTTGAATTATTTTTGTTGTTGATGATGATGATGATAATTGAAATTGAAAAGGTGAGCATGAAGTACTAAATATGGCCAACGTGCCAAGAATGATCGTATAATTATGGACATTAGTGCCAATAAAATGAAAAGATGTGAAAGTGATATGAAATGCGATGATTGATATAAAAAGTTGATGTCTCGAATAAGACAGCCTAGCCGGTCGGGTCGTGATTGGACACCATGCCGCACACATGATGGTGATTGTGCTGGAAATTGTAATTGAAATTATGATTGAGGCTGATGTCCCTAATGGATAGCCCGGCCGATCGGGTCGTGATCAGACTCTATGTTAAAAACAGTGGTATTGATATTGCGAGTAATTGTGGTTAATGTCTCTAATGAGATAGCCTAGCCGATCGGGTCGTAATCGGACTCCATGCGGATAGTACGGTGGTACTGGTATTGTGAATAATGGTATTGTCAACAATGGTATATCGATAATAAAAATCTCCTAATGTGAGATATGGAAATTAATTTGAACACTGCCTTCATCCTAAATTGAGGTTTGATGTTGATTAAGGCTTTCATTGATATTATGATAATCTTGTTGTATTATTTGTCATTCTATTGAAAGGGTGTTTAGTTATACATACTAGTTCTATTCGACGGTACTAACGTCCCTTTTGCCGGGGGCGCTGCATCTTTAAATGGATGCAGGTGGTTCCACAACAGGAGATATTGGTCGGTGATAGCAGTACACCTTCTTCCCAGCTGACTTGGTGAGCCCCACTTGATCCTAGGGTCATGAATCTTTTGTACTTTGTGTATTTTGTTTGAGGTATAGCCGGAGCCTTGTTTTTGGCATTATCATTGTACTCTTCCTTATCTGTAGAGGCTCCGTAAACATAGTATGGGTTGTGTATTGGTGCTTGGAAAGACAAACTATGTTATGTTGTGGTTGTATTACTTGTTCCACTTGAGACTTTAAGAAAAATGATGACAACTATTGGTAATGAATTGGTATTGTAGACATGATCACGTTTTTGTCTAATTAATAAAAATATGTATTATCTTCATTTGTGGATTTGTTAGGGTAGAAGGAAATCTAACAAGCTTGCTCGATCGAGTTCACTCGGTTGAGCGCTGGTCGCGCTCCTCGATTTTGGGGCGTGACAGTTGGCTAAACCCTTCTCTTAGAATTGAACCCCGCAATGTCGTTGTAAGTCTCGTGATGCTCTTTATAAATTGACTTGTTGTCAAATAAGCCTTGTGTCGAAATAATTATGTGTTCAATATGCATTCCAATAATTCATGCTATGTTAAATTAATGTTTGAGGATGTGGTTTAAGTATTGGTTATGTGTTACTATGCTAGTTTTTAAAAGCGTAAATTCTTATGAAAGCTACCATGTCAATTGTGTAAGAATTCATATATGTCTAAGACCCTAAGATGCTCAAGTATGTGGTTAAAGTCTTAATTTGAAAGGACTTGTTGCTGATTATTCATGATAATGATTGAAAATGGAATAGTGAGCTGAATTATGAAGTACGACAGATGTGCCAAGAATGATTTTGCGTTATGGCCAATGATGTCAATAAAATGAATGACAAGTAAAAGAATATAAATTGAGAGGTAAATACTTTTAATAACAGATTCTTTGGGAGTATCGATTAGCCACCGAGGAATGGTAGGTCGGAACAACTTAACCCCAAAATTACACGTGCCGGTGTATGAGTAATTGAGGGGTAAATCCCCGTGTTAATATCATGAGACCATTTCCCCTTATATGGGATGAGATTGGTGTGTTGAGATATTTTCCCTTAAATAGGATGAGATTATTGCTAGCTTGATGTAATGTAATGTCGACCCACACGGTATTGTGGTGAGTCAGCTTAGCCGATCAGGCTGAGATCGGACGCCATGCCACGCACATAGTGGTATTGTGAGTGTATGTCTCGGGGTGAGACAGCTTAGCCGGTCGGCTTGAGATCGGACTCCATACTAAAATACGGTGGTATATCGGTGCGAAAGATCTCCGAACTTAAATTATCGAAACCTACTTGAAATTTACGTTTCCCCTAATGTGGCACTTTTATACCGTTTGTCTCTTATTGATATAATGTTTTATTCTCCGTTTACTATTGCTCATTCTATTGAGAGGGTGTTTAGTTTTACATACTAGTACTATTCCATATGTACTAACATCCCTTTTGTCGGGGCGCTGCATCTTTAATGGATGTAGGTGGTATTGATTAATGATAGAAGCACACCCACTCCTCAACTGATTTGGTGAGCCCCACTTCCTTTGTACATAGCATTTTGAGATATAGCCGGGCCTTGTTGCCGGCACTGTCATAGCACTCTTCCGTTCCTGTTAGAGGCTCCGTAGACATAGTGTGGGTTGTATATATTTTTGGGAAAGTTAACTAAAAATGTTGTAATAGGTATCATTTGTTCCACTTTAACTATGATTGTACAACGTACTATTTTGAAGACTTGTCAATGACGTAACTAATGGAAATGAACCAGGGTTGTTCACATGACTTCTTATTGAATAATTAATGAAATGTATTCTTCTTTTTATTTGTGCGTGAGTTGGATAGACGACACTGTGCAGGCTTGCTTGACCGAGGTAACTCTGTTGAGCGTCGGTCGCGCTCCCCGAGGTTGGGGCATGACAACACGGACAACTAACATGCTGCACGGATAACTCACATGCTATAGTATCAATATCTCAAAATCATGCCCTCGGCCTCACTCGTTCATCAATCTCTCTAGTCTCTCAAGCTCACAATGTCATGAAACTAGCCCAAAATGATGATATGATGTATCGATAAATAACAACAGAGACTGAGATATGATATGCAATAAATATATATGACTGAGTACGAAATTACAATTTAAACATATAATTCGACAGCAAAAATGACCTCAGTCGGTCCCAATAATACCAACATTTGCGTAAGCATAATTCCTAACATGAGTCACAGCTCAGTTTCTATAACACATAAAAATACATGGAAAAATACAAGTTAATTGACTATACAGCTCTACGAAATCAACTGAGTCTCAATTTCTATGGTGCACGCCCACACGCCTGTTACCTAGCATGTGCGTCACCTCCAAACAAATCACATAATACGTATAATCAGGGTTCATACCCTCAACCCCAAGTTTAGAAGTGTTACTTACCTCGAACAAGCCGAATCCGCTGCCGAGCAAGTTAAACAATACTCCAGAAGTTCTATTCCGCGAGTATCAACCTCCATACGCCTTCCTATCTCCTCAACCCAAGTCAAACGATTTATATCTATTCAAACAATGTGCAAATTAATCACAATATACTCCAATGCTTACAATTTAACAATTTATAAAAAATTCCCAACTCCACTTGAAAAGTTGGTAGTGGGGCCCACATCTCGAAATCTGACAAAACTCATACAATTCGACAACCCATTCAATTACGTGTCCAACCATACTAGTTTCACTCAAATCCGACTCCGAATCGACAATCAAATCCCAAAAATACATTTTATGAAATTTCTACAATTTTTCCCAAATTTCCATCCCAAAATACTAATTAAATGATGAAACCAATGATAAATTAATATATATTAACCAAATCTGAGTTAGATTCACTTACCCCGATGAATTTCTTGAAAATCCCACGAAACATCGCCACAAACCGAGCTCCCAAAGTCCAAATATGAAATAATACTCTAACACTAGTTTTTAAGGTACACCATTTGTAATGACCCGGCCGGTCATTTGAGTATTACAACCCCTTTTTCCTATTTACCGCTCAAATTATACTTTACAGTTGTTGTGTGAATTGTCGGGATAATTGGTTCGGGTCCGGTGAGGTTTTGGAATGAATTGGAACACATAATTCCAAGGTTTAAAGCTTAAGTTAAAATAGTGACCGGATGTGGACTTATGTATAAACAATCTCGGATTCGAATTCTGATAATTCCAATAGCTTCGTATGGTGATTTTGGACTTAGGAGCGTGTCCGGAAAATTATTTGGAGGTCCGTAGTGGAATTAGGCTTGCAATGCTGAAAGATGAATTTTTGGGAAGTTTGACCAGGGGGTTGACTTTTTGATATCAGGGTCGGAATCCGATTCTGAAAATTGGAATAGGTACGTAATGTAAAATGACTTGTATGCAAAATTTGAAGTCTTTCCGGATTGAATTGATGTGTTCCAGCATAAGATATAAAATTTGAAGTTTCAAAGTTCAATAATTTCGAATTGAGGTGTGATTCATTGTTTCGATGTTGTTATGTGTGTTTTGAGGCCTCGAGTAGGTCCGTGTTATGTTATGGAACGTGTTGGTATATTGGTTGAGGTTCCGAGGGGCTTGGGTGTATTTTTGGATCATTGGTTGAGAGATTAATAAAGTTAAGAAATTTGGGAGTTTGGCCATGGTCAATATCGGGTCAAGATGACCTCTTTTCAGTGTTTTGAGTGCGCGAACAGGTCCGTAGCATATTGTATGATTGAAATTCATATATGGTTTGTGTCCGGGAGGTTCCGGATGAGTTTCGGGGTAAGTTTTGAGCGAGTCCGGGCATTTCAGCACTCTAAAATTGTTCTGGTAGTTTCGGGGACGCGGACCGCGCATTTTTGGGCGCTGAGGCGAAAGAGGGACGCGGACCGCGCATTTTTGGGCGCTGGAGTGAAGGAGGGACGTGGACAGCAGCAGAATTTCGTGGCCGCTCTCAAATTTTCGCGGACCGCACAATTTTGTCCGCGGCCGCGTTCCAGGGAGTTCTGCAGATTCGCGGGTCCGACTTTGGTAGCCTATATCTTTTGATCTACAAGGAATTTTGAGATGATTCAAAAACTTAAGTTGTAGTCCTTCGTTTTTAGTTTCCATAAAGGTAAAGAAGTCATCTTTTGGACATTTATAGAGAAAGTTATGGCTAAAATACTAAAGCCTGACAGCGCAGCCCCAAGATTTTAGCGGACCGCACCAATATTTCGTGACCGTGGGACCTGGGGCGCAGCCGCGGTTGGAATTTCGCTGACCGCGAAATTGGAGTTAAGAGGATGTACTATATATCTGAGGTTTAGGGTATTATTTCATTTTTGGACTTTGGGAGCTCGGTTTGTGGCGAAGTTTCGTGGGATTTTCATCTGGGTAAGTGATTTTAACTCGGATTTGGTTAATATATAGGAGTATATCAATGATTTTATCATCTGATTAGTACTTTGAGGTGAAAATTTGGGAAAAATTATAGAAACATCATAAAATGAATTTTCGAGATTTGAACATCGATTCGGAGTCGGATTTGAGTGAAATTAGTATGGTTGAACTCGTAATTGGATGGGTTGTCGGATTTTGTGAGTTTCGTCGGATTCCGAGACGTGATTTTTGGGGCATAATTTCGAATTTTGTGGAAAATATTAGCATTTTGATGTGGAATTAATTCCTATAAATTGTGTGGATTGAGTCAAATTAATTGTGGTAGATTCGAGCCGTTCGGGAGTTGATACACGCATAATGGGATTTCTGGAACATTGTTTAACTTGCTCGATATTGGATTTGGCTTGTTCGAGGTATGTAACTCTTCTATTCTTGGAGTTGAGGGTATGAACCCTGAATATATGTATTTCGTGAATTGTTGGAAGGTGACGCACATGCTAGGTGACGGGCGTGTGGGCGTGCACTATAGAAACTGTGACATAATTATTTCTGCGGAATTTTGTAGTTAAATGATCTTGGCATTTTCCATGCGGTTTTATGAGTTAAAGAAATTGAGTTGAAAAGCATATTAAAAATCATGTTGAGGCTATGTGCTAGTATTATTGGGACCCACAGAGGTCATATTAGTGTGAATTATTTATTTTAAATTAAAAATTCATACTCAGTCATATTCATTTCATTGCATATCATATCTGAGTCTCTCTTGTTATTTATTGATACATTATATTATCATTTTGGGCTATTTTCATGACATTGTGAGTCCGAGAGACTAGAGAGATTGATGACTGAGTGAGGCCGAGGGCTTGATTGTGAGGATTATTGTGGATCGGGGCTGCCCGCATGCAACATGCTTTATATACTTTATTATTATAGCACGTGAGTTGTCTATGCAGATTATAGCGCTTGGGCTGAAGGAGCCCCTTCGGAGTCTCTATACACCCCCAGTGAGCGCAGGTACCTAGTGAGTGCGAGTGTCGAGTGCCGAGTGCTGAGTGACCGAGTGGCATGAGTGATTGTGAGGTATGTCCGAGTGGTATGAGTGACTGTGAGGTATGCCCGAGAGGCATGAGATACCGTGAGGTTTGCCCGAGGGGCTGTATATGAGTGATGTACTGCCCGAGGGGCTGTTTATGATTTTATCACTGAGTTGCATCGCATTGGCATGCACATATGACATACAGGCATAGAGATGTATTTGTCTCAACATCACATCATTCATGATTTCCCACACATTTTTACAGATGGGCATAGTGATGCGTTCGTTTTACATGGGTTATCCAGAAGGAAAATGAAACATCTTATTTATTATTGAAAAGATTTTGGGAGAAATTATTGTTTTCAAACTATTCATATTTTTGGGAATTTCGGCAAACGATTTGGGTTTTCACTGATGTACTTAAAAGGAATAACTATTATTTTTGAAATCATGATTTGGTTGAGCATTTTATCTCTGAGTTACTTCTGGTATTATTTGCTTTATGTTGTTATGGACTGTTGTGGACTATTGGTTATGGACCCGACCTTGGTAGAAGCTCGTCACTACTTTCAACCTTCGGCTAGGTTTGTTACTTACTTAGTACATGGGGTCGGTTGTACTTATACTACACTTCTGCACATTGCGTGCAGATGTTGGCTGTTGTTATTGCTGTGCTCGATGGCTGCGGGATTTGAAGATGTACCTGCGTTCCTGTTGTAGCTGCCTCTTGTTCAGGGTAGCCTTAGATTTATAAAAGCTTTGTTTATGTATTATTCAAACAGACTATGTATTTATTTCATTTCCGCTTTGTATACTTTATTCTTAGAAGCTCATGATTTGTACTACCAGTTCTTGGAGATTGTATAAGATTGAGACCTTTATTCACTTAAATTTCTTTAATAATTATTATTGGAATTGGATAGTTGGGAATTGGCTTACCTAACGGTTTGGGTTAGGTGCCATCACGACTAGTTGGATTTTGGGTCGTGACTCCATTATGATCTCACATTGTGCTAACCGCACATTTTTTGTGCGGTCAGTCCGCACATTCAAAGTTCTGCAGTCGTAACCCAAATTGTGCGGTCGCAGTCCAACAATGACTGCACTACCAGGAGGATTCTGCGGTCCATCGAACCTGCAGATTCTCCTTTCTTCAGCCGCAGGAGGATTTCTACGGTCCACAATTTTACTTTGCGGTCCGCACATGAGGCTTTGCCTCAACACTCCAAAATGTACCCCTCGCACTCCAACTGTTCCCAGAACATCATCAGAGTGCAAAAATGCCCAAACTCATTCAAAACTCACCCCGAAACACACCCGAGCCACTTGGGATCCCATCCAAATATACCAACAAGTCTCAAAACATATTACGGACT
Organism: Nicotiana tomentosiformis; assembly: GCF_000390325.3. Classification (NCBI taxonomy): domain Eukaryota; kingdom Viridiplantae; phylum Streptophyta; class Magnoliopsida; order Solanales; family Solanaceae; genus Nicotiana; species Nicotiana tomentosiformis. Next base: position 59,455,404 of record NC_090822.1, read on the forward strand.
TACTCAAGTCCTCAAATCACATATAACAACATCAAAACGATGAATCATACCATAATTCAAACTTAGAAATTTTTGAACCTTTCGATTTCCAAAACTCGTGTCGAACCATATCAATTCAACTCGGATTGAACTCAAATTTTGCGTACAAGTCATAAATGATGTAACGAAGCTAGTGAGATTTTTGGAGCCACAATCCAAACCTGATATCATCAAAGTCAACTTCCGGTCAAACTTATGAACATTCCAAACCTTCAAGTTTTCAACTTTCGCCAATTGGTGTCAAAACCTTCTAGAAATATCAAAATGAAATTTCGGGCATACGACCTAGTCCAAAATCACCATCCGGACCTAATGGACTCATCAAAATTCTGATCCGAGGTCGAATACTAAAAAGTCAAACTTGGTCAACTCTTTCAACTTAAAGCTTGAAATATGAAATTCATTCATCCGGACTAACTCTGAAACACCTGAAAAACTAAAACCGACGATTCATGCACGTCATAATACATCATATGAAGCTATTCAAGACTTCAAATAGTTGAAACGAGTGTAAATGCCGATGAATATGATGGATTATCATTATTACCTTGTTTGGATTTCATAAAATCCAGGAATTCTTTGTACATCTGGTGTTCAGTATTAATCCCAGATGTTTCTGCTATATTAGCAGCTATCAACTGCTGGTTCCCAAGTTGGGTAAGGATATTCCCTCTGCCATAATAGGGTGTCCTTCCTCGTCCTCTTCCCCGAGGAGGCCTATATATAGGTCTCATATCCTGTCATAAAATCAAAAGAATTATTAATTCAAAAATTCTCTAGTAAGAAAATGAGGGAGACTATTATCTATCCCTTTTTGGTAAATAATTTCAAAATCAAACGGTGCCAACAATGCTTGCCATCTTGCAAACATCTCTTTAGAAACATCATGTTTACAATCTTTATTAACGATAAACTTTGTTGCTTGACAATCAGTTTTTATTAAAATTATCTGATTGTATAAATCAGTCTTGAACTTTAATACACATTTTACTATGGCCAGGATTTCTTTAGCCATAGTAGCATAATTCTTTTGGGGATTATTCTATTTTCCCGAATAGAATTGAATAAGATATTCTTGTTTATCAATTGGAGAACATTGTTTTAATATTCCACCAAATCCAATATCTGAGGCATTAGTTTCAACTACTTTTTCCCAACTTGGGTTAGCAAGTGTAAGACATGGAAGATTATTAACCTTCTACTTAATTCGTCTGACTGACTTACTATGATCATCAGTCCATACTTTTGGATTCTTCTTTAATCTTTCATAAAGAATTGAAGTATCCTTAGCAAGATCCTTTATAAAAGGAGAAATGTAATTATGACTTCCCAGAAACGTACGGAGTAGAGTTTTATCAGTTATGACATTAGGGAATTTAGATACAAACTCAATGCTTCTTTGGATCAGGACTATTCTTCCATTTTGAATATTATGACCCAAGAATCTTATATTGGTCTGAAAGAGGGACATCTTTGGTTTAGAAATAACTAGGCCATTTTGAATTATGATTTTTCTAAAAAGATCCAAATGTTTAAAATGAATTTCAATATTTTTTGAAAATATTAAAATATCATCAATATAAATAATTATAAAATTTGTATAAAGCATGAAGATATCATTCATTATTTTCTGAAATTCAGCAGGGGCATTTTTCAAACCAAAAGGCATGACATTCTATTCATATTGACTCACTGGGACATTAAAAGCAGTTATTTATTTATCTGACTCGGATATTTGAATCTTCCAATAACCATATTTTAAATCAACAACAACAACAACAACAACAACCTAGTATAATTCCACTAGTGGGGTCTGGGGAGGGTAGTATGTACGCAGACCTTACCCCTACCCTGGGGTAGAGAGACTGTTTCCGATAGACCCTCAGCTCCTTCCGTCCAAGAAATCCCCACCTTGCTCTTGGGGTGACTCGAACTCACAACCTCTTGGTTGGAAGTGGAGGGTGCTTACCACTAGAGCAACCAATAAATATTATGACATCATGCAATCTATCCAATAAATCCTTTTTATTAGGGATTGGATATCTAATCCACTTTAAAACTTTATTAAGGGGCTTATAATTGATAACTAACCTTGGAACTCCTCGTTCCTGTTCAGCTTGTTTATTAACATAAAAATCACTACATGACCATTTAGACCTTGAAGGTCTTATAAGACCTTTATTAAGCAAAGAATCTATTTTAGTTTTTTTTTTGCATAATTCCAAATATTCTGAATTCATTTGGCAAGGTCTTGCCTTAGTAAGAATATTATCTCACGAAAAGTCTTCTTCATAAGGAAGACTAACTATATGCTTTTTTCAATTCCAAAATTGGTTTGGATGGTCACCACATATTTGTAATGAAAACTGATTTTTCAAAAAATCATTTTTTCTATAAGCTTTGGGTTTTGGAAATCTTCTGCAATAGTAAGACTACAAATTTCCTTTTTTAAGAAATCAATTTGTCTATTTCTTGCATAGATATTCTTAGTTATTTCATTTAAAAATCTTTTAAATGGTTGAGTTATAAAATAAAAACTAATTTCTTTATTATTAAAAGTTCCTGTAAAACCTTTGGTATCCCACCTAGTAAAAGGAATTACGGCTCTTAATATGATCTCATGAGATATATCTTTGACCAAGACAAAAGTTTCAGGTATACAAACTTTCTCTTGACAAATATAAGCTTTTGGTAATTTATAAGAAATACTCATCTTATCACCACTAGCATTTCATAATCTATGAGTAGTTTTATGAAAATATCTTTAAGGTATTATTCCTTCCTTTATACAATTTAAATCTGGACCACTATCAAATAAAGTAGTAAAATCTTTTTTGAAATTATAATCTATTGAAAGAGTAAATTTTATTAAAAACTTTTGAGTAGTAAATAGGTGGAGTTTTTGTAAAAACTCATTATCAGCCACATTAACTGCTCCTAGAAAATCATCTTTTACCTCATTCTTAGAGGTACCAGCATTAATATCATTACAACCTTCTTCAGTCATATTAGTACTGAATTCTTGACTTGTAGGGACATGAGAATTTTCCAATCTAATAATTCTCTTTTCTAAGGCTATATTAGAAGTCTGTTAGTCCGAGATTTCACCTTGGATTTTTAACTCAAAATTCTTTTAATATCAGACATTGTATATGGTCCCTTTTGAGACGGAATTTCTTTATACTTTGGAATTGTAGGAATTTTATCCTGAATTTTGTCCATCTGATCAATTATCTGGTACCTTAATTCTTGGTCTTTAATCACCCAGAGAAGTTCTAATAAACTATCATTAGTTAGGACATTGACTTCTTGTCAGGACCCAAAATCCTAACATGTCGTGATGGCGCCTATCGTGGTACTAGGCAAGCCGATATTTATGAAATAACACCAACAATTAATAAAAAACGGATTTAAAATAGTTTAAATGATAACAACTTCTCATACACAGGATAGAAATAAAAAATACAATGCGAAAATTCCCAGCATCAGGGTGTCACTGAGTACATAAGCATCTATACATCACAAGTCCAAAAATACTGTCTATGAAAATCTGAACCCAAATACAATAAGTGGAAAGATAGGAAAAGAGAAACAAGGTCTGTGAAACGCCGGCAGCTACCTCGAAATCTGCAAAAGATCAACTGTGCGCGAAAATCAACACTCACTGTGTCCGAAAACACCTAGATCTGCACACGAAGTGCAGGGTGTAGAATGAATACAACCAACTCAGCAAGTAACAATACTAAATAAAGAACTGAAAGTAGTGACGAGCTTGACAGTTATACCTAAATTACAGTGATTTCAACATAAGAAAGTAGGCATGCTCTCAAGTTCGATAAATTAGGTTAACATTTATTCCATGACCAGTTCAAGTGAAACAGAGTGTAATGTCTTTCAGAATTTTCAAACAATGATACATGGCAGTTAAGTGCAACAATAATGAAATCATATGCATCCTCTTAGGGCCACAGTCACTCATCCTTCCCATTCTCTCAGTACTCAGCCCAAGCACTATAAACCGCACGGACAACTCGCGTGCTGTACGGACAACTCACGTGCTATAGTATAATATCTGGATCTGCACGGACAACTCACGTGCTATAGTATAATATCTCACGACCAATCCCTCGGCCTCACTCAGTCATCAACCTCTCTAGTCTATCGGGCTCTCAGAAATCATAATACGTATCCCAGACATCAATGATATGATGCATCAAAAAATGAACAATAGAGGCTAAGATGTAACATACAAATAAAATATGACTGAGTACAAACAACAATTAGCAGATAATTCAACATGTACATGATCTCTGTGGGTCTCTGCAATGCACACACATAGTCTAAACATGATTTGTGGTTCAATTTCTCTAATACATGGAAAATAAATAGATAACAACAGATTATTCACTACACAGTCCCATGGAATTTGACCAAGTCATAATTTCTATGGTGCACGCCCATACGCCCGTCACCTACCATGCGTGTCACCTCAAAAGCAAATACATGACATGTAATACGGGGTTTCGCACCCACATAACCAAATTTAGAACTGTTACTTACCTCAATACGAGTAAATCTCTACTCCAACAGACCTTTGCCTCACGAAACGGCATTTGAATGCCTCGAATCTAGCCATAAACAATGCGATATAATCAATACGGGCTAAAGGAATCAACTCCATAAGAAAACGTTAAGCTATTAATCAAAATCAAAATCGGCTCAAAACCCGACCCTCGGGCCCACATCTCGAAATTCGAAAAAAGTCACAGAACCCGAAAGCCCTCTCAACCACGAGTCTAACCATACCAAATATATCACAATCCCACACCAAATCGTCGCCCAAATCCTTAAATCAAACTCTCAAAATCCCTAGCCTCAAACTCCCAATTTACACCTTAAATACACACCAACTAGGTGGGAAAAGCAATGGGGAAGCAATATTATTGATAAAAAATAAGCATAACGGACTTACCTAAAAGATCCCCTTTAAAACCCTCTCAAAAATCGCCTAAACCGTGCTTGAAATGTTTGAATGAAGCCAAAATCGCGAACCCTTATTTTAATAATCTACCCAGGCTTTTCGCACCTGCGGCCATATGTCCGCACTTGCGGAACCACTTTTGCGGTCGATTCCCCGCTTCTTCGGAAGCCACTTATATTCCCCAGCAGCCTTGCATCTGCGCTAAATGTTTTGCACCCGCGGAACCGCTTCTACGGCCTTCATCCGCTTCTGCGGAAACATGCCCCTCTCTCAATTCTGCATCTGCGGAGCCTCACTCGCACCTACGGGCTCACTGATACGGTTAATTCCTCGCACCTGCGCCCTGCCAAGGCCAGGCCAGCTCAGCTTCTACGTAAATCCAACAGCATCTGCGGCATCGCAGGTGCGGAAATGACTCCGCTTTGCAAGCTCTTCTCACCTCCTCCCTGACTACTTCTGCGGTTCACCTCTCGCTTCTGCGAGATCGCACCTGTGATCCCCACTCCGCAGGTGCGATTACACCAGACGCTGGTGCGCTTCAGCACTTCTCTTAAACTTCAATTTGATTCGATAACCATCCGAAATCACCCCTAGGCTCGGGACCTCAACTAAACATACCAACAAATCTTAACACCTCATACAAACTAAGTCGAGCCTTCAAACAACCTCGAACAACATATAAAACACGAATCACACATAGATTCAAGCCTAATGAACTTTAAACTCCTAATTTCTACAAACGATGTCGAAACCTATCAAATCACATCCGATTAACCCCAAATTTTGTAAATCAAGTCACAAAATACACCATAGACCTACTCTAACTTCCGGAATCGTAATTCGACTCCGCTATCAAAAAGTCCACTCCCGGTCAAACTTCCCAAAAATTCTACTTTCGCCATTTCAAGCCTAATTCCACTACGAACCTCTAAATCACACTCCAGATACGCTCCTAAGTCCAAAATCACCTAACATAGCTAACCGAAACATCAAAACTCTATTCCGAAGTCATTTACTCAAAGGTTAATATCCGATTAATCATTTCATCTTAAGCTTTCAACCTTGAGACTAAATTTCTCATTTCTTCCTGAAATCACATCGGACCTGAACCGAATACCCTGACAAGTCACATAACAACTATAAAGTACCAAATGAGCATTCAATAGGGAAACGACGCTACAACTTCCAAAAATGACCGGCCGGGTCATTACATCATCCCTCTCTTAAACAAACGTTCATCCTCGAATGGGTATAGAAACATACCTAGAGTCTCGAATAGGCATAGATATCTGCTCTGCATTTCCCACTCGGTCTCCCAAGTAGCCTCCTCAACGTGCTGACCTCTCCATTGCACCTTTATTGAAGCTATGTCCTTTGACCTAAAGTAACAAACGTGCTGATCCAAAATGGCCACCGACTCCATATCATAAGTCAGATCACCATCCAACTGAACCGTGCTGAAATCTAAAACATGAGACAGATCGCCGACATTTCCGGAGCATAGAAACATGAAATACTGGATGCACACTCGACAAACTAGGTGGCAAGGCAAGCTTGTAAGGCACCTCCCCAATCCTCTGAAGTACCTCAAATGGCCCAATATACCGAGGGCTCAACTTGCCCTTCTTGCCAAACCTCATAACACCCTTCATGGGTGAAACCTTGAGCAGTACCTTCTCCCCAACCATGTAAGCAACATTACGGACCTTCCTGTCGGCATAACTCTCTTGTCTATACTGCGCTATGCAAAGCCTCTCCTGAATCATCTTAACCTTGTCCAAAGCATCCTGGACAAAGTCAGTACCCAATAGTCTAGCCTCCCCAGGCTCGAACCAACCCACAGAAGATCTACACTGTCTCTTACACAAAGACTCATACGGAGCCATCTGAATGCTGGCAGTTGAGGTACCGAGCTACAAACCCCACTATATCCTTCTTTATTCTTCTCCACCAATAATGTTGCCTCAAGTCATGGTACATCTTCATGGCACCCGGATGCATCCTCCGACTCAGCACCGCTAAATGATGGAGGCCGAAGCCTCCTAAATCTCTCAAGTCTCCTCTACTCATCATCAGCCATAACTGGGACCACCAGGGCCTGAGTAGCTGCGACCGGCTAGGCTGGTAGCACCTGCAGTGTCTGAAGTCCCTGCATTGCCTACTCTGAAGTACGGGCAGCGGGGGTATGGGTAACTCCTCCAGCCTGAGAAATGGCTGGTGCGGCCTGAGCCGAAACCACCTGAGCAAGACCAGTGCAAACTGTCAATATCTGGGCCAATGCCTCCTAAAGGCTTGGAATCAGAATGGGCACAGCTGGTGCCTGGGCTGGCCACACTGGCTCAACTACGTCTTGAACCTGCTCTTGAGCTGGAGCAACTGGTGGATCTGCAGGTGCTGCTCTAGCTACTGTGCGAGCTGCACCCCTGCCCCTACCACAACCTCGGCCTCTCGTGGCCTTAGCTAGTGGTACTGGTGGCTGTCCATCTTGTCCGGTAGCATGTGTCCTCACAATCTGTGAGAGAATAGAATACCGAAGTTTAGTTACCAGAACCAACAAATCCGCACGACAAGAATGTGAAATTTTCTAAGGGTTCGGCAACCGCCCGAAGATAAGTACAGATGTCTTCGTACCGATCCACAAGACTCTACTAAACCTGCTCATGACTCATGAGACCTATGTAACCTAGGCTTTGATATCAACTTGTAACGACCCAAAATCCTAACCTGTCGTGATGGCCCCAATCGTGGTACTAGGCAAGCCGACATTTAACAAATAACTCCAACACTTAACAAAAAACATATTTAAAATAGTTTAAATGATAACAACTTCTCATAAGCAAGATACAAATCCAAAATACAATGCGGAAATTCCCAACATCGGGGTGTCACTAAGTACATGAGCATCTATACACCACAAGTTCGAAAAATACTGTCTATGAAAATCTGAACCAAAATACAATAAGCGAAAATATAGGGAAAGAGAAACAAGGTCTGTGAAACGCTGACAGCTACCTCAAAATCTCCAGAAGATCAACTGTGCGCGAAAATCAACACCCACTATATCCGGAAAAATCTGGATCTGCACACGAAGTGCATGGTGTAGTATGAGTACAACCAATTCATCAAGTAACAATACTAAATAAAGAACTGAAAGTACTGACGAGCTTCATAGTTATAACTCAATTACAGTGATTTCAACATAAGAAAATAAGCATGCTCTCAAGTTCGATAAATTAGGTTAATAGTTATTCCATGACCAGTTCAAGTGAAACAGAGTGTAATATCTTTCAGAAATCTCAAACAATGATACATAGCAGTTATATGCAATAATAATGAAATCAAATGCATCCTCTCAGGGCCACAGTCACTTATCCTTCCCATTCGCTCAGCATTCAGCACTCGGCACTCGCACTCAGTAGTTACCTACGCTCACTGGGGGTGTGTACATACTCCGGATGGGCTCCTTAGGCCAAAGCGCTATAAACCGCACGGACAACTCACGTGCTATAACATTATATATAGATCTGCACGTACAACTCACGTGATATAGTATAATATCTGGATCAGCACGGACAACTCACGTGCTATAGTATAATATCTCACAACCAGGCCCTAGGCCTCACTCAGTCATCAACCTCTCCAGTTTCTCGGGCTGTCAGAAATCATAATAAGCAGCTCAGACATCAATGATATGATGCATAAAAAAATGAACAATAGAGGCTAAGATGTAACATACAAATAAAATGTGACTGAGTACAAACAACAATTAGCAGATAATTCACCATGTACATGATCTCTGTGGGTCTCTACAATGTACACACATAGTCTAAACATGATTTATGGTTCAATTTCTCTAATACATGGAGAATAAACAGATAACAACAGATTATTCACTACACAAACCTATAGAATTTGACCGAGTCACAATTCCTCCGGTGCACACCCACACACCCATCACCTAGCATGTGCGTCACCTCAAAATCAAGTACATGACACGTAATACGGGATTTCGTACCCTCACAAAAAAATTTAAAATTGTTACTTACCTTAATACGAGCAAATCTCTACTCTACCACACCCTTGCCTCGCAAAACGGCCTCTCGATGCCTCGAATCTATCCATAAACAATGCAATATAATCAATTTGGGATAAAGGATTCAACTCCATAAGAAAATGCTAAGATATTAATCAATATAAAAAATTGGCCCCCGGGCCCACGTCTCGAAATTCGATAAAAGTTACAAAACACGAAAGCCCTCCAAATCCCTAGCCTCAAACTCCCAATTTACACCTTAAATACACACCAACTAGGTGGGAAAATCAATAGGGAAGCAATAGTATTGAAAAAAAAAAAGCAGAAAGGACTTACCTCAAGAATCCCCTCGAAAACCATCTCAAAAATTGCCTAAACCGTGCTTGAAATGTTTGAAATGAAGCCAAAATCGCGAACCCTTGTTTTAATAATCTGCATAGTCTTTTGGCACCTGCGGCCGTATGTCCGCACCTGAGGAACTGCTTCTACGGTCGATTCCCCGCTTCTGCGGAAGCCACTCAAATTCCTCAGGCCCGCATCTGCGCTCGATGTTCCGTACCTACGGAGCCGCTTCTGCGGAAACATGCCCCTCTCTCAATTCCGCATCTGCAGAGCATCACTCGCACGTGCGGGCTCCCAGATGCGGTTAATTCCTCGCACATGCGCCCTGCCCAGGCCAACCCAGCTCCACTTTTGCGTAAACCTAACCGCATCTGCGAAAATGCCCTCGCACATGCGACCTCTTCTCACCTCCTCTCTGACCGCTTCTGCGGTCACCTCTTGTTTCTGCGATATCGCACCTGTGATCCTCACTCCGCAGGTGCGATTATACCAGAAGCTGGTGAGCTTCAACACTTCCCTCAAACTTCAATTTGATCCGATAACCATCCGAAATCACCCCGAGTCCCCCAGGACCTCAACCAAACATACCAACAAGTCTTAACACCTCATACGAACTTAGTCGAGCCTTCAAACCACCTCGAACAACATCAAAAACACCAATCACACATAGATTCAAGCCTTATGAACTTTAAAGTCCCAATTTCAACAAACGATGCTGAAACCTATCAAACCACATCTGATTGACCCCAAATTTTGTACACAAGTCACAAATGACACCACTGACTGACTCCAACTTCCAGAATCGGAATCCGACTACGATATCAAAAAGTCCACTCCCGGTCAAACTTTCCAAAAAATTCAACTTTTGCCATTTCAAGCCTAATTCCACTACGGACCTCTAAATCATAATCCGGACATGCTCCTAAGTCCAATATCACCTAACAGAGCTAACAGAAACATCAAAATTCCGTTCTGGAGTCATTTACTCAAAGGTCAATATCCGGTCAATCATTTTAGCTTAAGCTTTCAATAATGAGACTAAGTATCTCATTTCATTCTGAAATCACACCGGACCCGAATCGACTACCCCGGCAAGTCACATAACAGCTATAAAGTATAAAATGAGCATTAAATAGGGGAACGGGGCTACAACTCTCAAAATGATCGGTCGGGTCATTACACTTCTAAGTCCTTGAATTGAGAATAAATATTTAAAAACTCATCATCAGTGTTGCCATTATAACACTGGTCTTGATTCTGTTTACAGGGTCCATATTCATCGTCTGAAGGAAGGTATTCTTCCTCCTGTGGAGCCCTTAGATCCTCATCAGTTGATGAATCTTCTCTATCAATATTTTCTGGTGAATTTTCCCGAGAATAATTTAACAGAATCTTATATAAATAATCAATAATATTATCATCTAGGTCAAGTTACTTAATCTTATCCTTGACTTTGCAATCTCTAGCATAATGACCTACTCGGCCTCATTTGTAGCATGCATTAGGCGTATTGGATTTTATAAAATTATTTCTATGCTTATAAGCCTTTCTTCTCTTATCTTTTCGCTCAAATCTCTTATCAAAAGATCCTCTATTCTTCTTTTTATACCTATAAGGTTCTACCTTATGTTTATGAATCCCCTTTTATTCTTAGGAATATCTATGGCAAATTGTTCACAAAATTCTCCTAACTGTTGTCTTTCATTAAGACGATGCTTCTTAATTTTCAAGCTTAACTTAATTTCATTGCATAGTGTTAAGCCTTCTTGTGTGCATACACTAATAAGCTTTCCATAGGAATAGCTACTATAATCTATAGTCATTGTTGTTCCACAAAGCATTTTTCTAACTCTTTCAGCAAAGAGTGTTGGGAGTCCATCAATAAATTTAGACTTCCAGTGAGTGCTATTACACTCTGGTAATTTCATTGTCCTGGATAACAAAACATCCTTATACCATCTAAAATTTGTTAAAGTATTACATCAAGATTTTGGAGCATAGTCCTTAAGGTCTCACTATTGTCTGACCATCTTCTAGAGAAATGTTCTATAATATTAAGAACTAAAGAATAGACAGCGTTTTGAACATTCTGACCATCTTCTACCTTTATGGCGCCCATAATTTCAGCGCGTTGTTCCAGTCTTAAATAATTATCCCACCAGCCTATCAATTGGACAGTAAACCCTACTACTATCATGTCAGCAATGGTCTTTTCAGAGTTTTTGTTAACTTTGCAGATAGTGTTGTACACAAGCATTCTATGTACTTGGGTATAAATCTGACGGTCAGTAAAACCATCTATGTTCCATTCATAGATTTCTGTACCGTTATAACTCTGGGAAAAATAACTAGCATCGGGCTCCTCTATAAGCACATCTTGAGCAGTTGGCCTAGGATAATAAAACACCTTTTGGACCGGTTTGCGAGCAACCTTTTTTGAGATTTTATTAATCTCATCAGAGAGTTTTACCTTCCTCTCTGAATCAGATAAATGCTCTGAATTTAAAGGAGTGATTTTAAATCCTTCAAAATTTTTATCTAATAAATTCTCCAGGTCCTCTAGACTTTTTATTTTAAAGTCTTTGACCTTAGGAGGTGGTTGGATACTGGCAGTAGCAATTTTCTCTTTACCTTTTATAGTATCCTTTCTAGATATTTTATGGACTCCAGTTATTAATCTGTCTACTCTTTCATTAATGAAAACTATCTGTTCACCCAAAATACTAATATATATATATTAGTATAATTATTCTGTGTGAGCATATAAACATCAACATATTTAGACATAAACTATGGTACAAAGATGTTTTCTCCCATTTGAAAAGATGTTTGTGGGAGAAATATAACCATCAACATATTTAGACATAAACCATGGTACAAAAGCAATTATATTATTGTGGCCACTAATCTCATTGTAAAAATCATATTGAAAGAATTTTATTAATTTCTCATCAAAATTATCAAAAAACTAGTTTTTGAAAAGTTCCCATCTGGGTTTAAATCACATCAAACAACGCTAAAAACACGAGTGGCGCATCGATTCAAGCCTAATGAACTTTGAAACTTCATACTTCTCATCTGATGCCGAAACCTATCAAATCAAGTCCGATTGAGCTCAAATGTTGCACACAAGTCCTAATTGACATTACGGACCTACTCCAACTTCCGAAATCGGAATATGACCCTGATATCAAAAAGTCCACTCCCGGTCAAATTTTTCAAAAATCATCAAATTTCCAACTTCCACCAATTGACGCCGAAAGAACCTACGGACCTCCAAATCAACATCCGAACACACTCCTAGACCAAAATCATCATACGAACCTGTTGGAACCTTCAAATCCCGATTCCGAGGTTGTTTACTTAAATGCCAAATCTTAGTCAATTCTTCCAACTTAGAACTTTTGGAATTAGAATTTTCTTTCCAAATCAATCTCAAACTTTGCGAAATTCAATTCCAACCACACGTACAAGTCATAATACCCGAAGTGAAGCTAATCAAGACCTCAAACCGCCGAATGACGCTTTAGAGCTCAAAACGACCTGCCGGATCGTTACATTCTCCCCCACTTAAACGTACGTTTGTCCTCGAACATTCTAAGGACTGCTCTAGAGTTTTCCAAAATCACTGTACAACACCTTGTTCACCTACCCGCGCCACCACATTCCAGTTGAGCACATTTGCTCGAGCCAGACTGAAAATCCTCCCTATAACCTTAGCTAACATGCTTTAAAACCAAGTTCCAACTTTCGAATTTCTTTACAAGGCCCGATTCTAACACACGAACACCGTACCAATCACCTCACACAGTACCAAAACACGACCATTCATCGATGCTGACAAGAACCATTACCTCATTTTGAATTGAATAACGATATTTTCCTATTAATGTACCTTATATAAATCTGATTACACAAATTTCAGGTCCAATAATGTCATCTCACCCAGTACAAGCTGCTCAGGCAATAAGCCATCTCAGACACTGAATCAGATCTTATATGTTGCCATCAATGCACTGACAAGCTACAACTTGAATATGACACATAAGAAGGAACTAACTCTGGAAAAGAACAATCCAACCCGCATAACGAATAAAATGGTCGAACAGATGTTATGAACCCTTCTTAGAGGATGACCACAAAATATGCAGAAATAGATATAGGGAACCATACTCAACATAACACGGTTGCGGCGTGAAACCCGATCCAAACATGATACCGTTGTGGCGTGCAACCCGATCCTAACATGATACCGTTGCGGCATGCAACCCGATCCAAATAACATACCCATGGCGGCATGCCACCCGATCCTCTCACAATAATAAATAAGGACATACCCCTCAAGCCATAATGCTTCTACCTACGGAATACCGAATATCAGCCACAAGCACGCCAAGTGCAAAACTAAAACTTTGGGGAGACGGATAGCGCAATACGCCACAAAACCCAAGCATAACTAAGGTGCAATAAATGACCTGTATCACGAGAGCCATCCTTCTAATAAGACACCACGAACTACACGAGAACTAAACACACTGCGAATAATCAAGCCGTCTCAATCCGGCACAACCCCCACAATTCACAACCAAATGAATAGAGCGCCTCCAAGCATAAACCCTCACATTAACGATAGTACCAAAAATCTCTGTACTTGGTTTCGATCTTTAACCATGAAGAGACTAGCATGTCATACTCATACAATTTCCCCATGGGGTATGGTCCCATGACTTTCCACCCAGGTAGCCAAGTGTGCACATCCATACCACTAGTTGTTCTAATTCTGTAAAGCAGATCAAGAATCCGCAAATCAATACATAATGCTCCTTCCACATAACACCATTCCCAGGCGACACTAGGATAATGTTAGCTTACTATGAACATCTAATTCTTCCCGGCTCATTCGAGCTCGTGACATTCTTGTCAACACCGAACTGCAACCTTGGTCCTCAACTTTCAAATTCCCATGCCGCTCACTGCACCTATCATGCCGTTACACGAGAATAACACTTCATCGGCTAGAAACCTTTCGCTTAGCTCATTTCTGAAGAGCCCATGCAACACGCAACTAAATTCCCAAACCGCATAAACATAATCTCAAACAGTGATCTAAACCGTCATAACTCTTCAGGAATCCATTTACACAACAAAGCCATTTGAATCAAATATCTCCCAAATTAATCAAGTCATGGTGGCTGTCAAGCCCGCACGTACAACCACAAACCACATGTATAAATTCACACAACGAAGGAACTGATCCTTGCCACAATCATGTTGATTCAGCCATAACTAACCGACCCAACTTCTTCCAATTTACCGTTGACCTGACTTAGAAATATGATTGCTCCATTCACAACATAGTGAACTCAATCGCGCTCATACCGAGACAACATCGTCTCAATACTAATGACTCATCTCATACCTCCTTACGTGCACAATAGCATCTCCAACTGGTGCACCCATTCTGCAAGACCTTCCGCGAGTCCGAAGCTATTTCTTCCTTTTCCTCTAATACTGCACTTTAATTCTTGAATCCACTAGGACCGTTGTTGAGAGTCACCCACTCTGACCTGGTCCCAAATATGACCAAACTCCAATGCTATACTAGTACATGAACACCCTCTCGAAGAAGCAACTGCTGAACCCTTTTTCTTGTACATCACATCCACAAAAGCATAAGCTCTGAATCTTCCCAAAAACCTGAACATGCACCGATAACGCTGAATATAGCACACGTCCATCAAGTTCTTAGCTGAATTACCCCTAATATTTCATTTTCTTAGTCATAAATAATCCGCCAACGCACCGATAACCAAAAACTGCACAAGTAGACAACCACGCGATCCAATCGTAAACGGTGGGGCTCCCTCACTTAGCTTTAAGCTACCATCACATAATGCAGAGCCTAGAATGATTCCTCCTTTTAAATTACTATGATTTCGCACCATTAACCCGCCAGACTTCTCGAAGTCTTTTGTTAAGTTTTTCATGAACATCCTGAATCACCAGACACAGTAACACACTCGACCTCTTATCGAGTAGCAAGTAATATTCCTCACAAAAACTTCATCAACATCACGCCACCTCTAACCTTCTCACAAGAGACAACCCACCTATGTAACTCCTTACCGACATCTTCCAACGACGCAGCACTGGGTACAACTAACACGTAATCAGTAAATTCTCCTCAGGTCATGCTCGCCCACTAGCTGTATAAGTCTGCTCCTTCCCTATTGACATAAACTGAAAGTTCAATAATACCTTCCGAACTCTAGTCATATTGCACCAGAAACGATAATCAGATCTTCACACCCCTCTTTATTTCAATCAAACTCCTTTCTACCATATTCAATCTTTCTTCATACAGTAACCATCACTCCAAATAAAATTTGTAGGCCAAATCACCCTCCATCACGATTCCCAAACCGTTCTACACTTTTTCAAGGCATGCGACTATCCTACCACAGAATCCATATGCTAATCTGCCACTCTTACTTCGGTTAAACTATCACAACCCAAACTGATGGGCCGCGATAGGTAACCGGTGCCATACTCAACCGAGTACCAATATTTCATATCATTCTTATCGTACTGTCATTGTAATATGGGCCAAACGGGCTATCATGGGCTAACCAGAATAAACATAAGGGACTACTCAACATAAGACGACCCAATTTGACATAAACAAGTATACATGTGACATAGGGCCTATAAGACAAGAATTTCACCGAACATAGGCCGATAAGGCCTTACAATCTTTCACGTATACGATATATGTCTCCAAGTATATAAGGATACATAAATGTTATAAAGGTCGGGACAGAGCCCCGCCATACCAATCAACACATTTCCTAATCATACGGACCAATAGCAACTCCGGAGCAAATGGAGCATACCAACATCTTTCGCTGAGTTGATAGCCTACTTGGAGGAATCTCGACCTGTCTATCGGGACCTGCAGGCATGAAACGCAGCGTCCCCAGGAAAAAGGGATGTCAGTACAAATAATGTACTGAGTATGTAAGGAATGAAAATCAGTAAACAATCGATAGGAGAGAAACATGGAGTAAAAGACTCAACATGTATATCTGAATAGCTCTGTGAATCATTTAATATTATAATATCATGCATATGCGTATAAATGTCATACAATGCATGGGTATATATGTTCATGACATCATCAAGCCTCTAAGGGCATCCCATCATATCATCTCGGCCACTATGGGCAAATCATCAACGTATACCAGCTGATGAGGTATAAATTCATGAAATGCATAAGAAATACGTTAATAAGATTCCCCAAAATGTCATAGGATCACTATGCCTTTGATTAATATCAGGAAATAAACTTTATCAACTTATGTATTTTCTAATACCCATAAACTGATGATAGAATAATATGACACATGGGGAATCTAGAATATAAGCATCTCTAGTATTTCTATTAATAGAGACATTTATGGAAATTGTGCATCTGCTCGTTTCGTTTGTGTCGTATAGATCATGCCAAAAGAAAGAAGGGATAGCCTTAACATACCTAAACCAATTCTCTTGACTATCCCTCTAACACACGTTAATTGCGACGAAACACGTGACGGCAAGATCGGAGTAGGGAAACATCTGTATGATATTCTTGAGAAAGATTGCACCGCTCCCTTATAATTGTAAAATCTCATGTTGCTTTGAATTGTTGAAGATCTTATCTTGCTTATGTGACTTACGTTTGTAACACACAAACATTTACGTCTGAATTCTTATCACATGCATATATGAACGAGTTTCTGAATTCATAATGAATATGTGACTCTCTTTATTAAAGGGATATGACTCAGGTTCTTTAAGAATGAATACATGTCTCTTCTTTATTAAATGGATATGACTCATGTCCTTTAAGACTTGCCACATAATATAATGACTAAGAGTCACAATTCTTGGGGTGGCTTACTGCCATGTGGGGGTGGGTCTAATATTATCCAAATATTTTTAATTACTCTCCCACTAAAAGTCATTAATTACCCAATTATTCACATAATTTAAGGATTACCTCAACGTACTCAAAATACTACTCACTTTTAATACACTTTATACAACATGCTATCATGGCCATATGGTACCTTTTATGGTACTAGTTCATAAATATCGGTACTATAGCTCAGACCATATTTTTTCTCAAAATGTCAAACTTCGACGAAAACTCATTTTCTTCGATTTGCTTACCCTCTCACCTTTGGAACATTCGTCCTCAAATGTTGACTGATGCAGTTATCATTCTCATAACCTATAGCTCTTGCTAATACTTTAGTACTCCTCTTGCCATCTAGGCAACTGTTCTGTGAATGAATCCCAAACGCCAGGGCATTCCCCCCTTTAAGCCTCTTTCTCACACCCCGACTCGTGGTCGGAATCATTCCAATCTTGGAACTGTTGCTACTTTTCTGTCATGCAGCATGTACGACTTTTTCCTTGTATGTGCGCCTATGCGACTCTTCTCTCCTTTTTCCTCTAGTTTTTAGCCAATTTCTAGGCCTCACTTTTTAAGCATATACAGAGCTTGATAAGATGTCTCTCTGGGCATCTATAGGTATATTGAGGTTCTTTGCTCGATACTTTGTTGAACTTACGAATATTGCTATATCTTATTTCATAGACCTGGTTATCCATTCGTATGACTTTACTGCATCTAGGTAGGTCATACTCTACCATAACTCTTACTATGATTTATCGTTACTGAGGTCTGCTACCGAACTCCAGGTTACATTCATTGCTTATCCCATATGTATAAATCTAAGTCCTTTAATGCTTACTCATTACTGTTCATCTTAAGAATGACGACTTAATCTCATCTCATACTTTGTGACTTTTGTCCATCCATTGTTGATTCACCTCAATATTGATCTACAATATACCACTGATAATTTGAACCTTCTTACCTAATACCTTGCCACTAGGGCTTGCATTGCATCAAGGAATATTTGAAGTGATTTTTCTGATCCACCTGGCGGCGATACGATACTATACTTCCATAATCGTATTTCATAGCACCCCAATGTGATTTACCTTACGTGGATATTTTAATCCTCTACAATTCATGAAATCATTACTCAATCAAAGGCCCAAACGTCATCCTTTATCTATCATAATTACACCCTTATTCTACTACCAGACAGCATTCCATCTCTTCTAAATGCTATTAGTCTTAGACTCCTTTGAGTTCGTTCAGGCTATGCTGAGTTTTCTATGACTAAGAGAAATCATTATCTCTCTTGTTTTCATGGGCTGAATCCCGAGGACTTATCCATTTCTCATCACCTTCTCACTCGCCCTTCTTGTCCTTACTCCTGTCTTCCTAAAACCTTGTCGCATTACCATACTTTAGCTTACGACCTATACATGTCTATTTATACTACTCGCAACCTTTCTTCAGCTTGCTTGCATCATAGATTTCCTTATGTCATCCTGGAACATCAATTGAGACATCACATATTCTCTAACTCTTCTTTACTCTATTGACTAGATCTCTCGATACCTAGAAACCATAGGCTGGAAGATATGCAACTGACGACGACGCTACCATTCCTGGATACTGAATCCCAATGCTTCTAACCTTCTATCTGTAGTGTGTATTATTCACAACCTTCTGTATTTGAGTATCTCGTACGTCATTCACCTTTACCTTATTTACCTTAAAATATCTCATCACAACTTCTATCTCTTTCATGACCTCGCTTTAACATAGGTATAATTCACATTCATAACTTGAAGCTCTATTATAATACTTGCACCTCTAGTGCATACACAATCCGGTGGGAGCTTCATACTGACTTCTTATAAGGCTAGTACTCTTCTGACTGGCTTTATCATAAAGCCGTTATAGAATATGGCTATTGTACTATCTCTCTTGTACCTCTAATATTTAAGAGTGATCCTGCAATGTTCTCAATCGCGAGATCTATAATTTTCTGGGTCCAATAATCAGACTCATGATTTACTTAGTTGGTGTAACTCTTTAGTTTCATCTTCCCTCTAATCAACCTTTATGTAGGCTTAAGCTATCTTCCGATCTGTGGCTCGGGGTATGAATTATTACTTTATCTTTTCATAGACCCTATGGAATATCCGTGATACCATCTTATAACAATTCAATCCCTTGTCTATGACCTAGACTCAATTTTGTCTTTTAGCTTATACCAGAGTATTCTACGACTGTATGATTTTCAACATGTATGCTGCATGAATAATACTCCAAAATCTTGAGTGCATTCATAACATGACTCACTCTGGATCATTGATCGAACGTTCCTTCTCAGCTTTCTTAAAACGTAAGATATTGCCTTTCTTGGTCTTTCTGCCCCCTTGTTGCGTGCATACTTAGCTTATCTTAGTTCCCACGCATGTTGGAGTTTTCGTGCAACTCATATGATCTCGAATCCTACTTTTGATTTTTTTTACTTCCCGTTCATTAGCCACGGTAGGTGCCACTTTCTTATGGAGTGCATACAATGTTGTACTGAGACTGTTTTTATATGAACATTTCCTCTTTAGGTCACTGTGCTTAGGTTGAAGCCTTCTTCCTTATTTCCTCAGCTAGTCTTTCATTGTAGTAATTAGGGAAGACATTCTGACTCTTGTAAAGCTGCGAACTTATTACATCGTATACTTGACGGAATTTTTGATGTTCTTCCTTGCCTATAATTATCCATAGTTACTTATTTCCACGCCCCTGTGCTTGTAGGGTTGCTCCTGAACTAATGTTTTGACTGTCTTCCCAGTGGCATTCTCTTTTAATTACCTTTAACTAACCCAACTCCTATGTGAATATATCTCAAGTATCACGATGTCGTATCTACGAGACTGAATTCCTATGTTGGGTTCACTATGTTTATCTTGAACGATATGTTGGTTTGTCTGTAACCTCTTATCTAGCCGTAACTAGACTCTTCCTGAATTAACTACTAACTGCTCATTGGTCCATTTTCATATCTGTATTCCGCGTAATCCCTCATGGATTATTCCCTTTGTCTTAACTTACGTCTTGCACTGACTCCTTATTTATCAATAACATCTTGGGTAGGAACCCTTACTTCCTTTCCTTGACATCGTGTTTGTATAATGTTCTAGAATCGTAGCATATCCATATGATTTGAATCAGTGCAATCTCATTCCTTTTCTTATTTTTATCGCATTCTTTTACCATTCCATAGTTACTAGAACCTCTTATTTCTGACTTCATGCCACATCACTCCATATTCGCCCCTTTAAGAGAGTACTAAGAATTGGAGCTACGACGATCTACGTATAAATGTCTTACCTCTTCATTGGCATCTTTTCACATCATCGATGATCCTTACTCGCCTCACAATAATCATTCTATACCAAGGATAACAAAATTCCTCACCCGCGAGGGTGACACTTAGTGTAACTGGCAAATACAGTCCCTTAAGCTTAACTTTACTCACCTTGCTTGCTTTAGGGAAGCGTCTTCCTGAATGACCTTTAAAGGGTATTCCTCTGTCGTCCATTCTTTTATCGCCGGGATGCAATCTCTAAAATTCTGATCATGCCGGCTATTACTCAGTCCTTAGTTCATGCTTAGTTTATCTTATTCATTAGTCCATGCTGGTTTCTTATTACTCTAGGGTCTAACTTTTCCTTTTGGTAGTCGCGTTGGAGTCACAAACTTATTTCTCAAAATGAGGATATGACTTTATGGCCTATACTCTTTTTTTGTCTCAAGGCCTGTCACATCTCGTCCTTTCCTTCACTTGACTATAGACTCCATAATATTGTCATCTTTTTGATCTACCGTTGTCATACATGTATCACAACTTACTCATAATGCTTCATTAACTCTCTTCTTATTTCCTGCTAACATTTATGTCTATCACTTTATTCTTAAAACTCGAACAAGACATTCTTTTGCTTTTAGCTCCCCTTGCTCCAATTACTGGATCTTTGGGCTGCCTAACATTCTTTCTCCACTAGGTACGGGAGCTACACTAAGGTAATATTTATCCCTTAAAGGCTTCTAGTGCCTATATTTGTAGTATTCATATCTAGCTATACTATTTTAGAGTGCACCCTCTGGGTGTCTCACAAGGAGATCTATTAGCACCTTTGCAATATCCTTCGGAAATGTCAGCTAATGCTAACAATCCATCCACCATTTTGGGTTACCCTAACCCCAGCTATATCCTGCTATCCTGACTTCTCATATACTACTCAAAAGGCTTATATTCCTCTACGATAATCTTCATTAGCTGGGTAGCTCGTACCATTTTTCATCTTGCTTCTTTTACTTGCTGAAACTTGTATCTACCTTCTGATTCTCTTATTCCTTTTTACCATAAGAGTGGATAGACATTTTTCCCTTAGGGATCCTTATCAAGAAGTTTTACACATCTTAGTGAACACATGATCTACTGAAGACCTCACATTTACTCATCATAAGCATCATAAAAAATCGAGTTCATTTGACTCAACTCTTCCACAACTATATCTCTTACCAACCGTCTTTCTGGATGTAGGCATCGTCTTATTATGAATAAGATAGTGTTTAGGAAATTGAGTTCTTACAACTAAGCTCTACCACACGATCTAGAGTAAGAAGAAAGAGTGACAGTCCTAAATGCCCCGTAGCCTCCTGCTTATAAGTGAGGTGCACAACACACCCATAAACAAGACTCTACTAGACAAGGCTTGTAGACTCACTAGGACAGAACTACTCTGATACCACTTTTGTCACTACCCAAATCGATGGGCCGCGACGGGCACCCGGTGCCTTACTCAACCGAGTACCAAAATTTCATATCATTCTTATAGTCCTGTCAATGGAAAATGGGCCAAACGGGCCGTCATGGGCTAACCAGAATAAACATAAGGGAATACTCAACATAAGACAACCCAAATTGACGTAATCAAGTATACATGTGACATAGGGCCTATAAGACCAAAATTTCACTGAACATAGGCCGATAAGGCCGTACAATCTTTCACGTACACGATATATGTCTACAAGCCTCTAAGGATACATAAATGTTATAAAGGTCGGGACAGAGCCCCGCCATACTAATCAACACATTTTCTAATCATACTGACCAATAGCAACTCCGGAGTAAATGGAGCGGACCAACATCCTTCGCTAAGCTGATAGCCTAGTTGGAGGACTCTCGACCTATCTATCGGGACCTGCGGACATGAAACGCAGTGTCCCCAGGAAAAAGGGACGTCAGTACAAATAATGTACCGAGTATGAAAGGAATGAAAATCAGTAAACAATAGATATGCGAGAAACATGGAGTAAAAGACTCAACATGTATATCTGAATATCTCTGTGAATCATTTAATATTATAATATCATGCATATGCGTATAAATGCCATACCATGCATGGGTATATGTGTTCATAACATCATCAAGCCTCTGAGGGCATCCCATCATATCATCTCGGCCACTGTGGGCAAATCATCAATGTATACCAGTTGATCAGGTGGTGGTGCGTATATAACGCCATAACCTTTTCTCATATATATATATACATATATACGCGTATACAACGTCATCTGGTCATGGGTCAATGTACATGTATAAATGCATGAAATGCATAAGAAATACGTTAATAAGATTTCTCAAAATGTCATAAGATCACTATCCCTTTGCTAATATCAGGAAATAAACTTTATCAACTTACATATTTTCTGAGACCCATGAACAGATGATAGAATAATATGACACATGGGGAATCATGAACATAAGCATCTCTAGTATTTCTATTAATAGAGTCATTTATGAAAATTGTGCATTTGCTCATTACGTTTGTGTCGTATAGATCATGTCAAAAGAAAGAAGGGATAGACTTAACATACCTAAACCGATTCTCTTGACTATCCCTCTAACACACGTTAATTGTGACGAAACACGTGATGGCAAGATCGGAGTATGAAAACATCCGTATGATATTCTTGATAAAGATTGCACTGTACTCCCTTATAATTGCAAAATCTCACGTTGCTTTGAATTGTTGAAGATCTAATCTTGCTTATGTGACTTACATTTGTAACACACAAATAGTTACATCTGAATTCTTATCACATGCATATATGAACGAGTTTCTGAATTCATAATGAATATGTGACTCTCTTTATTAAAGGGATATGACTCAGGTTCTTTAAGAATCAATATATGTCTCTTATTTATTAAATGGATATGACTCATGTCCTTTAAGACTTTACACATAATATAATGTCTAAGAGTCACAATTCTTGGGGTGGCTTGCTGCCACGTGGGGCATGGTCTAATATTATCCAAAGATTTTTAATTACTCTCCCACTGGGTAGTTCGTACCCTTTTTCATCTTCCTTCTTTTACTTGCTGAAACTTGTATCTACCTTACGATTCTCTTATTCCTTTTTACCATAAGAGTGGATAGACATTTTTCCCTTAGGGATCCTTATCAAGAAGTTTTACACATCTTAGTGAACACATGATCTACTGAAGACCTCACATTTACTCATCATAAGCATCATAAAAAATCGAGTTCATTTGACTCAACTCTTCCACAACTATATCTCTTACCAACCGTCTTTCTGGATGTAGGCATCGTCTTATTATGAATAAGATAGTGTTTAGGAAATTGAGTTCTTACAACTAAGCTCTACCACACGATCTAGAGTAAGAAGAAAGAGTGACAGTCCTAAATGCCCTGTAGCCTCCTGCTTATAAGTGAGGTGCACAACACACCCATAAACAAGACTCTACTAGACACATCTTGTAGACTCCCTAGGACAGAACTACTCTGATACCACTTTTTTCACGACCCAAACCGATGGGCCGCGACGGGCACCCGGTGCCTTACTCAACTGAGTACCAACATTTCATATCATTCTTATCGTACTGTCATTGGCAAATGGGCCAAACGGGCCATCATGGGCTAACCAGAATAAACATAAGGTAATACTCAACATAAGACGACCCAAATTGACGTAATCAAGTATACATGTGACATAGGGCCTATAAGACCAAATTTTCACTGAACATAGGCTGATAAGGCCGCACAATCTTCCATATGCACGATATATGTCTACAAGACTCTAAGGATACATAAATGTTATAAAGGTCCGGACAGAGCCCCCCCATACCAATCAACACATTTCCTAATCATATTGACCAATAGCCACTCTGGAGTAAATGGAGCGTACCAACATCTTCCGCTAAGCTGATAGCCTACTTGGAGGACTCTCGACCTGTCTATCGGGACCTACGGGCATGAAACGCAGTGTCCCGAGGAAAAAGGTACGTCAGTACAAATAATGTACCGAGTATGTAAGGAATGAAAATCAGTAAACAATAGATATGAGAAAAACATGGAGTAAAAGACTCAACATGTATATCTGAATAGCTCTGTGAATTATTTAACATTATAATATCATGCATATGCGTATAAATGTCATACCATGCATGGGTATATGCGTTCATAACATCATCAATCCTCTGAGGGTATCCCATCATATCATCTCAGCTACTGTGGGCAAATCATCAATGTATACCCGCTGATCAGGTGGTGGTGCGTATATAACGCCATAACCTTTTTCCATATACATATACATATATATATATATATATATATATATATATATATATATATATATATATATATATATATATATCATATATATATATACGCATATATAATGCCATCTGGTCATGGGTCAATGTACATGTATAAATGCATGAAATGAATAAGAAATACGTTAATAAGATTTCTCAAAATGTCATAAGATCACTAGGCCTTTGATTAATATCAGGAAATAAACTTTATCAACTTACGTATTTTCTGAGACCCATGAACAGATGATAGAATAATATGACACATGGGTAATCAATAACATAAGCATCTCTAGTATTTCTATTAATAGATTCATTTATGGAAATTGTGCATTTGCTCATTACGTTTGTATAGATCATGCCAAAAGAAAGAAGGGATAGCCTTAACATACCTAAACCGATTCTCTTGACTATCCCTATAACACACGTTAATTTCGACGAAACACGTGACGGCAAGATCGAAGTAGGAAAACATCCGTATGAAATTCTTGAGAAAGATTGCACCGTACTCCCTTATAATTGCCAAATCTCACGTTGCTTTGAATTGTTGAAGATCTTATCTTGCTTATGTGACTTACGTTTGTAACACACAAACATTTACGTCTGAATTCTTATCACATGCATATATGAACGAGTTTCTGAATTCATAATGAATATGTGACTCTCTTTATTAAAGGGATATGACTCAAGTTCTTTAAGAATGAATATATGTCTCTTCTTTATTAAATGGATATGACTCATGTCCTTTAAGACCTTACACATAATATAATGACTAGGAGTCACAATTCTTGGGGTGGCTTGCTGCCACGTGGAGCACGGTCTAATATTATCCAAAGATTTTTAATTACTCTCTCACTAAAAGTCATTAATTACCCAATTATCCGCATAATTTAAGAATTACCTCTACTTACTTAAAATACTACTCACTTTTAATACACTTTATATACCTTACTATCATGGCCATATGGTACCTTGTATGGTACTAGTCCATAAATACCGGGTATTATTGCTCGGACCGTATTTTTTCTCAAAATGTCAAATTTCGACGAAAACTCATTTTCTTTGATTTGCTTACTCTCTCACCTTCACGAATTTACTTATCACTAGGTTGAAATAGCATAATACTTATAATTCCAAACAAAATCTCATTCCCGAGCTTACGTCGATTTATTTATGGCGTACTTTCACGTACAAATATATGTGGTGTAACATAAACCATCTCTTTTAAGCAACTTCTCAACCTCTGCTTCTCATACTTGACCTGCTAGTACTTCAACCACCGCGAAACACTTCCCACTATGTCTTCCCTCATACTTTGCTACCCAAATGTTGCATCAAATCAAAGTGCATCTCTATAGAACCTGAACCAATAAAATGTTACAGACTCTAAGCCTCTTCGAAGATCATCTTTCTCGAGCCATCAACATTAGAAATACCAATTTGATTCTAAACCGCTGCACACAGCTATCTCTAGCAACCGCCCCTCAGGCACCATTTCACAACACCTTGCCTCGAGGGCAAACTCCAAGAAGACTGTTACACAGGCGAACCGTAATGTGTTCAAATAAGGACGGCGATACCGCATCATAATGAAAATTCCACCACGCTTGAAAATATCAAGTCTCGTTACTTTATCAACCAAACTTGGACATCTATAGTCTAATTGCCTTTCCTCGGCTAGAATTAAATGCTGAAACCCTTAATCATGCACTGAGAAATTCTCTCTTCAAGCCATTCGCTACCTCAACACATAAACGAGCACCTTACCATTACACCTACATTGCGCGATAACAACGCATAGAAATTGTAGCAATCTGAGCACAGTCTCGAAACCATAGAAAATACCGATACTGAGCTGGAACAAAAGAACATCCTTCCGCGAGGCGATGATAATAGCCTGCCCGAACATGCAGGAAAAAACATCATGCACCACGTCTGCAGTACCACTACAACTCCTCGACTTCCAATTAATAACAAGCGCTTTGTGTTGCATAAGATTGAGTAAGAAGGATATAAAGGCACAAGCCTCAATGGAATCAAATCGCACGATGAGGAAATCAAGAAGGGAAGTGTTCCTAACATCCATGTAGCCTCTCGAAGATAAGTACAGATGTCTCCACACCGATCCACAGGACTCTGCTAGACTTACTCATGACTGGTGAGACCTAAGTTAACTTAAAGCTCTGATACCAAGCTGTGACGATCCAAAATTCATTAGTTGTTATGATGGCACTTATGACCGCCGTCACGCAAGCCAACAGTGTTTAGTCAATTTAATTACTCATTCTAGTACCTTAAAATCATAATATTTTTTAATGAAATGGTGTGAAATAGAATTTACACGAACTACAATAGCGAACAACCCGTAGGAACCCCCAAAACTCGGCGTCACAAGTGCATGAGCATCAACTAGGAAATATAATAAAATATAACATCTGTCTGGAATATAAGTTAGACATAAAAATATAAATAACTCTGATGGAGACTCTGCAGGTTACGGATCGTAACATGAAATGCAATTCACTGTAAAGTCTCTGAAATGGCTGCGCCTCTGCGCCTAAAGACCACAGGACATATGTGTACCAACACAAAAAGTGCAGCAAGTGTAGTATGAGTACGTAAATCAATGTGTACCCAGTAAGTATCTAGCCTAACCCCGGAGAAGTAGTGACGAGGGTTTGACATCAAAACTTACTAGTGGTCGAATAAGATGTGAATAAAAGAAAATAAATGAAGTAGCAAGTATAATATGTGGTACAATCCTCCTCTCAGGAAAAGCTGATAGCTACCTCCTCAATTGGAGTATATATAATGGACCTTACCAGATAAGTCATCATAGTTCAATCAGGAAAAGCTCACAAATATGCTGGCTTCTTGCCAATTATTACGCATGATTTCGTAAGAGTATTTAATAGAAATGTCGAGGCGTACGGACCGATCCATCATAACATTGCCAAACCATAGATACATCTATTTTATTGTCGAGGCAAACGACCCGCTCCTATGACAGTGTGGTACATAAATCCTGCTGAGGCGTACGACCCGATCCATTATAGTGTGCGCACTGCCGAGGGTTGAACGGCATGAACCATAGATATATCTATCCTGTCGAGGCGAAAGGCCCGATCCCATTAGAATAAGAAGCTTTAACGGGTCCTTGACCCCACTCATGAATAGACGTGTGAGTTATAAATTTATAAGGAAACCTTTCGGTGAAAACGCATAACGTGGGAGAAATTCGTAAGAGGAGTACAATTATCTCGCGATTAATCATGAAGCCCATCGAATCTCTACAATAGCAAGTCTATCACTCTACACAAGTCTAGTCTCAAGTCACAACGTAATATGAAGGAATTTAATAGGCAAGAGACAACTCAAATAGTACAGTTATAGCATGGCGGGAACCTAAGTCTAACCGGACATAACATGAATCTAGCTATGCACATATTCTCGTCATCTGGTGCGTACGTAGCCCCCCGCAACAAGTAACACATAACAAATACATCACCTATGGGTAGTTTCCCACTCACTGATACAGGAGACTTACCTGGCTCCGAAGTTCCATAACCGGCTCCAACGCCCCTTAAACACCTCAAACCAAAGCTCGTCGATCCAAAAATATACAAACAATGTCCAAACTAATCAAATAATACTGTAATAGCCATAATTAATCAATTTAAACAAATTCCTAACTCTGCTCGAAAAGTCTATAAAATCAACCCCTAGGCCCACGTGCCTGGATTCCAAAATGTTTTGAAGGTAAACTTTACCCATAACACCACAAACTAAAATATATAACTTATTCCAAATTTCATGTCCAATGTTGTGGTCAAATTCCAAAAATACCAAATTCTAGGTTTTCTACCAAAAACCCCATAATTTCTACTAATTTCCATATTTAAATCCTTATACAAAACCATGTATTTAACTTGTAATAGGTGGGAATCACTTACCTCGTGTTGATTGATGAAAATCGCCCCTTGAAGATCTCCAGAATCGCCACAACCAAGTGAGAAAATGAGTGAAATGAGCATAACCCCGATTTTCAAACAATCTGCCCAACCGACTTTCCGCCCATGCGGCTCCGCACCTGCGGAATTTCGATCGCAGGTGTGGTTCTAACTTTGTCCAGGCACGTCTGCATCTGTGGACCCAAATGCACATCTGCGCTTCCGCTTCTGCGGTCAAGGAGCGCTTCTGTGCACGCGCTCCTGTGGACCATGTCCGCTTCTGCGATCAATAGTCTTTCCAAGCCTTTCCACTTCTTCGCTCCTTCCTCGGCAGAAGCGACTCCGCTTCTGCAGTCTTCGCATCGCACCTGTGACTACAGGCCACCTTCTTCAGGTCTGCTTCTGCGCCTAAATGCTCACTTGTGCGAGCTCGCACCTGCGGTCAATCTTGCGCATGTGCGTTTACACCAGAGTTGGTGCACTTCAGCCATTCACACATGTCAAAATTGATATGTTAACCATCCGGAAACCACTCGAGGCCCTCGGGACCTCGACCAAATATACCATCATGTCGTAAAACATCATACGAACTTAGTCGAGCCTTTAAATCATATCAAACAAGGCTAAAAACATGAATCGTGCATCGATTCAAGCCTAATATACTATAAAACTTCATACTTCTACATCCGATGCCGAAACCTATAAATTCAAGTCTGTTTGATCTCAAATTTGCACACAAGTCCTAATTGACATTACAGACCTACTCCAACTTTCGGAATTGGAATCCGACCCCGATATCAAAAAGTCCACTCCCGGTCAACCTTCCCAAAAATCATCAAATTTCCAACTTCCGCCAATTGACGCCGAAATAACCTACGGACCTCCAAATCAACATTCGGACACTCTCCTAAGATCAAAATCATCATACGAACCTGTTGGAACCTTCAAATCCCGATTCCGAGGTCGTTTACCCAAAATTCTAACCTTGGTTAACTCTTCCAACTTAAAGTTTTCGAAATTAGAATTTTTGTTCCAAATAAATTCCGAGCTTCTCGAAATTCAATTCCAACCATACGTACAAGTCACAATACCTGAAGCGAATCTACTCAAGACCTCAAACCATCAAACAATGCATTATAGCTCAAAATGATCGGTCGGGTCATTACACTTTCAGGCAAGCCTCTTAACGTAAGTGACTTGAAGGAAACTTGTATTAAATCGATATGTAAAAATCTATGTGTTTCCCTGTAAGGGGCTAAATCATTTTCAGATAATAATCTAAAAGTAGCATGATCACTATCTACTGTGATAGTCTCTTCAATAGTTTCAACTACTTGTTTTAATTCTAATTTTTCAAAGGTACCTAGTTGGTATATAACCATATGTTGGATTCTAGGAAACGTCCATTTATTAAGTAGATGTAACGACCCAACTGGTTATTTTGAGCATTTGCGCGTCGCTCGATAGTTTGAGGGCACATGTATCTCTGCATGAGGTATTATGAGTTGTGTGAATCGTCGGTTTTGATTTTCAAGTTATTCGGAATCGATTGGAAGAATGAACTTCAAGATTTAAGCTTTAAGTTGGAAGAGTTGGCCAAGTTTGACTTTTTAGCATTTGACCTCAGATTAGAGTTTTGATGATTCCGTTAGGTCTGGATGGTGATTTTGGACTCGGGCGTATGCCCGAATTTGCATTTGGATATTTCTAGAAGGATTCGGCACTAATTGGTGAAAGTTGAAAATTTGAAGGTTTGGAAAGTTCATAAGTTTGACCAGAAGTTGACTTTGAGGATATCAGATTCGGATTATAGTTCTGATAATTGGAATAGCTTCGATATATCATATGTAACTTGCCTGCAAAATTTGACGTCATTCGGAGTTAATTTGATATGGTTCGGACGCTTGGTTGCGATTCCAGATGTTCTTGAAGTTTATTGTGATCTTTATGTGTTTTGGTATGCGATTCGTACTTTTAGAGGTTATTTTGATGTTTTGATTGCGCGAGTAAGTTTGTGTTGTATTTTTGGACTAGTATGGGTAGGTTGTTTGGAGCCTCGGGGGCTCGGGTGAGTTTCACATTGGTTTCGGAATGATTTGTATGATTTTTGAGTGTTGGTACTGGTGTCATCGCATTTGCGATATTTTTGTCGCAAATGGGAAAATTGCAATTGCGAAGTGGCAATTACATTTGCGAAATTGGGCTACTGAGGAAGATTCGAATTTGCGAAGAAACCCCTTGCATTTACGAAGTGTGGCTGTTCGCTTTTACGAGGATCCCTGCTGCTTTTGCGAGATAATTGCCTTCGCATTTGCGAAGAATTGGGTCGCAAATGCGATGTCCGTAGGAAGTCTTCTGGTTCGCTTTTGCAACAAAGTTTTCTCTTTTGTGAGGTTCGCAAATGCGAACCCCATGTCGCAAATGCGACATCTGCAGCCTACATATAGCTGGGAATTCCGAGACTTAGCTTCATTTTGTTATATTTTGAACCCTAGCTTCGATGGGAGGCAATTTTGTCGAGGGATTTTTATACCAAACCATTGGGTAAGTACCTCTAATCAATTTTCAATTATAATTCATGATTATACATTAGATTTAATATCAAATTCATGATAATCTATGGAAAATTTTGGGGATTTTGTCTAAGTTTTGAAAAATAAAAATTTGGGATTTGAGAGTCGAATAGGACTCGAATTTTGAAACAAAACACGTATATGAACTTGTGGGGCTATGGGCAGTCAAGACCTACCCTTGGACTCGGGTTTGACCGGGCGGTCCCGGGGGTTGATTTTTTAGAAATTGTATAAAGATCACAGGTTTATTAATTGAAATTATTCTCTCTTGCATTGTGTGATGTATTTAAGTTTTCTTGGATAGATTCAGCCGAGCGGAGGTTAATTTGTAAAGGAAAAAAGCTAAATTGAGTTTTGAGTTAGCCGAATTGAGGTAAGTGCCTTGCCTAACTTTGTTGAGGGACTTTTTCCTACTATTTGACATTATTTGCTGCATGCGGGGGTGATACATATATGAGGTGACGAGCATATATGCATGTTCCAGGGTTAACCATGCTCAGGGGTAGATTATGCTATGAATTGTGCCTTGTAGAATTACGTGACCTTCTTGCTTCATCTCTTACTTGACTCCTAGAATCTAAGAATATAGAATTAAATGTTAGAAACCAAGATTTAGTTTATTATAATTTGATCAAAATTTAACGAAAATTCTGAGAAAACATTGACGTGTCTAATTCGGTCATCATTATGCTTAATCATATTGCTACGGCGGATATTCTTGAGATATTAGATTCTATACTCGTGTTGTAGATCATTCTTGAGATTTGTTGAAATACTTGAATAATAAGGTTCTTGATGGTTTATTAAACTATTGTTGGCTTGAAAGTTGTGAATGGGGTTCATTTGGAATATTCATTTAAACACTCTCCTTGACATTATTTATGCTTCCTACCTTGTTTGTCATTGATATACATATGCTGGGTAAGGACGAGTGTAAATCATGAAGGGTGATACCGTGCCATTATATATATGTTATCACGTGAGGGAGAGTGTAAAGCACGAAGGGTGATGCCGTGAAATATCATTTGAGAGTAAAAGCACGAAGGGTGATGTCGTGCCACGTTTTGTGAGTGTAAAGCAGGAAGGGTGATGTCGTGCCATATCATTTGAGAGTAAAAGCACAAAGGGTGATGCCGTGCCATATCATTTGAGAGTAAAATCACGAAGGGTGATACCGTGCCATTTCATTTGAGAGTAAAAGCACGAAGGGTGATGCCTTGCCATTTCATTTATATTATCATGCTTTTATATTATCTCGAGTTCATGGAATGATGGGTATTTCCGTGCAGGCGAGGACGAGGGACATACAGTATGTTGTGATATCTTTTCCTCATGTATACGTTCATGCCTTTGCATTGAGCTCTTATTGTCGTACTTATGGTTCTTATATCACTTGTCGTTATTGCCCTATCCTTGTCCCCTATCTCAATTTTTATTGTGTTTCCCATGTCTTCTACTTGCTTGACTTGCAAATACCATGCCTACTTCCTGCCGTTATAACTACATCCATGTCGTATCTATGTTGTTGCACGTTTGTAAAAGCCTTCTACAATGTTAGTTATTCCTGCCTCTACTCGTTAACTTATAAAGATCATATGTTCCCTTCTTATTTGTTATATCTATATATAGGCCTTCACCAAGCTAGTAGTTGAAGTTTATATTCCATTTTTTTCTAATTGTTGTCATTACTCATATGCCTTCTGCCTAGCCTATTATTGTTGCCCATATGTATATCTCGTTCATTATTGCTACTTGCGTATTTCCTGCATTGTCATTACTGTTATCGGCATTTCTGCCACCCGGTTGGTACTATTATATCAATATTTGGTGAGGATGAGATAAATGCACGAAGTGTGTTGCCGTGCAATTGACTTGATAGCTGAGTACATTCCTCCCGCTATGAAAGTTATGGAGTGACTATCGTGTTTTATTGGTTTTCACACTAAGGAAAAGATTGGTCGAGATATTGGAAAGTGTTAAATTGTGCTATCTTCTAGTATTCAGTTATTGCTATGCATATTCATTATGTGTACTCTCTTCTGTTATATCGTAGTATAGTTATATTGCTAGTTTACGGTACATGTTTTATCAGTGAGTATCTTTTAACTAAAAAGCCTCGTCACTACTTCAACGAGGTTAGACAAGATACTTACTGGGTACATGGGGTCAGTTGTACTCATACTACACTTCTGCACCTTGCGTGCAGATTTTGGAGCGAGGTTGCTGGTGATGTCGGGAGCTGACTCTGAAGATGTTCGTGCACTCTGAAATATAGCTGCCACTTGTACTTGGTAGCATTAGATTTTCCTAATCTGTTTATGTATCTTTTAAATAGATTGTGTATTTATTTGTACCATCTTTGTAAATTTCAAATTCCTAGAAGCTCGTGATTCATACTACCGGTCCTTGGGTTAATATATAAATGTTCAGTTAATTCTTCACTGTTTTACTATAAATCTCATTTGGATTGTATTGACTATTAGTTTCCTTACCTAGCTGGTTGAATTAGGTGCCATCACGACTTGTGGATCTTGGGTCATGACAAGTTGGTAATAGGGCACTAGGTTCGTAGGTTCTACGAGTCATGAGCAAGTGTCTAGTAGAGTCTTGCAGATCAAGTATGATGACATCCATACATATCTTCGGGAGGCTACAAGGCATTTAGGAAAATTTCCTTTTCTTCTTTCCTTATCGTGCGGCTTTGTTTCAGCTTGAAACCTACGATTTTGATTCTTTCAATTCATTCATATGTGATGTGGCGCACTCAGTATTTGTTATGCGCCGACAATCTATGATGCTGCGGATGGATTAAGAAGGGCTATGGATGCTTGATTATCACCGCGATGTGTTGTTTAGTCTCGGGAGCAGATGCACTGTTAAATCTTCCAGTCGTTCATTTGTGGTACGAGGCGATTTCTTATATCTGGTTGGTAAGCACAGACTTGGGAAGACTGGCTGGTGGCCTAGCCGTTGTGATGAAGGTGGGTTTTTGGTAAGGTGTCGATTTAAGTACAGCAGGTGGGCCATCTCATGCGTGATGAGTTTGGATCGTGTGTTTGTATGAGGTTTCCATTCGGTGGAGTGCATACATTATCATTTCAGGGCATTTGGGGAAGTTGTTTTGCTATTTCAAGGATGGGTAAGCACTTGGAAAAGTGTTCAGATTGTTCTATGACCAGTATTGCATAAGTTTTGAAGTATTCAGCTAAATCACCATGTGGGATTGGGGCATGCTATGAAGACGTGGCACTTTGGATTGCCGACAATGTGTTCTATGTCTTCGGTCTAAGTGGGGGAGTCTGTTATCGACGATCTGAATTGTAAGATTATATGTGGTATTAGATTTCGAGCTGAGGGATTGCTTGGTTGTTTCTTCGAATAGTCATGTGCTGGTGAAGTGCGGGTTGCTCGATGCGTATTAGCTGTATATTGAAGATCATAGTAAGGTGAGTGGTTATCGAGAAGGTTCTGAGGAGTTTTGGGTCTTATGTAGCATTTAAGGACTTCTGAATTTGTGTACGGGTAGGAAAAATGGTCGTAGGTGCGAAAAAAGGGCCGCAGGTGCGATGCCGCAAAAGCGGCCAGGAAAGTCGCAGAAGCGGAAGGGAGTGAAGGACTAGGAGTCCGCAGGTGCGGAA
The DNA here is from genome assembly GCF_000390325.3 of Nicotiana tomentosiformis. Taxonomy (NCBI): domain Eukaryota; kingdom Viridiplantae; phylum Streptophyta; class Magnoliopsida; order Solanales; family Solanaceae; genus Nicotiana; species Nicotiana tomentosiformis. Next base: position 59,490,556 of record NC_090822.1, read on the forward strand.
GATTTTCCGCAGAAGCAGATTCGCACTTGCGGTGAAGGAGCGCAGAAGCGAAGGAGCCGGCCTTGGGGGAGAGCCACACCTGCGCGTAATCCTCCGCAGAAGCAGAGTCGCAGAAGCGGTAAAAGGACCGCAGGTGCGAAGGTCGGGGCTGGGTAGTTAGTTGTTTTAAGATGGGATTTGACCCATTTCTTTCATTCTCTCTTGGTTTGGGCCGATTCTTGGAGAGCTTCAAGTGGAGGTTTTCATCATCAAAGGGAATGTAAGTTATCCCCACCTATTGTGGGTTAAATACAATAATTGTATATGGATTCAAGCATGAAAATTTATAGAAATTTGGGATTTTGAAGAAAAACCTAGAAATTGGTATTTTTGGAATTTGACCCCGAAATTGGACATAGAATTGGGAATAGATCATATAATTGAATTCGTAGTGTTATGGGTAATGATTATCTTCAGAAATTTTCGAAAACCGGGCACGTGGGCTCGAGGGTGATTTTATCGACTTTTTGAGTGGAGTTGGAAATTGTTGTAAATTGAATTATAATGAGTATTAGAGTATATATTTATGGATTTGCACATTTATTGACTAGTTTGGAGCGATGGTCATCGGTTTCAGTTGTTGGAAAGGCATTGGAGCCGGGTATGGAATTTCAAAGTGAGGTAAATCTCTTTTCTAACCTTGTAAGAGGTAATTAACCCCATAGGCAAATTGATTTAATATGTGCTTCTATTTGTGGGGGCTACGTACGCACGAGGTGATGAGATTTCGTGTGTAGCTACTATTATGATTACGTTCGAGTAGTCTAGGACACAAATCATGTTATACTTGCGATGTTTGCGCCCTACTTGTTAGTTTAATTGCTTATATCATATTGAAACTTGATAAAGGAATTGTAAAAGGTTAGACTTCATTTTCTTGGCCGTTAATGAGAATTTGGTATTCCCTTGAAAAATTTCCCCTTAATAAATCTTGAATTGGTAGTTGTAAAAGTTTTTTCTCTTTTTATGGAGCGGGCCGAATGCCTCGGTAGCAGATAGATGCATCTATGGTTTGAATATTTATGTTGGATCAGGCCATACGATCTCGACATAATTTGCGCATGATAAATCTTTGGAATTAATAATAATTGATATTGTTTCATTGGCCTGGCATACAAAATGTTAAATGACGAGAATAAATTTGGAAAATTTTCTTATAATAAAAGAATTGTCCACTCACTTCTTGTTATTGAGTTTACAGCTGTTTCATACAATCCATGCTTAAGTATAATATCGGTATTTTATTGTTAGCCCATAGTAAGTGTCGGAGTCGACCCCTCATCACTACTTCTTCGAGGTTAGACTAGATACTTACTGGGTACGCGTTGATTTATGTACTCATACTACACTTGCTGCACATTTTTGTGCAGGTGCATATATGTCTAATAGACTTGTGGCCACAGAGGCGCGACTATTGCGGGGAATTAGGTGAGCCGCTCCCTACGTTACGAACTCGCAGCACACAGAGTCTCCATCAAAGTTATCTACCCTCTCCTGTCTAATTGTATTTCCAGACAGATGTTGTATTTTAATATATTTCCCAGTTGATGCTCATGTACTTGTGACATCGGGTGTTGGGGGTGATTATGGGCTATTCAGTATTGTAGTTGTGAAAATATTATCATTTACTTTGTAAATTCTATCTCTTACTATTTAATTGAAGGAAATTATGATTTCAAAAATATTGAAATGAGTAATTAAGTTAATCAATTATTGTTGGCTTGCCTGACAGCGGTGTTAGGCGCCATCACAACCTCTAATGGAATTTGGGTCGTGATAACTTGGTATCAGAGCGTTAGGTTCACTTAGGTCTCACGAGTAATGAGCAAGTCCGGTAGAGTCTTGCTGATCGTATTTCCTCACAGATGTTGTATTTTAATATATTTTCCAGTTGATGCTCATGTACTTATGATACCGGGTGTTGGGGGGTGATTATGGGCTATTCAGTATTGTAGTTGTGAACGAGAGGCTACGAGGCTGTTAGCAGCATTTCCCTTCTTGATTCCTTTATCATGCGGTTTTATTCCATTGAGGCTTGTGTCTTTATTTCCTTCCTACTCATTCTTATACAATATACGGAATCAAGGATTTTCAGTTGTACTACAGACGTGAAGCAGTATGTTTCTCCCTGCGCATTCAAACAAGTTATTACCGTCTTCTTGCAAAAGGAGGTTCTGTCATTTCAACTCAATATTGGTGATTCCTACGGTTTTGAGGCTATGCACGGTGTTGGTGTAATGGTAGGGTGCCTGTCTACGTGTCAAGCTAGTAAATAACTCGAAAGGAGGATTTCTCAGTGCATGATTTGAAAGTTCAGCATTTAATTCTAGTAAAGGAAAGGCGATTGGACTATGAATGTTCAGGTTCGGGTTGATGGAGTAACGACACTTGGTATTTTCGAGCGTGTGGAATTTTCATTGTGATGCGTTGTCATCTTCCTGGTTTGAATGCATTTTCGGTTTGTTGGTGCTATGGTTTTTTTGATTTTTGCCTTCGGGGCAGGGTGTTATGAAATGGTGCTTGAGCTGCGGTAGGCAGCGGTTTGAGATCAAATTAGTATTTCTAATATGACAGATCAAGAAAGATGATCTTCTAGGAAGCTTAAAACTGGTAGCAATTCATTAGCTCAGGTTGACAGAGATGGATTTTGATTTGATACAACACTGGGTAACGAAGAATGAGGAGGGACATGGGGAGGTATCTTACGGTGATCGAATTACTAGCAGGTCAAGTATGAGAAGCGAAAGTCGAAATGTTGTTTAAAGGACATGGTTTGTCCGAAGTAGGAGAGACAGAGTAGCATATGAATTCTGTGGTAGAATAACCACGTGCCTTGAGAGAGTGCTGAACGGTGTGGGAATCATGATGAAAGTTGATTTGGCATATGAATTATATTTAGAATAATGGTCATTTTATAGAGAGAGATTTAATATGGCAGGAAGAAGTTTGCTTGAAATTAGAAGGGGTGTGAAGATTCTATTATCGCTTTAGATGCAATATGACTTGAGATGGATGTTATTGTTGAACTCTCAGTTGATGTCAATAGGGAGTGAACGGACTTGTACGGCTGGTGGGCGAACATAGGCGCAGGAGGTTTATCGAATGCATGGTAGTTGCACCTAGTGCAGCGTCATTGGAAGACGTCGGCATGGAATTTTCACAAGTGGGTTGTCTCCTGTGAACAGGCTAGCGGTTGCGTGATGTTGTTGAAGCTGCTACAAAGGATTTTAAATTGTTGCCCGGTAAGAGGTCGAAATGAGATGGACGAATGATTCAAAATGTTCATGAAAAGCTTAGCAAAAGATTTCGAGAAATTTGGAGGTTAACGGCGCGGGATCATGGTAAATGAGGAGGGGGAATAGTTATGGGCTATACATTATGTGATGGTAGCTTAAAACTATGTGGGGGAGCCCCACCGTGTACGATTGGATCGCATGGTTATCTACTTGTGCGACTTCTAGCTATCGGTGCATTAGTGAACTATTTATGACTAAGAAAAGAAAACATCAGGAGCAATTCGAACAAGGAACTCGATGAAAGGGTGCTATACTTCGCCTTAGCGATTGATGTTACATTTCAGTTAATCGACGTAGACTCACGGATGAGATTATCTTGAGGTTAACGTATTTATGCTATTTATAACAAGCGATAAGTAACTGCCATAAAGGGTAAAGGATATAAAAATTAAAGAAAATGAGTTTCGTTGAAGGTTGTCGATTTGGGATAAAATACGGTCCGAGCTATAATACCCGATAGTTATGGACTAGTACCATACAAGGTACCATATTACCGCGATAGTATGATATATAAGGTATATTAAAAATGAGTAGAATTCTTAAATAATTTGAGACAATTCTTAATTATGCGGGTAATTGGTTAATTATCGGGTAACAGGACATTACCTAATTAACTAATAAGTTGGATAAAAATTTAAAATTTCTACCCCCACCCCCACGTGGCAGCAAGCCACATATTAGACAAATGACTCTTGGTCATTTATGATTAGGTGGTAACCTAATGCATTAATTTCAAGACACCTTTCATTCTAGGATATTAATTTCAACCTAATATATTCATTTCTAGGATTTTGAATACAAAGACTTAATGTCAGAATGTTAGCAACACTTCAAATTTGGAATACAACACTTCAATCAGATTCTAAACCTCACATTAGCAACATGATTCTTCAACCAATTCCTACACAAAAAAACATCCAACGAGAATTACTAGAACTTTAGCAACGTAAAATTTTGCGGTTCTAAAGGAGTACGGTGCAACCTTTTTCAAGAATATCATACGGATTTTTTCCTATTCCAGGTATGTTAAGGCTATCCCTTCTTTCTTTTTGGCATGATCCAAATTATATAGAAGAAATGAGCAAACGCACAATTTTCATTAACGACTCTATTCGTAGAAATACTAGGGGTCTCTGTGTTCTTGATTCCCCATGTGACATATTATTATATCTTCTGTTCATGGGTCTCAGAATAATACGTAGTTGATAAAATTTATCCGAAAGGAATATTGAGATTATTAGCATATTTTCATGCATGTCATTCATTTATATATGTACATTGACCCATGACCAGATGGCGTTATATACGCGTATTTATATATATATGTATATGGGATATGGGAAAAAGGTTACGGCGTTATATACGCACTACCACATGATCAGTTGGTATATGTTGATGGTTTTGCGCATAGTGGCCAGAGATGATATGATGGGATGCCCTTAGAGGCTTGATGATATGATGTATACCTATCCCTATGCAAGACACGACATTTATATGCACGTGCATGACATTATCAATGTTTCAGGATTTACAAAGTGATTTAGACTTATAATCAGAATTCTTTATTCCATGTTTCATCTATGTCTGTTATGTACTCATTTTTATCCTTACATACTCAGTACATTATTCGTACTGATACCCTATTCCCGGGGCCTGCGCTGCAGGTAGGAAAGCTGACGGTCCCCCTTCTTAGGATCCTTGATCAGCGAGAGTTGGCGTGCTCTACTTGATCCGGAGCTGCTTTTGATTTTGGTACGATATGCTTGTATACATATATAGGTATGACGTGGCTCAGTCCCGTGTTTGTACAGTTCTATTTCTATTAGAGGTATATAGATAGTTATGTATAGTCGAATAGTATGCGGCCTTGTCGGCTTCCAGGTTTGGGTATACAGTTGTCTATAGTAGCCTTGCTGGCTCGTCCCACTGTATTCTGCATGTATATGTATATATATCTTTTGGACAGGTTTTCCTCACGTATGTTATTCATGTTTATATCTTAAACGCATGTTTAAGGATGTTCGACATGAAGGATTCGAGGACCAGTCGCGGCCCACCGGTTTGGGTCGTGACAAAAGTGGTATCAGAGCAGTTCTATCCTAGGGTTGTCTACAGACCCTGCCCTCTCCAGGAGTGCTCCGAGGGGCACCAGCCCCAGTGCCTGCCCCTATATGTTCAGCCCCTCAGCCGGATGCATCGGGTCAGGTGATAAGAGATGCTATTCAGCTATTAACTCGATAAGTAATCGCACATACTCGTCGTCAGGAAGTAGGTATTGGTCATCGGATAGGTCCATCGGTGCGAGTGTTCGTGATTTCATTAATTTAGACACCCGGTATTCACGGGGGCAGATCTAAACGAGGACCCTCAGGTATTTATTGATAGAATGAAGAGGACGTTGAGGGTAATGAAGACCACTGCGACTAAGTCAGTTGAGCTAGCTTCCTATAGACTCCAAGATGTTGCAGTTAATTGGTACGAGTTATGGTAATTGTCCAGAGGTGAGGATGCCCCTCCAGCAGCATGGCATGAGTTTACAGAAGCTTTTCTTCGTCATTATCTGTCACCAGAGCTTAGATAGGCCATAGTTGATAGGTTCTTGACCCTTCGGCAGGGTAACATGATTGTTCGAGAATACAGTCTTCAGTTTAATTCTTTGGCTAGGTATGCTCCCACTATTGTATCTAAGATGGAGGATAGGGTTCACCAGTTCGTTACGGGGTTAGAGCTGCACTTGCTTAATGATTGTATGTCGGTCTCACTTCAGCCAGACATGGATATTTCTCATATTCAGACATACGCTCAGGGTATAGAGGAGCGTAAGTAGAAACAGAGGGCCGATCATGAGCATGATAGGGCCCAGAATAAGAGAGCGAGGCCTTCGAGTCCTTCTGGTGAGTTTCGAGGTGGTCAAAGACCACAATACTCGAGGTATCCAGCCAGCCATCGGCTAGCGCACCACCTCAATTTGGCGGTAAGAGATTTGATCGTTCCACATATTCAAGGGCTGGTCAGAATTTCAGGGCCTCAGGTTCTCAGTATAGGGGTAAGTCAAGTCAGATGGTCACTTGCCACGATGTGCTCAGTGTGGTAAGCAGCATACCGAGCAGTGCCGTATGGGGTTGAGTGTTTGTTATACTTGTGGTTATCCGGGCCACGTTATGAGGGATTGTACAATCAGAAGTGATGCAAGCATAGCTCAGCCAACGGGATCTGTAGCTGGTTCGTCATCATCAGTACGCCCTCCTAGGCAAGGTTCACAAGCACCGATGAGTCGTTGTAGAGGCAGAGGCGGAGCATCTAGCTTGAGCGGTCTTCAGAATAGCATTTATGCATTCGCAGGATGACAGGATCAGGAGTCATCGCCTGATGTTGTTATAGGTATATTATCAGTCTTATCATATGATGTATATGCACTGATTGACCCAGGTTCCACCGTATCATATGTTACTCCGTTGGTGGCTAGTAAGTTCGGAATAAAACCTGAATTGGTTAAACCTTTTGAGGTGTCTACACCTGTTGGGGACTTAGTGGTAGCTAATCGAGTATATAGGGGTTGTATAATAGTGGTTCATAGTCAATCTACCGTAGCAGACCTAATCGAGTTCGATACGTAAAATTTGATGTTATAATGGGTATGGATTGGTTGGCTTCTTGTTATGCCAACGTTGATTGTAGATCAAAGATACTCCGATTTCAATTTCCACGGGAGCCCGTTTTGGAGTGGAAAGGTAATACGGCATCGCCGAGAGGTAGCTTTATTTCCTATCTCAAGGTAAGGAAGATGATCAGAAAGGGATGTATTTATCACTTAGTTCGGGTTAGGGATGTGGAAGTAGAGTCACTAACCTTTCAGTCCATCCCTGTGGTTAATGAGTTTCCTGATGTTTTTCCTGATGAGCTTTCGGGTCTTCCGCTAGAGCGAGAAATTGAGTTTGCTATTGACCTACTACCAGCTACTCATCCAATATCTATTCCTCCCTATAGAATGGCCCCCGCAGAGCTGAAAGAGTTAAAGGAACAACTAAAGAACTTGCTTGAAAAAGTCTTTATCAGACCTAGTACATCACCGAGGGGAACACCTGTGTTATTTGTGAGGAAGAAAGATGGTTCCTTACGGATGTGTATTGATTATAGACAGTTGAATAAGGTGACAATCAAGAATAAGTACCTGCTCCCGAGGATTGATTATTTATTTGATTAGTTGCAAGGTGCCAAGTGTTTTTCAAAGATAGACTTGAGGTCCGTGTACCATCAGGTAAGGGTTAAGGATAAAGATATTCTGAAGACAGCATTCAGGACCAGATACAGGCACATTGAATTTCGTGTTATGTCATTCGGTTTGACCAATGCCCCAGCAATATTCATGAATTTGATGAACCGTGTGTTCAGGCCCTTTTTAGATCTGTTCGTAATTGTATTTATCGATGATATATTGGTGTATTCTCGTTCAGAGACTGAGCATGCAGATCATTTGCGTACTGTGCTCAGATTCTACAAAAAGGGAAGTTGTATGCAAAATTCTCTAAATGTGAATTCTGGTTGAACTCTGTAGCTTTCCTTGGGCATATCATTTCGAGTAAAGGTATCCGGGTTGGATACACAAAAGATTGAGGCAGTAAAGACTTGGCCTAGACCCACGACACATACGGAGGTTCGTAACTTTCTTGGTTTGGCAGGTTATTACAGGAGATTTTTAGAGGGATTTTCTTCCCTTTCAGCACCTTTGACAAAGTTGACTGAGAAGGGAGCAAAGTTTCAATGGACCGATGCTTGCGAACAGAGTTTCCTGGCATTGAAGGACAGATTGACTTCTGCACCGGTTGTAACGCTCCCAGAAGGGACCGATGGTTATGTTATCTATTGTGATGCTTCAGGCATTGGATTGGGTTGTGTACTGATGCAGCATGGTAAGGTTGTAGCTTATGCTTCTAGACAACTAAGAAAGCACGAGAAGAATTACCCGACCCATGACTTAGAGTTAGCCGCAGTAATTCATGCACTAAAGATGTGGAGGCACTACTTGTATGACATTCATGTTGATATCTATACGGATCATAAGAGCCTCCAGTATATCTTCAGGAAAAAGGAATTAAATTTACGTCAAAGGAGATGGTTGGAGCTACTTAAAGACTATGGCATTGATATTTTATACCATTCGGGGAAGGCGAACGTAGTAGCCGACGCCCTCAGACGTAGATCTATGGGTAGCATGTCATATTTACAGCCAGAAAAGAGGGGAATAGCCCATGAGATTCATCAGCTAGCTAGTCTTGGAGTTTGGTTACTGGACTCAAGTGATATTGTAATTACTATTTAGGATACGACAACATCCTCTTTAGTAACTGAAGTAAAGGAATGCCAGTACGAGGATCCTGTATCAGTTCAATATAGGGATACCACCCCTCAGAAGGAGAAGACACCGTTTGAAATTACAGAAGATTGTGTCCTCGGATATCGAGGACAATTATGTGTCCCTAATGTTACAGGGCTGCGTCGGCAAGTTATTGGAGAAACTCACTATTCTCGTTATTCTATCCATCCAGAAGAGACAAAGATGTATCATGTTATCAAGGAAGTATATTGGTGGGACGAAATGAAAAAGGATATAGCGGAGTTTGTTGCTCAGTGCCCTAACTGTCAGCAGGTCAAGATTGAGCATCAAAAACCCGGTAGATTATTGCAGGCTATGGAGATTCCGACTTGGAAATAGGAAGTAATCAATATGGATTAATAACAGAAGTCCAGAAAATATCTAGGAAGGATACTACAAAGGGTAAAGAGCAAATTGCTACTGCTAGTGTCACGACCCTAAATCCACGGTAGGTCGTGATGGCGCCTAACGCCGCCGTCATGCAAGCCAGCAATAATTAATCAATTTAATTACTCATTTTATTACTTTGAAATCATAATTTTTCCATTACTTAAATAGTATAAAATGGAATATAACGGGGTAAAATGTTAATAACCACGTGATATACAATGACAACAATAGTAGGAACCCCCAAAATCCGCTGTCACAAGTGCATGAGCATAAAATACAACATTTGTCTATAATACAAATGTGATAGAAAAATATAAATAACTCTAATGGAGACTTTGTAGGCTGCAGAGCGTAACATGGAATGCAACTCACTGTAAAGTCCCTGCAATAGCCGCGCAATTGTGCCCAAAAGACCTTCAGACATATATGTACCTGCAAAAAAAGTGCAGCAAGTGTAGCATGAGTACGTAAATCAACGCGTATCCAGTAAATAAACAAGTGCGAATCCGAGTAAATAAAAGAAAATAACAGGTGTATATACGTTTTACAGCTCTCTTCTCAAAGATATCTCAAACTCTCGGCTAGTAGTTACCTCCTCAATCAGAGTATATATAATATGGATCTTACCATATAGGTCGTCACAGTTCAATCGGGGGAGGCTCACAAATATGCTGGCTTCTTGCCAATTATTGCGCACAATTTCATAAGAATATTTTATAGAAATGCCGACGCGTACGGCCCGATCCATCATAATATTTCCGAACCATAGATACATCTATTTTATTGCTGAGGCGAACGGTCCGCTCCCATGAGAGTGTGGTACATAAATCCTACTGAGGCGTACGGCCCGATCCATCATAGTGTGCGCACTGCCAGTGGTCGAACATCCTGATCCCATTAGAATAGGAAGCTTTTTCGAGTCCTTGTCCCCACTCACGAGTAAACGTGTGAGTTATGTATATTAAGGGAAACCTTTCGGTGAAACGCAATACGTGGATGAATTTTGTTAGAGGATTACAATCATTTCGCGGCAAATTATGAAGCCCGTCGAATCTCTAGCATATCGTGTCTATCACTCTGCAGAATTCTAGTCTCAAGTCAGAACGTAAAATAAAGGAATTTAATAGGCAAGTGACAACTCAAATAGTATAGCTATAGCATGGTGGGAACCTAAGTCTACCCGGACATAACATGAATCTAGATACGCCCGGACTCTCATCACTTGGTGCGTACGTAGCCCCCGCAACAAGTAACACATAATAAATACATCACCTAGGGGTAGTTTCCCACTCACAGAGTGAGACAGGACACTTACCTTGCTTCGAAGTTCTATAACCGGCTCCAACGTCCCTTAAACACCTCAAACCAAAGCTCGTCGATCCAAAACTAGTCAAACAAGGTGCAAACCAATCAAAATATACTCCAATGCTCGTAATAATTTCCAACTCCATTCGAAAAGTCTATAAAATCAACCCTCGGGCCCACGTACCCGGATTCCGCAAATTTTCGAAGATAAATATTACCCATAATATTACTAACTCCATTATGTAATTTATTCCAAATTTCATATCCAATTTCGTGGTCTAAATCCAAAAATACCAATTTATAGGTTTTTCTTTAAAATCTCAAATTTCAACTAATTTCCGTGTTTAAATCTATACCTAACCATGTATTTAACTCACAACGTGAAAAAATCACTTACTTAGTTGATGGGTGACGAAGAAGTTCCTTCAAAATCACCCCAAGCTCGGCTCCCATGGAACATTTGAGATAAAGTGAGCCAAAATCCATTTTATTGCTAACTTATACACTGCCCAGGCGACCTTCTTCGCAAACGTGGCAAGTCTCTCGCGTTCGTGAAGCAATACCAGCTCCAACTCAAAAACCGCCTTTCGCGAACGCGAGTCACAGATCGCGAACACGATGCTTTACCAGGCGAACCTTCGCGAACGCAGTTCACCTTTTGCGAACGCGAAGGCTAAAATTCTCACCAGCACAGTTTTCGTTTTGCAAACGCGATGCCCCAATCGCGAACGCGTAACTTCACCTTCTTACCTTATGCGAACGCGAGGCCCCAGTCGCGAACGTGTAGCACAAACATCGGCAACCAACAGATCCTTCTTCACGAACGCGTGAACACCTTCACGTTCGGGTAGAACAAAACCAGACACCAGGCATCAGCAGTAGTAACTCAGCCAAACATGGTCCGAAACTAGGGGTGGCAAATAGGCGGGTTGGACTTAATTTGGGCGGGTCAAGATGGGCTGAAGCAATAAATGGGTCATTGCCCAACTCTGCCCAAAGTTTACTTGGGCTAAGATGAGTTGGGTCAAGATGGGCTAAACAATGAGTCATAACCCAACCCACCTAATTTGAATCATCTTTTGTACTATATTTTTGAGAAACTTAAAATATCAAGATGCTCTTCTTTAATTGCAAATGTTTTCACTCATGCTTTTCCAATTAGAGTTAATTTGTTGTACTTTCTGGATATAAAAGAAAAACTCAAAGCTGATTCAAAGTAATAAAGATATCCACTGTAAGCATTTCCTCATATATTTACAGCGTAATTCCTTTTCTGTTTCCTTCATCAATTGGTATAAAGAGATTTGGTTGCTTCTTTATATATCTCAGATAGAATTGTACTTTAATTTTTTACTTAGAAGTTAAGGATATTGAATTTAAATACAAATAAAACTTAATGTATTTACTATATTTTTAATTCTTTTTCTGTTTCTTTCATCAATTGGTATAAATTAGATACGATTGCTTCTTTATTTATCTTGTTACATTAGATAGAATTGTACTTTAATTTTTTATTTAGAAGTGAAGGACAAGTAGAATTTTATACATAGGAAGCACAAACTTATTTTAGGCAAATGTTTTAGAATTTGCTAAGAAACTATTAGTATGTTATAAAATAATCACTTATTTCCATAAAAGTTATGTAATGAAAACGTTCAGATATATAAAATTTGTGAACTAAAAAAACGGCCTAGAATAAGATTAGGATGAAAAAAGAGAAAACACAATTTATTGGTTAGTAGTTGTCCACATTTAAAAAGAGTACATAATCTCACTTACCAGTCCTGCTATGGGCAATTTGACGGGTCAGCTTTGGGCCATTTGACGGGCTAGCTTTGGGCTGATTTATTTAATGGGTTAGGATGGGTTCTGCCCAAATCAGTCCATCAGGAAAATTCTTTATGCCCAACCCATTAAATGCTGGGCGGGTTGTATGGGTTTGGGCCACTTTTGTCAGCCCTATTCGAAACCAGCTCGAAATACACCCGAGGCCCCTGGGACCCTGTCTAATCATACAAACCAGTCCCAATACATGACATGAACCTGCTCGAGGCCTCCAATCACATCAAACAGCGCTAAAATCACGAATCGCACCCCAATTCAAACTTAATGAACTTTAGAACTTCAAACTTCCACATTCGACGCCGATGCCTACAAAAGCAAGTCATAATTGACATTACAGACCTACTCTCGCTTCTGGAATCAGAATTCGACCCCGATATCAAAAAATTCACTCCCGGCCAAACTTCCCAAAATTCATCCAATTTTCAACTTTCGCCAATTGACGCCGAAACAACCTACGGACTTCCAAATCAATGTACAGATACGCTCCTAAGACCAAAATTACCATACAAAATTATTCCCAGGCTCGGAATCCCAAACGAACATCGGTAACATAAAAATCCACTTCAAACCAAACTTACGAAATTCTTAAACCTTCGAAAATGTTAACTTTCCATAATAAATGCCGAAATACTTCGGGTGATTGGATACTCAACCCGAACATACGCCCAAGTCCGAAATCATCATACGAACCCATTGGATCCTTCAAATCCCAATTCCGAGGTCGTTTACTCAAAAGTCATACCTTAGTAAATTCTTCCTATTTTAAGCTTCCGAAATTTGAATTCTATTTCCAAATCAATCTAGAACTTACCGAAATTTGATTCGGACCACAAGTACAAGTCATAATACCTGAAGTGAAGGTACTCAAGGCCTTAAACCGTCAAACGACGTGCTAGAGATCAAAACGACTGGTCGGATCGTTATATTCTCCCCCACCTAAATATATGTTCGTTCCCAAACGTGTTAAGGACTGCTCCGGAATTGTCCAAAATAACTGTTTAGCACTTCGTGCACCTACTCGTGCCACCACATTCCAGTTGAACACATTAGCTCGAGCCAGTGGAGGGGTCATCCGGTCGAGGAGGCGACTTGGGAGACCGAGCATGATATGTGCATTCGCTATCCTCATCTTTCACCATTTCGGGCATGTCTCTATGCTCGTTCGAGGACGAATGATTGTTTTAAGTGGGGGATGATGCAACGACCCGATCAATCATTTTGAGAGTAATAGCCCTGATCCCCTATTTACTACTTTCCCTATATCATTTTATGCTTATGTGACTTGCTGAGAGCATTTGTCATTGGTTTCGGAGTAAAATAGGACACTTAGTCCCTAAAACGAAAGTGTTACATTCTGTGTTTTCGTACGTTAAAGTTGCATCGTAAGTTAATCGACGTAAGCTCGGGAATGAGATTATTTTTGAGGTTATAGGTATTTAGGTTATTTATAACAAGTGATAATTGAGTGCCGTGAAGATTAGAGGGTAAACAAATCAAAGATTGAGTTTCGTTGAGTTTGTTAATTTGGGATAAAATATGGTCTATGCTATAATACCTCATATTTATGGACTAGTGCCATACAAGGTACCACATGACCATGATAGTAAGATATATAAAGTATATTAGTATTTAAATAAATTGTGTGCTAGAATTAATTATGTGAATAATTGATTAATTGTGGGAATAATGTGGTAGAATAAGGAAATAATTATGGTATTAAGTAGTATTAAGTGGATGAGGAACTTTAGTGGGCTCCCAAATGGCATTAATTTGGCCAAGGGTGGAACCAATGTGCATATATGAGTCATATCACTTAAAGTGCCTTGCTTACACGTGAAAATGCAAGACATATCCCTTAAGCCTTCATTTTATTCTTCTTTGGCAATTTGAGATATAGAAAGGATGTTCCAATCTTTCCTTCTATTGTTGGGGATTCTCTTACTTTAGAAACATAGCAAAAACATACAAAACATGATACTCCATATGTTCAGCAACATGAAATATGCCATGATCATAAGGAGTTCTTGGTTCTTCTTCAAAGATTTAGAAGGAGCAAAAATTATTCTTGGCAAGCTCAAGTAAAAGTGTTTGATAAATTCATCAAGTAAGGTATGTTAAGGCTATCTCTTATTTTCTTTTGGCGTGATCCCTAAAATATAAATAAAATGAGCAAACACACAACTTTCATAAATGCCTCTATTCATAGAAACACTAGGGGTGCCTATGTTCTTGATTCCCCATGTATTTTATTATTATATCTTTTGTTCTTGGGTCTCAGAAAAATATGTAGTTGATAAAATTTATCCAAAAATATACTGATTTTATGACATTTCGAGAGATCATATTGATTTACTTTTCATTACATTCATTTGTACATGTACATTAACCCGTGACCATATGGCGTTATATACTTGCTGCTGCTCCGGAGACTTCAAGGTATATCTGCTAGCGTTCGCAGACCTCGGAGTCCCCCTTCTTTCATGTTGTTCCTCCTTTATTTCTTCTAGTTACTGATGTATAGAAACAGTTAGACAAATTCTTAGAGCTTGTGACTTGTGATTACCCGATTTTGGGAATATTGTTATACTCGAGCTGTAGGTTACTTGTACTTGTCGAGCGGCATTTTTCCGTTATATAGTTATCTGTTGAAATTAGTGGTTGTTTCTATCTTTATTTTTTATTATTCTGCAATTGTTAGGCTTACCTAGTCGTAGAGACTAGCTGTCATCACGACATCATACGGAGGGAGATCTGGGTCGTGACATTATCTCATACGAAGTAATCTACGGAGGTGTGCTCCTTTTAATGTTGAGTGGAGAGTTTCTTTTCTACCAGGGGTGTACGTATTGAGATTTGAATTTGAATCTGGTTGAGAAAGTTGACTTGACTGTCAAGAGAAATAAATGCGAGTTTAGCAGAGGATTGAGGTATTTTATGGTTGGTGTTGCATGAGCTTGTGAAGATTTTAGTTGAATCTCACTGCAGTATCATGGCAGTAATACGGTATGGGTATTGTCAGTTATTGAATGTCATAATCTATGGCTTTGAGCCAAGTGGGGGAGCCTGCTATTGATGGTTTGATTTTATTGTTATATGTTAAATTTTAGTTTTGATCTGAGACATACTTGTGGATTAGTTATGACTTGCAGAGGTTGAGATCGAGGATGACTCGAGTAAGGAAATTTATGAATAAAGGTTATATTGCACTTTATGAGTATATGAAAATTATGGGATGAGTGAGTTATTATTTGTGAAGTATGTAGTGCGGACAGAATATGAATTTGATCAGTGGTATTAAAGCAGGGTTACTTCTTTGAGTGTTGTTGTGCTAATGGGGCATGTGTCTTTTGGCCCGTTTGGGCGGAGCAATTTAGATTTGATCAGAGTGGATGACTCTCAAGAAGGTTCTAAAGAGTTAAAGATTTTTATGTAAGCAATTGAGAATTTTCCGGGTTTGTATATCGCTAGAATCGGTTAGTTACATTGGAGGGTATCGGGACTTGCGGTAATTCTATATGACCATGGATTCTACATTCCAATATAAGAAAGGTAAAAGAATAATTTTAAGTTCACATAAGGTATTTTTAGAGTGGGTGTCTCGGTTGTGGTATTTGTGGGGGATAATTATGATGTGGTAAGACTTTACAGATTTTTTGGTGACTATTCTTGGGTTTGGTGACATGCGTGGCTTGGTCGAGTTAGAGGAATTCAGTTCAGATAGCTTGGTTATGTGCAATGGATTTTAAAGTGTTCTTGATGGTTTCTACCATGGTTTGAGATGGATATTTTCTACCGGTGTGGGGAACGTGTTGTGTATTGTGATTTTCACCTGGAATAAAGTAAATGGAAGATTTCTAACTAACCGGGTATGCAATTTGCCGGTGACTCAGAGATGAAAATGGGATTCTCGTGCTTTTCACATGATAGATGTGGTGTGTTGTGCGGGGTTAACTTTTACATACACAAGGTGGCAGTTCAATATTGAAGGAAGGTCCCAAAATTTGGACAACATGGTCAGTTTAAGATATTTAGATGAATGTTATAACTGCTCGATAATTCCTGAGAAGGGTGCGCATTTTAGAAGGCGCTTTATGTTTTGTCTTACGGATGTTCATCGGTATTGCGGTACCTACCTGGTTGATAGACTGCTGATATTCAAATTATTTCTATATGGCACAGAAAGAATTATGAAAGTAATCATCGTGGGATGATCGTGCATGAAAGATGTGTTAGTTATTCGAATGCTAGAGTTGGGATCAGTTATGATGATTCATGTGTCCTATGAATTTTGAGACTGGGAGTTCTCATAAGCATATTATTTCAGGGTTGCAACCAGTTTGAGGTGAGTATTTTATTTAAACTCAGTGGAGGCACTAGTTGCGATAATTATTTGTGATAGCCACGCACTATGAGGGTGCACATATGTGAGGTTTGAGCTCATGTGCGGGCATCGGGGCAAGTATTCATAGTAGGAAGAATGCTTAGGCTATGATATGCCTAGAGTTGACTGTTAAGCATAAATTTATAACGTTTCTCGTATTCGTACTTTTGTGGAGAACTATATGGGCTATACTTGAGGTTACAAAGAGCTTGAGAATAAGCGTTAACTTTTCGATTTTAGTTGTGATAGCAGACTTTGCACATTCCTTCACTATGGTGTGATATTTATACCAGTCCAGGAGCTTGAGAATCTTATTTCATTACCATATACATATGTACTTGTTTAATTGCTCTTGTATGATATGCTTGGACTGGAGGCCTGTGACCATGCCAGACGATTTGTATTAGTCGCACGTGAGATGTCCGTAAGGTGTGTGCGAATTTTATTTCTTTGATTATTTGTCTTATTTCATTGCTTTCCTTCCTCTACGATAAAAATTACTTGAGCAACGTATCTGAGGAATTGTGCACATGCACCTACGGTTATCCTCTTCACGAAATATGAGGAGTTGGTTGTAAATATTAGGTTGTGGTGGTGCTAGCTGAACTTGCAAAACAGTTCTCTTCTTTGAGATATTTTCCATTTTTGGGTGCACGGATTTCAGAGTTTTTGGCTTGAGATATATTTGTGTGGCGTGTATGTGGAATAGTTGTGTTTGATAATTTAAGGTCATCAGACCTAGAATGTGTACTATCGGATTTGATTATGGTATATTTGGGAGGATGATATCTAAAGTCAGCTTAGAAAGTGATTATGGTTCTGGTTGGGGTGAGAGAGCTCCATGACTAGTTAATCTGATAAGTGGTTATGAGATTCCGCGTGCTTCTTTCATTATCAGCAGTATACGAATGTTTTGGGAACGGGGTTTTGTTTGGTATGTGTTTAATACTAGTACCGGGTTGGTTTTGAGTAGTTACTGTAATCGAAAATGGTGTTGCGACTATGCGAGTTATGTAGTATGTTATGTGATTATATCTGGAGTTATGGTTGATACAACCTATTCGGAATTATACAGTGTGTAGAAATGAGATTCAGGTCTTCTATGAAATTTTGAATGTTGGAAATTGAATTCCAAGGTTTTATCGGCTAAAGTTGAATTAATGATTTTCAATTATGTTGTGTTATCAGGCCTACATTGAATAGGGTGACGAGGGATCACCACCGAGTATGTGCATGGTAGGGTGGAATAGTGATTTAAAGGCTTAGGAAAAACTCTTGGCATGTTCGAGGACGAACATATGTTTAAGTAGGGGAGAATGTAACGACCCAGACGATAATTTTGAGTATTACAGCCTCGTTCCCCCATTTACTGCTTATCCTATTTTCTATTATAATTTTGTGACTCGTCGGAGAGGGTTCAGAATGAATTGGAAAACTTAGTTTCAAGATTTAAAGCTTAAGTTGAAATAGTCGACCGGATGTTGAAATAGCTCCCTATGATAATTTTTAATACTATGCTCACACAGAATAATTATACTAATATATATATATATATATATATATTAGTATTCTGGGTGAACAGATAGTTTCCATTAATGAAAGACTAGACAGATTAATAATAGAAGTCCAGAAAATATCTAGAAAGGATACTACAAAGGTAAAGAGCAAATTGCTACAGCCAATATCCAACCACCTCCTGAGGTCAAAGACTTTAAAATAAAAAGTCTCTAGGATCTGGAGAATTTATTAGATAAAAAATTTGAAGGATTTAAAATTAGTCCTTTAAATTTAGAGCATTTATCTGATGAAGAGAGGAAGGTAAAACTCTCTAATGAGATTAATAAAATCTCAAAAAAGTTTGCTCGCAAACCGGTCCAAATGATATTTTATTATCCTAGGCCAACTCCTCAAGATGTACTGATAGAAGAGCCTGATGCTTGACATATTACCAAAAGTTATAATGGAACATAAATCTATGAATGGAACATAGATGGTTTTACTGACCGTCAAATTTATACCCAAGTACATAGAATTCTTATGTACAACACTATCTGTAAGGTTAATAAGAATTCAGAAAAGACCATTGCTGACATGATAGTAGTAGGGTTTACTGGCCAATTGAAAGGCTGGTGGAATAATTATTTAAGACCGGAACAATGCGCTGAAATTATGGGCTCCATAAAGGTAGAATATGGTCAGAATGTTCAAAACTTTGTCTATTCTTTAGTTCTTAATATTATAGAACATTTCTCTGTAAGACTGTTAGACAATAGTGAGACCTTAAGGACTATGCTCCAAAATCTTAGATGTAATACTTCAACAAATTTTAGATGGTATAAGGATGTTCTTTTATTCAGGGTAATGGAATTACCAGAGTGTAATAGCACTCACTGGAAATCTAAATTTATTGATGGACTCCCAACACTCTTTGTTGAAAGAGTTAGAAAACCTCTTCGTGGAACAACAATGAGTATATATTATAATAACTATTGCTATGGAAAGCTTATTAGTGTATGTACACAAGAAGGCTTAGCTCTATGTAATGAAATTAAGTTAAGCCATGAAATTAAGAAGCATTGTCTTAATGAAAGACAACAGTTAGGAGAATTCTGTGAACAATTTGCCATAGATATTCCAAAGAAATAAAAAGGGGACTCATAAACATAAGAAAGAGCCTTATAGGTATAAAAACAAGAATTGTCAGGACCCAGAATTTCAACCTTCGGGGCCGTGATGGCGCCTAACATTTCACTTGCTAGGCAAGCCAACGTTAGAGGATCTTTAAGCCAATTTTTAATCAATTCAATCAAGTAAAACTAATTAAGCCGAAAAGAAACTAAAATGGAATACAAATGACATAAAACCAATAATATCTAAGTACAACCCGGATCTGGAGTCACAAGTTCACAAGCTTCTAGAATCTATACAAAATAGGTTTTGAAATAAATACAACTGTATCGAATGAAAAGAACAGTAAATAGGGGAAATGAAAGGGGACTTCAATGTATGCGGACGCCAGCAGATCTACCTCGAGTCCCCAAATGCCAATCTGAGCTGGTACGCCTTATGGACAGTTGGGACCAATACCAAAATCTGTACAAGAAGTGAAAAGTGTAATATGAGTACAACCGACCCGATGTACTCCGTAACTGCCGAGCCTAACCTCGACGAGGTACTGACGAGACTATGATAGGACACCCACGTAAATAAACCTACACAGACGGAAATATATGTACAACATAAATACAAATAAAGACTTAACTATTGGGAGGGGACATGCGAAAGGGGTACAAGATACGATAACTAAAATAGGGAACGATAATAAGAAATAGTCAATAAACCTTTAACCAGCAAAATGAACAAACATAATGAATAAAATTGCACGACATCACCCTTTGTGCTTTTACTCTCAATCTCACCATAAAATGATAAATACAGCACGACATCACCCTTCGCGCTTTTACTCTCAAATTTCATCATGAACAATAGATACGGCACTACATCACCCTTCGTGCACTAACTCTCAAATATGGCACGGCATCACCCTTCGTGCGTTAACACTCAAATACGGCACGACATCACCCTTCGTGCATTAACACTCTCCCTTACCATGTAACAATGAACATATAACAACATGGAGATAGAATAAGCAAGATCAAGTCTTATGTCAACAATGGTTCCACTATACAAATATCTACTTTAGAAACAATGCTCAATTATCACAGATAGTACATAAGTGCGGAATGAACAATCAATTTAGTAATTAACTAGTCTAAGCATGGATGTTAAGATAAAGAAAGAAATAAATTACAAGGAACAAGTCCCACCCGCATGCTTTAACCCAACAACAACGCATAAGTACTTGTCACCTCACATATACGTTGTACCCCAAAATTTGAACAAATAGCACATAACAAACAAGTCCTAATCCCTCAAGTCAAGGTTAACCACGACACTTACCTCGCTCCTGAAGATCAACTCAATGCTCAACCACGGCTTTGCCTTTCAAACAAGCCTCCGAACCAACCAAATCTAGCAAATTAACAACCAAATGATTCAAAGTAAGCCTTAGAAACTACCGACGAATAAAAAAGGTTCAATTTAGGTCATTATTGGAAAAAGTCAACACCCGGGCCTGCTTGGCCCAAACCCGAAATTCGGACCAAAAGCCGATTATCCATTCACCCCTGAGCCCGGTTATGTAATTTGTTTCGAAATACGACCACAATTTGAGGTCTAAATTCCAATTTTACAAAAATCCCTAATTCTACCCAAACCCCCAATTTCCACCATGAAAATCCTAGATTTTAGGTTGAAATCTTATGAAATGAACTGGAAAATTGAAAGAAAATAGGTTAGAATCACTTACCAATGAATTGGGGAAGAAGGGCTCTTGGGAAAATTGGCTCTAGGGTTCTCTAGGTTTGAAATATTGAAAGAGTGAGAGAAATCCTGTCTAACTTAGCTTAAGTCGAGGGGCAGATGTCGCAATTGCGACCTGGGGTTCGCATTTGCGAACCCTGCAAATGCGAAAAACCCTTCGCAAATGCGAAGTTCTCACACCTCTGCCACCATCGCAATTGCAATGGTTTGTTCACATTTGCGATCATTTTGATCGCAAATGCAGACTCTGCCTTCCCCAGCCCACTTCACAATTGCTAACCATTGATGCCTAGCTACTCTTCGCAAATGCGAGGCAATAGCTCGTAAATGCGAACCCAACAAAGATTCTTCCATATCGCAAATGCGAATCCCGACCTCGCAATTGCGATGTATGAGGCCTGCACCAGAAATTGAAGAATACCAGCTATTTCCCAAGTTCAAATTCACTTCGTAGCCTATCTGAAACACACCCGAGCCCTCGGGTATCCAAACCAAATATGCACACAAGTCTAAAAACATCATACGAACTTACTCGCTTGATCAAATCACCAAAATAACACATAGAACTATGAATCGGTCACCAAATCAAATAAATTTTATAGAAAATTTAAGAACTTCTATTTTAACAACTGGACGTCTGCATCACGTCAAACCAACTCCGTTTTTTACCACATTTGACAGACAAGTGATAAATATAGTAATGAACCTATACCAAGTCTGGAACCAAAATACGGACCCGATATCATTAAGCCTTTAAACTTCCAAATTTCGACAAAAAGCGATAACTCGAGCTAGGGACCTCCGAATTCGATTTCGGGCATACGCCCAGGTCCCAAATCACGATACGGACCCATCAGGACCGTCAAAACACAGATTCGGGCTCGTTTGCTCTAAATGTTGACCGAAATCAACTCAAATGGATATTTAAGGAAAAATTGCATTTTTTATCAAATTTTAACATAAGAACCTTCAGGGAAAACAATCGGACTGGGCACAAAAATCGATGAAGGCTTAAGGAAGCTATTGGGGGCTTTGAAAAACAGAATTAAGGTTTAAAACTCTATATGACCTATCAGGTCATCATATTCTCTACCTCTAAAACAACCATTTGTCCTCGAACGGACATAGAAAAGTATATGGGCTGGTGAAAAGGTGTGGATATCTACTTCACATATCCGACTCGGACTCCCAAGTAGATGCTTCTAAGGGCTGACCTCTCCACGGCACTCGAACTGAAGGATAACTCTTAAACCTGAACTGTTGAACCTACCGGGGTAGAATAGCCATTGGCTCCTCCTCATAAGTCAAATCCTTGTCCAATTGGACAGAGATGAAGTCTAACACATTGGATGGATCACCGTGATACCTCCAGATCACTGACACATGGAACTCTGGATGGACTGCTGACAAATTAGGTGGCAATGCGAGCATATACGCCACCTCACCCACTCTCTCCAGAATCTCAAAGGGTATGATGTACCTAGGGCTCAACTTACCCTTCTTTCTGAACCTCATCACACCCTTCATGGGTGAAACCTGAAACAATACTCTCTCTCTGACCATGAATGCAACATCACGAACTCTACGGCTGGCATAACTCTTCTGCCTAGACTGAGCTGTGCGAAGTCGATCCTGAATGATCTTGACCTTATCCAAGACATCTTGTACCAAATCTGTACCCAACAACTGAGCCTCCCCTGGCTCGAACCATCCAACGGGCGATCGACATCGCCTCCTGTATAATGCCTCATAAGGAGCCATCTGAATGCTTGACTGGTAGTTGTTGTTGTAGGCACACTCCGCAAGTGGCAAGAACTGATCCCAAGAGCCCTCGGTCTCCTTGGCCATCTGTACCCTGATAGGGTGAGCGAGTCTATCAATAAACCTCCTCACCCTCTCTCTCTTAGTAGGAAGAAGAAGGAGAGCATGATGGGCTAGATCCACAAAACGATTCTCGTACTGAGTAACAGTCATACTCCCCTGCTGGAGACGCTCGAACTACCTGCGGTAATCCTCTCTCAAAGTGATAGGGAGAAACCTCTCTAGAAATAGCTGTGAGAACTGCTCCCAAGTAAGTGTAGGTGACCCAGCTAGTCTGGTCAACATATAATCTCTCCACCACCTCTTGGTGGAACCCGTCATCTGAAATATAGCAAAATCGACCCCATTGGTCCAAACTATACCCATGTTCCGGAGCACCTCATAGCAGTGGTTAAGATAATCCTGTGGGTCCTCAGAAGTTGCACCACTGAAGTGAACTGGGAAGAGCTTTGTGAACTTGTCTAATCTCAATAAGCCCTTAGAAGACATGGCAGGCCTATCACCGGCCTATACCGCAATAACTGGCTGAACTACCCCAAATGGCGGGGCTGTTGGAGACTGATACTGGGGAGACATCTACTCCAGAGTGTGAGTAGTGGGAGTCTGTGCTCCTCACCCAGCCTGAGACATGGCTGGTGCCACAGGAAATGCACCAACATGGGCCACACTCTCCATAAGGCCCACCAAACGGACTAGAGCGTCCTGAAGCACTGGGGTGGCGATGAACCCCTCCTGGACTTGAGCTGGTCCAACATGTACAGTCTGAGCTGGAACCTCCTCATCAAAATCTACCTGAGGCTCCATTGCTGGTGTTGGTGCTTGAGCTCTAGGCTAAGATCTGCCTCTGCCTCGGCCTCTGGCGCGACCTCGGCCTCGTCCTCTGGCGCGACCTCGGCCTCGTCCTCTGCCCCTAGTAGGAGCTGCTACTAGGGGCTCCAGCTGCTGTCCAGCTGAAGATATTGCATGTGTTTTCGCCATCTACTAGAAGACAAGAATAGAAGAGTTCAATCAGCAATGATAGATTAAAACCGCACGATAGAGAAGAATAGAAGTGAAATTTGTTCCTAAACATCATAAACTCTGGAAGATAAGTACAGACGTCTCCGTACCGATCCTTCAGACTTAATAAGCTTGCTCGTGACTCGTGAGACCTAAGTAACCTAGTGCTTTGATACCAACTTGTCAAGACCCGGAATTTCCACCTTCGGGGTTATGATGGCGCTTAACATTTCACTTGCTAGGTTAGCCAACGTTAGAGGATCTTTAAACCAATTTTTAATCAATTCAATCAAGCAAAACCAGTTAAGCCGAAAAGAAACTAAAATGGAATACAAATGACATAAAACCAATAATATCTAAGTACAACCCGGATCTGGAATCACAAGTTTACGAGCTTCTAGAATCTCTACAAAATAGGGTTTGAAATAAATATAACTGTCTCGAATGAAAAGAACAATAAATAGGTGAAATGAAAGGGGACTTCAAGGTCTGCGGACGCCAGTAGAGCAACCTCGTGTTTCTAAATGCCAATACGAACTGGTACGCCTCATGGACATCTAGGAGCAGTAACCAAAATCTGCACAAGAAGTGTAGAGTATAGTATGAGTACAACTGACCCGATGTACTCCGTAAGTGTCGAGCCTAACCTCAAGAGGTAGTGACGAGGCTATGACAGGACACCCACATAAATAAACCTGCACAGACGGAAATATATGTATAACATAACAACAAATAAAGAATTAACAAGTACTATTGGGAGGGGACATGCAATAGGGGTATAATATACGATAACTACAACAGGGAATGATAATAAGAAACTGTCAATAAACATTCAACCAACAAAATAAACAAACATAATGAATAAAACTGCACGGCATCACCCTTCGTGTTTTTACTCTCAACCTCACCATGAAACAGTAATAATGGCACAGTATCACCCTTCGTGCTTTTACTCTCAATCTCACCATAAAAAGATAAATACGGCACGGTATTACCTTTCGTGCTTTTACTCAAATTTCATCATGAACAATAGATATGACACTACATCACCCTTCGTGCACTAACTCTCAAATATCGCACGGCATCACCCTTCGTGCATTAATACTCAAATACGGCACGGCATCACCCTTCGTGCATTAACACTCTCCCTTACCATGTAAAAATTAACATATAACAACAGGGAGATAAAATAAGCAAGATCAAGTCCTATGTCAACAATGGTTCCACTATACCAATCTCTACTTCAGAAACAATGATCAATTATCACAGATAGTCCATAAGTGCGGAAAGAACAATCAATTTAGTAATTAACTAGTCTAAGTATGGATATTAAGATCAAAGAAAGAAATAAAATACAAAGAACAAGTCCCACCCACATGCTTTAACCCAAAAACAATGTATAAGTACTTGTCACATCACATATACGTTGTACCCCAACATTTGAACAAGTAGCACATAACAAACAACTCCTAATCCCTCAAGTCAAGGTTAACCACGACACTTACCTCGCTCCCAAAAATCAACTCAAAGCTCAACCACGGCTTTGCCTTTGAAACAAGCCTCTGAGCCAACCAAATCTAGCAAATCAACAATCAAATGAATCAAAGTATGCCTTAGGAACTACCCACGAATGAAAAAGGTTCAATTTAGGTCATTATTGAAAAAGGTCAACAAAAGTCAACTCCCGAGCTCGCTTGTCCCAAACCCGAAATTCGAACCAAAACCCGATTACCCATTAACACTCGAGCCCGGTTATGTAATTTGTTTCGAAATCTGACCTCAATTTGAGGTCTAAATTCCAATTTTACAAAAATTCCTAATTCTTCCCAAACCCCCAATTGCTACCTGGGTTCGCAATTGCGAACCCCGAAAATACGAAAACCCTTCGCAAATGCGAAGTTCTAACACATCTGCTGCCATCGCAATTGTGATGGTTTGTTCGCATTTGCGAAATTGAACTCTTCGCAATTGCGATCATTTTGATCGCAAATGCGGACACTGCCTTCCCCAGCCCACTTCGCAATTGCGAAGAAATTGGCCGCAATTGCGAAGCATTGATGCCTAGCTACTCTTCGCAAATGCGAGGAAATAGCTCGCAAATGTGAACCTGACAGGGATTCTGCCATGTCGCAAATGCGAAGACTGATTTCGCAATTGCGAGGTCTGAGGCCTGCACCAGAAACTGAAGAACACCAACTATTTTTCAAGTCCAAATTCACTCTGTAACCTATCCGAAACTCACCTGAGCCGTCGGGGCTCCAAACCAAATATGCATACAAGTCTAAAAACATCATACGAACTTGCTTGTCTGAATGAAATTTTCACGTCAAATCAACTCTGTTTCTCACCAGATTTGACAGACAAGTCATAAATACAGTAATGAACCTATACCGAGTGGGAACCAAAATACGGACACGGTATCAACAAAGCCAAACATTTGTCAAACCTTTAGATTCATTAAGCATTTAAACTTCAAAATTTCGACAAAAAGCAATAACTCGAGCTAGGGACCTCCGAATTCGATTAAAGGCATACGCCCATGTCCCAAATCACGATACGGACCTACCGGGACCGTCAAATAAGGATCTAGGTCTGTTTGCTCAAAATGTTGACCGAAGTCAACTCAAATAGATTTTTAGGCAAAATTTCAGTATTTATCAATTTTTAACATAAGAGCCTTCCGAAAAAATACCCGGACTATGCATGCAAATAGAAGAAGGCCTAAGGAAGCTATTGGGGGCTTTGAAATATAGTATTAAGGTTTAAAACTCTAGATGACCTATCGGGTCATCATAAAAAAGAAGATCTTTTAATAAGAGATTCGAGCGAAAAGATAAGAGAAGAAAGGTTTATAAGCATAGAAATGATTTTATAAAATCCAATACACATAATGCATGTTACAAATGTGGAAGAGTAGGTTATTATGCTAGATATTGCAAAGTCAAGGATAAGATTAAGGACCTTGACCTAGATGATAATATTAAGGATTCTTTATACAAGATTCTGTTAAATACTTCTCGAGCAAATTCACCAGAAAATAGTGATAGAGAAGATTCATCAACTGATGAGGATCTAAAGGTTCTACAAGAGGAAGAATACTTTCCTTCAGATGATGAATATGGACCATACAAATAGAATCAAGATCAGTGTTGTAATGGCAACACAAATAAGGAGTTTTTTAATATTTATTCTCAAATCAAGGACCTAGAAGTCAATGTCATGACTAATGATAGTTTATTAGAACTTCTCAGGGTGATTAAAGACCCATAATTAAGGTCCCAGATAATTGATCAGATGGACAAACAACAACAACAACATACCCAGTATTATCCTACACCATGGGATCAAATGGACAAATAATAACAAAAATAACATACCTAGTATTATTCCACACCGGGGGATCAGATGGACAAAATTCAGGATAAAATTCCTACAAGAACAGAGATTGAAGAAATTTCGTCTCAAAAGAGACCATATACAATGTTTGATATTAAAAGGATTTTGAGAGAAAAATTCCAGGTCATTGATAGGCCAACTACTGTTCAAAATTTAAAAAATGAGATTCAAAATCTAAAAGGAGAAATCTAGGACTTGAAGGCTTCTAATATAGCCTTAGACAAGAGAATTATTAGATTGATAAATTCTCATGTCTCTACAAGTCAAGATTTCAGTACTGATATTACTAAAGAAAGTTGTAATTATATTAATACTAGTACCTCTATGAATGAGGTAAAAGATGATTTTGTAGGAGCAGTTAATTTGGCTGATAATGAGTTTTTATAAGAACTCCTACTATTTACTACTCAAAATGTTTTAATAAAAGTTACTCTTTTAATAGATTATAATTTCAAAAAAGAGATTACTGTTTTATTTGATAGTGGTGTGGATTTAAACTGTATAAAGGAAGGAATAATACCTACAAGATATTTTTATAATACTACTCATAGATTAAGAAATGCTAGTGGTGATAATTTGAGTATTTCTTATAAATTGCCAAAAGCTTATATTTGCCAAGAAAAATTTTGTATACCTGAAACTTTTGTCTTGGTCAAAGATATATCTCATGAGATCATATTAGGAGTCCCATTTTTCCATCATATAATTCCTTTTACTAAGTGAGATACCAAAGGTTTTACAAGAACTTTTAATAGTAATGAAATTAGTTTTGATTTTATAACTCAACCATTTAAAAGATTTTTAAATGAAATAACTACGAATATCTTTGCAAAAAATAGATAAATTAATTTCTTAAAAAATGAAATTTGTAGTCTTACAATTGCAGAAGATTTGCAAAACCCAAAGCTTATAGAAAAAAATGATTTTTTGAAAAATCAGTTTTCATTACAAAATATGTGGTGACCATCCAAACCAATTTTGGAATAGAAAAAATCACATAGTTAGTCTTTCCTGTGAAAATGACTTTTCGAAAGATAAAATTCCTACTAAGGCGAGACCTTGCCAAATGAATTCAGAATGTTTTGAATTATGCAAAAAAGAACCCCACAAACATCTTTTCAAATGGGAGAAAAGGATAAGGTAATTTATTATACTACCTTTTCAATATTATTTGAGGATGATACTGGCAAAATTACTGCTAGGAATTTGAATACTATACTCACACAAAATAATTATACTAATATATATATTAGTATTCTGGGTGAATAGATAGTTTCCATTAATGAAAGACTAGACATATTAATAACAGAAGTCCAGAAAATATCTAGGAAGGATACTACAAAAAGTAAAGAGCAAATTGCTACTGCTAGTGTAACAACCCAAAATCCACGGTAGATCGTGATGGCGCCTAACGCCACCGTCAGGCAAGCCAGCAGTGATTATTAAATTAATTACTCAATTTATTACATTGAAATTATAAATTTTCCATTACTTAAATAGTATAAAAGGGAATATACCGGGGTAAAATGTTAATAACCACGTGATATACAATGACAAAAACAGTAGGAACCCCCAAAATTCGGTGTCACAAGTGCACGAGCAACAACTAGGGAATATAATAAAATTCAATATTTGTCTAGAATACAAATGTGACAGGAAAATATAAATAACTCTGATGGAGACTTTGTACGCTGCAGTGCATAACATGGAATGCAACTCACTGTAAATGTCACGACCCAAACAAATGTGTCGTGACGGGCACCCGGTGCCTTACTCAATCGAGCACCAACGTAACGTATCTTTCGTATCGTACTATCATAGGTAAATGAACCATAAAGGCTGTCATGAGATAAATAGAATAAAGCATGAGGGAATACTCAACATAGCATGACCCAACATGATATACCGACTTTTACATATGACGTACGGGCCTATAAGGCCGACACGATCCTTTATATACTCAAAACACAAGCCGACAAGGCCATACAAGTATCTATATACATGACATCTGTCTACAAGCTTTTAAGAATAGATAAATATCATAAAAGTCGGGACAAGGGCCCGCCATACCAATCAATACATGTCCAAATCATACTGACCAAATAGGAAACTCCGGAACAAATGGAGCGAACCAACACCTTCCGCTGAGCTGATAGCCTACTTGGAAGACTCTCAACCTGTCTATCAGGACATGCAGGCATGAAACGCAGCGTCCCCAGGCAAAAGGACATCAGTACAAATAGAGTATTGAGTATGTAAGGTACGAAAGCGGTATATAATAGACATGAAAGAAACATGGAGGAAAAGACTCAACCTGTAAGTCTGAATAGCTCTGTGAATCATGAAATATTTATAGTGTCATGCATATGCGTATAAATGTCATATCATGCATAGGTATATGCGTACATAACATCATCAGGCCTCTGATGGCATCCCGTCATATCATCTCGGCCACTGTGGTCAAAATCATCAATGTATACCAGCTAGTCAGGTGGTGGTGCGTATATAATGTCGTAACCTTTTCCCATATCCCATATACATATAATATACGAGTATATAACGACATCTGGTCATGGGTCAATGTATATGTATAAATTAATGCAATGCATAATGAAGTAAGCCAATTAAAACTCTAGGATAAACTTTATCAACTACGTATTGTTTTGAGACCCATGAATAAAAGATATAATAATAAGACACATAGGAAATCAAGAATATAGGCACCCCTAGTATTTCTATGAATAGAGATATTTCTGAAATTTGCACATTTTCTCGATTCGTTTGTATCATATGGACCATGCCAAAAGAAATAAAGGGATAGTCTTAACATACCTTACTTGACGAATTTATCAAACACTTTTACTTGAGCTTGCCAACAACAACTTTCGCTCCTTCTAAATCTTTGAAAAAGAACTAAGCTCTTATTATGATCATGATATAATTCGTGTTGTTGAACATATGGAGTATCATGTGTGTACGTTTTTGGCTATGTTCTAAAGTAAAAGAATTCCCAACAATAGAAGGAAAGATTTCAACATTCTTTCTATATCTTAAATTGCCAAAGAAGAATAACATGAAGGCTTAAGGGATATGCCTTGCACTTTCACGTGTAAACAAGTCACATAAAGTGCTATGACTTATCTAGGCACATTGGTTCCACCCTTGGCCAACTTAATGCCATGTGGCAGCCCACTAAAAATTTCTTATCCACTTAATCCTATTTAATACCATAATTATTCCCACAATGGAAGTATATTGTTGCCTTGTATTATCTAACTTAGTTGATATCTTTTATATAATGTTGTTTCCTATATTATCTATATATGGTGTTGCCATGTGTGGATAATTTAGATAAAGACACGTGGGTATATACTTGCACTAGTCACCTACTAAAATTAGACACCCATTCCATAACCTCACCTAATTTGCACACGTACCCACCCCTTTATTCTACCAAACCCTTATCTAGTTCCACTACTAGCAATATTTATCCTTTACTAATAATAATAAAGGTCATCCCCTATGTGGGACCTACAAAAATATGTTGTCTCCTTAACATTATCCAAACAATTTAACTAATTTACCATATAATTAATTTCTTAATCTCATTTTACTTAAATACTAATCACTTTTAACATACTAGAATATACTTTACTATCATGGTCATGTGGTATATTGTATAGTACTAATCAATAAATACGGGGTATAATAGCTCGGACCATATCTTATCCCAAAATATCAAACTTCGACGAAACTCATTTTCTTCAACTCGTTTACCCTCTGACCTTCACGACACATACTTATCACTTGTTATAAATAGCATAAATACTTATAACCTCAAAATTAATCTTGTCCTTGAACTGATGGCAATTATCTTACGACAAATCCAACATACAATACTACGGGGTGTAACGTCGGTGTAATACTGCAGAGTGTAACATCGATGTAACACTGTGAGGTGTAACATCGATGTAACACTGTGAGGTGTAATATCATTCCCCCCTTTGGAACATTCGTCCTCGAATGTTGATTGATGCACTTATCGGTCTCATAATCGGATAGCTCTTACGAATGGTTTTAATACTGTCCTTGCCCTTTAGGCAACTGTTCTGTGAATAAATCTAAAGTCCAGAGCATTCCCACCTTTAGGCCTTTTTTCTCACACCACGGCCTGTAGTCGAAATTCTTCCAATTTCGTAAATGTTGCTACCTTCTGTCATGCAGCATGTACGACTTTTTCCTTGTATGTGCGCCTATGCGACTCTTCCCTCCAGCTTTTAGCCAATCTCTAGGCCTCACTTTCTGAACATATACGGAACTTGACAAAATGTCCCTCTGGGCATCTATAGGTGTACTAAAGTTCTTTGCTCGGTACATTGTCGAACTTATGACTATTGCTATATCTTATTTCATAGCCTTGGTTATCTATCCTTATGGATTTACTACATTTAGGTAGGTCATACTATATCCTAACTCTTACTTCGATTTATTATTACCGAGGTCTACTACCCAACTCCAGGTTATTCTCTCGCTGCTTATCATATATCTATAAATCTAAGTCCTTTAATGCTTCCTCATTACTGTTCATCTTAAGGATGATAGCCTGATCTCATCTCATACTGTTGAACTTTTATCCATTTATTGTTGATTCACCTTAATGTTGATCTATAATCTACCACTGATAACTTGACCTCTTATGTAACACTACCGCTATGGCTCATGTCTCATCAGGGAACATCTGAAGTGATTAAACTGATCCACCTAGGGGCGATACTGTACTTCCATAATTGTATTTCATAGCATCCCAATATGATACACCTTGCTTGGGTATTTTAATCCAGTACAATTCATGAAATCCTTTTTTTTTTGGGGCAAATCATTACTCAATCGAAGGCCCAACCGTCATGCTTTATCTATCACAATTACACCCTTATTCTACTACCAGGGCAACATTCTATAACGACCCGGTCGGTCATTTTGAGTATTATAATCCTGTTTCCCCTTTTACTTCTCAAATTATACTTCACAGTTATTGTGTGAATTACCGGGGTAATTGGTTCGGGTCCAGTGAGGTTTTGGAAGGAATTGGAATACTTAGTTCCAAGGTTTAAAGCTTAAGTTAAAATAGTGACCGGATGCGGACATATGTGTAAATGACCTTGAGTTCGAATTTTGATGATTCCAATAGCTCCGTATGGTGATTTTGGACTTAGGAGCATGTCCAAAAAATTATTTGGAGGTCCGTAGTGGAATTTGGCTTGAATTGCCGAAAGTTAAATTTTTGGGAAGTTTGACCAGGGGTTTGACTTTTTGATATCAGGGTCGGAATCTGATTCTGGAAATTTGAATAGGTTTGTAATGTGAAATGTGGCTTGTGTGTAAAATTTGAGGTCAATCGGACGTGATTTGATAGGTTTCGACGTCGTTTGTAGAATTTGAAAATTTATTAGGCTTGAATTTGTGTGTAGTTCGTATTTTTGAGGTTGTTAGGTATGATTTGAGGCCTCGAGTAGGTCCGTGTTATGTTATGGAACTTATTGGTATGTTCGGATGGGGAACCGAGGGCCTCGGGTGAGTTTCGGATGGTTAACGGATTGATTTTTGAGTTTGGAAGACTGCTAGAACTGAAGCTTTGTGATGTAATCGCACCTGCGGAAAAGTAGTCGCAGGTGCGAGCTCGCAAGTGCGAGCAGGGGTGCGCTGAAGCGGGATGCGCAAGTGCGGAAGGTGCTTCGCAGGTTCTGAATCCCACCTGCGCGAGAAGGAGCGCAGATGCGGGCAAAGGGATGTGAGGCATTGGTCGCAGGTGCGAGGGAAAATTCCTCACCTGCGTGAGCATAGATGCGGACAGATGCGCGCAGAAGCCGAAACTGGGCAGGCGAGTGGAATCGGCAAATGCGACATTTTGCTCGCACAAGGGGATGCGCAGGTGCGCAAATCTTGTCCGCAGATGCGAAAATCGCTTGGGCAGAACCTTAAATTCGAGGGTTCGATATTTTCACCCATTTTTCGGATTTTGGAGCTCGGGTTAGGCGATTTTGGAGTGGAAATTTTGGTGTAAGATTATTGAATCTTCAAGAGAAATAGAAGGAAATTTCTATAATGTAACAAAATGAATTTTCAAGTTTGAATACCGATTTGGAGTCGGATTTGAGTGAAATTAATATGATTGAACTTGTAATTGGATGATTTGTAGTATTTTGTGAGTTTCGTCGGATTTCAAAACGTGGGTCCCACAGGTAATTTTTGGGGTGTAATTTTGGATTTTGTGGAAAATATTAGCATTTTGATATGGAATTAATTCCTATAAATTGTGTGAACAGAATCAAATTAATTGTGATAGATTCGAGTCGTTCGGGAGTTGATACAGGCATAATGGGATTTCTGAAGTATTGTTTAGCTTGCTTGACTTTGGATTCGGCTTGTTCGAGGTAAGTAACTCTTCTAATCTTGGAGTTGAGGGTATAAACTCTGAATATATGTATTTTTTGAATTGTTGGGAGGTGACGCACATGCTAGGTGACGGGCGTGTGGGCATGCACTATAGAAATTGTGACATAATTGTTTCTGTGGAATTTTATTGTTAAATAATCTTGACATTTTCCATGCGGTTTTATGTGTTAAAGAAATTAAGCTGAAAAGCATATTAAAAATCATGTTGAGACTACGTGCCAGTATTATTGGGACCCACAAAGGTCATATTGCTGTGAATTATTGTGTTAAATTGAAAATTCATACTCAATCGTATTCATTTCATTGCATATCATATCTCAGTCTCTGTTGTTATTTATTGTTACATCATATCATCATTTTTGGGCTATTTTTCATGACATTGTGAGCTCGAGAGACTGGAGAGAATGATGGTTGAGTGAGGCCGAAGGCCTGATTGTGAGGATGAGTGTGGATCGGGGCTGCCCGCCTGCAGCATACTTTATTATTATAGCACGTGAGTTGTCCGTGAAGATTATAGCGCTTGGGCTGAAGGAGCCCCTCCGGAGTCTGTACACACCCCCAGTGAGCACAAGTACCTACTGAGTACGAGTGTTGAGTGCCGAGTGCTGAGTGACTGGGAGGCATGAGTGATTGTGAGGTATACCCGAGTGGCAAGAGTGATTGTGAGGTATTCCCGAGTGGCATGAGTGACTGTGAGGTTTGCTCGAGGGGCTGTATATGAGTGATGTTCTGCCCGAGGGGCTGTTTATGATTTTATCACTGAGTTGCATCGCATTGGCATGCACACATGACATACATGCATAGAGATGTATTTTCCTCATGCTGTACAACATCACATCATTCCTGATTTCTCACACATTTTTACAGATGGACATAGTGATGCATTTGTTTTACACGGGTTATCCGGAAGGAAAATGAAACATCTTATTTATTATTGAAAAGATTTTTGGGAGAAATTATTGTTTTCAAACTATTCATATTTTTTTGGCAACTTCGGCAAATGATTTGGGTTTTCACTGATGTATTTGAAATGAAGAACTATTATTTTTGAAATCATGATTTGCCTGAGCATTTTATCTCTGAGTTACTTCTGGTATTATTTGCTTTATGTTATTGTGGACTATTGGTTGTGGATACGACATTGGTAGAAGCTCGTCACTACTTTCAACCTATGGCTATGTTTGTTACTTACTCAATATATGGGGTCGGTTGTACTAATACTATACTTCTGCACATTGCGTGTAGATATTGGCTGATGTTGTTGCTGTGCTCGATAGTTGCGGGACTTGAAGATGTACCTGCGTTCCTGTTGTAGCTGCATTTTGTTCACGGTAGCCTTAGATTTAT
Source organism: Nicotiana tomentosiformis (assembly GCF_000390325.3). Lineage (NCBI taxonomy): Eukaryota > Viridiplantae > Streptophyta > Magnoliopsida > Solanales > Solanaceae > Nicotiana > Nicotiana tomentosiformis. The sequence continues at coordinate 59,525,585 of NC_090822.1, forward strand.
AAAAGCTCTGTTTATGTATTATTCAAATAGACTATGTATTTATTTCATTTCTTCTTTATATACTCTATTCTTAGAAGCTCATGATTTGTACCATCAGTTCTTGGGGGATGTATAAGATTAAGATGTTTATTCACTTAAATTACTTTAATAATTATTATTGAAATTGGATAATTGAAAGTTGGCTTACCTAGCGGGTTGGGTTAGGTGCCATCTCGACTAGTTGGATTTTGGGTCATGACAAGGTGGTATCAGAGCACTAGGTTCACAGGTTCTACAAATCATGAGCAAGTGTCTAGTAGAGTCTTGCGGATCGGTGCGATGACGTCCATACTTATCTTCGAGAGGCTACAGGGCATTTAGGATATATACTTCCCATCTTTCTTTCCTTATAGTGCGAGATTGATTCAGCTTGAGACGTAACTCTTTGAATTCCTTCCACGTATTCGTATGCGCACATGAGCTCTCGGTATCAGTTGTGCATCGCCAGCTTGTGATTTTATGAACGAGGTTTATGATGTGTATTCTGTGTTTTGGTGATGGTCCAGTCTGGAGGACTTGAGGCCAGCTTTAGACCGCAACTTAGGCTCGGTAGCTTCAGTTGTAACCTGTACATTTAGACTCATATGTCCGATAATATCCCTATGAGTGGAAGTTGTAGCTCGATGAGCGGTGGAATGGCTTTGTGATGAGTATGATGTAAATGCGGTATGTATTAAGACAATTTGAATATGACGAAAAGTGTTTCCTTGAAATGTAAAGGAAAAACCATTGGGTGCTTCATTTTCAAATTGATGTGGCGTACAGTCTCCAGTATGAATGTTTTAAAGGATCTTTCACATTATTAAATTTTGGGGTAAAACTAAATTCTCACGTCTGGTTAATTATTTTGGACTCAGATAGACTAAGTAATTGCATAGTAATTGTGAATGCGAAAGGGTATAACAGATTGAGGCTAAGCAGGTGGATTATCCCCTGCGGAGTAATCTACGTGGGAGTATTCCTTATGATGTGAGTAGAGAGTTTCTTTTCTGCCGACGGGGTGTATGGGTGGAGGTTTGTATCTAAATTTGGTTGAGAAATTTGACTTGTGTGTTAAGAGGATGAATACGAGCTTAGCGGATGATTGAGGTATTTTTATGGTTGGCGTTGTATGAACTTGGAAAGAAGTTTCGTTGGACTGACTGTATCATTATGGCAGTAAGAGAGTATTGGTATTGTGAGTTATGGAATGTTTTAATCTATGGCTTTGAGCTAAGTGGGGGAGTCTGCTATTGACAATTTGATTTCATAGTTAGGTGCTTAATTTTAATTTTGGTCTGAGGCATACTTGTGGGTTAGCTATGACTTGCAAAAGTTGAGATCGAGGATGAATCAAATAAGGAAATTCCTGGTTAAGGATTATATTGCACGTATGAGTAAATGAAATTCGCGGGATGAGTGAGTTGTTATTGGTGAATGATGTAGTACGCACGGAGTATGAATTTGATAAGTGGTGTTAAAGTAGAGTTACTTCTTTGAGTGTTGTGGTGTTAATGGGGCACGTGTCTTTTGGCCCATTTGGGTGGTGCAATTAGATTTGAGCAAAGTGGGTGGCTCTCGAGAAAATTCCAGTGGGTTTGAGAATTATATATAGCAATTGAGAATGTTTTCGGACTTGTGTATGGATAAAATCTAAGATTTGCGTTTGATGGTGCCTGGACTTGCGAAATTTCTATATGACTATGGATTCTACATTTTTGTATAAGGAAGGTATTTCAAATTCACATAAGGTATTATCAGAGTGAGTGTTATAGTTGTGGTATTTTTGAAGGTGCTTAAGAAGAATACAGTTGCTTATGGGCCGTAGGGCATTGTGGTTCTATGCTAAGGTTTGTAGGGTGAGTTGTGGTTAAAGATCGTGGTATTTTAGCAAGAATAAGTATCAATCTAAAGACAGATTCAGAAGGGACTTGGAGAAAATAGGACCACTGGGTAGTAGGTTGGATTAGTATGGTAATGGATATGATCGGTTCTTTGGGTGCTTATGATGTGGGGATTTTCTACAGGTGCTTTGTGGCAATACACCTGGACTTGGCGACCTTCGTAGCTTGGTCGAGTTAGAGAAATTTAGTTTTAAGGGCTTGATTATGTGCAAAATGGATTCCAAAGTATTCTTGATGGTTTCTACCGGCGTGGAGAACGTGTTGTGAATTGTGATTTCCTCCTGGAAAGAAGCAAGAGAAAGGTTTCTAACTAAAATGGTATGTAAATTATTGGTAACTCAAAGTTGATAATAAGATTCTTGTGCTTTTAACATGATGGCAAGATAGATGTTATGTGTTGTACGAAAGCTAGATTTTCATCTACAAGGTGGCAGTACAGTCTTGAAGAGAAGGTAACGAATGTTGGACAACATGGACGATTTCAAATAACTAGATGAATACTATTACTACTTGGTGTTGTATGAGAAAGGGGCAGACTTCAGAAGGCGCATTGTATTTTGACTTACGTATGTATAAATTAGTATTGCGGTACTCACATGGTTGATAGACTGTTGATATTCAAATTTTGTCAAGTGGCACAGAAGAACTTTTAAAGTATTTCTCGTGGGATGATCGTGTATGAGAGAGGTGTTAGGCATTGGAGTGGTGGAGATAGAATCAAATATAGTGATTCGCGTGTTCTATGGATTTAGAGATTGGGAGTTCTCAGGAGCAGATTGTTTCATGGTTGTGGACTGTGAAGTTGTGTCCGGAGCTAGCCAGATGATAAAATGTGTTATGATTCAGTCATTATGGATTTTCGGAGGGATTGTTTTTCTATTTGTGGGTAACCCGAGTTGATTTGGGGGTCCATAGGTAGGCCCAATTAAGATGTGTATTCTACATCGAACCGGAATGGTTGGCTCCATACTACTATTATTGAGGGATGTGTCATTCGGTTGATGTTGAATTTATTCATGTTCTCAAATGATCTGTGAGTTACTCCTTTATGCTACGAGGAGTTATGATTCATTAGTTATGTGCACAAATGGTGCGGTTTAATTTGAGCTTTTTAGGAAAATTTGAGTGTGATGAGTACTTGGGTATTGCATGATCGATAGCGTAATGGTTATATCCTTTCAGGTTTTGTGCGGTATTTTTGTCATTTGCCTCTCCGTTATTATTAATTTGGAGCAGGGTGGCTCGGAGTATATAACATGAACCTCGTATTAGAATTGGGTGATGGTTCTACGGTGTATGATGAATTTTCAGCATTTCGTTGTGGAGGTACTTGTTAATCTAGTTGGGCAGTTATCTCATTTGAGTCATTTTTCGTGACTGGGTACATTTGAATTGTTGCGTATTGGTACACGGATGACACGAGTTGTGGCTCTGAGTTGTATTGGTAAGGCATGTCTGTAAAATAGTTGTGTTTAGTAATATAAGGTCATTGGACCTTGAATGGGTACTATCAGGTTTGATTTTGATATATTCGGAAATATAATATTGAAAGTCGGCTCAGAAAGGGATTATGGTTCTGGTTGGGGCGAGAGGGCTCCGTCACTTGTTGATCTGATAAGTGGTCATGAAATTTCGTGTGTTTCTTCTGGTGTAATCGCGCCTGCAGAAAAGTAGTCGCAGGTGCGAGCTCGCAAGTGCGAGCAGGGGTGCGCTGAAGTGAGATGCGCAGGTGCGGAAGGTGCTTCGTAGGTGCGGAATTGCACCTGCACGAGAAGGAGCGCATATGCGGGCAGAGGGCTGTGAGGCATTGGTCGCAGGTGCGAGGGAAAATTCCGCACCTGCGTGAGCGCAGATGCGGAGGGATGTCACAGAAGCGAAAATTGGGCAAGCGAGTGGAGTCTGCAAATGCGACGTTTTGCTCGCACAAGCAGAAGCGCGGGTTTGCAAATCTTGTCCGCAGATGCGAAAATCGCTGGGGCAGAACCTTAAATTCGAGGGTTCGACATTTTCACCCATTTTTCGGATTTTGGAGCTCGGATTGGTCGATTTCAGAGAGAAAATTTTCCACACAACTTGGGGTAAGTGTTCTTAACTTCCCTCTGATTATATTCCATGAATTAATCTTCATTTTTAGTGTAAGATTATTGAATCTTCAAGAGAAATAGAAGGAAATTTCTATAATGTCACAAAATAAATTTTTCAAGTTTGAATACCGATTTGGAGTCGGATTTGAGTGAAATTAGTATGATTGAACTTGTAATTGGATGGATTGTCGTATTTTGTGAGTTTCTTTAGATTTCGAGATGTGGGTCCCACGGGTGATTTTTGGGGCGTAATTTCAGATTTTGTGGAAAACATTAGTATTTTGATATGGAATTAATTCCTATATATTGTGTGGACTGAATCAAATTAATTATGGTAGATTCGAGTCGTTCGGGAGTTGATACGCACATAATGGGATTTCTGGAGCATTGTTTAGCTTGCTTGACTTTGGATTCGGCTTGTTCGAAGTAAGTAACTCTTTTAATCTTGGAGTTGAGGGTATGAACCCTGAATATATGTATTTTGTGAATTGTTGGGAGGTGACGCACATGCTAGGTTACGGGCGTGTGAGCGTGCACTATAGAAATTGTGACATAATTGTTTCTGTGAAATTTTATTGTTAAATAATCTTGACATTTTTCATGCGGTTTTATGTGTTAAAGAAATTAAACTGAAAAGCATATTAAAAATCATGTTGAGACTACGTGCCAGTATTATTGGGACCCACATAGGTCATATTGCTGTGAATTATTGTGTTAAATTGAAAATTCATACTCAGTCGTATTCATTTCATTGCATATCATATCTCAGTCTCTGTTGTTATTTATTGGTACATCATATCATCATTTTTGGGCTATTTTTCTCCAAACTTGATAACAAAAAACTCATGATACTGCACGAAAATGGGAGTGTCCTTTTTTTCTTCGTTCTTGGAGCCAAATTATGGTAATGAAAAGTTTTGCAGAAAATAGAAGTAGCTACACAACAGAACAAAAATGAATGGACCAGCATACGAGTCCATCGTTGTTTTCTTCCCATCCAAAAATCAAACCAACATATACCATTAAGAGAATGTGTCATATCCATCATGAGAGTTTCAATTCTTTTGAAGGTTTTCTATGATGGCTAAAAAAACGATGTGCAAGTTTATGTTGTAGCATTGCAGATTTTGATTCAAGTCTGTCCTGCGGCTGATACACCAGAAACAGGATCTGAAGTGCTTATCTGAACTAGGCAGATGAGATGATAAAGAAATGGCAACGAAACACAGAAGCAAATGCTCTGAATAAATTTCTTTTTCAGAATATAAAACTTCTTTTCTCATAAAAGGATGAAAAAATATGAAAAATACCGTTGATATGCTTAGGCAGAACGCCCACGATATTCATTATGTTTCTAAATACCACAAAATAATCTGGGGATACACCCTTTTAAACAAATGTACTAGGCCAAATGAGTATATCATAACTCACAGGCTGTAGCCAAAATACTACTATGAAGACGGCAAAACCTCAAGCATTTCTTTACTGCCAGATTTCGGTAGCAAGAGCTAGTATATTCTCTCCACAAAATAGAGCTTTCATCTCTCTGAAGAGCTGCTTCTTGGGAAATCTCAGTGACATTGCAGCATTCATGGTCATTTTTTCACTAGGGATAACATGTGCTGTGCCTAGTTTCTCTGCAGCAGCTAGTAATACAACTCATTGCTGATCAGCCAATTATATAAATAAAATGAACCTTTACCTGATGAAATAAGTATACAAGGCACCAACAACAACAACATACCCAGTATTATCCCACACCGTGCGGTTTGGGGAGGTTAGTGTATATGCAAACCTTACCCCTACCTTGTGAGGATAGGGAGGTTGTTTCCAATAGACCATCCGCTCAGGAAATATACAAGGCACCACTAACTCTTAAAAACACCAAAAGTATAAAGATAAATGAAAACTCCACAACCTACATGACACGAACATTCATTGTAATGGATTTTGAGTCGCTATTTGTGCGATCAATTTGGAAGATGCAAACATCTCCTACTTTTAGCTTGTTGCTTGAAAAGAAGTCACGCCAGCCTGTTGTCATAATGACATATAAAGTCTTCCCACCAGGGCAAATTCTTAGACTCACAGGACATGATATACCCGATGGACCTATTAATGTTATGGTTGTATTCTGAAGGAGTGCATTTGAATGACAAAATTCCGTGGGTATATGCTGTCATAAGAGCATATTAGGAAAAGATAATATAGGATATATTTAGAAAAAAATTCATTGTTTGTCCTGTTATAGGTTCAGATAAAGGAAAAGAAGAGTTGAAAGCTCACCAAATAAGGAGAACGTTTTCTGACGTTATATTCTTTTATTCTTGCCGTAAACTCAGAACTTCCTTTCACGTATTGGTGGATCAGTACATCTCCCTCGGGTTTCCTTTTCTCTACAGAAGTGAGAAAGAGAGCATTAAACCCAAAACGGAATGTACATAAGAAGAAAATCCACTCCTCTAGATTACCTTCCTTTCCATTCAACTAAATTACTCATCATAGATGTGGCTTTAGCAATGTTATTAAAGATCAAACCTTTCTTATTCCAAATCCAATTCTTGATTGCCATAATAGTACTACAACAATCATACCAAGCTAAAGTATACTTCACAACAGTAATCGTGCTAAACAAGACGAATCAGGAAATTAGTGTAGGTTGTCTCAACAGCATATGTCATCCCCTACAACTACTACAAGCATGTTGTCTTGTTCATAACAGACATGTCCCTCAATTAGACGACATATCTGTTCATATAACACATGTTTTAACTAAAATTTTGACAACTAGTTCCAGTTACTTTAACTACTACTACTACTACTACTACTACTACTATAGTTGTCTATACCTAAATACAGATTTTGAACATCAGCTTCAGCTGTAGAAAATCCAAGCAAAAGAATCAAGAAGGCGACTAAGGTGTCTGGTTGGTGTCAAATTTATTACCACAATTGATTAATATTAATATGAGGAATACACTTTCTGTGTTTTACAGATCAATATAGGAAAATTAACAATCTAGGAAACTTACCTATTCTGCACTCTGGAGATTTCACTTGGGAAGGTACTTGTTGTTTACCATCTTCCAACATCAAAAACTTTTTGTCACAACCAGTAGAATCAAGAAGGCTAACACTGAAATTCATATTACCCAAGTGCTCAAACACAGCAAAGTCTCCAATTTTTAGGTTATAATTTTGCACAAATTGTTCCCAACCCTTATCAAACCACATAACGCCATTCTTCGATCGACCAATTTCTACATTCCATGTACCCTTTCCATGTTTTAAAGTCCCTTTTTCTGATTTTTCCCCTTTTAGCTTCAGACAAAAAGCTGGTGGAATTGTCTGGTGAATTGAAAAAAAAAAAAAAAATAAACGAATAGAAGTTAGAGAAACAAAGTCTTGGACCCACCATTGGTTAGAAAAACTGATACTACCTAAAAACACCATTCAAAAGAAAATTGGGTAAAAGGGTCGAGATTATTTAAGGGGAAAAATAAAAAGAAACAGAATCTTACAAGTTTTGCATGGAAACCGGGCACCATGACTTTGAAGAAACGTCTGCTAATCGGAAGTTCGTTTTCCATTGTAGAAGGAGAAGAAGATGAAGATGGCAGTGGGACTGTTAGGTTTTGAGAATAATTTTGACAGATGATATATTCGTCGGAAAGATTTTTTATCAAACACAAGTGCTCCTATATAATAGAGGAGGTGGATTACCATAATCTAACAGTTTCAGGTTTTGCACAAGGGTTTCTTTTAAATTTCGAAATAAGCAAATTTTGTTCTCCCTCTCTCGTATTTGTTGTCCTCGAGAACCGTTAATATTAAGCTTATATTTATGGGTAATGGGGTCATATTTTTCAGACAATAATAATATTGTTTACTATTATGGAAATACTAGTAGTAGTATTAGTTAATTAATTCGCACAAGCTATCAGATATTTCTTTTTGTAAATTTAATTAGGATAATTGTAGAGATCTCATTTAGATTTGCCTTCAGAATACTAGCTTCTCATGAGGCTTGAAATAAGACCTCCACCTCTCTTATTTTAATTTTCTGTAACAAGTATTTTAGTCTGTGTGATGATTCTAAATATTATTTTTAAATTTAATAATTAATTTTGTGTTCTAAAACCTCAAAAAGCACTATTTATCACTCCTCGACTTACGTGCGCAGTCCGTAAAATTTTCCGAAAAGTTTTTATGTGAAAAATGAATTAAAATGTGAAATAGAGCCTTAAAACTCAATTGAGTTGACTTTGGTCAACATTTTGAGCAAACAGACTCGGATCAGTGTTTTGACAGTTCCGGTAGGTCCGTATCGTGATTTGGGACTCGAGCGTATGCCCGAAATTTAAGATTTGAAGGTCCATTTGACATCGGAATTTGATAAATTTTGTATGGTTGGACTCGTCTCGGAATGGGTGTTCGGATTTCGTAAGTTTTTCCGAGATTTGAGACGTGGGCCCCACTACCAATTTTTAAAGTGAATTTCAGATTTTTATCCGGAAAATTAGTAAATTCATACGGAATTAATTCCTACGATTTGTATTGAGTATATTGAATTGTTGGTGAATAGATTTGAATCTTTTTGGAGTCAAATTTAAAAGGAAAAGTTGTGGTCGAATACTTGATTGAAATTGCAAAGCGAGGTAAGTGTTGTGGTTAACCTTGACTTGAGGGAATAGAATCCTTAAATTATTTGTTATGTGAAATACATGTGAACGACGTATAGGCGAGGTGACGAGTGTCTATACGTCGTCAAATTAATTGTTTGCATAATTATTTGAAAATATTAAATTTGTTTTAATACACGAATTAATTATTAAAATAATTATTTCTCTCCTATTCTTTGTCAAATATTAATTCTTGAATTCCTGTAATAATTGCTACATGCTTATTTGAATTATGTGCATTAATTGCTACTTGACATTTAGCATATTAAACATTAAATTATCTATTTTCTCCCTGATTTCCATAATAAATTATTATTTATCATTGTTTGTTTCACAATTAAATCATAATTATTCTATGCTTGTTGTCTTAAAATTTTATATTAATTATTGTATTTATTGGGGCAATTTCTTCTATGAGAATTGGTAAATGAATATATTGGAGTAGCGGGTTGCACACCGCAACAGAATTGATTGAAATGAATATATTCGAGGATCGGGTTGCACGCCGCAACAGACTTATTAAAAATTTCATATTGGAGGATCGGTTTGCACGCCGCAATAGACTTATTAAAAAGCCCATATTGGGGGATCAGGTTGCACGCCGCAACAGACTTAATTAAAAGTCTATATTACACTTGATTAAATAAATATATTGGAGAATTGTAAATGAATATATTTTGGAAACGGGTTGCATGCTGCAGTAGAAATTGATTGAAATAATAATTGATCATGGCTGCTGAGTTAGCCTCAACTATTAAAAATGAGTTACCTGATTTATTTCTATTATTGTTATTTTTACTAATATTGCGTACAGGTTAATGTAAGTGACCTACCTTAGCCTCGTCACTACTTCGTCGAGGTTAGACTCAGCACTTACCAGTACATGGGGTCGGTTGTACTGATACTACAATCTGCACTTCTTGTGCAGATTTCGGAGTTGGTCCCAACGGCGTACCATAGACTTGCTCGAATTTCAGCTACCAGAGGAGACTTGAGATATGACTGCACGGCGTCCACAGTTCTGAAGTCCCCGTCTACTTTACTTTAGCTGTGTGTTTGTTTCCAGATAGCTTTATTTTATTCAGACCTTTATTTGTATTATTCTAGAAGCTCGTGCTCTTGTGACACCAATTCTGGGATGGTCTTTAGACACCGTTATTTTTATGGATTATTTACTACATTTCAGACCTTACTTCCGCATTTGTTTCTTTGTTATTAATAAATTTTAAAATTTTGTTTAAAAATGGCTAATATTATTCTAACGTTGGATTGCCTAGCAAGTGAAATGCTAGGCGCCATCACGGTCCGAATGTGGAAATTTCGGGTCGTTACAGTTGGTATCAGAGCACTAGATTACATAGGTCTCACGAGTCACGAGCAAGCTTAGTAGAGTCTGAAAGATCGGTATGGAGATTTCTGTACTTATCTCTCAGAGGCTATGAAGTTTAGGAACAATATCACTTCTTTCTTATTCTGTCATGTGATTTTATTCTATCATCGATGATTGAACCATTCTACTCTTATTCTCTTGCATATGGTGAGAACACATAATACCTCTACCGATGGACAGGGACCAGAACCCCCGGTGGCAACTATGGCAAGGAGTAGAGGTCGAGGTTGAGGTTGTGCTAGAGGTCGATGGAGGTAGAGCTCAGTCCAGAGCTCGAGCTGCACCTATTGTAGAACCTCAAGTAGATCTTCAGGAGAAAGTTCCAGTTCAGAATGTACCAGTTGGACCAGTTCAAGTCCCGGAAGGATTCATAGCTACTCCAGTGCTTCAGGACGCTCTAGTTCGGTTGGTGAGTCTTTTGGAGGGCGTGGCCCAGAATTGTACATTTCCAGTGGCGCCAGCTGTCTCACAGGCTGGGGGAGGAGCACAAACTCCCACTACTCCCTCTCCAGAGCAAATAGCTCCCCAGAATCAGGCTCCAGCAACCCCGCCAGTTGGGGTAGTTCAGTCAGTTATTGCGGCACAGACCGGTGATAGGCCCGCCATGTCTTTTGAGGCCTTATTGAGACTGGATAAGTTTAGCAAGCTCTTTCCAGTTCACTTCAGTGGTACACCTTCTGAGGACCTATAGGAGTATCTAGAACGCTGCCATGAGGTGCTGCGGAACATAGGTATAGTTGAGACCAATGGGGGTGATTTTGCTGTATTTCAGATGATGGGTTCCGCCAGGAGGTGGTGGAGGGATTATACATTGACTAGACCAGTTAGATCGCCTGCACTTACCTGGGAGCAGTTCTCTCATCTATTTCTGGAGAAGTTCCTTCCTATCACACTGAGGGAGGATTACCGAAAGCAATTTGAGCGTCTACAGTAGGGCAGTATGACTGTTACTCCGTATGAGTCCCGTTTTGTGGATTTGGCCCGTCATGCTCTCCTTTTACTACCTATTGAGGGAGAGAGAGTGAGGAGGTTTATTAAGGGACTCACTCACCCTATCAGGCTTCAGATGGCCAAGGAGACCAGAAGTGAGATTTCTTTTTAGGCGGCTGCTAATGTCGCGAGGAGGATCGAGATGGTTCTTGCACAGGAGAGAGGGCAGAGGTTTGATAAGAGGCCTCGTCAGTTTGGTGGTTTCGATGACGCCTCGTCTGGAGGCAGGGGTAATTTTGGTAGGGGTCATCCTCCCAGACCGTTTCATTCAGCACTTCATGCATCTCCTGATGCTTCAGGGAGTCATGATCCTATTATGCATTACTCTGGGCAGCCAGCATTTAGTGCACATTCAGCATCTATCAGTGCACCACCACTCCAGAGTTACTACAACGGTTATTCGACCCATTTGGGTCAGCTTCAGCTTCAGCAGCAACGGCATCAGGATGGGTGTTATGAATGTGGGAACATTGGTCACATCAGGAGGTATTGCCCTAGATTGGCGAGTAACAGATGTCGACAGGATTCTCGTGCCATCATACCGGCATAAGTTGTTTCACCGCCTACTCAACCAGCTAGAGGTAGGGGTTAGGCAGCTAGAGGTGGAGGTCAGCCATTAGAGGTGGAGGTCAGACCGTTATAGGTGGAGGCCAGCTAGTTAGAGGCCGTCCTAGAGACGCAATTCAGAGTGATGGGGCTCAGCCCCGATTTTATGCTTTTCCAGCTAGGCCTGAGGCCGAGTCATCTGATACTGTGATCACAGGTATTATTCCAGTTTACCATAGAGATGCTTCAATTCTATTTGATTCAGGATCTACTTATTCCTATGTGTCCTCCTATTTTGCTTCATATTTGGTTGTGCCTTGTGATTCTCTAGGTGCTTCTGTGTCTGTATCTACACCGGTGAGAGACTCTGTGGTAGTAGATCATGTCTATCGTTCGTGTGTGGTTACTATTGGTAGTCTTGAGACTAGTGTGGATCTTCTACTTCTTGATATGGTAGATTTTGATGTCATCTTGGGAATGGATTGGCTGTCACCTTATCATGATATATTGGATTGTCATGCTAAGACAGTGACCCTAGCCATGCCGGGGTTACCTCGGTTAGAATGGAAAGGAACTCCTGGCCATTTTGCCAGCAGGGTTATTTCTTATATGAAAGCTCAGCGTATGGTAGAGAAAGGGTGTCTAGCCTATTTGGCTTATATTCACGCTCCTAGTGCAGATGTTCTTTCTATAGACTCAGTACCAGTTGTTCGTGAATTTTCAGAAGTATTTCCTGTAGATTTGCCGGGGATGCCACCCGACAGAGATATTGACTTTTGTATTGATTTGGCTCCGGACGGTCAGCCCATTTTTATTCCACCCTACCGTTTGGCCCCGCTGGAGTTGAAAGAATTAAAGGAGCAGTTACAAGACCTGCTTGATCAAGGATTCATTAGACCTAGTGTCTCGCCCTGGGGTGCACCAGTACTATTTGTAAAGAAGAAAGATGGCTCTATTCAGATGTGTATAGATTATCGGTAGTTGAATAAGGCCACTATCAAGAATAAATATCCGCTACCAAGAATTGATGACTTATTTGATCAGCTTCAGGGTGCCAAGGTATTTTTGAAGATCAATTTGAGGTCTGGTTACCATCAGTTGAAGATTAGGGCATCTGATGTCCCTAAGACAGTTTTTCGGACTCGGTATGGGCATTACGGATTCCTAGTGATGTCATTTGGGTTGACAAATGCCCCAGCAGCATTTATGGATTTGATGAATCGGGTGTTCAAGCCCTATTTGGATTCTTTTGTGGTTGTATTCATTGATGATATATTGATTTACTCCAGAAGTCGAGAGGAGCATGAGCAGCATCTTCAGAGTGTGCTTCATACTTTGAAGAATAATCAGTTATATGCCAAATTTTCAAAATGTGAGTTTTGGTTAGACTCAGTTGCCTTTTTGGGGCATGTTGTATCAGCAGAAGGCATAAAGGTGGATCCTAAGAATATTAAGGTTGTTCAAAATTGGCCTAGACCTACTTCAGTTAAAGAGATCCGGAGTTTCCTGGGTTTAGCAGGTTATTATCGTCGGTTTGTGGAAGAGTTTTCATCTATAACAAGCCCATTGACCAGACTGAACCAGAAAGGTGTCCCATTCAGATGGTCAGAAGAGTGTGAATTGAGCTTTTAGAAGCTCAAGATTGCTTTGACTACGGCGTCGGTGTTGGTATTATCCACAGGCTCAGGATCGTACACGGTATATTGTGACGCATCTCACATTGGGCTTGGTGCAGTATTAATGCAAGATGGCAAGGTGATTGCATATGCGTCGCGGCAGTTGAAAGTTCACGAGAAGAATTATCCTGTTCATGACTTAGAATTGGCAGCCATTGTTCACGCGCTGAAGATTTGGAGGCATTACCTCCACGGTGTCTCGTGTGAGGTATTTACTAATCATCGTAGCCTTCAGTATCTGTTCAAACAAAAAAATCTTAATTTGAGGCAGAGAAGATGGTTGGAGTTGTTGAAAGACTATGATATCACCATTTTGTATCACTCCGGAAAGGCCAACGTGGTGGCCGATGCTTTGAGTAGAAAGGCTGTGAGTATGGGCAGCCTTGCTTATATTCCGGTTGGTGAGAGACCGTTAGCTGTAGATGTCCAGACTTTGGCTAATCAGTTGGTGAGGTTAGATGTTTTAGCACCTAGTCGGGCTTTAGCTTGCACAGTCGCTCGGTCTTCTTTATATGAGCGTATCAGAGAGAGGCAGTATGATGATCCTCATTTACTTGTCCTTAAGGACACGGTGCGGCACGGTGATGCCAAACAAGTTGCTGTGGGGGAAGACGGAGTTCTGCGAATGCAGGGTCGTATTTGTATGCCTAATGTGGATGGGCTTCGTGAATTAATTCTTGAAGTGGCACATAGTTCCAGGTATTTTATTTATCCAGGTACCGCCAAAATGTATCAAGATTTGCGGCAACATTATTGGTGGAGGAGAATGAAAAAGGATATAGTTGCATATGTAGCTCGGTGCCTGAATCGTCAACAAGTTAAGTACGAGCATCAGAGACCTGGTGGTGTGCTTCAGAAGTTAGAAATTCCTGAATGGAAGTGGGAGCGTATCACTATGGATTTTGTTGTTGGACTCCCCCGGACTTAGAGAAAGTTTGACGCAGTTTGGCTCATTGTGGACAAGTTGACCAAGTCAGCACATTTCATTCCAGTGGCAGTTACCTATTCTTCAGAGAGGTTAGCTGAAATTTACATTCGTGAGATTGTTCGCCTTCCCAGTGTGCCCGTGTCTATTATTTCAGATCGAGGTACGCAGTTTAACTCACATTTCTGGAGGGGTGTACAGCATGAGTTAGGCACGCGGGTGGAGTTGAGTACAGCATTTCATCCACAGACAGACGGACAGTCAGAGCGCACTATTCAGATATTAGAAGATATGCTTCGCGCTTGTGTTATAAACTTTGGAGGTTCTTGGGATCAGTTCTTGCCATTTACGGAGTTTGCTTACAAATAATAGCTACCAGTCGAGCATTCAGACAGCTCCATATGAGGTATTATATGGAAGGCGATGCCATTCGCCAGTTGGCTGGTTCGAACCGGGAGAGGCTCGGTTGTTAGGTACCGATTTGGTACAGGATACCTTGGATAAGGTCAAGGTTATTCAAGATCGACTTCGCACAGCTCAGTCTAGGAAAAAGAGTTATGACGACTGTAAAGTTCATGATATTGCATTCATGGTTGAAGAAAGAATATGGCTCCGGGTTTCACCTATGAAAGGTGTAATGAGGTTCGGAAAGAATGGCAAGTTGAGCCCTAGGTATATCGGACCCTTTGAAATTCTTGAAAGTGTGGGTGAGGTAGCCGACATGCTTGCATTACTACCTAGTTTATCAACGGTTCATCCGGTGTTCCATGTATCTATGCTCCGAAAATATTATAGTGATCCGTCCCATGTGTTATTTTAAAGTCAGTCCAATTGGACAAAGATTTGACTTAAGAGGAGGAGTCGGTGGCTATTTTAGCCTGGCAGTTGAGGTCTAAGAGTTATCCTTCAGTTCGAGTGCACTGGAGAGGTCATCTGGTAGAGGCATCTACCTGGGAGTCCGAGTCGGACATGCGGAGTAAATATCCATGCTTATTCACCAGCTCAGGTACTTTTTCTAACTCAGTTCGAGGACGAACGTTTGTTTTAGAGGTGGAGAATGTGATGACCCAAAATGTTATCTTTAAATTTAATAATTAATTATGTGTTCTAAGACCTCGAAAAGAACTATTTATCACTCATCGACTTGCGTGCGCAGTCCGTAAAATTTTCCGTAAAGTTTTTATGTGAAAATGGATTAAAATATAAAATAGAGCCTTAAAACTCAACTAAGTTGACTTTGGTCAACATTTTGAGCAAACGGACTCGGATCAGTATTTTGACAATTCCTACGATTTGTATTGAGTATATTGAATTGTTGGTGAATAGATTTGAATCTTTTTGGAGTCAAATTTAAAAGGAAAAGTTGTGGTCGAATACTTGATTGAAATTGCAAAGCGAGGTAAGTGTTGTGGTTAACCTTGACTTGAGGGAATAGAACCCTTAAATTATTTGTTATGTGAAATGCATGTGAACGACGTATAGGCGAGGTGACGAGTGTCTATACGTCGTCAAATTAATTGTTTGCATAATTATTTGAAATCATTAAAATTTTTTTAATACACAGATTAATTTTTATAATAATTATTTCTCTTCTATTCTTTGTCAAATATTAATTCTTGAATTCATGTAATAATTGCTACATGATTATTTGAATTATGTGTATTAATTGTTACTTGATACTTAGCATATTAAACATAAAACTGTCTATTTTCTCCCTGATTTCCATAATAAATTGCTATTTGTCATTGTCTGTTTCATAATTAATTCATAATTATTCTATGCTTGTTGTCTTAAAATTTTATATTAATTGTTGCATTTATTGGGAAAATTTCTTCTATGCGAATTGATAAATGAATATATTGGAGGAGTGGGTTGCACGCCGCAACAGAATTGATTGAAATGAATATATTGGAGGATCGGGTTATACGCCGCAACAGACTTATTAAAAATTCCATATTGGAGGATCGGGTTGCATGCCGCAATAGACTTATTAAAAAGCCCATATTGGGGGATCGGGTTGCACGCCGCAACAGACTTAATTAAAAGTCTATATTATACTTGATTAAATAAATATATTGGAGAGTTGTAAATGAATATATTTTTGAAACGGGTTGCATGCTGCAACGAAAATTGATTGAAATAATAATTGATCATGACTGCTGAGTTGGCCTCAACTATTAAAAATGAGTTACCTGATTTATTTCTATTATTGTTATTTTTACTAATATTGCGTACAGGTTAATGTAAGTGACCTGCCTTAGCCTCATCACTAATTCATCAAGGTTAGGCTCAGCACTTACCAGTACATGGGGTCGGTTATACTAATACTATACTCTGCACTTCTTGTGCAGATTTCAGAGTTGGCCCTAGTGGTATACCGTAGACTTGCTCGGATTTCAGCTACCAGAGGAGACTTGAGGTATAACTGCACGGCGTCCGCAGTTCTGAAGTCCCGTCTACTTTACTTTAGCAGTGTGTTTGTTTCCAGACTGCTTTATTTTATTCATATCTTTATTTGTATTATTCTATAAGCTCGTGCACTTGTGACACCAATCCTAGGATGGTATTTTGACACCGTTATTTTTATGGATTATTCACTACATTTCAGACCTTACTTCCGCATTTGTTTCCTCGTTATTAATAAATTTAAAAGAATTATTTAAAAATGGCTAATATTATTCTAACGTTGGCTTGCCTAGCAAGTGAAATGTTAGGCGCCACCACGGTCCGAAGGTAAAAATTTCGGATCGTTATAATTTGTTAATAGTATAAAAGATTTATAATCTAACCAATTTACTCTTCTTAATTTTTCTTACTATATGGATACACTAAGTGGGCATTTGGACATAAAAGTTGTAAAATTCCAAAAAAGCGAAAACAAATTTCAAGTGAAATGCTATTTGAAAATTAGAGTTTTATTTGGACATGAATATAATTTTGGATTGTTTTTGAAGTTTTGTGAGTGAAAATTTTAAAAAATAACTTTTTGGACTTATTCAAATTTTCGAAAAATTCAAAAATTCATCTTCAAGTGAAAATTGAAAATTTTATGGCCAAACACTGATTTTGAAAAAAAGTAAAAAAATTTGGAAAAAAAATTAAAAAATTCTTATGTCCAAACAGGCTCTAAGATATCTTCTTTAAGAAATTCTTCTAGAATAAAAACTTCATTTTTCCTATTGGGCGTGAAAAATGACTATTGCATTTATCTTAAGTATTCAACCATCATCTGCTTTGATAAAAAAGGCGATTAGATATTCTTAGTCTTATTTACCAAAAATTATCTCTCTGTTATCAAGTTTGTAAACTCTTAGAAGTCGTTTGGCGGGATGTATTAGAAAAAATAATATACTTGGGAAGGTACTTGTT
This sequence comes from Nicotiana tomentosiformis, assembly GCF_000390325.3. Lineage (NCBI taxonomy): Eukaryota > Viridiplantae > Streptophyta > Magnoliopsida > Solanales > Solanaceae > Nicotiana > Nicotiana tomentosiformis. The sequence continues at coordinate 59,543,169 of NC_090822.1, forward strand.
GTTGTTGTTTACTAGTTTTATTTAATTAATTCGCAATAGCGATCAAATATTTCTTTTTGTAATTCTATTTAGGATAATTTTAGAAATCTAATTCAGATTTGCCTTCAGAGTACTAGCTTCTAATTTATTACCAAAAAAATAATACTAGCTTCTCATGAGCACAAAAGATTTATAATGTCACGCCCCAAACCTGGGGGAGAGAGGGGGGAGGCTGGCACTTGCTGCCGTACTGGCCCGAGCGAACCACTCTGTAACTCATTTCTTTTTCTTCTGCAACTATCATGGGCCAACATGGCCACGACTCGTAATGTATAACTATAAGTGGGCAAACGTTGTATCAATGAACCATTGTTCTTAAAACATGAATACATATGGGCCGTCAAGGCCTCTGACATACTGTACATGTTGAACCTATGTGTCTACAAAGCCTCTAAGATTATTTGACATCAAAACATGGTCAGAACATAGACTCGGCCTACCCATAAGTCTATAGCAAAACTCTGACACGATGACTTATAGACTCGGCTGCACTCCGAATGAAGTGGAGTCTTATTGATCCTTCGCTGAATGCTAACCTCGTCTACTATGAGGGCTCGTCAAACTGATTATCTATACCTGCAGGCATGAATGCAACGTCCATAACAAAAAGACGCCAGTACGAATAATGTACAGAGTATGTAAGGCATGTAAATCAGTATATAAAGGACATGGAAGAAACATGGAATAAAGGACTCAACCTGTAAGTCTGGATAGATCTGTAAATCATGAAATATTTATAATATCATGCATATGCGTATAAATAACATATAATTCATAGGTCTATGCATACATAACATCATCAAGCCTCTGAGGGCATCCCATCATATCATTTCAGTCTCTGTGGGCAAAATCATCAACGTATACCAACTGATCAAGTGGGGGTGCGTATATAACGTCGTAACCTTTTTTCATACCCCATATACATATAATATACGCGTATATAATGCCATCTGGTCATGGGTAAATGCATATGTATAAATGAATGCAATGCATAATGAAGTAAGTCAATACGATCTCTTGAAATGTCATGAGACCCATGAACAGACGATATGATAGTAGGACACATGGGGAATCAAGAACATAGACACACCTAGTACGCCTATGAATAGGGTCATTTATGAAAGTTGTGCATTTGCTCGTTTTGTTTGTATCATATAGATCATGCCAAAAGGAAAGAAGGGATAACCTTAACATACCTTACTTGAAGAAAGTATCAACTACTTTCACTTGAGCTTTCCAAGAACAATTTTTGCTCCTTTAAATCTTTGAACAAGAACTAAGAACTTCTTATGATCATGGCATATTTCATGTTGCTGGACATATGGAGTATCATGGATGTATGTTTTTGCTATGTTTCTAAAGTAAGAGACTCCCTAATAATAAAAGGAAAGATTTCAACCTTCTTTCTACATCTTAATTGCAAAAGAAGTATAATACGAAGGCTTAAAGGCTTGCATTGTCACGTGCACATTGGTGCTGGACTCATGTGCACATTGGTGCCACCCTTGGCCAACTTCATGCCATGTGGAAGCCCACAATTTTCCCTAAAACGCCACCTAATCCCATAAACCAAAGAGTCACCATTTGGATGTTTGAGTCATTTTCACTTGTTGCCATGTGGGGGGTGATTGTAAGGCCCCGTAAGATTTTATAAAAGAAAATAATATTTCATGGTGCTGGACTAGTCTTACGTGTTTGAGGATTGTAGCAGCGGCTCAGACTTTTTGGGTTGAATAATGCACCGGAAAGCAAAGAAAGATTTTTGGCAGAAAAATGCATTTATGCGGTCCATTATGCGACCGCAGAATCACTCTGCGGGCCGCATAATGGCTGCAGAAGTGAGGCAGGAGAGGGCCAGATTGGATGCAATTCTGCGGTCGACTATGCGATCGCATAACTGTTTTGCGGTTCATTATGCGACCGCAGAACAGGTCTTCAGGCCTCATAGTGACCGCAGACACAAACAAATGTTTGCCAGTGTTGGACACCGATTATGCGACCGATATGCGGTACGCATATCGACTATGCGATCGCAGACCTTGTTCCGGCGCTCCATTTTTGGGTTTTTAAAACCTGACCCTACTTCATTAAATACACTCTTTGGGTCATTTTTGAGCTATAATCTAACATTTTAGAGTGAGAGAGAGTGTCCTAGAAGGAGAAGGTGTTCTTCAATAATTGCTCAAGTTTTGAAAGATTAAGAAGGGAAACTCACTAGGTCTTTATTCTAGAGGTAAGATTCTACACCCTAACCCTCAATTTCAAATTTTGTCTAGAAATGAGTAATTAGCAAGATAATATTTGGGCATGAGAGTTGTTTAATTTATATACATGTGTTATCAAAGGGTGTAAGAAGATTGTTGAGCTAAAAATGGTAAAGATTGGGTTGTGGGATGATGGAATCCTCCATAAAAGGACCTTGGAACCTTAATGCACACCTAGTGTTTGATAAAATGCTCAAATGAGCTAGAACCATAATCATCTTCCTAATTTTGATTCAATTTGTTATATTTCTATAATAGATTGAAGTTGCTAAGAAGTTCGGAATATTTTAGAGTTTAAGGAAGCTCAATTGAGGTATGTTGGCTAAACTCTTCTCTTAGAATTGGATCCCACGATATTCATGTGAATTATGTAAGTCCCGAGTGGTTCATTATAAAATTGGCTATTATGAGTAAGATTGGGTTGAAAGATATATGTTCAACAAGTATTCCAAATGCTTTATTTATGTTATGTTATCAATTGAGGATGTGTTAAAAATATGGGCTGTGCATTAGAAATGTTCGACTTCAAGTTAATTTCAAACGAAGGCTATTATGCCAATTTTTTTGAAGAATCTCTATGTGCCTTAAACTCTTAATTGCTCACATGTGTACTATATGCCTTGATTTGAATTGTTGTTGTTGTTATTGATGATGATGATGTTGATGTTAGAAAGTGAAAAGGTGAGCATGAAACACTAAATACGGCCAACGTGCCAAGAATGATCTTATAATTATGTCCATTAGTGCCAATGAAATGAAAGGATGTGAAAGTAATATGAAATGTGATGATTGATATAAAAAGGTTGATGTCTCGAATAAGACAGCCTAGTCGGTCGGGTCGTGATCGGACACCATGCCGCACACATGGTGGTGATTGTGCTGGAAATTGTAATTGAAATTGTAATTGTGGTCGATGTCCCTAATGGATAGCCTAGCCGATCGGGTCGTGATCGGACTCCGTGTTAAAGACGGTGGTATTGATATTGAGAGTAATTGTGATTGATGTCTCTAATGATATAGCTTAGCCGATCGGGTCGTGATCGGACTCCGTGCTGAGAGTACGATGGTACTAGTATTGTGAATAATGGTATTGTGGACAATGATATATCGATACTAAAAATCTCCCAATGTGAGATGTGGAAATTAATTGAAACACTTTCTTGATCCTAAATTGAGGTTTGATGTTGATTAAGGCTTCCATTAATATTATGATAATCTTGTTTGTATTATTTGTCATTCTATTGAGAGGGTGTTTAGTTATACATACTAGTGCTATTCGACAGTATTAACGCCCCTTTTGCCGGGGGCGCTGCATCTTTAAATGGATGCAAGTAGTTCCACAACAGGAGGCATTGATCAGTGATAGCAGTACACCTTCTTTCCAGCTGACTTGGTGAGCCCCACTTCATCCGGGGGTCATGAATCAATTGTACTTTGTGTATTTTGTTTGAGGTATAGCTGGGGCCTTGTTGCCGACATTATCATTGTACTCTTCTTTATCTATAGAGGCTCCATGGACATAGTGGGTTGTATATTGGTGCTGGAAAGTCAAATTCGTTATGTTGTATTTGAATTACTATTTTTACTTCAGATTATGAAGAATGTGTGTTAAATTGAGACTTTAAATGAAGTAACTAATGATAAGAAATTGGTATTGCAGACGTGATCACTTTATTAATTGATTAACGAAGAGATATTTATTCTCTTTATTCATGAATTAGTTTGGGTAGAAGGAAATCTATAGGCTTGCTTGGTCGGGTTCACTTGATTGAGCGCCGGTCGCGCTCCTCGGTTTTGGGGCGTGACAGTGATGTTCCTACCTAACTTATCCACCAATTTCCTAAATGTGCCCTCTTGCTCTATGACTTAAGAGTCATTTATTGGGCTTTTCTTGGCTGCCACATTGGGAGGCTTATCAAGTCAAGCCTATCCAAATATTTTAATTACTTATCCACCCCAATAATTTGATGACTAAGCCACCAAAACTCCCTAATCTTGCCACCTAGCTCCAAGACTTGCCTAGTCAATATTGAATTCCTTACTTGCTTCCACCTTAATCCTTATAAAGTTGATTAGTCATGAGCCCCCCTTATCCTCATGATTCCACGTGGATTCATACAAATGACACTTATCCACTTATAACTAATTCCATATTACATGACTTTATACCAACATTAACCAATTATTTACGCAATAATTTCTAGGTCTCGATTCACTTAAATACTAATATACTGCATATACCTTACTATCATGATCGTGTGGTACCTTTTATAGCACTAGTCCATAAATACGGAATATTATAGCTTGGACCGTATTTTATCCCAAAATATCAAATATCAACGAAACTGGCTTTCTTCGATTTGTTTACCCCATGACCTTCACAACAATTACTTATCACTTGGTATAAATATTATAAGCACTTATAACCTCAAAAATAGTCTTGTCAATGAACTTATGTCAATTATCTTATGAAAAATCCAACGTAGAAAAGTACGGGATGTAACATATAATTTGACCAATTTACTCTTCTTGTCAAGAAATGTAGCTCTAAGTAACAATATATAATAAGAAAATAAGTAATAGAATAAGAAAAGAAGAGAGAACTTTTTTATTTCATCAAGTGTTGAAGTGTGTCCATATCTCACTTCATGCCTCTATTCATATTATTACATAGAAGCTTACAAAAGAATTGTCTTAAACATGACATTAATAATTGGGATAACGGGGGAAGATCATGGGGAGAAGTTATGGAGATGTGGGAGTTACAGTCATAATAGTGAGGAGTAGTAGGAGATTATTTACATTATGAATGAAATTAGTAGGAGTAGTCGACATCCACATTAACTTAGTAATTTACGACACTCCCCCTTGGATGTCCCCAAATAGATAATGTGTCTCGTTAAAACCTGCTAATAAAAAAATTATTTGAGAAAAAATCTTAGTGAAGGAAAAAGGGTACACATCTATAATACGCTTTGCTTGTTGCCTCGTTAAAAATAATTACCCGAAATATCCAGTGGAAAAAAACCTAGGCTAAGGCAAAAAGAGTACAACGCATATCTTACTCCCCCTCATGAAAATATCATTTTATTTTTCGGAGGCGGCACATTCCAATCTTGTGTCTCAATTTCTCAAATGTTGAGGTTGGCAATGCCTTAGTGAATAGATCAGCCAAATTATCACATGAACGAATCCGTTGAACATTAATTTCACTATTCTGTTGAAGATCATGCGTGGAAAGAGAACTTAGGTGAAATGTGCTTTGTTCTGTCTTCTTTGATGTATCTTCCTTTCAATTGAGCAATGTAACAGCATTATCCTCATATAGTGTAGTTGGATTTCCATTTTTATAGAAAAATCATACATTTCCTGAATATGCAGAGTCATTGATCTCAACCAATGTCACGACCCAACTACTACTAGAGCCGTGACGACGCCTAACACTATTTGCCAAGTAAGCGAATAGTCACATAATAGCTTAACATTTGAATAAACATGATATAATAAACTCAATAGTGGAAATATCATAAATATGTGATACAAATAATTGAAATACTACTACAACCACCCCAAAATCTGGTGTTAACAAGTGCATGAGCACTACTGAGTATTAAAACATAAACCAAATCTTTAGTACAACTGTCTGAGTAATAGAACAGTACTGAAGAAAATAAAGGGGAAAGAGAGTCAAGGTCTGCGGACGTCCTAGCAACTATCTTGAAGTCTCCAAGCACTAGTACTAGCACAAATCTTGCCATCACCACGTCCAGATGCACCTGGATATACACATGAAGTGCAGAGTGTAGTATGAGTACAACCGACCCCATGTACTCAATAAGTAACAAAACTAATCTTGAATGATGTAACCATGAATGATGAATAGAGACTAAGATATGATATGCAAATGAAGAACCATGTCTGAGTGTATAAATACAGTTAAAACAGGTAACTCAAAACAACAGAAATAGACTCAATAGGCTTCAAGTGAGTAAGCACATAGCCTAAACTAGGGCTGGAAAGTGGGCCGGTCCCGGGCCTAAAAGGGCCAAGTCCGGTCCCAAATTAAACGGGTCAAACGGGCCCGGGCTAAACGGGCTTTTTGTTGGGACCGGCCCGCGGGCTAAACCTTGTGTCATAAGATATATATATATATATATATATATATATATATATATATATATATATATATATATATATATATATTCGATAAGCTATATATACATATTAAATGTATAATATATATACATATTAAATATATAAGATGTATATATAGTATTGTATAGTATATATATATATATATATATCGATATAAGATGTATATATAGTATAGTATAGTATATATATTAGTCTAAAGACAAAAGGATGTTAAAAATAATATCTAAGTCTAAAGACAAAAATGTTGTAAAGAGATATGCCTTGTAATTTTATTATAGCATTAAAAAATATGGCAATATCTTTCTTAGTCTTCATCCCCCTATGGAATGAGCACAACAAGGTGCTAATACCACCATTGAGAAGAAAAAGAAACTAATCAAGATGTGCCAAAATATAAGCTACATAATACATACTAATTTTTGTTCATACAAGTTACATGGTATATCTTACAAACTTCATAAATCTATCAAGGCCCGGAGGAATTTCCGTTGGTGGCGGCGAAAAAGTAGCTTGTTCATCGCCACTTCCGGGCGAAGCAACATCCTCCGCAAGTTCAGCTAGCATTTCTTCGTAAGCTTCGTCTCCATCTGGTGGTGATTCAGCAAGTCCAAAATTTCTTCTTTTCGACCGGATCCAATCTCTGAAAAGTACTGATTTTTCCAAACTCTCCCTCATAGACGCCCTATAATCACTGAGTTGAAGTCTTGCTTGACTGAAAGCGCTCTCTGATGCCACTGTTGAAGCTTGAATAGTTATAAATTAGGGGGAATAGGGAAAAACTATTTTTTAAATTTTTTTCTCATAGAATCAATAGCAAGTTTATAAATTTCCCCACCCTCTGAAAAATGAGCAAACAAATTTGCAAGTTCTGCAATATAAACTAAACAGTTAGAAATAGTAGGATAATATTGCCCAGAAAATTCATTTGTAGCAATATGAAATTTTTCTAAAAATTCTACAAGTATTTTAACATTAGCCCAATCCCCATTTGTAAGGTGCTCATCATCATCACTTACATGTGCATTAAATGTTGAGTTTATGGGGTTTCTATATTCATATGCAACAACCAAACTTTCATACATGTAATTCCATCTAGTTGGACAAGGTTTAGGAACCTTTCTTTCTCTTAGGCCAAATTCATCGCATCTTTTAAAATATTCTCTAAGTCTACTTCTACGGTTTGAATAAAAAAGCTAGTTAAGAGCCATTTTAACCTTTTCAATTTCAATATTTAAAATTCTCATGCCATCACCCACAATTAAATGGTAAATATGAGAAATACATCTAACATGAAAAATATCACTAAATGTAGGATTTAGCATAGTGGTAAGCAAGGCTATAGCATTTGTGTTACTAGTAGCATTATCCATTGAAATTGACATTATTTTATCACTAATGCAAAAATATCTACAAATATCTGTAACTATACTAGCAATAAACTGCCCCGTGTGACGTGAATTAATTATTCTATAAGACATAATGCGCTTTTGCATTAACCAATCCTCATCAATCCAATGACTGATAACAGTAAGGTAATCACAGTCGTTACCACTTGTATCAATATCAGTTGTAATAGCAACACGATAATTTATATGAGTAAATAAATAGCGCATATATTGTTCATATTCATGTTTATATTTATAAATATCGCTCTTTACGGTTGTGCGAGGAAAACCTTTATAAATAGGATTAAAATTTTTTCTAATATAATGCACAAAGTTAGGGTCAGAAGGAAAATTATAGGGTAAACACATAATAATTACCATTTTTGCCAATTCTTCCCGATCTATTTTTGGATCATAATATAAAATACTACCAGTAACAGTATTAATTCCCGGTTGAAATTAATTTAAACCAGTACTAGGGTCAACCTGACTAGGAGTAGGTAGACGTTTCCCCTCGGTCAAAGCTTTCAGACGAAGATATCTCACTCTATCTTGAGGGTGTTTCATTATGTGTCTAGCCAAAGTTCCCGTCCCTCCCCTCCCCCCCCACGATCTAAAATATTTAAAAACTAACTCCGTGCCACAAGTTTTACACTTAGCCTTATTTTCTGGAATTAGTTGAGTAAAAAATGGCCAAACGGGAGATGTTTCCGTCCGTTTGCTAGGTTGTCTAGAAAAAGTAGGGGTAGTAACAGGAGTATCAAATGGGGCATCATTTGGATTAGCAGGGTTATCACTAGTTGGGTTAACATTAGGAGCAGGACTAGTTGGTGTATCATCATCCGGTTGAGTTTCATCAAAATCTATTTCCTCGTCATCATTTTCATCAATAGTTGGATTAGAATAAAGAGCATTCATTAATTCATGGTCTAATTGTTCACCAGATCTAATATTATGGCAAAATTGACTTTCAATAAATTGAAATAAACTATTATCGCTATCAAGAATAGCAGGTGTAGGACGTATATGGAGTTTGGTTCGGGGAGCCCGGGGCAGTAGGGGAGGAACAGATTGAGCACTAGATTCATCACTCTTGGATTTTCCCTTATTTTTACCAAAAAGGTTTTTTAAGGAAGCCATCTTAATTAATAAAGTAATAAAAAATAAATAAAACAAACAAAATTATAATATTAAAACTTAAGAGTTGGAACGAGTTTACCGAATTGTCGAACAACTTGTTTAAAATTGATTATCGTTGAAGACTTCAATTCACCAACTTCACGATTGTTTCACAAATTGTAACAATAAAGTAAGCAATAGTAGCAATTATAGAAGAAAATTAGAGAGAGATTGTGATAGATTGATGATTTTGTAAGAAAAAATAAAAGAATGATGGGGTATTTATAGTTGAAAATAGGGAAACAGTGTAATTATAAAAAGTTTGGGATTAAAACAAAGTTGGGGAGTTAAATGGCTATTTTATAAATAGCCAACGACTATTTTTGACAGCCCAACGACTATATTTTTTTTTAAAAAATAGCCGTTATGACCGTTTGGCCCGCTAAGGGACCGGGCCGGTCCCTGGCGGGCTAAATGGTCCCGGGCCTGACGGGCCCAAATTATAGGACCGGCCCAGGCCCACTAAAATTGGGCCAAACGGTCCTGGCCTGTTTAGCTCGTTTGGCCCGCGGTCCCGGGCCTGGACAGGCCCACTTGCCACCCTTAGCCTAAATATGATTTCTAACATGAATCACAGCTCAATTACTCTAACAAGTAGGAATTACATGGATAAAACAATGTTACATTCCGTACTTTTCTACATTGAATTTTAGTGGAAGATTAATAGATTAATTAGTAGGTAAATATTGTTGTGGACATCAATTCATGTGTAGTAGCTAGAATGACTAAGAATTTTAAGTTAGTAGGTGGCCTCTTAGGAGTTAAGTACTTTATTAGGTGTACTATATATACACATGTAAAGAGGAACTTTAATGGGCTGCCACATGTCATTAATTTGGCCAAGGGTGGCACTAAGTGTGCATATATGAGTCATAGAATTTAAAGTGCATGGTTTACACGTGTAAAGTTTAGTGATGAGTCATTAGATGTGCACCTAGAGGATTACACGTGTAAAATGGAATGGGGGTCTCTAGTGTATATATTAATTTTGTATGGTACCATAATTTATTATTTTAATAGTAGTACTTTAGGATAAGGATTTTTGGACAAGTACAAGGTGACAAGGATGTCCACGTGGCTACATATCAAGGAGCATCAAGTGACTAGTACAAATTATCATGTTGGTATAAAGTTAAGGAATATGGAACTAGTTATAAGTGGATATGTGTCACTTATATGAATCCACTTGGAATCATAAGGATGAGGGGGGCTCATGACTAATGTCCTTTATAGGATCTATGAATAGACACTTGGAATAAGTTGGTGGTATAGTAATTACTACTATGTATGCCTTACTTCCACGTGTTTTTGGTCTTCGCATAATATGAACTCTTATCTTTAGGTGGGTGCATATAAAGGGGGTTATCATCTTATATATGTTATTGTAAATTTTATTGTATGATCATGTGTGTCACAACCCAAACCTATGGGCCGCAACGAGCACCCGGTACCTTACTTAACCGAGTACCAACATAACTTATCTTTCTTATTGTACTTTCGTTGGCAAATGGGCCAAACGGGCCGTCATGGGCTAACCAGAATAAACATAGAAGATTACTCAATATAGGACGACCCCAACCTGATATAAAAACTTATACATGTGATATACGGGCCTATAAGGCCAACATGATCATTTGTAAACTCAAAACATAGGCCGATGTCACGTCCCAAACTCGTGGAGCGCGACCGACGCTCAACCGAGAGAATCCAGCCGAGCAAGCCTATTAGATTTTCTTCTACCCAAACCCATCCAAGAATAAAAAGGAGATGTACTCCATTAATCATTCACTAAAAAGATTTTATTAACAACTTCCTTTTTCATTTACATTAGCAGCTTCATTATAATTTCCAAAACATTACGTGTTTATAGAATTAATGAAAAATATAATTTTCAAGTACCAATATTTCTAGTTCAATTTCCAACATCAACCATAACCCACAACCTGTCTACAGAGCCTCTAAATACAATAGAAGAGTAATATGAAAATACTGGCAATAAGGCCCCGGCTATACCTCAATACACAATAGATGAGAAATAAAAGATACATGACCCCAAAATGAAGTAGGGCTCACCAAATCAGCCAAAAAGAGTGTACTGCTATCACTAATCAATGTCGCCTGCTGAAGAACCACCTGCATCCATTAAAGATGCAGCGCCCCCGGCAAAATGGACGTTAGTACTATCGAATAGTACTACTATGTATAGCTACTCTTTCAAAATAGAATGCCCATATAAGAAAAGGCAACACATAGAAACAGCAAGTCACAATCAACAATATCCAAATGTCCAGTTAAAACATAATAATTTTCAAAATACGAACTTTATATATAAATTTGGTTGGGAGATCATTAGCACCAATATACCACTGTCTTTGTTAGCACGGAGTCCGATCACACCCGATCGGCTAGGCCATCTCCCCACAAACAATGTGGTTTGACATGTGATGCGAAAGAAAGTTGTTACCAAGAGTAGTACCACCATATGCGCAATATGGCGTCTGATCTCCACCCGATCAGCTAGGCCGCCTTCCCACATATGCCGTGTGGGTTGACTTTTTCAATCCACAAAGGTTCCAGTTTCATCCCAATTAAGGGGAAGAATATCACAATTTTCCAAAGGTTCCAATTTCATTCCAAATAAGGGGAATAATCCCAATTCACCCCTACACCGGCACGTGTAGTTTCAGGTGTAGGCCTTATGACCCACCATTCCTCAGTATTGCTAATGATGCTCCCAAAAACAGTTTTGATTTTATTTACAAACAAAAATATCATAAATATAATTGTACTCACCTCAACATCTTTCACGTTGTATAAATTCACTTTAGTATTCCCAGTCATTCACAACGACAATATTTCCTTGGCTCATTAGGCCATTCACAAGATTTGTAGCAATCCCGATCTATTTTGAGACATAACAGAATTGAACTATAATTAGGAAGATATTCGTGGTCTCAGCTTATTTGAGCATTTTATCAGACACTAGGTGTGTAAATTTAACCACAAGGTTCTTCTACAATATTTTCTTCACTCCATAACCCAATCCTTACTTATTTCAGCTCAACAATCTTCCCACAATTCTTATTGGTACATGCATGTATAAATAATAATCTCATACCCATGAATCATACTCCTAATCAACCATCTTCTACCCAAATTCGAAATTAAAAATTAGGGTATGGAACCTTACCTCTTAGATGAAGAACTTGTGGGTTTTTCTTGTTAATCTTCCAAGATCTGAGCAAGACTTGATGAATAATTAGCCTAGGGTTTCCTCTCTCTCTAAAACACTCTCCCTTCTCTCTAAAATATCAGATTTTTGCTAAAAAATGACCCAAAGTGTGTATTTAATAAAGTAGGGTCGGGTTTTAAAAACCCAACAATGGAGCTCCGAAACAGGTTCTGTGGTCGCATATGCGACAACATAATGGATATGCGGACCGCATATCGGTCGCATAATTACAGACTGAAACGATCAAATATCTGTCAGTGTATGCGGTCACTATGCGGTCCACATAACTGTTATGCGATCGCATAATGCACCGCATAACAGTTATGCGGTCGCATAGTCGACCGCATAATTGCCCCCGGACTGGCCCTTCTCCTGCTCACTTTTGCGGCTATTATGCGGCCCGCAGAGTGATTATGTGGTCGCATAATGGACCATATAAACGCGCTTTTTTGCCAAAAATTTTCCTTTACTTTTCGATGCAATGTTCAACCCAAAAATTCTGAACCGCGGCTTGCAAGCTCGACGCGAAGATTTTATACCATCCTCAAACACGTAAGCCTACTCTGGCACCACGAAACCTTGAATTCACTTGCAAAATTTACGGGGCTTTACCCTGAAATACTTCAATCTTTTCCGGGGTGTTACAGCCGGCAAGGCCATACAAGCATTCGTATAAATGACATATGTCTACAAGCCTCTAAGAGTACATACTTGTCATAAAGGTTGGGACAGGGCCCCGCCATACCAAACAATACACGTCTAAACCATACTGACCAAACAAGCAACTCCGGAGCAAATGGAGCGCACCAACATCTTCCGCTGATCTGATGGCCTACTTGGAGGACTCTCGGCCTGTCTATCAGAACCTGCGGGCATGAAACGCAACGTCCCCAGGCAAAAGGGACGTCAGTACAAATAATGTACCGAGTATGTAAGGCACATAAATAAGTACATAACAGACATAGAAGAAATATAAAGTAAATGACTCAACTTGTAAGTCCAGATAACTCTGTAAATCATGAAATAATTATAGTGTCATGCATATGCGTATGAATGTCATAACGTGCATAGGTACATGTTTCATAACATCATCGACCTCTGAGGGTATCCCATCATATCATCTCGGCCACTGTGGGCAAAATTATCAACGTATACCAGCTGATCAGGTGGTGGTGCGTATATAACGCCATAACCTTTTCCATATCCCATATACACATATATATATAACGCCATCTGGTCATGGGTCAATGTGCATGTATAAATGCATAAAATGCATATGAAGTACGTTAATAAAATCTCTCAGTACGTCATAAGACCATTATATCTCTGATTAATATCATGAAATAAACTTTACCAACTTATGTATTTTTGAGACCCATGAACAGATGATAAAATAATATGACACGTGGGGAATCAAGAACATAAGTATCTCTAATATTTCTATGAATAGAGTTATGTATGGAAATTGTGCATTTTTTCATTTCGTTTGTGTCGTATGGATCATGCCAAAAGAAATAAGGGATAGCCTTAACATACCTAGAGTAGGAAAAAATCCGTATGATATTCTTGGGGAAAGATTGCACCGTACTCCTTTAGAACCGCAAAAGTTTTACGTTGTCAAGCTTCTAATAATTCTCGTTAGATTTTGGTTGAAAGACGTTTTGTTGAAAGCTTGTAAAAATGGCTAACGTTCTGGTTGTAAGAATGATTAACATTCTGATGGTAAGAATGACTAACATTCTAATTGTAAGAATGACTAACATTCTGATTGTATAGTCTTTAGTATGGAAAATATTAGAGTGGAGTGAATGTGTAACTAACACATTATGCCACCTAATAAGAAATGAATGTGGCTAGCTGCCACGTTTTATTGTGGGGGTTGGTCTTATCTCATAATTTATTAATTAATTAGGTAATGTCACGTTACCCGATAATTAACCAATTATCCGTATAATAAGAATTATCTCAAATTACTTAAAATACTACTCATTTTTAATATACTTTATACATCATACAATCACAGTCATATGGTACCTCGTATGGTACTAGTCCATAAATATCGGGTATTATAGCTCGAACCGTATTTTATCCCAAATCGATAACCTTCAATGAAACTCATTTTCTTTAATTCGTATACCATTTATCCTTCATGGCACCTACTTATCGCTTGTTATAAATAGCATAAATACGCTAACTTCAAGATAATCTCATCCCCGAATCTACGTTGATTAACTGAAGATGAAACTTTAACGTACGAAAACGCGAGATGTAATAGCTATTATTTTATTCCAACATGACAAACTTTGACGAAAATTCATTTTTTTCGATTTGCTTACCCTCTCACCTTCACGAATTTGCTCATCACTTGTTTGAAATAGCAAAAGGCTTATAATCTCAAAATAATCTCATTCCCGAACTTACGTCGACTAACTTACGACGAAACTTTAACGTACGAAAATATGGGGTGTAACATCATTCCCCCCTTTGGAACATTCGTCCTCGAATGTTGACTGATGCACTTATCATTATCATAGCCTATAGTCCCCGTGAATACTTTAGTACTCTCCTTTCCATCTTAGGTAGTTGTTCTGTGAATAAATCCAAAGTCTAGGGTATTCCCACCTGTAGGTCTCTTTCTTACACCACGGCCTGTGGTCGGGATTCTTCTAATCTCGTAACTCTTGCTACCTTCTGTCATGCAGCTTGTACGACTTTTTCCTTGTAAGTACGCCTATGCGACTCTTTTTTTTGTTCTCTCCAGCTTTTACCTAATCTCTAGGCTTCACTTCGTAAACATATACAGAGCTTGATAAGATGTCCCTCTGGGCATCTATGGGTACACCAAAATTCTTCGTTCGATACTTTGTTGAACTCACGAATATTGCTATACCTTATTTCGTTTATCCATCCGTATGACTTTACTGCACCTAGGTAGGTCATACTATTCCATAACCCTTACCTTGATTTATCGTTACTGAGGGCTGCTACCGAACTCTAGGTTATTTTTGTTGCTTATCCCATATGTATAAATCTATGTCATTTAATGCTTCCTCATTATTGTTCAACTTAAGAATGGTGGCCTAATCTCATCTCATACTTTGTGACTTTTGTCCATCCATTGTTAATTCACCTCAATATTAATTTACAATATACCACTGATAACTTGAAACTTCTTACGTCATACCTTGCCACTAGGGCTTACGTTGCATCGAGGAATATTTGAAGTGATTTTCCTGATCCACTTAGGGGTGATACTGTACTTCAATGACTGTATTTTATAGCATCCCAATGTAATTCACTTACGTGGGTATTTTAATCCCGTACAATCCATGAAATCCTCTTCAAATCTTTACTCACTCGAAGGCTTAAACGTTATCCTCTATCCATCACAATTACACCCTCATTATACTATCAGGGAAGCATTCCATCTCTTTCAAATGCTATTAGTCTTTGAGTCCCTTGAGTTTATTCAGGCTATAAAGAACTTGCTATAATTTAGAGAGATCATTAGCTCTTTTGTTTTCACGGGCTTAATCCCGAGAACTTACCTGTTTCTTGTCACCTCCTCATTTGCCCTTTCTTGTCCTTATTCCTGTCTTTCTAAAACCTTGTTGATTTACCATACTTTAGCTTGCGTCCTACGTATATCTATTTATACTACTCGCAACCTTCCTTCAACTTGCTTGCATCATAGATTTCCTTGTGTCATTCTGGAACATCAAGCGCGACATCACATTGTCTCTAACTCTTCTTTACTTTCTTAATTAGCCTCCTCGATACCTGGAAACCATAGGCTGGAAAACATGCCACTGACGATGCCGCTATCATTCTTGGATACTGAATCCCCGCGCTTTTATCCTTCTATCCCAAGTATGGACTATTCACAACCTCCTACATTTGAGTATCGCGTATGTTGTTCACCTTTACCTTACTTACCTTAAAATCTTGCATCACGTCTTGTATCTCTTTCATGATATTCCTTTCACATAGGTATAATTCACACAGGTATAATTCATGGCTTTATTATAATACTTTCACCTATGGTGTATACATAATCCGATGAGAGCTTCATACTGACTTCTTATGAGGTTGGTACTTTTCTAACCGGCTTTATCGTAGGGCCGTTATAGAATATGGTTGTTGTACTATCTCTCTTGCACCTCTGATATTAAGAGTGATTCTGCAATGTTCTTAATCACGATGTCCATAATTTCCTGGGTCCAATAATCAAACTCTTGATGTACTTGGGTGATGTAATCCTTTAGTTTCCTCTTTCCTCTGATCAATCTTTATGTAGGCTTAAGCTATCTTCCGATATGCGGCTCATGGTGCTAGTTATTATACTTTTAGCCTTTCGTGGGCACTATGGAATATCCATGATACAATCTTTTAACAACTCAATCCTTTGTCTATGACCTGGGCTCAATTCTTTCATTTAACTTAAACCAGAATCTTCTACGGCTGTATGATTGTCGACATATATGCTGCATGAAAAATACTCTGAATGCTTAAGTGCGTTCATAACGTAACCAACTCTGGATCATTGATCGAATAAGTCCTTTCATTCCTTCTCAGCTTTCTTTAAACATAAGCTATTACCTTTCCTGGTCTTTCTTCCACTTTTTGCATGAATACTTGGTTTATCTTAGTGTCCACACATATTGGAATTCCATACAACCCATATGATCTTGAATCCTTTCTCGCCTATAATTATCCGTAGTTAGTTATCTCCACATCCTTGTGCTTGTAGGGTTGCTTTTGAACTTAAATTTTGACTGTTTCCAGTGGCATCCTCTTTTATTTCTGTAACACTTATACGCCACCTTCTGATAGAGTGCGTACAATGTCGTTGTGAGACTCTTGTATAAGACCATTCCCTTTTTAGGTTACTGAGCTTAGGTTGGAGCCTTCTTCCTTATTTTCTTAGCAAATCTTTTGTTATAGTACCTAGGGATACCTTCTAGCTCTAGTAAAGCTGCGAGCTTATTACATCATATACCCAATGGAATTCTTGAAGTTCGTACTCACCTATAAAATCCCTTAGTTACACTTTTGTCACGGCCCAAACCGATGGGCCGTGACGGGCACCCGGTACCTTACTCAACCGAATACCAACGTAATATATCTTTCTTATTACATCATCATATACATGTGACATACGGGCCTAATAGGCCAACATGAAGATTTATAAACTCAAAACATAGGCCGACAAGGCCGTACGATCTTTCACGTACACGATATATGTCTACAAGCCTCTAAGAGTACATAAATGTCATAAAGGTTAGGATAGGACCCCGCCATACTAATCAGTACATTTCCTAATCATACTGACCACAAGTTGTGGTGTGAGAAAGAGGCCTAAAGGGGGGAATGTCCTGACCTTTGGAATTATTCACAGAATAGTTTCCTAGATGGCAAGGAGAGTACTAAAATATTCGAAAGATATAAGTCATGAAAATGATAAGTGCATCAGTCAACATTCGAGGACGAATGTTCCAAAGGGGGGAATGATGTTACACCCCATATTTTCGTACATGGAAGCATGCCATAAGTAAATTTATGGAAGCTCGGAAAATGAGATGTTACATCCCGCATTTTCATATGTTAAAGTTTCATCTTAAGTTAATCGACGTAGGTTCGGGAATGAAATTATTTTGGAGATTATAAGCATTATGCTATTTCAAACAAGTGATGAGTAAATTCGTGAAGGTGAAAGGGTAAGCAAATCGAAGAAAATAAATTTTGTCGAAGTTTGACATTTTTGGATAAAATATGGCCCGTGCTAAAATACCCGGTATTTATGGACTAATGCCATATAAGGTACCACATGACCACGATAGTAGGGTATATATAAAGTGCGTTAAAAGTGAGTAGTATTTTAAGTAAGTTGGGATAATTCTTAATTATGCAGGCAATTGGTTAATTATTGATTAGCGGGAGATTAACTAGTTAATTAAGGATTTATTGATAATTAATTAAGATATTGGGCTAAGGCCTAACAAGCCAAAATGTGGCAACCCCTTTCTTTCATTTAGTGACTCTTACCTTATAATTGAAAGGTGTCACAATTGAGTAAGATTAAGGCTTAGTCATTACTATGTGGGCCCCACTCCATTTAATGCATAAAACCCCTCTAATTCAAAGAGAGATCTTATATACAAGTGTTAGAAAACGTTCAGGAGGTATTCAACCAAATTTTACACAAAAAACTTTTCATTTGAAGGAAAAACCATGGATTTCTCATCTTTCAATCTATCCTCTTTACTCATCTTTTTCATCCCATCTTTAATCTATATAATACTAAATCAAGTCAACTCTACATTCTTTAAAATCCAAAATCTTCCACCAGCACCATTCCAGTGGCCATTAATAGGAAACATACCAAATTTCATAGGCAAAAATCCCCATATCAAATATGTATAATATAGTAAGGCAGTACATTATAATATAGTACTCTTTCTATTAGAAAGTTACGTGAGTATATCTTGAAAGAACATCATACGGATTTTTCCCTACTTCGATCCGCCGTTACGTGTCGTCGCAATCAACATGTGTTAAAGGGATTGTCAAGAGAATCGGTTCAGGTATGTTAAGGCTATCCCTTCTTTCTTTTAGCATGATCTATACGACACAAACGAAATGAGCAAATGCACAATTCCCATAAATGACTCTATTCATAGAAGTATTAGAGATGCCTATGTTCTTGAATTCCCATATGTCTCATTGTTCTATCGTCTGTTCATGAGTCTCAAAAAAATACTTATTTGATAAAGTTTATCTGAAAGGCATATTGACTTTTATGACATTCCGAGAAATCTTATTAACGTATTTCTTATGCATTTCATGCATTTATACATGTACATTGACCCATGACCAGATGACGTTATATACGCGTATATATGTATATTATATGTATATAGGATATGAAAAAAGGTTACGGCGTTATATACGCACCACCACCTGATCAGCTAGTATACGTTGATGATATTACCCACAGTGGTCGAGATGATATGATGGGATGCCCTCAGAGGCTTAATGATATTATGAACACATGTACCTACGCACGACATGACATTCATATGCATATGCATGACACTATGAGTATTTCATGATTTACAGAGTTATTTAGAGTTACATGTCGAGTCTTTTACTCCATGTTTCTCTCATGTCTATTAGTTACTGATTTTAATTTCTTACATACTCGGTACATTATTTGTACTGACGTCCCTTTTACTTGGGGACGCTGTGTTTCATGCCCGCAGGTCTCGATAGACAGGTCAAGAGCCCGCCAAGTAGACTATCAGCTCAGCGGAAGATGTTGGTGCGCTCCATTCGCTTCGGAGTTGCTTGTTTGGTTAGTATGATTTAGATGTGTATTGTTTGGTATGGCGGGACTCTGTCCCAACCTTTGTGAATATTATGTATTCTTAGAGGCTTGTAGACAGATGTCATGTGCGTAAAAGATTTTATGGCCTTGTCGGCCTATGTTCAGTATACGAGTGGTTATTTTGGTCTTATAGGCCCGCATGTCTTATGTATAAGTTGGTATCACATGTTGTATTCTACTTATCTCACAACAGCTTTCTGCATCCATTATCTAAGATAGTATGACATGAAAAGATATGTTATGCTGGTACTCGGTTGAGTAAGGCACCGGGTGCCCGTCGCGGCCCATCGGTGACCAAACAAGCAACTCCGGAGCAAATAGAGCGCACCAACATCTTTCGCTGATCTGATGGCCTACTTGAAGGACTCTCAACCTGTCTACCGGAACCTGCGGGCATGAAACGCAACGTCCCCAGGCAAAAGGGACGTCAGTACGAATAATGTACCGAGTATGTAAGGCACATAAATAAGTACATAACAGACATGGAAGAAATATAGAGTAAATGACTCAACCTGTAAGTCTGGATAACTCTGTAAATCATGAAATAATTATAGTGTCATGCATATGCGTATGAATGTCATATCGTGCATAGGTACATGTTTCATAACATCATCGGCCACTGAGGGCATCCCATCATATCATCTCGGCCACTGTGGACAAAATCATCAACGTATACCAGCTGATCAGGTGGTGGTGCGTATATAACGCCATAACCTTTCACATATCCCATACACACACACACACACACACACACACATATATATATATATATATATATATATATATACGCGTATAAAATACCATCTAGTCATGGGTCAATGTACATGTACAAATGCATGAAATGCATATGAAATACGTTAATAAAATCTCTCAGTACGTCATAAGACCATTATATCTCTGATTAATATCATGAAATAAACTTTACCAACTTACGTATTTTTTAGACCAATGAAAAGATGATAAAATAATGTGACACGTGGGGAATCAAGAACATAAGCATCTCTAATATTTCTATGAATAGAGTCATGTATGGAAATTATGCATTTTCTCGTTTCGTTTGTGTCGTATGGATTGTGCAAAAAGAAATAAGAGATAGCCTTAACATACCTGAAGTAGGAAAAAATCCGTATGATATTCTTGGAAAAGGATGCACCGTACTCCTTTAGAACCGTAAATATTTTACGTTTTTAAGCTTCTAATAATTCTTGTTGGATTTTGGTTGAAAGACGTTTTGTTGAAAGCTTGTAAAAATGGCTAACGTTCTGGTTGTAAGAATGATTAACATTCTAATTGTAAGAATGACTAACATTCTGATTGTATAGTCTTTAGTATGGAAAATATTAGAATGGAGTGAATGTGTAACTAACACATTATGCCACCTAATAAGAAATGACTAAGAGTCATTTCTTTAGAATGCAACTAGCTGCCACGTTTTTTTGGAGGGGAGGGGGTTGGTCTTATCTCATAATTTATTAATTAATTAGGTAATGTCCCGTTACCCGATAATTAACCAATTATCAGCATAATTAAGAATTATCTTAAATTACTTAAAATACTATTCATTTTTAATATACTTTATACATCATACTATCACGGTCATATGGTACCTCGTATGGTACTAGTCCATAAATATCAGGTATTATAGCTCGGACCGTATTTGATCCCAAATCGACAACCTTCAATGAAACTTATTTCTTTAATTCATGTACTCTTTATCCTTCATGGCACTTACTTATCGCTTGTTATAAATAGCATAAATACGTTAACCTCAAGATAATCTCATCCCCGAATCTACGTCGATTAACTGAAGATGAAACTTTAACGTACGAAAATGCGAGATGTAACAGCTATTATTTTATCCCAACATGACAAACATTGACGAAAATTCATTTTTTTCGATTTGCTTACCCTCCCACCTTCACGAATTTGCTCATCACTTGTTTGAAATAGCATAAGGCTTATAATCTCAAAATAATCTCATTCCCAAACTTACGTCGATTAACTTACGACAAAACTTTAACGTACGAAAATATAGGGTGTAACAATGTGTCATCAATTAAGGGAAGAATGGATAGGGGAGGATCCCACGTGTAAGGAGAAGGAAGTGTTATATATACACATATGAATCTTATTTCATTTTAGGAGATGGAGGGCTTAAGGAATGCATATGCAGTACTTAGTGTTAGGTAGTGGAAACATGAGTTTATGGAGGCATCACCTCTTAATTTGATCTTCTTCTATTCAATTCAATATTTTATGATTTGAGATATAGTAGCAACACTATTTCCTTAACAACATAGCAGTAGCATTCGCTTTCCATTTGTAGTAGCAACGCGAAGTCATCCAAAGACGGATTTAAGGTATGTTAAGGTTATCCCTTCTTTCTTTTTGGCATGATCCATATGATACAAACGAAACGATCAAATGCGCAACTTTCATAAATGACTCTATTCTTAGAAATACTAGGGGTGTCTATGTTCTTGATTCCCCATGTGTCTTATTATTATATCTTCTGTTCACGGGTCTCAGAAAATACGTAAGTTGATAAAGTTTATCCGATGGCATATTGATCTTATGACATTCCGAGAGATCTTATTGACTTACTTCATTATGCATTGCATTCATTTATACATGTACATTGACCCATGACCAGATGGTATTATATACACGTATATTATATGTATATGGGATATGAGGAAAGGTTACGGCGTTATATACGCACCACCACCCGATCAGCTTGTATATATTGATGATTTTGCCCACAGTGGCCGAGATGATATGATGGGATGCCCTCAGAGGCTTGATGATGTTATGTACATATATACCTATGCATGATATTACATTTATATGCATATGCATGAAACTATAAATATTTCATGATTTACAGAGCTATCCAGACTTACAGGTTGAGTCCTTTATTCCATGTTTCTTTTATGTCCTTTATACACGGATTTACATGCCTTACATACTCGGTACATTATTCGTACTGACGTCCTTTTGTTGTGGACGCTGCATTCATGCCTGCAGGTATAGATAATCAGTTTGACAAGCCCTCATAGTAGACAAGGTTAGCATTCAATGAAGGATCGATAATACTCCACTTCATTCGGAGTGCAGCCGGGTCTATACGTCATTGTGTAAGAGTTTTGCTATAGACTTATGGGTAGGACGGGTTTCTGTCCCGATAATGTTTTAATGTCGAATAATCTTAGAGGCTTTATTGACGGAGGTTCATTTTATACCGTATGTCAGAGGCCTTGACGGCCCGTATGTATTCATGTTTTAAGAAAAATGGTTCATTGATAAAACATTTTCCACTTATAGTTATACATTACGAGTTGTGGCCATGTTGGCCCATGATGGTTATAGAAAGAATGGGTTTAGCCAACTCGACCTATGCATGTTTTAGTTTTGGTCGAACGATCATGACTTACAGAATGGTTTGCCCGTGCTAGTAAGGCACCGGGTGCCAGCCACGCCCCCTAGGTTTGGGGCGTGATAGATGGTATCAGAGCAGGTCTTATCCTACGGAGTCTACAAAGCCGTGCCTAGTAGATTCTCACTTATGGGTGTGTTGCGCGCCACACTTATAATTGAGAGGCTATAGGGCATTTAGGAAATATTACCCTTATTTTGTTTCCACATCGTGCCATAGAGCTGAGTCATATGAATTCAGTATGAAGCTTCTGCCGGATTTTGTATCAACCAGAGATGTAGGTATCATAGTAGAGCTTTAAGGAACAAAAGATATGATGCGAGATTGAAAGATAAGTAAGGTGAATATGAAGAAGATACGAGATACTCAAGTGCAGAAGGTTGTGAATAGTCCAAACTTCAGATAAAGGTTGGCTTTTAGTTCAGTTTACAGAGTAGACTCTAGTAAAAATTTTATAAATCTCTAAGGGTTAACATTCGAGGACGAATGTCTCTAAAGGGGGGAAGGATGTTACATTCCGTACTTTTCTATATTGGATTTTAGTGAAAGATTAATAGATTAATTAGTAGGTAAATATTATTGTGGACATCAATCCACGTGTAGTAGCTAGAATGACTAAGCATTTTAAGTTAGTAGGTGGCCTCTTAGGAGTTAAGTGCTTCATTAGGTGTACTATATATACACATGTAAAGAGGAACTTTAATGGGCTGCCACATGGCATTAATTTGGCCAAGGGTGGCACTAAGTGTGCATATATGAGTCATAGCATTTAAAATGCATGGTTTACACGTGCAAAGTTTGATGATGAGTCATTAGGTGTGCACCTAGAGGATTACACGTGTAGAATGGAAAGGAGGTCTCTAGTGTATGTATTAATTTTGTATGGTACAATGATTTATTATTTAAATAGTAGTACTTTAGGATAAGGATCTGTGGACAAGTACAAGGTGACAAGGATGTCCACGTGGCTACATATCAAGGAGCATCAAGTGACTAGTACAAATTATCATGTTGGTATAAAGTTATGGAATATGGAACTAGTTATAAGTGGATAAATGTCACTTTTATGAATCCACTTGGAATCATGAGGATAAGGGGGGGCTCATTTTTCCTTTATAGGATCTATGAGTAGACACTTGGACTAAGTTGGTGGTATAGTAATTACTACTATGTATACCTTACTTCCACGTGTTTTTGGTCTTAGCATAATATGAACTCTTATCTTTACATGGGTGCATATAAAGGGGGTTATCATCTTATATATGTTATTGTATATTTTATTAGATGACCATGTGTCATCAACTAAGGGAAGAATGGATGGGGGAGGATCCCACGTGTAAGGAGAAGGAAGTGTTATATATACACATATGTATCTTATTTCATTTTAGGAGATGGAGGGCTTAAGGAATGCATATGCAGTACTTAGTATTAGGTAGTGGAAACATGAGTTTATGGAGGCATCACCTCTTAATTTGATCTTCTTCTATTCAACTCAATATTTTATGATTTGAGATATAGTAGCAACACTGTTTCCTTGTTTCCTTAACAACATAGCAGTAGCATTCGCTTTCCATTTGTAGCAGCAACGCGAAGTCATCCAAAGACGGATTTAAGGTATGTTAAGGTTATCCCTTCTTTCTTTTTGGCATGATCCATATGATACAAACGAAACGATCAAACGCACAACTTTCATAAATGACTCTATTCTTAGAAATACTAGGGGTGTCTATGTTCTTGATTCCCCATGTGTCTTATTATTATATCTTCTGTTTACGGGTCTCAGAAAATACGTAAGTTGATACAGTTTATCCGACGGCATATTAATCTTATGACATTCCGAGAGATCTTATTGACTTGCTTCATTATGCATTGCATTCATTTATACATGTACATTGACCCATGACTAGATGGCGTTATATACGCGTATATTATATGTATATGGGATATGCAGAAAGGTTACAACATTATATACGCACCACCACCTGATCAGCTGGTATACGTTGATGATTTTGCCTACAGTGGTCGAGATGATATGATGGGATGCCCTCAGAGGTTTGATGATGTTATGTACACATATGCCTATGCATGATATTACATTTATACGCATATGCATGACACTATAAATATTTCATGATTTACAGAGCTATCCAGACTTACAGGTTGAGTCCTTTATTCCATGTTTCTTTCATGTCCTTTATACATTGATTTACATGCCTTACATACTCAGTATATTATTTGTACTGACGTCCTTTTATTGTGGACGCTACATTCATACCTGCAAGTATAGATAATCAGTTTGAAGAGCCCTCATAGCAGACGAGGTTAGCATTCATCGAAGGATCGGTAAGATTCCACTTCATTCGGAGTGCAGCCGAGTCTATAAGTCATCGTGTCAGAGTTTTGCTATAGACTTATGGGTAGGCCGGGTCTCTATCCCGACCGTGTTTTGATGTCAAATAATCTTAGAGGCTTTGTAGACAGAGATTCATTTTATACAGTATGTCAGAGGCCTTGACGGCCCGTATGTATTCATGTTTTAAGAAAAATGGTTCATTGATACAACGTTTCCCATTTATAGTTATACATTACGAGTTATGGCCATGTTGGCCCATGATAGTTACAGAAAGAATGGGTTTAGCCAACTTGACCTATGCGTGTTCTAGTTTTGGTCGAACGATCATGAGTTACATAGTGGTTCGCCTGTGCCAGTAAGGCACCAGGTGCTAGCCACAACCCCTAGGGTTGGGGCGTGACAAACAAGACTTGATAGCAACATATTACAAAAGAAAACCCGGATTATGATTATTACGGTGCATGCCCACATGCTGTCACCTAGCATGTGTGTCACTCCAACACAACACGAATTACATGTTATCGAGTGATAATTACCCTCAATTCCAAGTTCAGAAATGTTACTTACCTCAAAATACACAAATCAATACTCCAACAAGCCCTTTCCATGCGTATCGGCCTCCGAATGACTCGAATATAATCATACACAACTTAATATCAACAAACAATGCTATAGGAAATAACTTCAAACAATAAGTTTCGATCTATGTCAAAATCAAAAAATCAACTCAAAAAGTCAACCCAAGGCTTGCACACCGGAACTTGGTCAAACTCACAAATTTCGAACACCCATTCCGATACACAAAAGTCAAACTCTGGTCAATTCTTTCAACTTAAGCTTCCAACCTTGAGACTAAGTGTCCCAATTCACTCCGAAACCTTCCCGAAACTAATTTAACCACCCCGACAAGTCACATAACTACAAATGAACATAGAGGAAGTGATAAATAAGGGAACATGGCTATAATACACAAAACGACTGGCCGTATCGTTATATTCTCCCCCTTTTATACAAACGTTCGTCCTCGAACGGGTCTAGAATCATACTTGGAGTCTCAAATAGGTGTGGATTTTTGCTCTATATCTCCCGCTCGGTCTCCCAAGTAGCCTCCTCGACTGGATGACCTCTCTGTTGGACCTTCACTAATACTATATTCTTTGATCCTCAACTTCCGAACCTGCCGATCCAAAATAGCCACCGACTCCACATCATAAGTCAAATCCCCATCTAACTGAACTGTGTTGAAGTCCAAAATGTGTGACAGATCACCATAATACATCGAAGCATAGAAACATGAAACACTTGGTGAACACCCGATAGACTATGTGTCAATGCAAGTTTGTAGGCCACCTCTCCAACTCTTTCAATCACCTAAAAGGGACTAATATACCGAGGGATTAACATGCCCTTGTTCCCGAATATAATCACACCCTTCATGGGTGAAACTCTGAGTAGAACCTTTTCATCCACCATATATGCAACATCATGAACCTTCCCATCAGCATAACTCTTCTGCCTAGATTGTGTTGTACAAAGCCTATCCTGAATTAACTTGACTTTCTCCAAGGAATCCCGAATCAAATCAGTGCCCAATAGCCTAGCCTCTCCTGGTTCAAACCAACCAACTAGCGAATGATGCCACCTCCCATATAAGGCCTCACAAGGAGCCATCTAGATACGTGATTCGTAGCTGTTGTTGTAGGCATACTCTTCAAGCTGTAAGAACTGATCCCATGAACCCCAAAATCAATAACACAGGCGTGTAGTATATCCTCCAGAATCTGAATAGTGTGCTTGGACTGCCCATATGTCTAGGGGTGAAATGTTGTAGTCAACTTAACCCGCGTACCTAACTCTCACTGTGATGCTCTCCAAAACTGTGATGTGAACTATGTACCTCAATCAGAAATAATAGACACCGGCACACCGTGAAGATGAACAATATCATGGATATAGATCTGAGTCAGCTACTCTGAAGAATAAGTAGTCACAACCGGAATGAAATGTGCATACTTGGCCAGTCTATACACAATAACCCACACTGCGTCGAATTTCTTCAGAGTCTGTGGGAGCCCAACAACGAAATCCATGGTAATACGCTCCAACATCCACTCGAGAATCTTAAGTCTCTAAAGCAAACTGCTCGGACTCTAGTGCTCGTACTTCACTTACTGACAGTTCAAACACTGAGCCAAACCTTCTGATTCTCTCGTTGCTTTAAACCATATGGGTGGATAGATATTCATGCCTTAGGGCTCCTTATCAAGAAGTTAATACGTCTTAGTACACACATGATCTACTAAAGACTTCACATCTAATCATCATAAGCTTGATGCAAAATCGAGTTCCTCTAACTAACTCTTCCACAGCCACAATCAGTCTCTTACCACCTGTCTTTCTAGATGTAGGTATCGTTCTATTACAAATAAAATAGAATTTAGGAGTTTGAATTCTTACAATTGAGCTCTACCACACGATCTAGAGTAAGAAGAAAGAGTGACAATCCTAAATGCCCTGTAGCCTCCTGCTTATAAGTGTGGTGCACAACACACCCATAAACAAGACTCTTCTAGACACGGCATGTAGACTCCCTAGGACAGAACTGCTCTGATACCACTTTTATCACGACCCAAATCGGAGGGCCGCGACGGGCACCCGATGCCTTACTCAACCGAGTACCAATGTAACATATCTTTATTATCACACAATTAAAGGTAAATGGGCCAAAAGGGCCATCATGAGATAACTGGAATAAAACATAAGTGAATACTAGGCATAGGATGACCCAACATGATATAGAAACTTATACACGTGACATGCGAGCCTATAAGGCCGACATGATCATTTGTACACTCAAAGCATAGGCCGATAAAGCCATATAAGTATCCATATACATGACATCTATCTACAAGCCTATAAGATTACATAAAATCATAAAGGTCGGGACAGGGCCCCGCCATACCAATCAATACATGTCCAAATCATACTGACCAAATGGGCAACTCCGGAGCAAGTGGAGTGCACCAACATCTTCCGCTGAGCTGATAACCTACTACGAGTGCTGCCAACCTATCTATCGGGACCTGCGAACATGAAATACAGCATCCCCAAGCAAAAGGGATGTAAGTACAAATAAAGTACCAAATATGTAAGGCATGAAAGAAATATGGTGTAAAGAACCCAATATGTAAGTCTGAATATCTCTGTGATCCGTGAAACATTTATAATGTCATGCATATGCGTGTAAATGTCATACCATGCATAGGTATATGAGTACATAATATCATCAAGCCTCTGAGGGCATCCCATCATATCATTTCGGCCTTTGTGGCCAAAATCATCAACGTATACCAGTTGATCAGGTGGTGGTGCGTATATAACGACGTAACCTTTCTCCATATCCCATATACATATAATATACACGTATATAACGCCATCTGGTTATGGGTAAATGTACATGTATAAATGAATGCAATGTATAATGAAGTATGTCAGTAAGATATCTTGAATAAACTTTATCAACTTACGTATTTTTCTGAGATCCGTGAACAGATGATATAAGAATAGAACACATGGGGAATCAAGAACATAGGCACTCCTAGTACTTCTATGAATAGAGCCATTTATGAAAGTTGTGTGTTTGCTCATTTCGTTTGTATCTTATGGATCACGCCAAAAGTAAATAAGGGATAGCCTTAACATACCTTTGTCATTTACCTAAACACACGACGCCGGTTCAGCCCGTTAGTGCTTCAATCTACAACAAATAATAAGGGACCATTGTTAAGCTTACGAAAGCTAGAACTCAACACAAATGAGCGACTAGCTCATCTACTAAATTTTGGACAGCACCTCCCCTTATTCTTTTCACTTTCCCCAAATTCTACAAACAAGACCATCATGTCCAAAATATCAACAAACATAATACATCAATATCCAACTTTATATCCATTGTAATACATCACCAAAATAGTCCACACAATCTCATAAAACAACCAAGTGCTACTTTGCGCTTTTCCATCCCTATAACTTAGCTAGAACTTGAATACACTTCAATAATGACAACCACAATATACTTAGGTTATACATACTGATTTGTAAGCCACAATACCACATAAAAACAAACTCCCGACAGTCCACAAATTACAACAACTGAAAATTAATTTTCAGATTATTACTTCATCAATTCTTACTCCCACAACTTAGTTAAGGTACTAATAAGATTAAACACAATATGTCCAAGATAATACTCTTACGTGACAGCCATATAATAATATGAAACTACTCCAAAAAGTCCATAACACCACAATAACTTCAACTCAATTCCCAGCCCCTACTTCACAAGTCTTTCACCAAACATCGTAGCCAGAACTTAGATAAACTCAAATATATGAAGGAGGGAGGATTTTCTTACCTATATCAGATCATATAGGGATGAAACAATGGTAGTATATTGCCCTTGATGGCCATTAACTTGCTTCACATTGGATCCTTCAAGATTGGAGATTACCCTTTAACTTGAATTGAAAGAAGAAAAAGATTATCAACAACTTCTTGAGAGATTGGAGTAGGTCAATTTGGGAGAGAATTTCGTGGCTCTCTTTATGTTTCTACTACTTGGATATTATGAGGATACATGACTTGATTCAGCCCCTAAAAGGGACCTCTTGGATAACCTACACATGTCCATTTAGGTGGACTAATTTGGGCCTTCCCTTTTAGCAAGTATGTGACACACCTATTTGTCACCTTCTTGGTTAATTAATAGGTGTCACATACCTACCTTATTCACTTAGACACGTATCTTACCCTCACTTAATAGTCACGACATGTGTTAAGTAGCTCAAGCTAGTAGGACGAAAAGTAAGTTGGTGAAGCACGCACGTCGGGTAAGCAAGCAGCTCATTGTTATTTGTCCAAAATCCCATTTCTCACGTTTAAATGCATTAATCCTCAACCTAGTCGTTTGTATGTTTAACGAAAATACGGGATGTAATGTCATTAGATCACTTTATATACTTTCAAAGAGAATCTCATTTCCGGGCTTACATCAATTGACTTACGATGTACTTTTACGTACGAAAACATGGGATGTAACACTATTAGCAGAGAAATGAAGAAGGATATAGTGGAGGATACAAGTTTCAACAAGTAAAAGAAGCAAGGTGAAGAAGGGTACGAGGTGCCCAATTAGTGAAGATTATCAGTATTTACAATCCAGGCAGAGAAATATAAGCATTTTGAGTTACCTTCAATTGTAATAGAGGTATGTACAATTGGCACACCCATCTCAATTATGCTCCATGGGAGCCAACATATATAGTTTAAGAGAGGGACAGGATCCAGGTGGGGTTAGAGTAACCCAAAATAGTGGATGGATTAACGCGTTATCTGACATTTTCGAAGGATTTTATAATAGTCGGCACCGTGAGAATTTTAGAGATAGCGTTCCGGCAATAATAAAATGGATAATAAAAGAATAACCTTTAAAGTTCATTCAAGAAGACGCTTCCCTAAAGCAAACACTGTGACCAGAGTTAAGCTTAAGGGACTAAGTGTGCCACTTACACTAGGTGTCACCCTCATGAGTAAGAAATTTCGTTATCCTTGATATAGAAGGATTACCACAAGGCAAGTAAGAGTCAGTGAATATGTGAAAAGATACCAAATATGAAGAGAGGGGGAAAGATGGTGTGATATGGTATTAAGTAGGAGTTATATGGTTCGGGGAACTATGGAATAGTAAAGGAAGAATGCGATAAAATTGAGAAAGGGATGAGATTGCATTTATTCAAATCCCACAGATATGTTACGACTCCAGAACATTATGCAAGCACGACAGCATGGAGGGTGAATAAAGGTTTCCGACCAGGATGTTATTGATAAATATGTACGAATGAATACTTGATACATAAGGAGCCAATGCGAGAGGTAAGTTAAGACAAAGAACATATCCTAAGAGAGCTGATGGTTTCCGTAAGTTATAAAAAGCTCAGTATAGAATGAGTGAACTCAGAGGAGTCCAAGACTAGGAACATTTAGAAGAGATGGAATGCTGCCCTGGTAGTACAATAAGGGTGTAATTGTGAAAGAAAAGAGGATGGCATTTATATATTTGATCGAGCAATGATCTAAAGAAAAGGGATTTCATGAATTGCACGTGATTAAAATACCCCAATAAGATGAATCACATTTGGATGCTATGAAATACAATTATTGAAGTTGACCAGGCAAATCACTTCAAATGTTCCTCAACGTGACTTGAGCCCTAGTGACAATGTATTACGTAAGAGGTTTCAAGTTATATATGGTAGATTGTAGATTAACATTGAGGTGAATAAAAAATGGATGGATAAAGGTTACAAAGTATGAGATAAGATTAGGCAGTCATTCTTAAGATGAATAGTAATGAGGAAGCATTAAAAGATTTAGATTTATATATATAAGACAAGCAATGAGAGTAACCTGGAGTTTGGTAGCATACCTCAGTAACAATAAACCGAAGTAAGAGTTATGGTATAGTATGACCTACTTAGATGTAGTAAAGCCATAGATGCCCAGAGGGACAGCTTGTCATAATTCTGTATATGTTCACAAAGTGAGGCCTAGAGATTGACTAAAAGATAGATGAAAAATAAGAGAAGAGTTGCATAAGTGGCACATACAAGGACAGAGTTGTACAGACTACATGATACAAGGTAGCAATAGTTACGAGATTGGAAGAATTCCGACCACAAGTTGTGGGGTGAGAAAGAGGCCTAAAGGGGGGAATGCCCTGACCTTTGGATTTATTCACAGAACAGTTGCCTAGATGGCAAAGAGAGTATTAAAGTATTTGCAAGAGCTATAGGTTATGAGAATGATAAGTGCATCAGTCAACATTCGAGGACGAATGTTTCAAAGGGGGGAATGATGTCACACCCCATGTTTTCGTACGTGAAAGTACGCCGTAAGTCAATTGATGTAAGCTCGGAAATAAGATTCTCTTTGAAAGTATATAAAGTGATCTAATGACATTACATCCCGTATTTCCGTTCAACATACAAACGACTAGGTTGAGGACGAATGCACTTAAACGTGAGAAAGGAGATTTTTGACAAATAAAAATGAGCTGCTTGCTTACCCGACGTGCCTGCTTCACTAACTTACTTTCTGTCCTACTAGCTTGAGCTACTTAACACATGTCGTGACTATTAAGTGAGGGTAAGATACGTGTCTAAGTGAATAAGGGCAGCATGTGAGACCTATTAATTAACCAAGCAGGTGATAAGAAGGTGTGTCACCTACTTGCTAAAAGGGAAGGCCCAAATTAGTCCACCTAAATGGACATGTGTAGGTTATCCAAGAGGGCCCTTTTAGGAGCTGAATCAAGTCATGTATCCTCGTAATATCCAAGTAGTAGAAACATAAAGAGAACCACAAAATTCTCTCCCAAATTGACCTACTCCAATCTCTCAAGAAGTTGTTGATAATCTTCTTCTTCTTTTAATTCAAGTTAAAGGGTAATCTCCAATCTTGAAGGATCCAATGTCAAGAAAGTTAATGGCATCAAGGGCAATATACTACCATTGTTTCATCCCTATAAGATCTGATATAGGTAAGAAAATCCTCCCTCCTTTATATATTTGAGTTTATCTAAGTTCTAGCTAGGATGTTTGGTGAAAGACTTGTGAAGTAGGGGTTGGGAATTGAGTTGATGTTATTGTGGTGTTATATGGAGTAGTTTCATATTATTATATGGATTTCACATAACAGTATTATCATGGACATTTTTTGTTTAATCTTATTGGTGCCTTAACTAAGTTGTGGGAGTAAGAATTGATGAAGTAATAATCTGAAAATTAGTTTTCAGTTGTTGTAATTTGTGGACTATTGGGAGTTCATTTTTATGTGGTGTTGTGGCTTAAAAATCAGTATGTATAGCCTGTGTATATTGTGGTTGTAATTATTGAAGTGTATTAAAGTTCTAGCTAAGTTATAGGGATGGAAAAGCGCAAAGTAGCACTTGGTTGTTGTATGAGATTGTGTGGACTGTTTTGGTGATGTATTGTGATGGATATATGGTTGGATATTGATGTAATACGTTTGTTGATATTTTGGACATGATGGTCTTGTTTGTGGATTTGAGGAAAGTGAAAAGAATAAGGGGAGGTTCTGTCCAAAATTTAGTAGATGAGCTAGTCTCTCATTTGTGTTGAGTTCTAGCTTTCGTAAGCTTAACAGTGGTCCCTTATTGTTTGTTGTAGATTGAAGTACTAACGGGCTGAACCAAAGTCGTGTGTTTAGGTAAATGACAAAGGTATTTTAAGGCTATCCCTTCTTTACTTTTGGCATGATCCATATGATACAAACGAAACGAGCAAACGCACAACTTTCATAAATGGCTTTATTCATAGAAATACTAGGAGTGCCTATGTTATTGATTCCCCATGTGTTCTATTACTATATCATCTATTCATGGGTCTTAGAAAAATACGTAAGTTGATAAAGTTTATCCGAAAGATCTTACTGACTTACTTCATTATACATTACATTCATTTATACATGTACATTGACCCATGATCAGATGGCATTATATACGTGTATATTATATGTATATGGGATATGGAGAAAGGTTACGACGTTATATACGCACCACCACCTGATCAGTTGGTATACGTTGATGATTTTGCCCATAGAGGCCGAGATGATATAATGAGATTTTCTCAGAGGCTTGATGATGTTATGTACTCATATACCTATGCATGGTATGACATTTACACGCATATGCATGACATTATAAATGTTTCATGATTCACAGAGATATTCAGACCTACATGTTGAGTTCTTTACACCATGTTTCTTTCATGCCTTACATACTCGGTACTTTATTTGTACTAACGTTCCTTTTGTCCGGGGACGCTGCGTTTCATGCCCGCATGTCCTGATAGATAGGTTGACAACAATCCTAACAGGTTATCATCTCAGCGGAAGATGCTGGTGCACTCGACTTGCTCCGGAGTTGCCCATTTGGTTATTATGATTTGGACATGTATTGATTGGTATGACGGGGCCTTGTCCCGTCCTTTATGATGTTTATGTACTCTTAGAGGCTTGTATACAGATGTCATGAATATGGATACTTATATGGCTTTATCGTCCTATGTTTTGAGTTTTTAAATGATCATGTCGGCCTTATAGACCCGTATGTCACATGTATAAGTTTCTATATCATGTTGGGTCATCCTATGCCTAGTATTCCCTTATATTTTTTTCCAGTTATCTCATGATGTCCCTTCTGGCCCATTTACCTATAATGGTGTGATAAGAAATATATGTTACGTTGGTACTCGGTTGAGTAAGGCACCGGGTGCTCGTCACGGCCCTCCGATTTGGGTCGTGACAAATAGATTTGCCTCAAATCTTGATACATCTTGGCGGCAACCGAATGAATGGAATACCGCGAACTGTGGGCCTCCTCAAGAATTAACTCACGCAATCTATCCACGTTAGGCACACAAATCTGACCCTGCATCCGCAACACCGCATCATATCTAATAGAAACCTCCTTGGCATCACAGTGTCGCACCGTGTCCGTATGGATAAGTAAATGGGGGTTGTCATACTGATGCGCTCTGATGTACTCATACAAAGAAGATCGAAAAACCACGCAAGCAAGAACCCAGCAAGGCTCCGAAACATCTAACCTCACGAACTGATTGGCAAAAGCCTAAACATCCAATGCTAGCAGTCTCTCACCAACTAGAATATATGCAAGGCTACCATACTCTCAGCCTTTCTGCTCAAGGCATCAACCACCATATTGGCCTTTCCGGGATGGTATAAAATGGTGATATCATAGTCTTTTAACAGCTCCAACCACCTCCGCTGCCTCAAGTTAAGATCCTTTTTCTTAAACAAGTGCTGTAGACTCTGATAATCTGTGAATACCTCACACAACATGTCGTAGAGATAGTGCCTCCAAATCTTCAATGCGAGAACAATGGATGCCAACTCTAAATCATGAACGGGGTAGTTCTTCTCATGAGGCTTCAGATAATGTGAAGCATAAAAAATCACCCTACCCTCTTGCATCAAGACACACCCGATGCCAATCCACGAAGCATCACAATAAACTATATATAAACCCGATGCTGACGATAAAACTAGAACTGGAGTTGTGGTCAAAGTAGTCTTGAGCTTCTGAAAGCTCTCCTCATACTCATCAGATCACCTGAATGGGACACCCTTCTGGGTCAATCTCGTCAAAGGTGCAGCAATGGACGAGAAACCCTCCACAAAGCGGAGATAATACCCTGCCAAACCAAGAAAACTCCGAATCTCAGTAGCTGAAGATGGTCTAGGCCAACACTAAACTGCCTCAATCATTTTTAGATCTATGTTAATCCCCTCACTAGACATCACATGTCCCAAGAACGCCACCGAATCAAGCCAAAACTCACACTTGGAGAATTTAGAATAAAGCTTCTTCTCCCTCAAGGTATGGAGTACAATCTTGGCTACGTAAGTACACCAATTGTTACAACCCATATTCACATACGTTAGATCATGCCAAAAGTTAGTTGACGTAAATCCTAGAAAAGATTATCTTTGAGATGATAATAAGTTCATCCTAATGGTCTGAAATGATACAAGGGTGTATAAGAGTGGTTAACAAGTATTAGAGGTTAAACGAATCAAGGATGTTGTAACCCGTATTTTCGGGTAAAACTAGAGGTGCTTAATATTATCAGGAGGTAGTGTTTTAAGATATTTGAATCATATAATATCCGTATCATAAGTCTTGAAGTCAAACGAGTTATGAAACAAAAGTCGACAAAAGTTATCGCAACTTACATTCATAATTTTACTTAAACTTTAGGTCACATGTTACTAAGATTTTCTCCCAATTTACCCAGAATTACGGGGTGATATACCAACCAACTTGAAGATCTACGTGTCTAGTTTCCAATACATTAAACCGTTTGTCGATACGAAGTCATAGTTTAGAGATATTCACATTTTCGAGAGACTGCGCCAAGCAGCTCTCTATGGGACCCACATAGATGGTTGAGATATATTGATATATATGAGATGCCTTAACCCCGTTTTAACTCATTATTTTCACCCTCTTCAGATCCTAGACACCTAAAAACTCTCTCAAGGTTCTCCCATGATCCAAGACCCAAACAAAGGGCAAACAACACAAATCAAGGGTCAGGAATCCCGTGGCGCTAGTAAGTTTCTTGTTCTTCTTGTTGTTGCTGATTTTTATGTGGTTCCAGCTTGCGTGGGAGGTTGTTTTAAGTGGTTTAAATTCTGTAAAATACTCTCTCACGTTTTTAATATCAACCTTAGGTGATTTCAAGGCTTCCAAAATGATTATAGTGCTGAAAAGCCCGAATTGATTGCTAGTTTCGCTTCCTTATTCTTGTGGCAGCATTGGAAGGATATTTCGTGGTGAATTAAGGTCAAATTGGAGTTGTTCTAAAGGTAAGTAACCTCTTACTCTACATGTATTTAAGATTATCCAAGTTGCGTCTAAGTCGTTGAAGCTAGAACTTGTGAGTTATCTATCGAAAGGCTTGTTAGTAATGTTGTTGGTTGGTGGACTATTTTGGGAGGCTTAATATGATTATTAATGATGTTGTTTGGTCTGTTTGGTGATTATTTTAACTTTTGATAAGTCATATAAATAGGGGAGGTGCTGCTCTTTTCATCGTAAAATAGGTTGCAGTCGATATATAATAGTTACGACACTTAAAACGATAACGATAGTGTCATTTATCTTGTTGCAGACTAAGGAGTCGTGAAATTTGCATAGCTGGAGGTTGGGAAGTATATACAAGGTATGTGAGGCTATCCCTTTCCTTATTTTGCACGACTCCGATTGTACATAATGTAATGAACGAGCTTCCAAAGATACTCAACTCTTAGAAGCTAGCAGTACTTACAATGTTTCCCTTCTTATGGAATGATTGATGTTAATGTTGCTTCTCTTATTCTTATATTATCAATGTTGTTGGTACTTCCTGATTCTTATAAGATTCATGATGAAGAGTTAGTCCTAATAATGTGTACGGAGGCTACCGACCTTATGTCACTCCGAAAGGTTAAGAGTGTGATTCCAATGAGTCCAGCATGCATTATATATATGTACCTATATTATTCTACCGAGCCGCGCTATAGTCGGCCGGGTACAACACCTATTGTGAAACCACTGATCAGTTGGATTTTACCGAGCTCCACGTGGCCGAGTATGATTCTGCCGAGCCTTATGATGGCTGGGCACGTTTTTACCGAGCCCATTACGGCCGAGTACGATATGATGATGATGATGCCCACAGAGGCGTATGTTTTTAAAAGTATATATATATATATATATATATATATATATATATATATATATATATATATATATATGTATCATGCATTTCATGTCAGTCGCCCGCATAGGCGCTCAGATATTAGGAGTTGTATATTCTTTATCCCTGC
Organism: Nicotiana tomentosiformis; assembly: GCF_000390325.3. Taxonomy (NCBI): domain Eukaryota; kingdom Viridiplantae; phylum Streptophyta; class Magnoliopsida; order Solanales; family Solanaceae; genus Nicotiana; species Nicotiana tomentosiformis. The sequence continues at coordinate 59,581,073 of NC_090822.1, forward strand.
TTACATTACTGTTCTTATTTATTCCTTCCTGTCTTACATACTAAGTACTTTATTTGTACTGACGTCCCTTTTATTTGTGGACACTGCATATCGTGTTGCAGGTCCTGATAGATAGGTAGACATAGCTCCCCCACCACAGTAGGCTTCCCTGTTCAGCGGTTATTGGCAAGATCCCTTCTCTGGACTTACCGTGATCTTGGTATGCATTTTTGTTATAGATATTATGGGTATGTCGGGGCCCTGTTCCGGCAATGTTGCAGCACTTATGTTCGTTTAGAGGCTCATAGAAAGGTGTCGACTCATGTGTAGTTTGGATTACCTTATTGACTGATTTTTGTTGTATAGTCTCTCATGGCATATTGTCAGCTCATACCTTATATATAGCTTCATGACAACTTTGTCGGCCCATATTATGTATGTTCATGCTATTATCTATTATTTTTGGTTGTTCATGATTCATGTCTACTATTTATGTTGATCTTGTCGGCCATTATAGATAATAAGAAAGGTAAGATAAAATGTACGTTGGTTAAAATGTTCGTTGGTGCTCGGCCGGTATGGTCCGGGTACCAATCATGGCCCTCCAGTTTGGGTTGTGACAAACTTGGTATCAAAGCCAGGTTTGTCCTAGGGGTTGTCTATGAGCCGTGTCTAGTAGAGTCTTGATTATGGATGTGTAGCCACATTTATAATCAGGAGGCTACATGACATCTAGGGTTGTTACCTTCTTCCTGAATCTAGATCGTGCGTAGAGTTGAGTCGTAAGTGTTCATCTCTAATATTCACCTTGTTTGCTTTCTGTGATGCCTTCGACTAGGAAGCAAGTGATTAGTAGACGACTTGAAACAGCTGCGGGAGAGGGTACCAGTCAGGTGCCTCCAGCCAGGGCAGACCAAAGTGAGGCTCAAAGCGAGATGCCATCTCATACCTCATCTACTCCGTATCCCTAGAGGATATTAGAAGGGACCTAGCACCTCTAGTTCCTCCGTCCTGAACTACAAACCACGATATGCACAGTGCGGTGCAGTTGTTGACTAGATTGGCAACTGCTCAGGCTCAGAGGCAGAATATCGGTGCTGCTGATAAATCGATTAGTGCGAGAGTTCATGATTTTATTAATCTTGACTCTCCAGTGTTTACCGGATCAGACCCCAAGGAGGACCCGCAGACTTTTATTGATCAAGTTCATCGTACACTGCGGGTTATGCATGCTAGTGATACTGAGGCAGTAGAGTTGGCTTCTTATCGGTTACAATATTTAGCAGTTTTCTGGTATGATAGTTGGGAGAGATCCAGGGGTCCGAATGCTCCTCCAGCTATGTGGAAGGAATTTTCTGAGGCCTTTCTTCGTCACTACTTGCCAGTTGAGATACGACGAGCTAGAGCTGATAAGTTATTGAACCTTCGACAAGGTAATATAAGTGTGCGAGAGTATAGTATGCAGTTTGATTCTTTGGCAAGGTATGCTCCCCATATGGTGGCCGCGATGAGCGATAGGGTGCACCTGTTCATGAACGGGTTGGAACCACATCTGATAAATGAGTGCACGACAGCCTCCTTGGTGAAGGGCATGCATATTTCTCGTATTCAGGATTATGCCCAGACACTAGAGGACTCTAAGCGCCAGCAAAGGGCAGATAGGGAGCATGATATGGGCTAGCATAAGAGGGCGAGATTTGCATGGTATTTTGATGACTTCATAGGTAGTATCAGGCCCCAGTCTTCGAGGAGTTCGGCGCCACCTATAGCTAGTGCTCCTCCATAGTTTCAGAGGCCTCGGTATGATCGATCTATCTATTCTGTTCCAAGTCAGAGTTCGCGGGCATCAGGTTCACAATATCATAGGGATACTAGTTAGAAGAGACCCCCAACACCCCGTTGTGATCAGTGCGGCAAGGCCCACTTTGGACTGTGCCATCGAGGTTCCGATGCGTGCTATTCTTACGGATATCCTGGCCATATGATGCAGGATTGTCCTAGCAGAGGAAGTGGTTGTATGGCTCAGCCGACTGGATCTGTGTCTCGTTCATCCTCATCAGTTCGACCTCCAGCACGGGGTTTTCAATAGTCGATAGGTCGTGGTAGAGGTAGAGGTGGAGTGTCGAGTTTGAGCGGTACTCAAAATCGAACCTATGCTCTAGTAGGTTGACAGGATCTCGAGTCGTCTCTTGATGTTGTTACAGGTATATTATCTGTGTTTTCTTATGATATATATGCGCTGATTGATCCGGGATCTACATTATCATATGTTACACACCCTTTGTGGCTAATAAGTTTGGCATTGAACCGGAATCGATAAGTAAACCACTTGCGGTATCCACTCAGATAGGAGATTCTGTGATTGTTAGAAGGGTATATAGAGGTTGCACAGTGATGATTTGTAGTCGTCAAACCTCGGTGAATTTATTTGAGTTAGAAATTGTTGATTTCGATGTGATAATGGGAATGGACTGGTTGGCCTCATGCTATGAAAACTTTAATTATTGTACGAAGATGGTTAGGTTTCAGTTTCCTGGTGAACCTGTCATTGAATGGAAAGGGAACATTGCTATGCCGAAAGGTAGGTTTATTTCCTATCTTAAGGCAAGGAAGATGATCTCAAAAGGTTACATTTGTCATCTCGTTCGCGTTAGGGATGCGGAGGTGAAGCTGCCTACTCTACAATCAATCCATGTGGTCAATGAATTTCCAGATATTTTCCAAGATGAACTCCCAGGCCTTCCTCCTGAAAGGGAGATTGAGTTCAGCATTGATGTGTTGCTTGACACTCAACCGATCTCTATCCCTCCATATAGGATGGCCCCGACAGAGTTGCGAGAGTTGAAGGAGCAGTTGAAGGACTTGCTGGATATGGGCTTCATTAGGACTAGCACTTCACCTTGGGGTGCGCCAGTCTTGTTCGTGCGGAAGACAGACGGGTCATTAAGGATGTGTGTCGATTATCAGTAGTTGAATAAGGTTATTATAAAGTAAAAGTATCCACTTCCAAGGATTAACGACCTATTTGACCAACTCGTAGGTGCCTAGTATTTCTCCAAGATTGACTTACGTTCGTGGTATCATTAGGTGAGGGTTAAGGAGATGGATATTCCGAAGACGGCCTTCCGAACAAGATATGGGCACTTTGAGTTCTGGTGATGTCGTTCGGGCTAACAAATGCCCCCAATAGCTTTTATGGATCTCATGAATAGTGTATTCAGACCCTATCTTGACGTGTTCGTGATCGTATTCATTGATGACATTCTGGTGTATTCTCGCTCGGAGGCTAAATATGCAGGCCACTTGCGGATAGTATTATAGACCCTTCAGGATCATAAGTTATATGCTCCTTGGCCATGTGATATCTGTCGAGGGTATTAGTGTCGACACTTAGAAGATCGATGCAGTGAAGAATTTGACGAGACCTACAACACCGTTAGAAGTTCGCAGATTCTTGAGGCTAGCCGGATATTATAGGTTGTTTGTAGAAGGGTTTTCCTATATATCAGCACCATTGACTAAGTCAACACAGAAAGCTATCAAGTTCTAGTGGTATAACGCTTGTGAACGTAGTTTCCAGAAGCTAAAGAATCGATTGACATCCGAGCCAGTTCTCACTCTCCTAGAAGGAACAAAAGGTTATGTGGTATATTGTGATGCGTCAGGTATAGGTTTGGGGTGCATATTGATGCAACGTGGGAAGATGATTGCTTATGCATCGATACAATTGAAGAAACATGAAAAGAATTACCGACTCATGATTTTGGAATTGGCTGCAGTAATATATTCTTTGAATATATGGCGTCACTACTTATATGGTGTCCATATTGACATCTACACATATCAAAAGAGTTTACAATACATCTACATGCAGAAGGAGATGAATTTTAGGTAGCGTAGGTTGCTTGAATTGCTGAAAGACTACGATGTTGAGATATTGTACCATCTCGATAAAGCCAATGTTGTGGCAGACGCTCTCAACCGTAAGTCAATGGGAAGATTAGTACACATTGAGTTAGGTAGACAAGGGTTGACTAAAGAGCTTCATTAGCTGGCCAATATGAGAATCAGATTGTTAGACTTTGATGACAGAGGTGTTACTGTACAGAATACAGGAGAATCATCTTTGGTAGCCGAGGTAAAAGCACAACAGTATGAAGATCCTACCTTAGTACGGTTGAGAGAGGGAATTTAGCAGCATAAAATTACGGCATTCGAGATCGGAGGAGATGGGGCACTAAGATACCAGGGCCAATTATGTGTGCCTAATGTGGCAGGGTTGCGAGAGAAGATTATGATTGAGATTCATCAGTCCTGATATTACATCCATCCTGGCTCGACAAAGATGTATCATGACGTTAATGAGCTATATTGGTGGGGTAAAATAAAGAAGTCTATTGCAGAATTTGTAGCCAATGTCCTCATTGTCAACAAGTAAAGATTGAGCATCAGAAACCCGGTGGATTGATTTAGAATATAGAGATTCCGACCTGGAAGTGGGAGGTGATTAATATGGACTTCATTATTGGATTACCTCGCTTTTATCATAAGTTTGACTCCATCTGGGTGATAGTTGATCGACTTACAAAATCTACCCATTTTCTGCCAGTTAAGACAGCTTACACGGCTGAAGATTATGCGAAGTTGTATATCAAGGAGATTGTTAGGCTTCATGGTGTGACGATATCTATTATATCAGACCAAGGAGCTCAATTTACGGCTAACTTTTGGAGGTCTTTTCAGAAGGGTTTAGGCACACAAGTGAATATCAACACTGCATTCCATCTGGAAACTGACAAACATGCTGAACGTACCATTCAGACACTTGAAGATATGCTACGAGCATGTGTTCTAGATTTAAATGGGAATTGGGATGACCATATGCCACTCATAGAATTCGCCTACAATAATAGCTACCATTCCAATATTAAAATGGCCCTGTACGAGGCACTGTACGGGAGGATATGTATATCACCAGTTGGATGGTTCGAGGACCGTGAAATAGAATTATATGGGCCAGATTTGATTCACCAAGCAATTGAGAAGGAGAAAGTGATACAAGAACGACCGAGGACGGTGCACAGCAGGCAAAAGTCTTATTCCGATATCCGACGTCGTGATCTGGAGTTTGAGGTTAGTGATTGGGTTTCCCTGAGGATCTCACCAATGAAAGGTATTATGCATTTTGGGAAGAAGGGTAAGCTGAGTCCGCGGTATATCAGGTCGTACAAGATTCTTCGACGAATTGGACAGGTTGCGTATGAGTTAGAATTGCCATTCGAATTGGAATTTGTCCACTAGGTATTCCATGTATCTATGTTGAGGAAATGTATTGGAGACCCTTCTCGGGCCGTCCCTATCAAAGATGTACAAGTTACGGAGGATATATCATATGAAGAAGTTCCAGTGGCTATATTAGATCGATAAGTCCGCAAGTTGAGAACCAAGGATGTGGCTTCCGTCAAAGTACTGTGGAAGAACAAGAATACAGAAAAAATGACATGGGAAGCAGAAAACGGAGATGAAGTCTAAATACCCTTAGCTATTCCATATTGAAGATAATGAGGATACCGGGGGAACGCAGGACGCAATGGAAGCTGAAACGGCTCTACGAGGTAAGCAATAGCTTGAGAATACTCTTCCTTAATACAAAATGGTGATATGCAGATAATGTACATATCCATAATGCTTTGTATAGCCTTGTGAAGCCATAGGTTGGGTTTAACTGCTTGCAAGTTTGGCTACTATCCATTTTATAGGGGAAACTCGACCGAAAATTTCCGTCGGAATCCATGATGAGTTAAACTCCACATAAACCCTTACATTCGAGGACGAATGTTTCTAAGGGGTGGAGGGCGTTACAACCCATATTCACGTACGTTAGATCATGCCGTAAGTTAGTCAACATAAATTCGAGAAGAGATTATCTTTGAGATGATAAGAAGTTAATCCTATTGGTCTTAAATGATACAAGGGTGTATAAGAGTGGTTAACAAGTATTAGAAGTTAAACGAATCAAGGATGTTGTAACCCGTATTTTCGGGTAAAACTAGAGGTGCTTAATATGCTCAGGAGTTTGTCTTTTAATATATTTTAATCATATAATATCCGTATCATAAGTCTTGAAGTCAAATGAGTTATGAAACAAAAGTCGACAAAAGTTGTCGCAACTTACGTTCATAATTTTACTTAAACTTTAGGTCAAATGTTACTAAGTTTTTCTCAAATTTTACTCGGAATTATGGTGTGATCTACACACAAAATTGAATATCTATGAGTCTAATTTCCAACGCATTAAACCATTCATTGATAAAATGTCGGAGTAGAGAGATATTTGTATTTTTTCGAGACTGCGCCAAGTAGCACTCTATGGTACCCACATAGATAGTTGAGATATATTGATATATATGAGACATCTTAACCCCATTTTAACTCATTATTTTTCACTATCTTTAGACCCTAAACACCTAAAAACTCTCTCTCAAGGTTCTCCCATGATCCAAGACCCAAACAAAGGGCAAACAACACAAATAAAGTGTCGGGAATGCCGTGGCGCTAGTAAGTTTCTTGTTATTCTTGTTGTTGCTGATTTTTGTGTGGTTCCAGCTCACATGGGAGGTTTTTTAAGTGGTTTAAGTTCTGTAAAATACTCTCTCAAGTTTTTAATATCAACCCTAGGTGATTTCAAGTCTTCCAAAGTGATTCTAGTGCCGAAACACCCGAATTGATTGCTAGTTCCGCTTCCTTGTTCTTGTGGCAGCATTGGAAGGATATTTCGTGGTGAATTAAGGTCAAATTGGAGTTGGTCTATTTTTTTAAAGGTAAGGAACCTCTTACTCTACATGTATTTAAGATTATCCAAGTTGCGGCTAAGTCGTTGAAGCTAAAACTTGTGAGTTATCTATCGAAAGGCTTGTTAGTAATGTTGTTGGTTGGTAGACTATTTTGGGAGGCTTAATATGATTGATATTGATGTTGTTTGGGCTGTTTTGTGATTTTTTTAACTTGTGGGAAGTCATATAAATAGGGGAGGTGATGTCCGTTTCATCGTAAAATAGGTTGCGGTCGATATATAATAGTTACGATGCTTAAACAATAACGATAGTGTCATTTCTCTTGTTGTAGACTAAGGAGTCGTGACCTTTGCATAGCTTGAGGTTGGTAAGTATATACAAGGTATGTAAGGCTATCCCTTTCCTTCTTTTGCATGACTCCGATTGTACATAATGTAATGAACGAGCTTCCAAAGATACTCTACTCTTAGAAGCTAGCAGTACTTACAATGTTTCCCTTCTTATGGAACGATTGATGTTGATGTTTCTTCTCTTATTATTATGTTATCAATGTTGTTGGTACTTCCTGATTATTATAAGATCCATGATGAAGAGTTAGTCCTAATAATGTATACGGAGGTTACCGGCCTTACGTCACTCTGAAAGGTTTAGAATGTGATTCCAATGAGTCCAGTATGCATTATATATATGCTCCTATTTTACTATACCGAGCCGCGCTATAGTCAGCGGGTACGATACCTATTGTGCAGCCACTGATCAATTGGGTTTTACCGAGCTACACGAGGCTAGGTACGATTCTATCGAGCCTTATGATGGCCGGGTACGTTTTTACCGAGCCTATTATGGCCGGGTACGATATGATGATGATGATGCCCACAGAGGCGTATGTTTTTAAAAGTTATATATATATATATATATATATATATATATATATATATATATATATATATATATATATATATATATATATATATATATATATATATATATATATATATATATATATATATGTATATATCTATATATGTATATATCATCCATTTCATGTCAGTTGCCCTTAGAGGCGCTCAGATGTTAGAGGTTGTATATTCTCTATCCCTGTTTACATTACTGCTCTTATTTGTGCCTTCCTGCCTTACATACTCGGTACTTTATTCGTACTGATGTCCCTTTTATTTGTGGATGCTGTATGTTGTGCTGCAGTACCTGATAGATAGGTAGACGTAGTTCTCCCACCACAGTAGGCTACCCAGTTCAACGGTTATTGGCGAGATCCCTTCTCCGAACTTGCCGTGGTCTTGGTATGCATTTTTGTTATAGACATTATGGGTATGTCGGGGCCCTGTTCCGGCAATGTTGCAGCACTTATGTTCCTTTAGAGGCTCATAGACAGGTGTCGACTCATGTATAGTTTGGATTGCCTTGTTGGCTGATTTTTGTTGTATAGTCTCTCATGGCAGCTTGTCAGCTCGTACCTTATATATAACTTCATGACAGCTTTGCGGACCATGTTATGTATGCTCATGCCATTATCTGTCATTGTTAGTTGTTCATGATTCATGTCTGCCATTTATATTGATCTTGTCGGCCCTTATAGATAATAAGAAAGGTTAGATAAAATGTACGTTGTTGCTCGGCATGTATGGTCCGGGTGCTAGTCATGGCCCTCCAGTTTGGGTCGTAACACAAATATATCATCAATGAATACTATGATGAAAGGATCAAGATACGGCTGGAACACACTGTTCATCAGGTGCATGAAGGCTGCTAGGGCATTGGTCAGCCCAAAAGACATCACAAGAAACTCGTAGTGACCATAGCGCATCCTGAGTTCCATCTTAAAAATATCAGAAACCCGAATCTTCAACTGATGATACCCTGACCTCAAATCAATTTTTGACAACACTCTAGCACCCTGAAGCTGGTCAAATAAGTCATCAATGCGTGGTAGTGGGTACTTGTTCTTAATGGTGACTTTGTTCAGTTGCCGGTAATCAATGCACATTCGTATAGTACCATTATTATTCACAAATAGAACTGGCGCACCCCAAGGCGACACACTGGGCCGGATGAAACCTTTATCAAGTAGCTCCCAAAGTTGTTCCTTCAATTCCATCAACTCTGCTGGTGCCATACGATACAGAGGAATAGAGATGGGCTGAGTGCCCGGCACCAGGTCAATACCAAAATCAATGTCCATGTCAGGCGGCATGTCCGACAGGTCTGTAGGAAACACATCTAGAAAGTCTCTCACTACCGGAACAGATTCAATGGTAGGAGTATCAGCACCAACATCCTTCACAAAGGCCAAATATGCTAGATAACCCTTCTCAACCATCTGTTGAGCCTTCAAATATGAAATCACTATACTGGGAACATAATCTGGGGAACTTCTCCACTCAACCCTAGGCAATCCCGGCATCGCCAATGTCACAGTCTTAGCGTGACTATCTAGAATAGCGTGACATGGTGACAACCAATCCATGCCTAAAATCACATCAAAATCAACCATGCTAAGCAGTAAAAGATCAACTCTCGCCTCCAATCCCCCAATAGTCACCACACACGACCGATACACGGTCCACAACAATAGAATCACCTACCGGTGTAGATACATGAAACATTCATAACTAAAGAATTACATGGCATATCAAAATAACTAGCAAAGTATGATGACACATATGAATAAGTGGAACCATGGTCATAAAATACTGGAGCATCTTTGTGGCATACTGAAACAATACTTGTGATCACAACATCAAAAGCAACTACCTCTGGCCTAGCGAAAAAAGCATAGCATCGAACCTGATCACCACCTAATCGACTTCCCTCCTAGGGCGACTCCGAACTACCTGAGCCCCACCCCGAGCTGGCTGAGCGGGTGGTGTAGTAACTAGTGTGGATATAGTAGCCAGACCTCTCTGCCGAATGAGGCCTCTGGAAAGACGAGGACAATACCTCCTCATATGCCGCAACTCCCTACAGTCAAAGCAACCTCGATCTAGGGATGACTGCGGGGCCTGACCCGAACCTCGAGAGCTTGAATAACCAATAGAAGAACCTGGTACTAACGAACCTTGAATTGATGGAGCATGGTACGAACTCTGAGCTGGGAGTGCACTGAAAGATGACTGAACCTGACGAGTACTGTATGAACCATGGCTAGCTGATGCACCATGATGACCAGACGATACATCTGAGCGGGACTATAAGGATGACCTCGACCTCCAGATGAGGTACCACTGAATGACCTGAACTACAGGGCCTCTTGCCCTCCCTCTCCTTACGCTCAAGCCTGTGAACTAACTCTAAGCGCCTAGCAATATCGACCACCTGGTCAAACATAATATTTGTGTTGGCCTCTCGAGCCAAACTGAAGCGTAGGCCATAGTTGAGGCCATCGATGAACCTCCGGATCCTCTCTCTCTCAGTTGGAACCAACCACACTACATGCCGATCTAGATATGCGAACCTCATCTCATAATGAGTCACTGTCATACCCTCCTGGCGTAGCTACTCAAACTTTCATACCCTCGGTCAGATGAAATGTAGTGAATACAACCCCACTGGTGTCCAAAAGACCTGCTATGCGAAGATTCCACTGACACCTATCTAGAGAATCCTGAGCATCCTCAGACTTTGCTCAACTGAACTCTAGAGGCTTAGTCCTCCCAAACCGCTCCAATCTCTTCTCCCCCTCATCACTCATAGGTGGGCCAATCTTGGCCTGAGTAGTAGCAACCGACTGGGCTGGTAGTACCCCCGGTGTTTGGAGTCCTTGAGCTAGCTACTCTGGAGTACCGATGGTGGGAGTTCTGGCACCTCCCCCGGCCTGTGAAGTGGCTGGTGCAGCTAGAAGCGAAATCGTCTAAGCCAGGCTCGTGCATACAACCAAAATCTTGACCAAGGCCTCCTAAAGACCTGAGATTACAGTGGGCATTGTTGGTGCCTGAGCTAGTCCCACCGACTCAAAAACATCTGGTGCCTGATCCTCAGGTGGAGCAATTGGTGGCTCCACAGGTGTTGCTCTGGCTGTAGTACGAGCCGCACCTCGGCCTCACCATGGCCCCGGTCTCTCGCGGCCCTAACTGGTGGTATTGGTGGCCATTTACCTGATCCGGTCACATATGTCCTCACCATCTGTGAGAGAATAGAAAAATAGATGTTCATATTCCGTAATTAACAATTCTGCACGCCAAAATACAGAAAGTGAAGTTTCCTAACGGTTCGGTAGCCTCTCGAAGATAAGTACAAACATCTCCGTACCGATCTGCAAGACTCTACTAAACCTGCTCGTGACTCTTGAGACCTAAGAAACCTATCTGATACTAACTTGTCATGGCCCAACTCCCACCGGAGCCGGGACGGAGCCTAACACTATGTGCCAGGAAAGCTAATAGTCACATAATAGCTTAACATTTTAATAAATATGGTATAATAAACTCAATAGCGGAAATATCATAAATATCTGATAGAAATAACTGAAATACTGCTACAACCACCACAAAATCTGGTGTCAATGACTACATGAGCACTACTGAGTATCAAAACATAAGCCAAATCATTAGTACAACTGTCTGACTAATCGAACAGTACTGACGAAAATAAAGGGAAAAGATAGTCAAGGTCTGCGGACATCATAACAGCTACCTTGAAGTCTCCAACCACTGGTACTAGCACGGATCTATCAATCACCATGTCCAGATGCACCTGGATCTGCACACGTAGTGCAGAGTGTAGCATGAGTACAACCGACCCCATGTACTCAATAAGTAACAGAACTAACCTTGAGCTAAAAATAGTGACGAGCTTAGAAGAAGACAGTCAGAATCTAATATAATTATGACACAAGTATGATGATGACAATAACAATAATTATCTCAAAGGAATTATCATAATCAACTAGTTCATATTACAAAAATATGGACATGCTTTCAAGTATAATAATTAAAGTCCAACACTGATAAGAATATGTCAAATACATCTAGAATGAGGAATGGTACATCTCAATGCCTACATGTCAAGTATGCATGTCAAAAGAATGATTTCACGGTGATATATCCAAGTACTCTCACTCTCAGCATACTCAATATGTTTGCCTTAAATGCCCACTAATTACACACATACAATCACTCAGCATTGTATAGGTGCCTGACATCAATGCCCCTCACCTAAGCACGTGTATATATCACTGTGCCCTCGCTCACTGCTGGTATGTGAGACTTCGGAGGGGCGGATCCTGCCCAAGTGTTAATATAAAGCCAATAAGATATGCTGTGGCATACAGCCCGATCCATATAATAATAATATGGCCTGCTACGATGTAAAGACTGATCCACAATAACACTCTGAACATGACTCTACAGCCCACCTCAATCATCAATATCTCAAGTTTCAAGGGTTTACAATCTCATATCACTCAACCCAACAACCCATATAAGGAGCAACAATAGTATTATGTGACGTAACCATGCATGATGAACAGAGACTGAGATATAATATGCAAATGAAGAACCATGACTGAGTATATAAATATAGTTAAAACAAGTAACTCAAAACAACAGAAATAGCCTCAATAGGTTTCAACCGAGTAAGGACATTGTAAGGCCCCGTGAAAGTTTTTCTAAAAAACGTGGTTCCGTGATGCTGGGGTAGGTGTAGAGGTTAATAATAGTAGAAATTCTTCACGGCAAGCTTGCGAGCCGCGATTCGGACTTTTTGGATTGAACAGTGCGGTGGGGAGTTGAAGGAAAATATTTGGCAGAAATAGGCATTTCTGCGGCCCATTCTGCGGCTGCATAATCACTCTGCGGGCCGCAGAATGGTCGCAGAGTGAGTTAGTTTTTTGGGTCATTTTGATGTCATTTTCGCGGTCCATTATGCGACCGCATAACTGTTTTACGGGCCACACTCTTGTCGTACAATTAGTCTTGAAGTTTTGCAGAGGGAGGTTCTACCCTATTCCAGAGCTTCATTTTTGGGTTTTACTTTGATTAAATAGACGCAATGGACCATGTTTGAGCACATTTCTGATATTTTTAGAGTGAGAGAGAGTTCTTAGAGTGGGGGAGTAACCGTCAACCTATTATCCACCAATTCTTTCTCAATCATTGAGGATTAACAAAGGGAGTCTTCATCATAAGGGTAAAAAATCTATGCCCTAGCTCTTAATTTCGAAAATCTTCTAAAAGGTGAGTAATTAGCAAGACAATTATTGGGTGTGGGGATTGTTATCTTGCATGCATGTGTTATCAAATAATGAGGGAAGGTTGTGAGCTAAAAATGGTACAGAATGGGTTAGGGAATGGTGGAATCCTCCATAAAAAGGACCTTGAAACCTTAATGCACACCTAGTGTTTGATAAAATGCTCAAATGAGCTAGAACAATGATCATCCTCCTAATATTTGGTTTAATTTGTTATATTTCTAAAATAGATTAAAGTTGCTAAGAATTTCGGAACATTTTAGAGTTTAAGGAAGCTAAATTGAGGTATGTTGGCTAAACTCTTCTTTAAGAATTGGAACCCCAATATCCTTGTAAGTCCCAAGATATTTATTACAAGTTGAGTATTCCGAATAAATTTTGTGACAAAGATATATGTTTAATTTGTGTTTCAAATGCTCTCATGATGATGTATTATAAATTGAGGATGTGTTCCAAACTATGGATTGTGCATCTACGTGTTATGATTCCAAGTCGTGATTTATATGGAAAACAATTATGCCAAATTGTGTATAGAATGTGATTGGGGTTACACCTCCACCCGCATATATTGGGGTGAGTCGGCAAGGCTGCTTTGTGTATGATTTTGGTATTGTTGTTGCACCACCACCCACATATATATATTGGGTGAGGCGACAGAGCCGCTTTGTGTAGGTATTGGTATCGTTGATGCAATTCCACCCGCATATAATGGGGTTAGGCAGAGGGGACGCTTTGTGTGGAAATGGTTACAGAGGATCTCATCTTAAATTCTATAAATGTCAATGACAGCTCTTGATAAGCTTGTTTTGGTTTAACCGACTATCTATGCTATTCTATTTCCGCTCTAGTTCATCATGTTCATATTATATTTTTGTGTTCTTAAATTGGTGTTTGGTTTTCATACTAGTACTATTCCACATGTACTAATGTCCCTTTTGCCGAGGGCACTGCATCTTTAATGGATGCAGGTGGTTCCATAGCGGAGGATATTGACCACTGATAGCGGTGCTCGTTCTTCCCATCCGACTTGGTGAGCCCCATCTCATTCCGAGGTTGTGCATCTTTTGTTTCGTACGTGTTATCGTGTTTTGAGGTATCGCCGAAGCCTTGTTGCCAGCACTATCATTGTACTCCTTGGTATTTTAGAGGCTCCGTAGACTAAGTGTGGATTGTGTATGGGTGTTGGAAATGTTAAACTAGTTGTGTTGTGATTAAATCACTTGTTCCAGTTTGGACCATGGAGGTGTGAATATGTGTATTTTAAGACCTAGTAGTGAAGAAACTAATGAAACAATTTAGTATTATATGTATGAACTTCCTACTGTATAATTAATGAAATCATTTCTTCTCTTGATCATAGGTGAGTTGGGTAGAAAGTATCTATTAGGCTTGCTCGACCGGGTCCACTCGGTTGAGCGCCGGTCGTGCTTCCCGATGTTGGGGCGTGAAAAACTTGGTATCAGAGCCTAAGGTTTTAAAGTGTCCTAGGATGTCTCGGAGCCGTGTCTAGTAGAGTCCTCCTTATCGGTGGGTTGTCGACCACATCTATAAGTTGGAGGCTACTTGGGCATTTAGGAATAATACCCTACTTTCATGTTCTCGATCGTGCGTCAAAGTTGATTGTAGGATTGTTCCTCCTTTAACTCGTGCGTTACTCTAATTTTTTGTACATAGCAACTAAGAAGAGGGCAAGAACTGGCCAAAGAGCCTATGTCACCCCGGAGTGGCAGGTGATCCTATATTTGACGATGCTGGTGAGCACCCGAGGGGTGAGGATATTTCCCCAGTTACTACACTGCTTGATTCTACCTCAGCTGATCAGACCGCACCTATCCCTACACATACCGAGGGTGCAACGGTTCCACCAACTGATATTCCAGTTCCACCTCCAGCTCCAGCTTCCGATTCTGGTGTTTCTGATGTTGATCTTAGGAAAGCCATACATATGTTGACACAGATAGTGGCTTCTCAGACCTAGAGATCGAGTGTTGGGCCTACTTCTTCCAGTCAGCCAGGGGAATCTACTAGTTCCAGGGTGAACAAGTTTTTTCAGTTAGATCCTCCAGTTTTTACGGGTACTAATTCCGAGGAGGATCCCCATGACTTCATTGATGAGATGCACAAGACTCTCCGGGTTATGCATGCTACAGAGACGAAGGGAGTGGAGTTGGCCTCGTACCACCTAAGTGGTGGCATATTCTTGGTTTGAGTTGTGGGAGGAATCCCACGAGGAGGGAAGCCCTCCGGCAAGGTGGGGTGAGTTCACAGATGCCTTTATGGATTATTTCTTGCCTGCCGAAACTAAGACAGCCCGTGCCGCTGAGTTTGAAAGCCTGAAGCAGGGTAGTATGAATGTGTAGGAGTATCATATGGAATTTGCGCGCCTGTCCAAGTATGCTATTCACATGTTGTTACACCCCATATTTTCGTACGTGAAAGTATACCATAAATAAATTGATGAGGGCTCGAAAATGATATGTTACATCCCAATCCTGCATTTTCGTATATCAAAGTTTCGTCATAAGTTAATCGACGCAGACTCGGGAATGAGATTATTATTTTTTTGGTTATAAACATTTATGCTATTTATAACGGGCAATAAATAAGTGCGGTGAAGATTAAAGGATAAACGAATGAAAGAAAATGAGTTTCGTTGAAGGTTGTCAATTTGGGATAGAATGCGATCCGAGCTATAACACCCGACATTTATGGACTAGTGCCATACAAGGTACCACATGACCATGCTAGTAAGATTTATAAAGTACAATAAAAGTGAGTAGTATTTTAAGTAATTTTAGATAATTCTTAATTATGTGGATAATTGAGTAATTATGGATTTTTAGTGGGAGATTAATTAAAATCCTTGGATAAATCAAAAACCCCACGTGGCAGCAAGCCACCCAAAGCTTTGTCTTAAGTCATCATGAGCTGTGTGGCAAGATTAAGTCATTTGAATTATGTGGTTAAGCCACCACATAAAGTGGGGCCCACATCCATATATAAGATATCTCAAATTCATGAACAAGCTACATAAGTAATGTTAAAACCATTCTAATATGCATCTTCATATTATATATCATATAAGCAACGCAAGACCTTCACCAATTCAAATCAACGTGAGAATTGTAGCATCTTCAACAAGATTTCATGGCAATTCAACAAGATTTCATAACATCTTAAGCAACGTGAGATTTTGCAATTATAAGGGAGTACAATGCAATCTTTCTCAAGAACATCATACGGATTTTTCCCTACTTCGATCCACCGTCATGTGTTTTGTCGCAATTAACACGTGTTAGAGGAATTGTCAGGAGAATTGACTCAGGTATGTTAAGGCTATCCCTTCTTTCTTTTGGCATGATCAATACGATACAAACGAAACGAGTAAATGCAAAATTTTCATAAATGAATCTATTAATTATTATATCTTCTGTTCATGGGTCTCAGAAAAATACGTATTTGATAAAGTTTATCCGAAAGGCATATTGATTTTATGATATTTTGAGAAATCTTATTAATGTATTTCTTATGTATTTCATGCATTTATACATGTACATTGACCCATGATCAGATGGCGTTATATACATGTATATATATGTATATCGGATATGGGAAGAGGTTACGGCGTTATATATGCACCACCACCTGATCAGCTGGTATACGTTGATGATTTGCCCACAATGGTCGAAATGATATGATGCGATGCCCTCAGAGGCTTGATGATGTTATGAACACTTATACACATGCATGGTATGGCATTTATATGCATATGCATGACATTATAATATTAAATGATTCAGAGAGATATTCAGATATACATGTTGAGTTTTTTACTCCATGTTTCTCTCATATCTATTGTTTATTGATTTTCATTCCTTACATACTCGTTACATTATTTGTACTGATGTCCCTTTTTCCTGGGGACGCTGCGTTTCATGCCCGTAGGTCTCGATAGATAGGTTGAGAGTCCTCCAAGTGGGCGATCATCTCAGCGGAAGATGTTGGTGTACTCCATTTGCTCCGGAGTTACTTGTTTGGTCAGTATGATTTAGATATGTATAAGTTGGTATTACATGTTGTATTCTACCTATCTCACGATAGCCTCTCCATCTCCGTTATCTATGATAGTATGATATGAAAAGATACGTTATGTTGGTACTCGGTTGAGTAAGGTACCGGGTGCCCGTCGTGGCCCATCGGTTTGGGTCGTGACAAAAGTGGTATCAGAGCAGTTTTATCTTATGGAGTCTACAAGCCGTGTCTAGTAGAGTCTTGTTTATGGGTGTGTTGTGCACCACACTTATAAGTAGGAGGCTACGAGGCATTTAGGACTGTCACTCTTTCTTCTCACTCTAGATCGTTGTCACGCCCCAAAACCGATGAGCGCGACCGACGCTGGACCGAGTGAACCCGACCGAGCAAGCCTGTTAGATTTTATTCTACCCAAACTCATCCATGAATAGAGATAATACATATTTTCATTAATTAGACGAAAAAGTGTTCATGTCTACAATACCAATTCATTCCCAATAGTTTCATCATTTTTAAAGTCTCAAATGGACAAGTAATACAACCACAACATAACATAGTTTGTCTTTCCCCAGCACCAATACACAACCCACACTATATCTACGGAGCCTCTATAGATAAAGAAGAGTACAATGATAATGCCGGCAACAAGACCCCGGCTATACCTCAAACCGAATACACAAAATACAAAAGATACATGGCCCCAGGATGAAGGGGGGCTCACCAAGTCAACTGGGAAGAAGGTGTACTGCTATCACTGATCAATATCTCCTGCTGTGGAACCACCTGCATCTATTTAAAGATGCAGCGTCCCCGGCAAAAGGGACGTTAGTACCGTCGAATAGCACTAGTATGTATAACTAAACACCCTCTCAATAGAATGACAAATAATACAAAAAAGATTATCATAATATCAATGAAAGCCTTAATCAACATCAAACCTCAATTTAGGATCAAGACAGTGTTCAAATTAATTTCCATATCTCACATTGGGAGATTTTTAGTATCGATATACCATTGTCCACAATACCATTATTCACAATACCATTTTTCACAAAACCAGTACCACCATACTCTTAGCACGGAGTCTGGTCACGACCCGATCGGCTAGGCCATCTCATTAGAGACATCAACCACAATTTCTCCCAATATCAATACCACCGTCTCTAACACGGAGTCCGATCACGACCCGATCGGCTAGGCTATCCATTAGGGACATCGACCACAATCATAATTTATATTATAATTTCTAGCACAATCACCACCATGTGTGCGGCATGGTGTCTGATCACGACCCAACCGGCTAGGCTGTCTTATTTGAGACATCATCCTTTTTATATCAATTATCGCATTTCGTATTACTTTCACATCTTTTCATTTCATTGGCACTAATGGCCATAATTATAAGATCATTCTTGGCATGTTGGCCATATTCAGTATTTCATGCTCACCTTAACAATTTCAAATATCATTATCATCATCAACAACAAATACAACTCAAATCAAGGTGTGTAGTACACATGTTAGCAATTTAGAGTCTAAGGCACATTGAGATATTTCACAAAATTTGGCATAATAGCCTTCATTTGAACTTGACTTAAAGTCGAAACATTATTAATGCACAGTCGATATTTTAACACATCCCCAATTGGTAACATAACATGAATAAAGCATTTGGGGTGCTTGTTGAACATATATCTTTCAACCAAATTTTACTCGGAATAGCTAGTTTCATAATGAATCACTCGGGACTTACATAATTTACATGAATATCGTGGGATTCAATTCTAAGAGAAGAGTTTAGCCAACATACCTCAATTGAACTTCCTTAAACTCTAAAATATTCTAGAATTCTTAGCAACTTCAATCTATTGTAGAAATATAACAAACTGAATCAAAATTAGGAAGATGATCATGGTTCTAGCTCACTTGAGCATTTTATCAAACACTAGGTGTGCATACGGTTTCAATGTCCTTTTATGAAGGATTCCATCATCCCACAACCCAATCTTTACCATTTTTAGCTCAACAGTCTCCCTACACCCTTTGATAACACATGCATGTAAAATAAACAACTCTCATGCCCAAATATTGTCTTGCTAGTTACCCATTTTCGGAAGATTTCAAGATTAGGTTTTAGGGTGTAGAATCTTACCTCTAGGATGAAGACCTAGTGAGCTTCCCTTCTTAATATTCCAAAACTTGAGCAAGAATTGAAGAAACAAAATTATTGAAGAACACCTTCTAACTCTAGGGCAGTCTCTCTCACTCTAAAATATCAGATTATGTCTCAAAAATGGCCCAAAGAGTGTATTTAACGAAATAGGGTCGAGTTTTAAAAACCCAAAAATGGAGCTCCGAAACGGTTATGCGGTCGCATATGCGAGCGCATAGTGGTTATGCGGATCGCATATCGGTCGTATAATTGCTGACAAAATGATCAAAAAATATTGTCTGTGTATGCGGTCCGCATAACTATTATGCGGTCGCATAATGCACCGCATAACATTTATGCGGTCGCATAGTCGGCCGCATAATTTCTTCCAACTGACCCAATTATACGACGCATAAATGCACTTTTCCACCAAAAATTTTCTTTTACTTTCCAGTGCATTGTTCAACCTAGTCCGGCACCATGAAATATTATTTTCTTTGCATATTTTACCGGGCTTTACACTTAAGTACTTCAAAATTTCCCGGGGTGTTACATTCTCCCCCTCTTAGGATCATTCATCCTCGAATGAGGGTATAAATCCGTCATTAGTATCTTATGCAATTCAGTTTGTTTCATACCACATTCGAGCAACCCCAAATTTGACTAACTCCCAAAATTTTCAAAACTTTCGCCAGAGTTTCCCTTGTAACTAGGCCTATCCACATGTCAGAGAGCCCCAGAAACACATCCTAACAATATATACGTATTCCAACGACGTAACATAATACAAAATAACACCAAATGTGGTCTCATAAGCAATATATATCCAGAAAGGAACACCCTTAATGCCAATTGTTCACATGATACAAAATTCATAAAAAGTAAGTCTTATAATTTTCCTAGATCACAACTTTATATATACATGGTCATTCAAACAAATAAGGATAATTTTTCTTCATTTCTTCCCCGGCCTCCCAAGTAGCCTCTTCAACCTGTTTGTTTCGCCACAACACTTTCATAGAGGCAATTTCTTTATTTCTCAATTTTCGGACTTGCTGATCAATAATAGAAACCGGAATCTCTTCGTAAGTCAATTTCTCATTTACCTCAATAGTCTCAACCGGAACAATGAGTGTCGGATCTCTAACTACTTTCTTCAACATAGACACATGAAACACCGGGTGTACTAATGACATCTCAGGTGGTAGCTCAAGCTTGTACGCCACCTCACCGATCCTCTGAATGATTTTGTACGGTCCGACATACTTCGGACCCAATCCCCCTTTCTTACCAAATCGCATTACACCCTTCATGTGGAAAACTTTCAAGAATACCCAATCATCTTCTTTGAACTCCAAATCCCTACGACGAACATCTGAATAGGATTTCTGACGACTCTGAGCAGTCTTCAACCGCTCCTTAATGATTTTAACTTTTTCCATATCCTGATGCACAAGGTCTGGCCCTATCAAATCTGCTTCCGCAATTTCGAACCACCCAATGGGAGATCTACATCTCCTACCATATAAAGCCTCGAACGATGCCATTTAAATGCTAGCATGATAGCTATTGTTATATGTAAATTCAATGAGTGGTAAATGATTATCCTGGCTACCTCTGAAGTGTAGAAGACAAGCAAGCAACATATCCTCAAGCATCTGACTAGTCCGCTCTGCTTGCCCGTCAGTCTGCGGGTGAAAGGCTGTACTAAGATTCACCTGAGTACCCAAACCTTGTTGAAATTTCTTCCAAAAGTTAGCAGTGAATTGTGCTCCCCGATCATAAATGATGGAAACTGTGGTGCCATGCAACCTGACTATTTCTTTGATATATAATTGAGCATACTACTCCACTGTGTCGGTAGACTTACCCGGCAAAAAGTGTGCTGATTTCGTGAGTCGATCCACAATCACCCAAATCGAGTCAAACTTACGTGGGGTGCATGGTAATCCAACCACAAAATCCATATTAATTATTTCCCACTTCCACATTGGAATTTCTATGTTCTGTGCCAACCCACCAGGCCTTTGGGGTTCGGCCTTCACTTGCTGACAATTCAGACATCTTGCCACAAAGTCCACCACATTCCTCTTCATATTATTCCACCAATAGACTTCCTTAAGATCATGATACATTTTTGTAGAACCTGGGTGCATAGAATATCTAGAAGTGTGAGCTTCAGTCAAAATTCTTTCACAGAGACCATCCACATTTGGAACACATAGCTGCCCTTGGTACCTTAGTGTACCATCATCCATGCCAAGAGAAAAGGCCATGGTCTTATGTTTATGAATCCCCTCTTTCAATTGTACCAATAATGGGTCGTTGTATTGTTTTTCTTTGACTTCCACTACAAGTGATGATTCAGCCCTATTTTGCACAATTACCCCTCCTCCACTAGAGTCCGCAAGACGAACTCCCAAACTAGCCAATCGTTGAACTTCTTTGGCCAATGGCCTTTGATATACCTCCAAGTGTGCTAAGCTACCCATAGATTTTCGGCTAAGAGCATCCCCACAACATTAGCCTTCCCTGGATGGTATAAAATATCAATGTCATAGTCCTTGAGTAATTCAAGCCATCTTCTCTTCCTCAGATTCAATTTCTTCTATTTGAAAATATATTGAAGGCTCTTATGGTCCGTGAATATATCTACATGGACCCCATATAAATAACGACGCCAAATTTTCAATGCAAATATCACCGCCGCAAGTTCTAAATCATGTGTTGGATAGTTCTTTTCATGATTCTTTAGTTGCCTAAAAGCATAAGCTATCACCTTTCCATATTGCATTAATACACACCCAAGCCCGATTCTTGAAGCATCATAATATACCACAAATCCATCTATACCCTCTGGTAGAGTCAACACCGGTGTCGTAGTCAATCTTGCTTTCAATTCTTGGAAACTCTTTTCACAAGCATCTGACCATTGGAACTTAATTTCCTTCTGCGTCAATTTAGTCAATGGAGAGGCAAGAGTAGAAAACCCCTCCACCAACATACTATAATACCCAGCTAAGCCTAAGAAACTGCGAATCTCTGTTGGAGTTGTAGGCCTCGGCCAATTTTTCACAGCTGAAATTTTCTGAGGATCAACCTTAATTCCCTCACTAGAGACTACATGACCCAAGAATATAACCGATTCAAGCCAAAATTCACACTTTGAAAACTTTGCATATAACTGGTACTGCTGCAGGGTTTGCAGAACTACCCTGAGATGATCGGCATGGTCTTCTCGACTTTGTGAATACACAAGAATATCGTCAATAAACACTATCACAAAAGAGTCGAGGAATGGCTTAAAAACTCGATTCATAAGATCCATGAAGGCTGCTGGGGCATTTGTTAGCCCAAAAGACATCACCAAAAATTCAAAATGCCCATATCGGGTCCTAAAAGCTGTTTTCGGAATATGCCGCTCCCTGATCTTCAATTGGTGATACCCGGATCGTAAATCAATTGGAGAAGTACCTAGCACCTTGCAATTGGTCAAAAAAGTCATCTATCCTTGGCAGTGGGTACTTATTTTTGATTGTTACCTTATTAAGCTTCCGATAGTCAATACACATTCTCAGTGACCCATCTTTCTTTCTTACAAAAAGGACCGGTGTGCCCCAAGGCGACACACTCGGCTGGATGAAACCCTTTTCTAACAAATCTCTTAATTTTTCCGTTAGCTTCTTCAATTCTGCCGGTGCCATTCTGTAGGGTGGAATAGATATAGGATGTGTGTCTGGCATCACTTCAATCCCAAAATCAATCTCCCTGTCCGGTGGGATCCCAGGGAGTTCATCCGGAAAGACTCTCAGAAATTCATTCACAATAGGCACAGACTCAAGTATAGGTGCCTTGGCATCGGTGTCCGTAACCCAGACCAAATAATAAATACATCCCTTGTTGATCATCTTTGTGGCCTTAAGGTAAGAAATAAACCTACCCTTCGGCACTACATCATCGCCTTTCCACTCAATAACTGGCTCATTTCGAAATTCGAACCTAACAGTTATGGTTCAGCAATCAAGCTTGGCAAAACATGAATAAAGCCAATCCATCCCCATTATCACATCAAATCGACCATTCTTAATTCAATAAGATCGGACACAGTGCCCCAACCACGCAACGTGACAACACAATCCCTATAAACCCGCGTGGCCAAAATAGACTCACCAACCGGAGTAGATATAGAGAACGACTCATAAAGCTGTTCTGGTTCTATCCCAAATTCCATAGCAACATAAGGTGTGACATATGACAAAGTGGAACTGGTATCAATAAGAGCATATACATCATGAGATTGGACGGTTAATATACTTGGGACAACATCTGGAGAAGCCTCTGAATTTTGGCGACCCCTCATAGCATAGAAACGGCCAGATCTTCCCGAACTCTGTGCTCCACCCCTAGATGCACCACGCCCTGCGGGTGTTGGAGTGCCTCGAGCTGGAGGAGGTGCTGCGGATGTTGTAGCTGTAGAATTGGCTGGCTGCGCCATGCCCCTGCCCGCGCCCTGGCGGGACGAACGACAATCCCTTTGAATGTGACCCCTCAATCCGCATCTGTAGCATATGGGTAGGTCCATGTAGCATATTCCTAGGTGAATCTTTCCACACCTAGGGCATGGGGGCTTCCTCTGCTACTAGAATCTACCACCATGACGACCCTGCTGAAGGATGACCTGCCGCCAGAAGAAGAACCACCAAAGTTGCCCATAGACTGGGCCTTATTACTACCCTCTCGCTCCATTCTGTTCCTTAATTAGCGGGTCTCTGTGGCTTGAGCGAATGCCACCATCTTTCCATAGTTCATATCATAATTCAAGGTAGTTGTACCAGCCTCATTAATTACCAAGGGACTAAGGCCCTATACAAATCGGCGAACTCTAGCCTCCATAGTGGGCAACATGTAAATAGCATATTTAGACATGTACGCGAATCTCATACGGTAATCCCACACACTCAGGCTACCTTGCCTCTGGTTCTCAAAATTAGCAGCACGGGCTGCCTTAGTCTCGGCAGGCCAGAAATGATCAATGAAGGCATCGGCAAACTCACCCCACCTCGCCGGAGAGCTCCCTTCTCCACGGGACTCCTCCCATAGTTCAAACCAAGAATATGCCACCTCTTTCAAGCGGTAGGAGCCCAATTACACTACCTCTGTCTCTATAGCAGGCATGACTCGGAGAGTCTTGTGCATCTTATCCATTAAATCCTGGGGATATTCCTCTGGGTTAGTACCCGTAAACACTGGAGGATCCAACTGGAGAAACCTGTTAACCCTGGAACCAGTAGAATCCCCTTGCTGACTGGAAGAAGTGGGTGCAACATTTGACCTCTGGGTCTGGGAAGCCACTATTTGAGCCAACTTCTGTATGGCTCCCCTAAGATCAACATCAGAAACACAAAATCGGAAGCTGGAATAGGAGGTGAAACTGGTATATCAGTTGGAGGGACCGTTGCACCCTCCGTAGGTGTAGGGACAAGTGCGGTCTGATCAGTTGTAGCAGAGTGAGGCAGTGTAGTAGCTAGAGGAATATTCTCACTCCTTCGGTGCTCACCCGCATCATCAATTATAGGATCAACTATCACTTCTGGGGTGACATTGGCTCTTTGGCCAATTCTTTCTTCTTAGGTGCCATGTACTGAAAATTAGAGCAACTCAAGAGTTAAAGAAGGAACAATCTTACAACCAGCTTTATCACACGATCAAGGACATGAATGAAGGGTATTATTCCTAAATGCCCATGTTGCGGCCAATTATAAATGTGGACGACAACACACCGATAATAAGGACTCTACTAGACACGGCTCCGAGACATCCTAGGACACTTTAAAACCTTAGGCTCTGATACCAAGTTTGTCAAGCCCCAAAATCGAGGAGCGCGATCGACGCTCAACCAAGTGAACCCGACCGAGCAAGCCTCTTAGATTTCATTCTACCTAAACTCATCCACAAATAGAGATAATACATATTTTCATTAATTAGATGAAAATGTGTTCATGTGTACAATACCAATTCATTTCCAATAGTTTCATCAATTTTGAAGTCTCAAATGGACAAGTAATACAACCACAACATAACATAGTTTGTCTTTCCCCAGCACCAATACACAACCCTCACTATGTCTACGGAGCCTCTATAGATAAAGAAGAGTACAATGATAAAGCCAACAATAAGACCCCGGCTATACCTCAAACCGAATATACAAAGTACAAAAGATACATGACCCCGGGATGAAGTGGGGCTCACCAAGTCAGTTGGGAAGAAGGTGTACTACTATCACTGATCAATATCTTCTGCTGTGGAACCACCTGCATCCATTTAAAGATGCAGCGCCCTCAGCAAAAGGGACGTTAGTACCATCGAATAGCACTAGTATGTATAACTAAACACCCTCTCAATAGAATGACAAATAATACAAACAAGATTATCATAATATCAATGAAAGCCTTAATCAACATCAAACCTCAATTTAGGATCAAGACAGTGTTCAAATTAATTTCCATATCTCACATTGGGAGATTTTTAGTATCGATATACCATTGTCCACAATACCATTTTTCACAATACCATTTTTCACAAAACCAGTACCACCGTACTATTAGCACGGAGTCCGATCACGACCCGATCGGCTAGGCCATCTCATTAGAGACATCAACCACAATTTCTCCCAATATCAATACCACCGTCTTTCACACAGAGTCCGATCACGACCCGATCAGCTAGGCTATCCATTAGAGACATCGACCACAATCACAATTTCAATTATAATTTCCAGCACAATCACCACCATGTGTGCGGCATGGTGTCCGATCATGACCCGACCGGCTAGGCTATCTTATTTGAGACATCAGCCTTTTTATATCAATTATCGCATTTCGTACTACTTTCACATCTTTTCATTTCATTGGCAATAATGGACATAATTATAAGATCATTCTTGGCACGTTGGCCATATTCAGTATTTCATGCTCACCTTATCAATTTCAAATATCATTATCATCATCAACAACAAATACAACTCAAATCAAGGTGTGTAGTACACATGTAAGCAATTTAGAGTCTAAGCCACATAGAGATATTTCACAAAATTTGGCATAATAGCCTTCATTTGAACTTGACTTGAAGTCGAAACATTTTTAATGCACAGCCCATATTTTAACACATCCCCAATTGGTAACATAACATGAATAAAGCATTTGGGATGCTTGTTGAACTTATATCTTTCAACCCAATCTTACTCGGAATAGCCAGTTTCATAATGAATCACTCGGGACTTACATAATTTACATGAATATAGTGGAATTTAATTCTAAGAGAAGAGTTTAGCCAACATACCTCAATTGAGCTTCCTTAAACTCTAAAATATTCTTGAATTCTTAGCAACTTCAATCTATTATAGAAATATAACAAATTGAATCAAAATTATTAAGATGATCATGGTTCTAGCTCACTTGAGCATTTTATCAAACACTAGGTGTGCATAAGGTTTAAATGTCCTTTTATGAAGGATTCCATCATCCCACAACCCAATCTTTACCATTTGTAGCTCAACAATCTTCCTACACCCTTTGATAACACATGCATGTAAAATAAACAACTCTCATGCCCAAAAATTATCTTGCTAGTTACCCATTTTCGGAAGATTTCAAGATTAGGGTTTAAGGTGTAGAATCTTACCTCTAGGATGAAGACCTAGTGACCTTCCCTTCTTAATCTTCAAAAACTTGAGCAAGAATTGAAGAAATTTTTTTATTGAAGAACACCTTCTCACTCTAGGGCACTCTCTCTCACTCTAAAATATCAGATTATGTCTCAAAAATGTTCCAAAGAGTGTACTTAACGAAATAGGGTCGGGTTTTAAAAACCCAAAAATGGAGCTCCGGAACGGTTCTGCGGTCGCATATGCGACCGCATAGTGGTTGTGCGGACCGCATATCGGTCGCATAATTGCTGACAAAATGATCAAAACAAATTGTCTGTGTATGCGGTCACTATGCGGTCCGTATAACTGTTAGAGCTCATTTGTAAGAACTCAATTTCCTAAACTCTATCTTATTCATAATACGACGATGCCTACATCTAGAAAGATGGTTGGTAAGAGATATAGCTGTGGAAGAGTTGAGTCAGAGGAACTCAATTTTTGCATCATGCTTATGATGGATAAATATGAGGTATTTAGTAGATCATGTGTGTACTAAGATGTGTAAACTTCTTGATAAGGATCCCTAAGGCAAGAATATCTATCCACTCTTACAGTAAAAAGGAATAAGAGAATTGGAAGGTAGACACAAGTTTCAGTAAGTAAAAGAAGCAAGATGAAAAAGGGTACGAGCTACCTAGCTAGTGAATATTATCGCAGAGGAATATAAGCCTTTTGAGTTACCTTCAACAATAACAGAGGTATGTACAATTGGCCACACCCATCTCATTTATGCCCTATGGGGGCTAACATAGGTAGTATAAGAGAAGGCATGATATCAGGATCTAGCTGGGGTTAGGGTAACCCAAAATGGTAGATGGATTGTTAGAGTTAGCTGACATTTCCGTAGAATATTGCAAATATGCTAATAGATCTCCTTATGAGACACCTAGAGGGTGCACTCTAAAATAGTACAACTAGATATGAATACTACAAAGATAGGCACTGGAAGCCTTGAAGGGATAAATATTACCTTAGTGTAGCTCCTGTTCCTAGTGGAGAAAGAATATTAGGCAACCCGAAGAGCCAGTAGATGGAGCAAGGGGAGCTAAAAGCAAAAGAATGCCTTGTTCAAGTTTTCAGAATAAAGTGATAGACATAAATGTTAGCGGGAAATAAGAAGAGAGTTAGTGAAGCATTATGAGTAAGATGTGATACATGGATGACAACGGTAGATAAAAAATATGACAGTATTACAAAGTCTATAGTCAAATGAAGGAAAAGATGAGAGGTGACAGGACTTGAGACAACAAAAGAGTATAGGCCATAAAGTCACATCCTCATTTCGAGAAATAAGTTCGTGACTCTAACGTGATTACCAGAAGGAAAAGTTAGACCCCAGGGTAATAGAAATCAGTATGGATTGGTGAACAAGATAAACTAAACATGAATTAGGGATTGGATGATTTGATAATGGTTGACATCATGAGAATTTCAAATTTCGTTCCGGCGATAATAGAATGGACAACAGAAGAAGATTCATGAAAAATTTAGAGAATGGCCATTCATGAAGACGCTTTCTTAAAGCAAGCAATGTGAGCAAAGTTCATCTTAAGGGACTATATGTGCTAGTTATACTAAGTGCCACCCTCGCGAGTAAGGAAATTTATTATCCTTGGTACAAAAGGATTACCTAGAGGCGAGTAAGGGTCATCAATGATGTGAAAAGATGCCAAAGATGAAGGGGTAAAACATGTATATGTAGATCATCGTAGCACTAAATCATAGTACACCCCAAAAAGGGGGGAATATGGAGTGATGTGGCATTAAGTCAGAATTAACTGGTTCTAGTAATTATGGAAAGGTAAAGGAAGAATGCGACCAAAAAGAAAGGGATGAGATTGCACTTATTCAAATCCTACAGATGTGCTACGATTCCAAAACATTATGCAAACACGACATCAAGGAGAGGAAGTAAGAGTTCCTGCCCGAGATGTTATTGATAGATAAGGAGCTAGTGCAAGACGTAAGTTAAGACAAAGGAAATAACCCAAGAAAGATTACGTAGAATATTGATATGAGAATTGTCCAACGCGTAGTTAGTAGTTGATTCAGGAAGAGCCTAGTTATGGCTAGACAGGAGGTTACAGACGAATAAACAGATCGTGCAAGATAAACATAGCAAAACCCAGTATAGTGAATTCAGCCTGGCAGTTATGACATTGAAATACTTGAGAAATATTCAAATAGGAGTTGGGGTAGTTAAAGAAATCCCCACTGGGAAGACAGTCAAAACTTCAGTTCAGAAGCAACCGTACGAGCACATGAGTGTGGAGGTAAGTAACTGAGGATAATTATAGGTGAGTACGAACATCAAAAATTCCGTCGAGTATGTGATGTAATAAGTTCGCAGCTTTACAAGAATCAGAGGATCCTCCCTAAGTACTACAATGAAAGACTAGTTGAGGAAATAAGGAAGAAGGCTTCAACCTAAGCATAGTAACTTGAAGAAGAAATATGTCTTGTAACAACAGTCTCACAACAACATTGTATGCACCCCATAAGAAAGTGGCACCTATCGTGGCCAATATGTTTGGGCACTAAGATAAGCCAAGTATTTATGCAACAAGTGGCAGAACGACCAGGAAAAGAAATTGCTTGCATTTAAAGAAAGTTGGGAAGGAACGAAAGGAATTATTCGATCAATGATCCAGAGATAATTACATTATGAATGCACCTCAGATTTCGGAGTATTATCCATGCACCATATATGTTTACAATCATACAGCCGTAGAAGACTCTGGTATAAGTTAAAGGATGGAATTAAGTCCAGGTCATAGACAAAGGATTGAATTGTTAAGAGATTGTATCATGGATATTCCATAGCATCCATGAAAGGCCATGTTAATACCATGAGCCGCAGATCGGAAGATAGCTTAAGCCTACATAAAGATTAATCAGAGGTACAAGAGAGATAGTACAATAGCCATATTCTATAATAGCTCTACGATAAAGCTAGTTAGAAAAGTACCAGCCTTATAAGAAGTCAGTATGAAGCTCTCACCAGATTATGTATGCACCAGAGGTGTAAGTATTACAATAGAGCTTCAAGTAGTGGATGTAAATCATACCTATGTGGAAGGGAAGTTATGAAAGAGATAGAAGATGTGATGCGAGATTTTAAGGTAAGTACAGTAAAGGTGAACAACGTACGAGATACTCAAGTGCAGAAGGATATGAATGATCCATACTTCAGATAAAAGGCTAGAAACGCTGGGATTTAGTATCTAGGAGTGATAGCGGCGTCGTCAGTGGCATATTTTCTAGCCTATGGTTTCTAGGTACTGAGAGGTGTATTTAAGAGAATAAAGAAGAGTTAGAGACGATGTGATGTCTCACTTGATGTTCCTGAATAGGACAAGTAATCTATGATGCAAGGAAGTTGAAGGAGGGTTGCGAGTAGTATAAATGGATATGTATGGGTCGCAAGCTAAAGTATGGTAGGGCAACAAGGTTGAAGGAAGATAGGAGTAAGGATAAGAAAGAGCAAGTGAGAAGGTGACGAGAATGGATAAGCCCTCGGGATTAAGCCCACGAAAATGAGAGAGAGCTGATGGGTTCTCTAAATTATATAAAGCTCAGTATAGCCTGAATGAGCTCAATGGAGTCTAAGACTAGTAGCATTTAGAAGAAATGGAATGCTGACCTGGTAATAAAATGAAGGTGTAATTGTGACAGATAAAGGATGATATTTGGGCCTTCGATTGATTAATGATTTGAAGAAAAAAAAAGAAAAGGAGAAAAGATTTCGCAGACGACACGGGATTAGAATACATAAGATGAATCACATTGAGATACTATGAAATACGATTATGGAAATCACTTCAAATATTCCTCGATGCAACGTAAGACCTAGTGGCAAGGTATTACGTAAGAAGTTTCAAGTTATTAGTGGTATATTGTAGATCAATATTGAGGTGAATCAATAATAGATGGATAAAGTTCAAACGTATGAGAGGAAATAAGGATTCCATCCTTTAGATGAACAGTAATAAGCATTGAAGGACTTGGACTTATACATCTATGATAACAAGCAATGAGAGTAACCTAGAGTTTGGTAGCAGACCTCAGCAACAATAAATCGAAGTAAGAGTGATGGTATACTAACCTACCTAGATGTAGTAAAGCCATAAAGATAGATAACCAAAGCTATGAAAGAAGATATAGCAATATTCGTAAGTTCAACAAAGTACCGAGCAAAGAACTTCAAGTATACCTATAGACACCCAGAGGGACAGCTTGTCATAATTCTATATATGTTTACAAAGTGAAGCTGAGATATTGGCTAAAAGCTAGAGGAAAAAGGAGAGAAGAGTCATATAGGCGCATATACAAGGAAAAAGTCGTACAGGCTGTATGACAAAAGGTAGCAACAATTACAAGATTGGAAGGATTAAGACCACAAGTCGTGGTGTGAGAAACAGGCCTAAATGGGAGAATACTCTGGCCTTTGGAATTATTCACAGAACAGTTGCCTAGATGGAAAGGAGAGTACTAAAGTATTCGAAAGACATAAGTCATGAAAATGATAAGTGCATCAGTCAACATTCGAGGACGAATGTTCCAAAAGGGGGAATGATGTTACACCCCATATTTTTGTACGTGAAAGTACACCATAAATAAATTGACGAGGGCTCGAAAATGAGATGTTACATCCCAATCCCGCATTTTCGTACGTCAAAGTTTTGTCGTAAGTTAATCGACGCAAACTTGGGAATAGAGATTATTTTTTTTTGGTTATAAACATTTATGCTATTTATAACGGGGGATAAGTAAGTGCCGTGAAGATTAAAGGGTAAACGAATTAAAGAAAATAAGTTTCGTTGAAGGTTGTCAATTTGGGATAGAATGCGGTCCGAGCTATAACACCCGACATTTATGGACTAGTGCCATACGGTACCACATGACCATGATAGTAAGATTTATAAAGTGTGATAAAAGTGAGTAGTATTTTAAGTAATTTGAGAAAATTTATAATTATGTAAATAATTGGGTAATTATGGATTTTTAGTGGGAGATTAATTAAAATCTTTGGATAAACCAAAAACCCCACGTGGAAGCAAGCCACCCAAAGCTTTGTGACTCTTAAGTCATCATGGGCTATGTGGCAAGATTAAGCCATTTGGATTATGTGGTTAAGCCACCGCATAAAGTGGGCCCCACATCCATATATAAGATATCTCAAATTCATGAACAAGCTACATAAGTAACGTTAAAACCATTCTAATATGCATCTGCATATTATATATCATATAAGCAATGTAAGACCTTCACCAATTCAAATCAATGTGTGAATATTAGGATCTTCAACAAGATTTCATGGCAATTCAATAAGATTTCATAGCATCTTAAGCAACGTGAGATATTACAATTATAAGGGAGTACAGTGCAATCTTTCTCAAGAACATCATATAGATTTTTCCCTACTTCGATCCGCCGTCATGTGTTTTGTCGCAATTAATGTGTGTTAGAGGAATTGTCAAGAGAATTGGCTCAGGTATGTTAAGGCTATCCCTTCTTTCTTTTGGCATGATCAATACGATACAAACAAAATGAGTAAATGAAAAATTTTAATAAATGACTCTATTCATAGAAGTATTAGAGATGCCAACGTTCTTGATTCCCCATGTGAATAATTATTATATCTTTTGTTCAGAAAAATACGTATTTGATAAAGTTTATCCGAAAGGCATATTGATTTTAAGATATTCCGAGAAATCTTATTAACGTATTTCTTATGTATTTTATGCATTTATATATGTACATTGACCCATGACCATATGACGTTATATACACGTACATATATATGTATATTGGATATGGGAAAAAGTTACGGTGTTATATATGCACCACCACCTGATCAGTTGGCATACGTTGATGATTTGCCCACAGTGGCCGAAATGATATGATGGGATGCCCCCAGAGGCTTGCTGATGTTATGAACGCATATACCCATGCATGGTATGACATTTATACTCATATGCATGACATTATAATGTTGAGTCTTTTACTCCATGTTTCTCTCATGTCTATTGTTTACTGATTTTCATTCCTCACTTACTCGGTACATTATTTGTACTGACGTCCCTTTTACCTGGGGACACTGCGTTTCATGCCCACAGGTCTCGATAGAGAGGTCGAGAGTCCTCCAAGTAGGCGATCGACTCAGCGAAAGATGTTGGTGCACTCCATTTGCTCCGGAGTTGCTTGTTTGGTCAGTATGATTTAGATATCTATAAGTTGGTATTACATGTTGTATTCTACCTATCTCACGGCAGCCTCTCTGACTCAGTTATTTATGATAGTATGATACGAAAAGATACGTTATGTTGGTACTCGGTTGAGTAAGGTACCGGGTGCTCATTGTAGCCCATCAATTTGGGTCGTGACACATATTGCCCACTATGGAGGCTAGAGTGCGCCGGTTTGTACAGGGCCTTAGCCCCTTGTTTATTAATGAGGCCTCTACAGCTTCCTTCAAGTCCGATATGAACTATGGTAAGATGGTGGCATTTGCTCAAGCCACAAAGATCCACAAATTGAAGAATAGAATGGAGCGTCAGAGTAGCAGCAAGGCCCGGTCCACGGGCAACTTTGTTGGTTATTCCGGTGGTGGTGCTGGTAGGTCGGCATTCAGGGGAGGGTCATAATGACCATCTCAATCATTCGCTCAGTCTTCGATGAGTGCACAGTCATCTGGACCGAGTCAGGGCAGTAGGGGACTGCAACAGCAGGGTCGGCCCGACAGATTATTTCAGCAGTGGAGGCTCCTATGCCCTAGGTGTGGGAGGATGCACTTTGGGTCCTGCTTCACGGACCTACCTAAATGTTATGGGTACGGTTTGAGGGGTCACATTCAGAGGGATTGCCGCTCGTCCCGCTGAAACATGGCCAGAGGTGCGGCACAACCAGCTAATTCGGCATCTACTACATCCACATCACCTCCAGCGCGAGGCACCCCAGCACCTATAAGGCTTGGTGCAGCTAGGGGTGGTGCACAAAATTCGGGAGGACCCAGCAGATTTTATGCTATGCGGAGGCGTCAGGATTCAGAGGCTTCTCCAGATGTTATCACAGGTATATTGACTGTCCAACCTCATGATGTATATGCTCTTATTGATCCCGGTTCCACTTTATCATATGTCACTCCTTATGTTGCTATTGAATTTGGGATAGAACTGGAACAACTTCATGAGTCATTCTTTGTGTCTACTCCGGTTGGTGAGTCTATTTTGGCCGCATGGGTTTATAGGGATTGTGTTGTCATGTTGCGTGGTCGGGACACTGTGGCTGATCTTATTGAATTGAGAATGGTTGATTTTGATGTTATAATGGGGATGGATT
Source organism: Nicotiana tomentosiformis (assembly GCF_000390325.3). Classification (NCBI taxonomy): domain Eukaryota; kingdom Viridiplantae; phylum Streptophyta; class Magnoliopsida; order Solanales; family Solanaceae; genus Nicotiana; species Nicotiana tomentosiformis. The sequence continues at coordinate 59,615,281 of NC_090822.1, forward strand.
GGCTTTATTCTTGTTTTGCCAAGCTTGATTCGAATTTCCAAATGAGCCAGTTATTGAGTGGAAGGGTGAAGATGTAGTGCCGAAGGGTAGGTTTATTTCTTCCCTTAAGGCCACAAAAATGATCAACAAGGGGTGTATTTACCATTTGGTCCGGGTTACGGACACTGATATTGAGGCACCTACACTTGAATCCGTGCATGTTGTGAATGAATTTACGGGAGTCTTTCCGGATGTTGGGATCACATCAGACAGGGAGATTGATTTTGGGATTGATATGATGCCAGACACGTTGTAACGACCCCACTGGTCTTTTTGAGAATCTGCAGTTTGCTCGGCGTTTCGAGAGCTCGAGCTTCTCCGCATGATGTATTATGACTTGTGTAAATCGTCGGTGTTGGTTTTCAAGTTATCCAGAATCGATTTGGAAGGATGAACTTCAAGATTTAGGCTCTAAGTTGGAAGAATTGACTTAGGTTGGATTTTCGGGTAAACGATCTCGGAATCGAGATTTGAAGGTTCCATCAGGTTCGTATGATGATTTCGGACTTGGGCGTATATTCGGATTGGGTTTCGGATAACCCGGGAGCATTTCGGCACCTATTGTGGAAGTTGGCATTTTGGAAGAATTTCATCATATTTGGGTTGAAGTGCATTTCAATGTTATCGATGTCCGTTTGGGATTCCGAGTCTGAGAATAGCTCCGTATGGTGATTCTTGTATTGGGAGCGCGTCCGGAAATGGATTTGGAAGTGCGTAGGTCATTTTGGAGTCTTTTGGCAAAAGTTAGAATTTTAAAGGTTTTTGAGAAGTTTGACCGGAACTGGACTTTTTGATATCGGGGTCGGAATCTTCTTCCAGAAGTTGGAGCATGTCTGTAATGTCAAATGTGACTTGTGTGCAAAATTTGAGGTCAATCGGACATGATTTGATAGGTTTCGGCATCGGTGCTGGAAGTTTGAAGTTTCAAGTTCATTGAATTCGAATTGAGGTGTGGTTCATCGTTCCGATGTTGTTTTGTATGTTTTGAGGTCTCGAGTAGGTCCGTGTTATATTATGGGACTTGTTGGTATGTTTGGTTGCTGTCCCGAGGGCCTCGGGTGTGTCTCGGATCGAGTTCGGACAGATATTGGACTGTGAGGAACTGCTGGTTTTTGGGCATCTGGTTTCCTCTTCCGCGATCGCAAAAAGAGGGCCGCGATCGCAAAAGGTTAAGTGGACTGGTGGGAGTTTTACGCTACGCGATCGCGTATAGCAGTTCGCGTTTGCGGAGGGTCGAGCAGGAGGTTCTTCGCGTCCGCGTTGGGGATATCATGAACGCGCTGTGTTAATGGGGCTGGCCCCTTTAGTGAAGGTTGTTCTATGCGATCCCATATCGGTGGTCGCGATCGCGAAAGAGGAAGGGGCTGAGCAATGCGATCGTGTTCGGGGAATCGCATTCGCGAAAGAGAAGCTTTTAGGAGCTGTTGATTGGCGTTCGCGATCCCGAGTGGATTTCCGCGATCGCGAAGGGGAAAGACCTGGGCAGTGTTCTTTTAAAATCGCGATTTTGACTTCATTTTAACATTTTCAAGCTCGGATTGAGGCGATTCTTGAAGCAATTTTCACCATATGAATTGGGGTAAGTGTTCTCTACCCGGTTTTGGTTATATTTCATGAGACATCTTCGTTTTTGGTAATTGGAGTATAAATTTTATAGAGGAAATTGGAGGTTTTGGCTTAAAGTTCATAATATGAAATTTTGAGTTTTGAACATCGAATTGGAGTTGGATTTGAGTGAAACTAGTATGGTTGGAGTCGTACTTAAATGGGTGGTTTTATTTTGTGAAATTTGTCGGGTTCCGAGGTGCGAGCCAGGGGGTCGACTTTTGGGTCGATATTTAGACATAGTTAAAGATTGAGACTTTATGATCCAGAATAGTCTCTTACGAGTTTTATTTGTGGTTTGAAGTTATTTTGATTAGATTAGAGCCACCCGGAGGTCATATCACCCGAGGAGTTCATTTTTGAGTATCAGTTTGCCTTCTTTGAGGTAAGTGTTTTGCCTAACTTTGTTGAGGGAAGTTTTCCTACTATTTGACATTGTTTGCCACATGCGGGGGTGATACATATATGAGGTGACGAGCATATATGTATGTGCCAGGGTAACCATGCTCGGGGGTAAATTATGTTATAAATTGTGTCTTGTAGAATCACGTGATCTTCTTGCCTCATGCCTTACTTGGCTCCTAGATACTAAGAACATAGTATTAAATATTAGAAACTAAGACTTAGCTTATTATAACTTGATCAAATTTGATGGAAATTATGAGAATACATTGTTGTGTTTAATTCGGTCATCAATATGCATAATCATTAATATATTGCTACAGCCGATATTCTTGAGATACTAGATTCTATACTTGTGTTGTAGATCATTTATGAAATTTGTTGGAATACTTGAATAATAAGGTTCTTGTGGGTTTATTGAACTATTGTTGTCTTGGAAAGTTGTGATTGGGATTCATTTGAAATATTCATTTAAACACTCTCCTAGAAGATATTTATTCTTCCCGTCTTATTTGTCATTGATATACATATGCTTTGTAAGGAAGAGTGTAAAGCACGAAGGGTGATGCCGTGCCTTTGTTTATATATTATCATGTGAGGGAGAGTGTAAAGTACAAAGGGTAATGCTGTGCCATATTATTTGAGAGTTAAAGCACGAAGGGTGATGCCGTGCCATATTATTGAGAGTAAAAGCACGAAGGGTGATGCCGTGCCATATTATTGAGAGTAAAATCACGAAGGTTGATGTCGTGCCATATCATTGTGAGTAAAAGCACGAAGGGTGATGCCGTGCCATGTTATGTAAGTAAAAGCACTAAGGGTGATGCCGTGCCAGTGTATTTATATTATTATGCTTTCATGTTATGGTGAGTTCATGGCACGAAGGGTGTTTCCGTACAAGTGAGGACGAGAGACATGCATTATGTTGTGATGTTTCTTTCTTGCAGATACCTTCATGTATTTACCTGGAAATGTTATTGTCGTGTTCATGGTTCTTATGTGATATGTCGTTACTGTTCTGTCTTTATCCTCTATCACCTTTGTTGTCGTGTTATCATGCCTTCTATTTGCTTAAACTTGCTAATATCATGCCTATTTCCTACTGTTATGATTTTATCCATGAAATCTGTTTTGTTGCACTTAAGTGTAGGTCTTCTTCAATACTAGTCATCCATGCCCCTACTTGCTAACTTATAAAGATCATGTGTCCGCTTCCTTATTTGTCATATTTGTCTTCATGCCTTCACCTTGCTAGTTAGTCGAAGTTACATTCCTTTTTCCTAATCATTGTAATTACCTCTATGCTTTTTGTTCAGTCTGTTACTGATGTTTTCATGTACATTCTCGTCCTCCATAGCTATTTGCTTATTTCCCACTCTCTCATTTCTGTTATCGGCATTTCTATCATTTGGTTGGTATTGTTTTACGCATAATTGTGGAGAATGAGATAAATGCACGAAGGGTGTTGTCGTGCCGTTGGATTTGATGTCTTGAGTATATTTCTCACATTATGAAAATTTTGAGGTGATTGTTGTTATTTATTGGCTTTCGCTCTCAGGAAAGGATTGGGTGAGATATTGATACCTGTTGAATTGTGTTTTCTTTTAGTACTCCGTTATTGCTTTGTATACTCATTTCGTGTGCTCTACTCTGTTGTACTGTAGTATAGTTCTATTGTTAGTTTACATTACAGGTTTTATCAATGAGCATCTTTTAACCAAAGCCTTGTCATTACTTCGATGAGGTTAGACAAGATGCTTACTCAGTACATAGGGTCGGTTGTACTGATACTACACTTTTGCACATTGCGTGCAGATGTTGACGGCTGTTGTTGCTGTGCTCGATGGTTGCCGGGATTGAAGATGTACCTGCGTTCCTATTGTAGCTTCCTCTTGCTGATAGTAGCCTTAGATTTATACAAAACTCTATTTATGTACTTTTCAAACAGAAGATGTATTTACTTCATATCAGCTTGTAAATCCTATTCTCAGAAGCTCATGATTTGTACTACCAGTCCTAGGGGATGTATAAGATTTAGATAACTCCTTTGTTAAATTGTTTTATTATTTTAATTGAAAATGGGTACTCATTAATTGGCTTACCTAACGGGTTGGGATAGGTGCCATCACGACTAGTGGATTTTGGGTCATGACACATGCACCCTATATCTATTCCACCCTACAGGATGGCACTAGAAGAATTAAAGGAGCTAAAGGAACAATTGTAAGGATTTGTTAGAGAAGGGTTTCATCCGACCAAGTGTGTCACCATGGGGCGCACCGGTTCTCTTTGTGAGGAAGAAAGATGGATCACTAAGGATGTGTATTGACTACCGGCAGCTCAACAAAGTCACAATAAAAAACATTTAAATACCCATTACCAATAATAGATTATTTGTTTGATCAGTTACAGGGTGCTAGGTACTTCTCCAAAATTGATTTACGGTCCGGGTACCACCAATTGAAGATCAGGGAGCAAGATATTCGGAAAACAACTTTCAGGACCCGGTATGGATATGTTGAATTTCTGGTAATGTCTTTTGGGCTAACCAATGCCCCGACAACTTTCATAGATCTTATGAATTGGGATTTTAAGCCTTTTATCGATTTCTTCATCATAGTAGTCATTGACGATATTCTTGTTTATTCACAAGGTCGAGAGGACCATGCCGATCATCTCAGGGCAATTTTGCAAACTCTTCATCAGCACCAATTGTACGCAAATTTTTCAAAATGTGAATTTTAGCTCGAATCTGTCACCTTCTTGGGTCATGTTGTCTCCAGAGAAGGAATTAAGGTCGATCCTCAAAATATTGCAGTGGTGAAGAATTGTCCTAGACCTACAACACCAACCGAGATTCACAATTTCTTGGTCCGATGCTTGTGAAAGGAGTTTCCAGGAGTTGAAATCGAGATTGACTACGGCACCGGTGTTGACCTTACCAGAGGGTGCAGATGAATTTGTGGTATATTATGATGCTTTAGGAATTGGGCTTGGGTGTTTATTAATGCAACAGGGCAAGATGATAACTTATGCTTCTAGGCAACTCAATAATCATGAGAAGAATTATCCAACACATGACTTAGAACTTGCGGCGGTGGTTTTTGCATTAACGATTTGGCGTCATTATTTGTATGGGGTCAATGTGTATGTACTCACGGACCACAAGAGTCTTAAATATATTTTCAAAAAAAAGGAGCTGAATGTGAGGCAGAGAAGATGGCTTGAGTTACTCAAGGATTACGACATCGATATTCTTTATCACCCCGCGAAAAGCCAATGTTGTGGTGGATGCTCTTAGTTGGAAATCTATGGGTAGTTTGGCTCACTTGGAGGCATGTCAAAGGGCATTGGCCAAGGAAGTTCATCGATTGGCTAATTTGGGAGTTCGTCGTGCGGACTCTAATGAAGGAGGGGTAATTGTACAAAATAGGGCTGAATCATCGCTTGTTGTGGAAGTCAAAGAGAAGCAATACAATGATCCATTTTTGGTGCAAGTGAAAGAGGGGATTCAAAAACATAAAACTATGGCTTTTACTCTTGGCATGGATGATGGTACACTAAGGTACCAAGGGCGGTTATGTGTTCCAAATGTATATGATCTCCGAGAAAGTGTCACGACCCAAACCGAAGGGTCACGACGGGCACCCGGTATCTTACTCAACCGAGTACCAATGTAACATATCTGTTTTATTGTACTATCATTAGTAACTAGGCCAACATGGCTACAACTCGTAATGTATAATTATAAGTGGGAAAGCACTATATACATTGAACCATCTTTCTTAAACATGAATACATATGGGCCATCAAGGCCTCTGACATACTGTACAAAATAAATCTCTGTCTACAACGCCTCTAAGAGTATTTAACATCAAATGGGACAGGGTACCGGCCTACCCATAAGTCTATAGCAAAATTCTAACACGACAACTCATAGACTCGGCTGCACTCCGAATGAGGTGGAGTCTTACCGATCCTTCGCTGAATGCTAACCTCGTCTACTATGAGGGATCGTCAAACTGATTTTCTATACCTGCAGGCATGAATGCAGCGTCCCCAACAAAGAACGTTAGTAAGAATAATGTACCGAGTATGTAAGCACATAAATAAGTATATAAAAGACATGGAAGAAACATGGAGTACATGACTCAACCTGTAAGTCTGGATAATACTGTAAATCATGAAATACTTATAATGTCATGCATATGCATATGAATGTCATGTCCTGCATAGGTACATATGTTCATAACATCATCAAGCCTCTGAGGGAATCCTGTCATATCATCTCGGCCACTGTGGGAAAAATCATCAACGTATACCAGCTGATCTGGTGGTGGTGCGTATATAACGCCGTAACCTTTTCCCATATCCCATATACATACACACACACACACACACACACACACACACACACACACACATATATATATATATATATATATATATATATATATATATATATATACACACACACACACACACATATATACGCATATATAACGCCATCTGATCATGGGTCAATGTACATATATAAATGAATGCAATGCATGAGAAGTACGTCAATAAAATCTCTCGGAGTGTCATAAGACCATTATGCCTTTGAGTAATATCATGAAGTAAACTTTTCAATTTACGTATTTTTCCGAGACCCATGAACAGATGATAGAATAATAGGATACGTGGGGAATCAATAAGATAAGCATCTCTAGCATTTCTATGAATAGAGTCATTTATGGAAGTAGTGCATTTTCTCCTTTCTTAGAATTGCATCCCACGCATAATCGGATCTTGTATGAAATTTGCTGAAGCTCATCCGTCACTTAGTGAATATGACCATCTTCAACTTGAGATTTTAGAGAAGCCTTTTGTTGTGCTAATTATGTTACCATTGAAAATTTGTATCAATCTCTCTTAAATGATTTAGATATCTTATACCTTAATAAGGTAAGAAATCTCTTAAAATGTTATGCTTGAACTCCATCCGTAAGAAGATCTCTTAGCAAGTCTTAGCATACAAATTTAATAAGGTAAGAGATCAAGTCTTAAAGTTACATGTTGTGGGCCCCACTTTGATGATGACTTGTCCACAAATACTCTCTTAAAATTCCACCTTTTAATGAGAGTTAAGAATCATTTTCTTTGTCTTAGCTTGCTGCCACGTTGGGTTCAAGGATTTATCCAAAGGATCTTAATAAATTATCCACCAATTTCTTAATAACTTGTTAATCTCCCATTAACTAATATCCCACATAATTAAGAATTATCTCAAATTACTTAAAATACTACTCACTTTTAACATACCTTATACACCTTACTATCATGGTCATGTGGTACCATGTATGACACTAGTCCATAAATACGGTGTATTATAGCTTGGACTATATTTTATCCCAAATTGTAAAACTTTGACGAAACTCATTTTCTTTGATTTGTTTACCCTCTCACCTTCACGAATTTACTTATCCCTTGTTTGAAATAGCATAATATTTATAATCCCAAAATAATTTCATTCCCGAACTTACGTCGATTAACTTATCACGAAACTTTAACGTACAAAAAATGCGGGATGTAACATCTCATTCCTGAGCTTTCATCAATTTATTTATGGCATACATTCACTTATGAAAATATGGGGTGTAGCATCATTTCCCCCTTTGGAACATTCGTCCTCGAACGTTGACTGATGCACTCATCATTCTCATAACCCATAGCTCTTGCGAATACTTTAGTACTCCTCTTGCCATCTAGGCAACTGTTCTATGAATGAATCCCAAAGGCCAGGGCATTCCCCATTTAGGCCTCTTTCGCAAACCATGACTCCTGGTCGGAATCCTTCCAATCTTGTAACTGTTGCTACCTTTTATCATGCAGCATGTACGACTCTGACTTTGTAAGTGCGCCTATGCAACTCTTCTCTCCTTTTTTCCTCCAGCTTTTAGCCAATCTCTAGGCCTCACTTTGTAAACATATGCAGAGCTTAATAATATGTCCCTCTGGGCATCTATAGGTATACTGAAGTTCTTTGCTCGGTACTTTATCGAACTTACGAATATTGCTATACCTTGTTTCATAAACCTGGTTATTCATCCGTATGACTTTACTATAACATAACTCTTACCTTGGTTTTATTATTATCGAGGCCTGCTACCCAATTCCAGGTTACTCTCTTGCTTTTTATGATAGATGTATAAATCTAGGTCCTTCAATGCTTCCTTATTACTGTTCATCTAAATGATGGAATCCTTATCTCCTCTCATACGTTGGAGCTTTATTCATCTATTGTCGATTCACCTTAACATTGATCCATAATCTACCACTGACAACTTGAAACCTCTTACGTAATACATTGTCACTAGGGCTTACGTCTCATTGAGGAATATCTGAAGTGACTTTCCTGATCCACCTGGGGGCGATACTATACTTCCATAACCATATTTCATAGTATCCCAATGTGATTCACATTACCTGGGTATTTTAATCCTGTACAATTCATGAAATCATTACGCAATTGAAGGCCCAAATGTCATCCTTCATTTATCACAATTACACACTCATTCTACTTCCAGGGCAGCATTCCATCTCTTTTAAATTCTATTAGTCTTAGACTCCTTTGAGTTCATTCAGGCTATACTAGGCTTTCTATAACTTAGAGAAACCATTAGTTCTCTTGTTTTTATGTGCTTAATCCTGAGGACTTATCCATCCTTGTCACCTTCTCACACGCCCTTTCTTATCCTTATTCATGTCTTCCTAAAACCTTGTCGCTTTACCATACTTTAGCTTGCGACCTACACATATTTATTTATACTACTCACAACCTTCCTTTAACTTACTTGCATCGTAGATTTCCTTATGTTATTCTGGAACATCAAGCGAGACATCACATCATCTCTAACTCTTCTTTACTCTCTTGACTAGGCCTCTCGATACCTAGAACCCATAGGCTGGAGGATATGCCACTGATGACACCGCTACCATTCCTGGATACTGAATCCTAGCGCTTCTAGCCTTCTATCTGCAGTATGGATTATTCGCAACCTTCTGCATTTGAGTAACTCCTATGTTATTCACCTTTACCTTATTTACCTTAAAATCTCGCATCACATCTTCTATCTCTTTGATGACCTTGCTTTCACACGGGTATAATATACATCCACAACTTGAAGCTCTATTATACTACTTGCACCTCTGGTGCAAACACAATCCGGTGGGAGCTTCATACTGACTTCTTATGAGGCTGGTACTTTACTAACTGGCTCTAACGTAGGACCGTTATAGAATATGGTTGCTGTAATATCTCTCTTGTACCTCTGATGTTAAAAGTGATTCTGCAATGTTCTCAATCATGATGTCTATAATTTTCTGTGTCCAATAATCAGACTCCTGATTTACTTTCTCTTTAGTTTTCTCTTCCTTCTGATCAGCCTTTATGTAGGCTTAAGCTATCTTCCGATCTACGGCTCCTGGTATTATTATTACTTTAGCCTTTCATGGGCGCTATGGAATTTTCATAATATAATCTTCTGACAATTCTATCCTTTGTCTATGTCTTAGGCTCGATTCTTTCTTTTAACTTATACCGGAGTCTTCTACGGCTGTGTGAGTGTCAATATATATGCTACATGGAAAATAATCCAAAATTTTAAGTTCGTTCATAACGTAACTAACTCTGGATCATTGGTCGAATAATTCCTTTCGTTCCATCTCAACTTTCTTTAAACGTAAGCAATTACTTTTCCTGGTCTTTCTGCCCCTTGTTGTGTGCATACTTAGCTTATCTTAGTTCCCACGCATGCCGGAATTTCGTGCAACTCATATGATCTTGAGTATTACTTTTGATTTTACTTCCCGTTTACTAGCCATGGTAGGTGCCACTTTCTTATGGAGTGCATACAATGTTGTAGTGAGACTGTTGTTACAAGACCATTTCCTTTTTAGGTCACTGTGCTTAGATTGAAGTCTTCTTCCTTATTGCCTCAGCTAGTCTTTCGTTGTAGTACTTAGGGAGGACCCTCTGACTCTTTTAAAGCTGCGAGCTCATTCCATCGTATACTCGATGGAATATTTGATGTCCTTCCTCGCCTATAAGTTTTCGTAGTTACTTACCTCCACACCCTTGTGCTTGTAGGGTTGCTTTTGAACTGATATTTTAACTGTCTTCCCAGTGTCATTCTTTTTTATTTTTGTAACACTCATACGGTACCTTTAACTTCCCCAACTCCTATCTGAATATTTCTCAAGGATCACGATGTCGTATCTGCGAGACTGAATTCCCCATGTTGGGGTTCACTATGTTTATCTCGCACGATCCGTTGATTTGTCTGTATCCTTTTGTCTAGCCATAACTAGGCTCTTCCTGGATCAACTACTAACTACTTGTTGGCCCATTCTCATATCAATATTCCGCGTAATCTTTCTTGGGTTATTTCCTTTGTCTTAACTTAAGTCTCGCACATGTTCCTTCTCTGTCAATAACACTCGGGCAGGAACCCTTACTTTCTCTCCTTGACGTCGTGTTTGCATAATGTTCTAGAATCATAGCATATCTGTAGGATTTGAATAAGTGCAAGCTCATTCCTTTTTCATTTTTTTTATCGCATTCTTCCTTTACCATTCCATAGTTACTAGAACCACTTAATTCCAACTTAATGCTACATCATTCCATATTCCCCCCTTTAGGGGAGTACTAAGATTTAGCTCTACAACGATCTACCTATAGATGTTTTACCTCTTCATCTTTGGCGTATTCTCACATCATCGATGACCCTTACTCGCCTTGCGGTAATCCTTCTGGTAGTCGCGTTGGAGCACAAACTTAGTTCTCGAAATGAGGATATAACTTTATGGCCTATATTCTTTTGTTGTCTCAAGGCCTTTCACCTCTCGTCTTTTCCTTCACTTGATTATAGACTCTGTAATACTGTCATCTTTTTTATCTACCGTTGTCATCCATGTAGCATATCTTACTCATAATGCTTCATTAACTTTCTGCTTATTTCCCTCCTAACATTTCTGTCTAACACTTTATTCCGAAAACTTCAACAAGACATTCTTTTGCTTTTAGCTCCCCTTGCTCCATCCACTGGCTCTTCGGGTTGCCTAACATTCTCTCTCTACTAAGGACGGGAGCCATACTAAGATAATATTTATCCCTTACAGGTTTCCAGTGCCTACCTTTGTAGTACCCATATCTAGCTGTATTATTTTAGAGTGCACTATGTGGGTATCTCACAAGGAGATCTATTAGCACATTTGCAATATCTTTCAGAAATGTCAACTAATGCTAACAATCCATCCATAATTTTGGCTTACTCTAACCCCAGCCGGATCCTAATATCCTATCCTTCTCTTAAATACTGTTAATCTTCATTAACTGAGTACCTCGTACCCTTCTTCACCTTGCTTCTTTTAGTTGTTGAAGCTTGTATCTACCTTCTGAATCTCTCATTACATTTTTTACCATATGGGTGGATAGATATTCATGCCTTAGGGCTCCTTTTGTAGAAGCTCACACGTCTTAGTACACACATAATCTACTGGAAACCTTACATTTACTCATCATAAGCATGATGCAAAATCGAGTTCCTCTGGCTCAACTCTTTCACAGCCGCATTTAATCTCTTCGCAACTGTCTTTCTAGATGTAGGTATCGTTGTATTATGAACATAATAGAATTTTGGAATCTGAATTCTTACAAGTGAGCTCTACCACACGATCTAGAGTAAGAAGAAAGAGTGACCGTCCTAAATGCCTTGTAGCTTCCTGTTTATAAGTGTGGTGCATAACACACCCATAAATAAGACACTACTAGACACAGCTTGTAGACTCCCTAGGACAGAACTTCTCTGATACCACTTTTGTCATGACCCAAACCAAAGTGTCATGACGGGCACCCGGTATCTTACTCAACCAAGTACCAACATAACATATCTTTCTTATCGTACTATCATTGGTAACCGGGTCAACATGGCTACAACTCATAATGTATAACTATAAGTGGAAAAGCACTGTATACATTGAACCATCTTTCTTAAACATGAATACATATGGGCCATCAAGGCCTCTAACAGACTGTACAAAATGAATCTCTGTCTACAAAGCCTCTAAGAGTATTAAACGTCAAATGGGACAGGGTACCGTCCTACCCATAAGTTTGTAGCAAAATTCTGACATGATAACTCATAGACTCGGCTGCACTCCGAATGAGGTGGAGTCTTACCGATCCTTCATTGAATGCTAACCTTGTCTACTATAAGGGCTCGTCAAACGGATTTTCTATACCTGGAGGCATGAATGCAGTGTCCCCAACAAAGGACATCAGTACGAATAATGTACCGAGTATGTAAGGCACATAAATAAGTATATAAAAGATATGGAAGAAACATGGAGTACATGACTCAACCTGTAAGTCTGGATAACTTTGTAAATCATGAAATACTTATAGTGTAATGCATATGCATATGAATGTCATGTCATGCATATGTACATGTGTTCATAGCATCATCAAGCCTCTGAGGGCATCTCATCATATCATCTCGGCCACTGTGGGCAAAATCATCAGCGTATACCAGCTGATCAGGTGGTGGTGCGTATATAACACCGTAACCTTTTCCCATATATATATATATATACACACATTTATACATTTATACACGTATATAACACCATCTGATCATGGGTCAATGTACATGTATAAATGAATGCAGTGCATGAGAAGTTCGTCAATAAAATCTCTCGGAGTGTCATAAGACCATTATGCCTTTGAGTAATATCATGAAGTAAACTTTTCAATTTACGTATTTTTCCGAGACCCATGAATAGATGATAGAATAATAGGACACGTGGGGAATCAAGAACATAAGCATCTCTAGCATTTCTATGAATAGAGTCATTTATGAAAGTGATGCATTTTCTCGTTTCGTTTGTATTGTATAGATCATGCCAAAAGGAAAGAAGGAATAGCCTTAACATACCTGAACCGATTCTCTTGACAATCCTTCTAACACACGTTAATTACGATAAATCACGTAACAGCGGATCGAATTAGGGAAACATCCGCATGATATTATTGAGAAAGATTGTACCGTGCTTTCTTAGAATTGCATCTTACGCATAATCGGATCTTATATGAAATTTGCTGAAGCTCATCCGTCACTTAGTAAATATGACCATCTTCAACTTGAGATTTTAGAGAAGCCTTTTGTTGTGCTAATCACATTACCATTGCAAATTTATATCAATCTCTCTTAAATGAATTAGAGATTTTATACCTTAATAGGGTACGAAATCTCTAAAAATGTTGTGCTTGAACTCCATCCGTAAGAAGAACTCTTATCAAGTCTTAGCATACTCTCTTAATAAGGTAAGAGATCAAGTCTTAAAGATACATGTTGTTGGCCCCACTTTGATGATGACTTGGCCACAAATACTCTCTTAAAATACCACCTTGTAATGAGAGTTAAGAGTCATTTTCTTTGTCTTAGCTTGCTACCACGTTGGGTTCAAGGATTTATCCAAAGGATCTTAATAAATTATCCACCTATTTCTTAATAACTTTTTAATCTCCCATTAACCAATACCCCACATAATTAAAAATTATCTCAAATTACTTAAAATACTACTCACTTTTAACATACCTTATATATCTTACTATCATGGTCATGTTGTACCTTGTATGGCACTAGTCCAGAAATGCGGGGTATTATAGCTCAGACCATATTTTATCCCAAATTGTCAAACTTCGACGAAAGTCATTTTCTTCGATTTGTTTACCCTCTCACCTTCACGAATTTACTCATCCCTTGTTTGAAATAGCATAATACTTTTTAATCCCAAAATAATCTCATTCCCGAACTTACGTCGATTGTTTTACGATGAAACTTTAACGTAAAAATGCGGATGTAACATCTCATTTTTTAGATTTCATCAATTTATTTATGGTGTACTTTCACGTATGAAAATATAGGGTCTAACAGAAAGAATCCTGACCGAGGCTCACACTTCTAGGTATTCCGTGCACCCAGGGTCTACGAAGATGTATCATGATCTCAAGGAACTCTATTAGTGGAATGACATGAAAAGGAATGTGGCGGAATTTGTGGCAAGGTGTCCAAATTGTCAGCAAGTAAAAGCCGAACACCAACGGCCTGGTGGGTTGGCACAAAACATAGAAATTCCAATGTGGTAGTGGGAAATGATAAATATGGACATTGTGATAGGACTACCGCACACTCTGTGCAAGTTTGACTCAGTTTGGGTGGTTGTGGATTGACTCATGAAATCAGCACACGTTTTGCTGGTTAAGGCTAGCGATACAGCGGAACAGTATGCTCAGTTGTATATCAAAGAAATAGTCAGGTTCCATGGCACTCCAGTTTCCATCATTTCTAATCGAGGGGCTCAGTTCACGACAAATTTTTGGAAGAAGTTCAGCAAAGTTTTGGTACGCAGGTGAATTTTAGTACAACCTTCCGTCCACAGACCGACGGGCAAGTAGAGTGGACTATTCAGACGCTTGAGGATATAATGTGTGCTTGTGTTCTCGACTTCAAGGGTAGCTGGGATTATCATTTTCCACTCATAGAGTTTGCTTATAATAACAGATTTCATGCTAGTATTCAAATGACACCATTTGAGGCATTATTTGGTAGGAGATGTAGATCTCCCATTGGGTGGTTCGAGATTGGGGAAGCAAAGTTGATAGTGCCAGACCTTGTGCATCAGGCTATGGAAAAAGTTAAGATCATTAAGGAGCAGTTGAAGACTGCTCAGAGTCGTCAGAAGTCCTATTCGGATGTTCGTCGTATGGATTTAGAGTTCAAAGAAGATGATTGGGTATTCTTGAAAATTTCCCCCATGAAAGGTGTAATGCGATTTGGTAAGAAAGGGAAATTGAGTCCGAGGTATGTCGGACCGTACAAAATCATTCAGAGGATCGGTCAGGTGGCGTACAAGCTTGAGCTACCACCTGAGATGTCATTAGTGCACCCGGTATTCCATGTGTCTATGTTGAAGAAGGTACTTGGAGATCCGTCAGCTATTGAACCAGTTGAGACCATTGAGGTTATTAATGAAGAATTGTCATATGAAGAAATTCCAGTTGCCATTCTTTATAGGCAAGTCCGAAAGTTGAGAAATAAAGAAATTGCATCCGTGAAAGTGCTATGGCGAAACCAACAGGTTGAAGAGGCTACTTGGGAAGCCGAGGAAGAAATGAAGAAAAAGTATCCTTATTTGTTTGGATAGCCATGTATTTATTAAGTTGTGTTCTATAAAAATTCTAAGGGGTTACCTTCTATGAATTATGTATCTTTTGTACAGTTGATGTTAAGGGTGTTCTGTTTCTGGTAATATATTACTATGCGTCCACAGTAGGTGTTGTTATTGTCTTATATTGTGCCATTAGATTATATATATGTTTTAAGGATGTGTTTCTAGGGCTCTCTGAAAGGTGGATAGGCCTAGTTACAGGGAAAACTCTGGCGAAATTTTTGAAAATTTAGGGAGTTAGTCAAATTTTGGAACGATGGTGTGTGGTATGAAAACTGAGTTGCATAGGATGCTAATAGTGAACCTTGACCCTCATTCGAGGATGAATGATCTTAAGTGGGGGAGGATGTAAGGCCCCGTGAAATTGTTCCTAAAAATCGAGGTTCCGTGATGCCGGGGCAGTGTAGAGTTTAATAATAGTAGAAATAGACATTTTTGCGGCCCATTCTGCGGCCGCATAATCACTTTGCGGGCCGCAGAATGGTCGCATAGTGAGTCAGTTTTCTAGGTCATTTTGATATCATTTTCGCGATCCATTATTCGACCGCATAACCATTTTGCGGGCCGCAATCTTGTCGCACAATCAGTCTTGAAGTTTTACGGAGGGAGGTTCTGCAGCGCATTATGCGACCGCAGAACAGGTCTATGGGCAGCATAGAGATCGCAGACCCGGTCAGTTCCTTTCCAGTTTTGGCACCCAATTTGTGCGACCGATATGCAGACCACATATCCATTCTGCGGTCGCATATGCGATCGCATACCCTGTTCTGAAGCTTTATTTTGGATTTTTATACCCCGACCCTACTTTGATTAAATAGACGCAATGGACCATTTTAGCACATTTTTGATATTTTTAGAGTGAGAGAGAGTTCTTAGAATGGGGGAATAACCTTCAACCTATTATCCACTAATTCTTGTGTCACGACCCAAACTGATGGGATACGACGGGCGCCCGGTACCTTACTCAACCGAGTACCAACATTACATATTCTTCATATCGTACTATCATTAGTAAATGGGCAAAACTGGACGTCGTGGGCTAACTAGAATAAACATAAGGGAATACTCGTCATATGACGACCCAACATGTAATACAAACTTATACATATGACATATGGTATAAGACCAAAATGATCACTCGTATACTGAACATAGGCCCACAAGGCCATACAATCATTCACATACATAACATATGTCTACAAGCCTCTAAAAGTAGATAAACGTCATAAGGCCGAGATAGGGCCCTGACTTACCAATCAATACGTGTCCAACACATACTAACCAAATAGCAACTCCGGAGCAATGAAGCGCACCAACACTTCCCTCTAAGCTGATAGCCTACTTGGAGGACTCTCGACCTATCTATCGGGACTTGCGTACATGAAATGTAGCGTCCCCAGGCAAAAGGGACGTCAGTATAAATAATATACCAAGTATGTAAGGAATGAAAATCAGTAAATAATAGTCATGAGAAAAATATGGAGTAAGAGACTCAACATGTAAGTCTGAACAACTCTGTGAATCATTAATATTATAATGTCATGCATATGCGTATAAATAGCATACCATGCATGGGTATATGAGTTCATAACATCATCAAGCCTCTGAGGGCATCCCATCATATTATTTCGGCCACTGTGGGAAATCATCAACGTATACCAGTTGATCAGGTGGTGGTGCGTATATAACGTCGTAACCTTTTCCCATATCCCATTTACATATAATATAGGCGTATATAATGCCATCTGGTCATGGGTGAATATACATATATAAATGCATAAAATGCATAAGAAGTACGTCAATAAAATCTCTCGGAACGTCATAAGACCATTATACCATTGATTAATGTCATAAAATAAACTTAACAACTTACGTATTTTCTGAGACCCATGAATAGATGATAGAATAATAATACACATGGGAAATCAATAATATAGACACCCTAGTATTTCTATGAATAGAGTGATTGATGAAAGTTGCGTATTTTGCTCGTTTCATTTGTATCATTTCGATCATGCCAAAAGAAAGAAGGGATATCCTTAACATACCTGAACCAATACTCTTGACAATCCCTTTAACACCGTTGATTGCTACAAAGCATAATGGCGGATCGAAGTAGGGAAAGATCCGTATGATATTCTTAAGAAAGATTGCACCGAACTCCCTTATAATTGCCAAATCTCACGTTTTGATATATGACCCTCACGTTCCTAAGAATGGATATGTGACTCTCACATTCTTAAGACTTACACTGGCATTCCTTTGTTAAATGTATATGCGATCTCACGTTCTTAAGAATGCCAAATCTCTCGTCTCTAATTTAGAAGGGTCTTATATTTGGATTTGTGTGGGCCCCACTTCATGTGGTGGCTTAACCACATAAGTTTGCCACCTTTTCTAATGACTTAAGAGTCATAGATGTTAAGGTTGTTTCCTTCAATTGGGTGGTTATCCATTCTCAACAATAAACCACCAATTATCTTAATTAACTTGGTAATCCTCCACTAGTCCAATAATTAACCAATTACCCACATAATTAAGAATTATCTCAAATAACATAAAATACTACTCACTTTTAATACAATTTATACACCTTACTATCATGGCCATGTGGTACCTTGTATGGTACTAGTCCATAAATATCGGATATTTTAGCTCGGGTCGTATTTTATCCAAAATGTCAAACTTCGACGAAATTTATTTTCTTCGATTTGCTTACTATCTCACCTTCACAAATTTAATCGTCACTTGTTTGAAATAGCATAATGTTTATAATCTCAAAATAATTCCATTCCCCCACTTACGTCGATTAACTTGGGACAAAACTTTAACGTACGAAAATGCAGGAAGTAACATCTCATTTTCGAGCTTTTATTAATTTATTTATGGCGTACTTTCACGTGCGAAAACATGGGGTGTAACATCATTCCCCCCTTTGGAACATTCGTCCTCGAATGTTGACTGAAGCACTTATTATTCTTATAACCCATAGCTCTTGCAAATACTTTAGTAATCCTCTTGCCATCTAGGCAACTGGTTGAAGTGACGCACATGCTAGGTGACGGGCGTGTGGGCATGCACTGTTGGGGATTGTGACTTGGTCTGTCCCATAGTAATTGTAGAGTTGCATATTTTGTGGATATTATATGATACTTATGTGTTTTTAGAAAGAGTTTCTTTTAATAGGGTTGAATGCCATGTTTTGGCCTTGTGCCAGTGCTCTTTGGAACCTTAGGGGCCTTTTTTATTTTATTTATCCTTTCACTATTTTCGATAAAAAATCTATACACAGTCATGGTTATACCTGTTTACTACATAACTCAGTTTTATTACTCGATTTTGATGCATATAAATGTTGTTTTGGGCTGAGTACCCTGTTTTTACTGAAATGCCCGAGTGGCTTGAGAGGTTTATGACTGAGTGATGCCGAGGGCCTGATTTATGAGGATATTTATGGGATTGGGCTGCACGCCGCAGCATGTTGCATATTTATGGGATCGGGATGCATACCGCAGCATGTTGCATATTTATGGGATCGGGCTGCACGCATCAGCATGTTGCATATTTATGGGATCGGGGTGCGTGCTGCAGCATGTTTGATATAGGCCGAGGGCCTGAGTGATTATGTCATGATTTAACTTAATATAGTCCTTGGGCTGAAAGAGTTCCTTCGGAGTCTGTACACACCCCCAGTGAGTGCAGGTACCTACTGAGTGCGAGTGCCGAGTCACTGGGAGGCATGAGCGATTGTGAGGTATGCCCGAGTGGCAAGAGTGATTGTGAGGTATGCCCGAGTGGCACGAGTGACTGTGAGGTTTTGCCCGAGGGGCTGTTTATGATTTCATCATTTTTGCTCACCTTTGCATTGAGCCTTGTTTGAAAAACTGTTGAAAAATATCTTTAAATGATTTTTACTTGAACCGGGTTTAAACGAGAGGATTTGATTCAAACAATGATTTTTAACGCATGCTGTACTTTACTCAATTTTTGTGATATGAACTTGATATGCTTTATTGCTTGTCACTACTGCTCTTTCTTTATTTATTGTTACTACTTACGAAGTTGGCATACTCATGTTACTCCCTGCACCTTATGTGCAGATCCAGGTGTAGCTGGACACGGTAGCGGTTGTTGATTTTTCTGGTTGAAGATTTATGTTTCTCGAGGATAGCAAGGTTGCTTCTTGGCGACCGTAGCACCTGCTCTTCTCCCTCATATCTTCCTTTAGTTGTATTTAGCTATTTTCCAGGATGAGTTAGTCTTGATATTGTTAGACAGATTGTAGTAGATGCTTATGACTAGTGACACCCCGATATCGGGCTTTTCTTTTCCGCACTTTTGTTTTCTTTTATTTGAACTCCTTAGATGAAGGTTTTATATTAAATAGCATTGAAATTATCTTTGAAATGAAAATATCGGTTTATTTGGAAATGAGTCAGCTTGCCTAGTTCCACGATAGGTGCCATCACGACATGTTAGGTTTTTGGGTCGTGACAGATTGGTATCAGAGCCTAGGTTGCATAGGTCTCACGAGTCAAGAGAGGGTCTAGTAGAGTCTTATGGATAGGTACGGAGACATCTGTACTTATCTTCGAGTGGCTGCAAAACCTTTAGGAAACTCCACATTCTTGAATTCTTGTCGTGCAAATTTGTTGATTCTAGTAACTAAACATCTGTTGTTTCATTCTCTCACAGATGGTGAGGACTCGTGCTGCCGGTCAGGAGGGCCAGCCATCAGTACCACCAGCCAGGGCCGCGAGAGTCCGAGGCCGTGGTAGGGGCAGAGGTGCAGCCCTTACAACAGCTGGGGCAGTACCTGCATATCCACCGGTTGTCCTAGATCAGGACCAGGTTCCAGTTGTTGATGCACCAACTCAGGCACCACTTGTGCCTATTGTGATTCCAGGCCTTCAGGAGGCCCTAGCTCAGATTCTGACAGCGTGTACCGGCCTTGCTCAGGCGGTCTCTATTTCGACGGCCTCAACCACTTCTCAGGCCAGGGGAGGCACACAGACTCCCATCGCTCGCAAACCCGAGCAGGTTATTCAGGGACTTCAGACACCGAAGGCACCACCAGCCCAGCTGGTTGCAGTTGCTCAGGATTATGTGGTTCCTACTATGCCTGAGGATGATCAGCGTAGGTTTGAGAGGTTTGGGAGACTCCAGCCACCACCTTTCAGTGGCACAGAGAGAGAGGATGCTCATGCCTTTTTGGACAGGTGTCAGAGAATACTCCATACTGCTAGTATTTTGGAGACTTGTGGGGTCTCATTCACTACCTTTCAGTTTATTGGGGCTGCACTCAGATGGTGTGAGACTTACGAGAGGCGTAGGCCTGTTTGCACAACACCCCTTACATGGCAGCAGTTCTCCGTGGTCTTTTTGGAGAAGTTCGTGCCTCGATCCTACAGAGAGGAGCTGCGCAGACAGTTTGAGCAGCTTCGCCAGGGTGATATGTCTGTGACACAGTATGAGATGCGGTTCTTTGAGTTGGCCCGTCATGCGATCTGGTTGGTTCCCACAGACAGGGAGAGGATCATGAGGTTTATTGATGGTCTCACTTATCAGCTACAGTTGCTCATGACCAGAGAGAGGGTTTCAGGTGCTACTTTTGATGAGGTTGTCGACATTGCTCGACAGATTGAGATGGTTAGCGGTCAGGGGAGGGTTGAGAGGGAGGCCAAAAGGCCTTGTGGTCATGGTGGATTCAGCGGTGCTCCTTTTAGGGGCCAGTTCTAGCATGGTAGAGGTCGTCATTTCAGACAGGCTCAATTAACTTGGCCATTTCATAGGGGTGCATCATCTGGCCATGGTTCTCACAGTTCTAATCAGGGCCACTCATCACTTAGTGCCCTTCCAACTCAGAGTTTGTCCCGTGCTCTACCTGTTCAGGGCTCTTCCATGCCTGTTCTTCTACCAGTCATCCTGGTGCTAGGGGTTCCCTTCAGTTTTCGCCACCAGCACCAGGGAGTTGTTTTGAGTGTGGGGAGCTTGGGAATATGTGGAGGCATTGTCCTCATCGTCATGGAGGTCTATCTTAGCAGAGGAGTTAGCCTCCGACTTCAGCACCAGTTACCTCACCACCTGCCCAGTCAACTCGGGGTGGAGGTCAGTCAGCCAGGGGTCGCCCTAGAGAGGGAGGCAGATCAGGGGGTGGCCAGGCCCGTTTCTATGCCCTCCCTGCCAGACCAGATACTATTGCTTTAAATACTATTCCATGTATTCATATGTTTCCTCGTATTTCGCCCATTTTCTAGATATGACCCGTGAATCTTTAGTTTTATCTGTACATGTATCTACTCCTGTGGGTGATACTATTATTGTGGACCGCGTATATCGGTCATATGTGGTGACTATTGGGGGTCTGGAGACCCAAGTGGACCTTTTGCTGCTCAGTATGGTCGACTTTGATGTGATATTGGGCATGGATTGGTTATCTCCATGTCATGTTGTTCTAGATTATCACACTAAGATGGTGACGTTGGCTATGCCGGGAATTCCAAGGGTTGAGTGGAGCGGTTCTGTAGATTATGTACCAAGATGGGTGATTTCATTTTGAAGGCTCAGCGCATAGTTGAGAAGGGTTGCCTATCTTATTTGGTTTTTGTGAGGGATGTTAGTGCAGAGACTCCTGTCATTGATTCTATTCCGGTGGTACGTGATTTTCTGGATGTGTTTCCTGTAGACCTGTCGGGCATGCCGCCTGACAAGGATATTGACTTTGGTATTGATTTGGTGCCAGGCACTCAACCTATTTCTATTCCACCGTATCATATAGCACCGGCAGAGTTGAAGGAATTGAAAGAACAGGTTCAAGAACTCCTTGATAAGGGGTTTATTTAGCCTAGTGTGTCACCTTGAGGTGCATCGGTTCTATTTGTGAAGAAGAAAGATGGTTCCATGAGAATGTGTATTGATTAGAGGCAGTTGAACAAGGTCACAGTCAAGAATAAGTATCCTTTACCTCATATTGATGATTTATTCGACCAACTTCAGGGAGCGAGGTTGTTCTCCAAGATTGATTTGAGGTCCGGTTATCACCAGCTGAAGATTTGGGATTCAGATATTCTTAAGACAGCTTTCAGGACCCGATATGGCCATTACGAGTTCTTGGTGATGTCTTTTGGGCTGACCAATGCCCCAGCAGCGTTCATACATTTGATGAACAGTGTATTCCAGCCCTATTTGGACTCATTTGTCGTTGTATTCATTGATGACATCCTGATGTACTCTCGTACCCAGGAGGAGCACGCTCAGCATTTGAGTATTGTATTACATAGATTGAGGGAGGAGAATCTGTATGCAAAGTTCTTCAAGTGTGAGTTTTGGCTCAGTTCAGTAGTATTTTTGAGACACGTGGTTTCCAGTGAGGGTATTCAGGTGGATCCGAAGAAGATAGAGGCGGTGCGGAGTTGGCCTAGACCATCCTTAGCCACGGAGATTAGGATCTTCCTTGGTTTGGCGGGTTATTACCGTCGCTTTGTGGAGGGATTTTCATCTATTGCATCGCCTTTGACCAAATTGACCCAAAAGGGTGCTCCATTCAGGTGGTCGGATGAGTGTGAGGACAGCTTTCAGAAGCTCAAGACTGCCTTGACCACAACTCCAGTGTTAGTTCTGCCATCAGCTTTAGGTTCTTACACCGTGTATTGTGATGCCTCATGGATAGACATTGGTTGTGTTTTGATGCAGGAAGGTAGGTTGATTGCCTATGCCTCACGTCAGTTGAAGACCCATGAGAAGAACTATCCTGTCCACGATCTTGAGTTAGCAACCATTGTTCACGCCTTGAAGATTTGGCGTCATTATTTGTATGGGGTTCATTGTGAGATCTATACTGATCACCGGAGTCTGCAGCATCTGTTCAAGCAGAAGGATCTTAATTTGCGTCAGTGGAGATGGTTAGAGCTTTTTTAGGACTATGATATCACTATCCTGTACCATCCGGGGAAGGCCAATGTGGTGGCCGATGCTTTGAGTCGCCGGGCAGAGAGTTTGGGGAGTTTAGCATATCTTCCAGCAATAGAGAGACCTTTGGCATTGGATGTTCAGGCCTTAGCGGGCCTTCTTGTCAGATTGGATTTTTCGGAGCCTAGTCAGGTATTAGCTTGTGTGGTCTCCAGTTCTTCTCTTTATGACCGTATCAGGGAGCGTCAATATGATGACCCCCAACTACTCGTTCTTCAGGACAGGGTTCAGAGAGGTGATGCTAGGGATGTGACTATTGGTGATGATGGCGTGCTGAGAATGCAGGGCCGGATATGTGTGCCTAATGTAGATGGGCTTCGAGAGTTGATTCTTGAGGAGGCCCACAGCTCACGGTATTCCATCCATCCGGGTGCTCCAAAGATGTACCAGGATTTGAGGCAACACTATTGGTGGAGGCGAATGAAGAAGGATATAGTTGGGTTTGTGGCTCGGTGTCTCTACTGTCAACATGTTAAGTATGAGCATCAGAGACCGGGTGTCTTGCTTCAGAGATTAGAGATTCGAGAGTGGAAGTGGGAGCGGATCACCATGGACTTTGTAGTTGGGCTCCCACGGACTTCGAGGAAGTTCGATGCTATTTGGGTTATTGTAGATCGGCTAACCAAGTCCGCGCACTTCATTCTAGTTGGTACTACTTACTCTTCAGAGCGGTTGGCTGAGATTTACATCCGAGAGATCGTTCGCCTGCATGGTTTCCCAGTTTCCATCATTTCAGATAGAGGTACTCAATTCACATCGCAGTTTTGGAGGGCCGTGCAGCGAGAGTTAGGTACTCAGGTTGAGTTAAGCATAACTTTTCACCCTCAGACGGACGGGCAGTCCGAGTGCACTATTCAGATATTGGAGGACATGTTGCGTGCTTGTGTTATTGACTTTGGGTGTTCATGGGACCAATTTCTTCCACTCGCGGAGTTTGCATATAACAACAGTTATCAGTCGAGTATTCAGATGGCTCCACACAAGGCTTTATATGGGAGGAGGTGTAGATCTCCAGTAGGATGGTTTGAGCCGGGTGAGGCTAGGCTCTTAGGTACAGACTTGGTCAAGGACGCATTAGATAAGGTGAAATTGATTCAGGAGCGGCTTCGCACGGTGCATTCTAGGCAGAAGAGTTACGCCTATAGGAAGGTCCGTGATGTGTCTTTTATGTTGGGGTGAAGGTTTTGTAGAAGGTATCACCCATGAAGGGTGTTATGAGGTTTGGGAAGAGGGGAAAGTTGAGCCCCCGGTTCATTGGGCCTTTTAAAGTGCTTCAGAGGATAAGAGAGGTGGCTTATAAGCTTGCCTTGCCACCCAGCTTGTTGAGTGTGCATCCAGTGTTTAATGTTTCCATGCTCTGGAAGTATATTGGAGATCCGTCCCATGTTTTGGATTTCAGCACGGTTCAGTTGGAAGGTGATATGACTTATGATGTGGAGCCGGTGGCTATTATGGATCGGCAAGATCGAAGGTTGAGGTCAAAGGATATAGCTTCAGTGAGGGTGCAATGGAGAGGTCAGTCTGTGGAGGAGGCCACCTGGGAGACCTAGCGGGAGATGCAGAGCAGATATCCACGCCTATTCGAGACTCTAAGTATGTTTCTAGACTCGTTCGAGGATGAACGGATGTTTAAGAGGGGGAGGATGTAATGACTCGACCGGTCGTTTCGAGAGTTATAGCCCCGTTTTTCCCATTTCTACTTCTTTTTGTGTTATTCAGCAATATTATGTTATATCGGGTTAGTTGGTTCGGGACCGGAGTGGTTTCAGAGTGAATTGAGACACTTAGTCTCTTACGTAGAAACTTAAGTTGGAAAAGTCAACCGGATGTTGACCTATGTGTAAATGATCTCGTATTTGAATTCTGATGGTTCCGTTAGCTTCGTTAGGTGTTTTGGACTTAGGAGTGCGTCCGGAATATGATTTGGAGGTCCGTGGTAGAATTAGGCTTGAGTTGGCAAAATTAGAAATTTGGCGATTTCGGTCGGCAGTGCAAAATTTGATATCGGGGTCGGAATGGAATTTCGGAAGTTGGAGTAGGTTCATAGTGTCATTTGTGATGTGTGTTCAAAATTTGAGGTCATTCGGACCTGGTTTGGTTGGTTTCGGCATCCGTTGCCGAATTTGGAAATTTAGAAGTTCTTAGGCTTGAATCCGAGGGTAATTTATGATTTGATGTTGTTTTGAGTGATTCGAAGGTTTGACTAAGTTGGTATGTTGATATATGACTTGTTGGTATTTTTGGTTGAGGTCCCGAGGGCCTAGGGGTGATTCCGGGTGGTTAACGGATTTGTCAAAGTTGAAAAAATGCAGTTGAAGTTGCGAGAAGAAAGAGTCGTAGGTGTGAGGCCGCTGGTGCGCGTGGGGAGTTTGCAGGTCTGGGCAATGCTGGGCTAGACAGGATGCGCAGGTAGGAGAAGGCTATCGTATCTGCGAGCCAGCAGGTGCGAGACCTGGGGCGCAGATACGGAAGGAAGGTAGAGGGTTGGCTTCGCAGATGCGGCGCGCCACGCGCAGGTGCGCAAATACAGGTGCGACGAGTTTGCCACAGATGCAGAGTCTGGGTGGATAAGTGAGTCGCAGGGGTGCGAGTAAAAGGCCGCAGGTGCGAGAAGCCTGGGCAGATGGTACATAATGCACACTTCACAATTTTTGGCGCATTCTTCACCATTTCTATTCGGTTTTGGAGCTTCTGGGAGAGATTTGAAGAGGGAATCAAGGGGATTTTCATTGAGGTAAGTTACTTGAGCCCTAATACTTGTATATATGTGGTGATTTTCCATTGTTTAATCATTGTAATTAGTGAAAATGAGGGGTTAGGGCTTGGGATTTTTGGAGAAGTAATTTAGGGATTTGAAGGACCAAACGATGTCGGATTTTGATTAATTTGGTATGGTTAGACTCGTGAGTGAATGGGATTTCTAGTTTTGTAAATTTTGTCGGATTTCGAGACGTGGGCCCGGGGACCAGATTTGAGTCAATTTCGGGTTTTGGTCTAATTTTGTAGCTTTTCTTGTGGAATTCATTCCATTAGCGTATATTGATGGTATTGTACTAATTGTGAATAGATTTGGAGCATTTGGAGGCCGAGTCTAGAGGCAAGAACATTGCGGGGTAGAGATTTGATCGGTTTGAGGTAAGTAACGATTGTAAATCTAGTCCTAAGGGTATGAAACCCCGGATTTCGTATCATTCTACTATTTTGAAGTGACGCACATGCTAGGTGACGGGCATGTGGGCGTGCACTGTTAGGGATTGTGACTTGGTCTCTCCCGTAGCAATTGTAAAGTTGCATATTTTGTGGAAATTATATGGTACTTATGTGTTTTTAGAAAAAGTTTCTGTTAATTGGGCTAAATGCCATGTTTGGGCCTTGTGCCAGTGCTGTTTGGACCCTTAGAGGCCTTTTTTTAATTTTATTTATCCTCTCACTGTTTTTGATTGAAAATCTATACACAGTCATGGTTATACCTGTTTACTACATAACTCAGTTTTATTACTCGATTTTGATGCATATAAATGTTGTTTTTGGCTGAGCACCCTGTTTTTACTGAAATGCCCGAGTGGCTAGAGAGGTTTATGACTAAGTGAGGCCGAGGGCCTGATTTGTGAGGATATTTATTGGATCAGGCTACACGCCGCAGCATGTTGCATATTTATGGGATCGGGCTGCACACCGCCGCATGTTGCATATTTATGGGATCGGGCTGCACGCCGCAGCATGTTGCATATTTATGCGATCTGGCTGCACGCTGTAGCATGTTTGATATATGCCTAGGGCCTGAGTGATTATGCCATGATTTGGCTTAATATAGCGCTTGGGCTGAAGGAGTCCCTCAGGAGTTTGTACACACCCCCAGTGAGGCCGAGGGCCTGATTTGTGAGGATATTTATGGGATCGGACGGCACGCTGTAGCATGTTGCATATTTATGGGATCAGGCTACACGCCGCAACATGTTGCATATTTATGGGATCAGGCTGCACGCCGCATCATGTTTGATATAAGCCGAGGTCCTGAGTGATTATGCCATGATTTGGCTTGATATAGCACTTCGACTGAAGGAGCCCGTTCGGAGTCTGTACACACCCCCAGTGAGCACAGGTACCTACTGAGTGCGAGTGCCGAGTGCCGAGTGCTGAGTGACTGGGAGGCATGAGCGATTGTGAGGTATGCCCGAGTGGCAAGAGTGATTGTGAGGTATGCCCGAGTGGCACGAGTGACTGCGAGGTTTTTCCCGAGGGGCAGTTTATGATTTCATCATTTTTTCTCACCTTTTCATTGAGCCTTGTTTGAAAAACCATTGAAAAATATCTTTAAATGATTTTTACTGGTACTGGGTTTAAACGAGAGGATTTGATTCAAACACTGATTTTTAACACATGCTGTACTTTACTGAATTTTTGTGATATGAACTTGATATGCTTTATTGCTCGTCATTACTGCTCAGTCTTTATTTATTGTTGTTACTTACTGAGTTGGCGTACTCACGTTACTCCCTGCACCTTGTGTATAGATTCAGGTGTAGCTGGACACGGTAGCGGTTGTTGATTATTCTGGTTGATGATTTCTATTTCTCGGGGATAGCAAGGTAGCTGCTTGGAGACCGTAGCCCCTGCTCTTCTCCCTCTTATCTTCCTTTAGTTGTATTTAGCTATTTTCCAGGCTGAGTGAGCCTTGATATTGTTAGACAAATTGTAGTAGATGCTAATGACTAGTGACACCCCGATGTCGGGCTTTTCTTTTTCACACTTTTGTTTTCTTTGATTTGAACTCCATAAATGAAGGTTTTATGTTAAATAGCATTGAAATTATCTTTGAAATGAAAATATCGGTTTGTTTGGTAATGAGTCGGCTTGCCTAGTTCCATGATAGGCGCCATCACGACAGGTTAGGTTTTTGGGTCGTGACACATATAGTCCCTTAAGCTTAACTTTGCTCACATTGCTTGCTTTAAGGAAGCGTCTTCCTGAATGACCTTTAAGGGTTATTCTTCCGTTGTCCATTCTATTATCGCCGAAATGAAATCTGAAATTCTCATGATGTCGACCATTATCAAATCACTCAGTCCCTAATTCATGTTTAGTTTATCTTATTCACCAGCCCATACTGATTTTTATTATTCTGGGGTCTAACCTTTCCTTCTGGTAGTCGCGTTGGAGTCACGAACTTGTTTCTCGAAATGAGGATATGACTGTATGGCCTATACTCTTTTGTGGTCTGAAGCCTGCCACCTCTCGCCCTTTCCTTCACTTGACTATAGATTATGTAATAATGTCATCCTTTTGATCTATTGTTGTCATCCATGTATCACATCTTACTCATAATGCTTCATTAACTCTCTTCTTATTTCCCATGCCAACATCTTTGTCTATCACTTTATTCTGAAAACATCAACAAGACATTCTCTTGCTTTTAGCTCCCCTTGCTCCATCCACTGGCTCTTCGGGTTGCCTAACATTCTCCCTCTACTAGGGGCGGGAGCCACACTAAGGTAATATTTATCCCTTCCAGGATTCCAGTGCCTATCTTTGTGGTACTCAAATCTAGTTGTATTATTTTAGAGTGCACCATCTATTAGCACGTTGGCAATATCTTTCAGAAATGTCAATTAACGCAAACAAGCCATTCACTATTTTGTGTTACTCTAACCCCAGCCGGATCCTGATATCCCGTCCTTCTCTTAAACCATATTTGTTAGCTGCCATAGGGCATAACTTAGATCAATGTGGCCAATTGTACATACCTCTATTACTGTTGGATAACTCATAATGCTTATATTTCTCGTCTTGAATTGTAAATACTGTTAATATTAATTAACTGGGTACCTCGTACCCTTCTTCACCTTGCTTCTTTTACTTGCTGAAACTTGTGTCTACCTTCCGATTCACTTATTCCTTTTTACCGTAAGAGTGGATAGGCATTCTTGCCTTAGGGATCCTTATCAAGAAGCTTACACATCTTAGTATACACATGATCTGCTGAATGCCTCGTATTTATTCATCATAAGCATGATGCAAAAATTAAGTTCCTATGACTCAACTCTTCCATTGCTATATCTCTTACCAACCGTCTTTCTGGATGTAGGTATCGCCATATTATGAATAAGATAGAGTTTAGGATATTGAGTTCTTACAACTGAGCTCTACCACACGATCTAGAGTAAGAAGAAAGAGTGATAGTCCTAAATACCCTGTAGCCTCCTGCTTATAAGTGTGGTGCACAACACACCCATAAACAAGACTCTACTAGACATGGCTTGTAGACTCCCTAGGACAGAACTGCTCTGATACCACTTTTGTCACGACCCAAACCGTTGGGCCACGACGGGCGCCCGGTACCTTACTCAACCGAGTACCAACGTTACATATTCTTTTTATCGTACTGTCATTGGTAAATAGGCTAAACGGGCCGTCATGGGCTAACCAGAATAAACATAGGGAATACTCGTCATATGACGACCCAACATGTAATACAAACTTATACATATGACATACGGTATAAGACAAAAAAGATCACTCATTTACTGAACATAGGCCGACAAGGCCATACAATCTTTCACATACATGACATATGTCTACAAGTCTCTAAGAGTAGATAAACGTCAATAAGGCCGGGACAGGGCCCCTTCCTACCAATCAATACGTGTCCAATGCATACTGACCAAATAGCAACTCCGAAGCAATAGAGCGCACCAACACTTCCCGTTGAGCTAATAGCCTACTTGGAGGACTCTCGACCTGTCTATCGAGACCTACGGGCATGAAAAACAGCGTCCCCAGGCAAAAGGGACGTCAGTACAAATAATGTACTGAGTATGTAAGGAATTAAAATTATTAAATAATAGTCATGAGAGAAACATGGTGTAAGGGACTCAACATGTAAGTCTGAACAACTCTGTGAATCATTAATTTTATAATGTCATGCATATGCGTATAAATATCATACCATGCATGGGTATATGCGTTCATAACATCATCAAGCCTCTGAGGGCATCCCATCATATCATTTCGGCCACTGTGGGAATATCATCAACGTATACTAGCTGATCAGGTGGTGGTGCATAAAATAGACTTACCAACTTACGTATTTTTTGAGACCCATGAATAGATGATAGAATAATAATACACATGGGGAATCAAGAATATAGACACCCCTAGTATTTCTATGAATAGAGTGATTTATGAAAGTTGCGTATTTTGCTCGTTTCATTTGTATTATTTGGATCATGCCAAAAGAAAGAAGGGAAAGATCCGTATGATATTCTTGAGAAAGATTGCACTGTACTCCCTTATAATTGCCAAATCTCACGTTTTGATATATAACCCTCACGTTCCTAAGAATGGATATGTGACTCTCACATTCTTAAGACTTAAATTGGCTTTCCTTTGTTAAATGTATACGTGATCTCACGTTCTTAAGAATGCCAAATCATTCGTCTCTAATTTAGAAGGGTCTTATATTTGGATTTGTGTGGGGGCCACTTCATGTGGTGGCTTAACCACATAATCCTTTAGTTTTTCACCTTTTCTAATGAAGTAAGAGTCATAGATGTTAAGGTTGTTTGAAGCCACGTGGGTGGTTATCCATTCTCAACAATAAACCACCAATTATCTTAATTAACTTGGTAATCCCCCACTAGTCCAATAATTAACCAATTACCCACATAATTAATAATTATCTCAAATGACTTAAAATACTACTCACTTTTAATACACTTTATACACCTTACTATCATGGCAATATGGTACCTTGTATGGTACTAGTCCATAAATACCGGGTATTTTAGCTCGGTTTGTATTTTATCCAAAATGTCAAACTTCGACGAAATTCATTTTCTTCGATTTGCTTACTTTCTCACCTTCACGAATTTACTTGTTACTTGTTTGAAATAGCATAATGCTTATAATCTCAAAATAATCCCATTCCCGAACTTACGTCGATTAACTTGCGATGAAACATTAACATACGAAAATGCGGGATGTAACATCTCATTTTTGAGCTTTCATCAATTTATTTATGGCATACTTTCACGTACGACAATATGGGGTTTAAAATCCTGCTCAATCATTGAGGATTAACAAAGGGAGTCTTCATCCTATAGGTAAGAATCTACGCCCTAGCTCTTAATTTCACAAATCTTCTAAAAGGGGAGTAATTAGCAAGACAATTATTGGGTGTGGGGGTTGTTATCTTGCATGCATGTGTTATCAAAGAATGTGGGAAGGTTGTGAGCTAAAAATGGTAGAGAATGGGTTGGGATAAAAAGGACCATGAAACTTAATACACACCTAGTGTTTGATAAAATGCTCAAATGAGCTAGAACCATGATCATCCTCCTAATATTTGGCTCAATTTGTTATATTTCTAAAATATATTGAAGTTGCTAAGAATTTTGGAACATTTTAGAGTTTAAGGAAGTTAAATTGAGTTATGTTGGCTAAATTCTTCTTTAAGAATTGGAGCCCCAATATCCTTGTAAGTCCCAAGATATTTATTACAAGTTGAGTATTCCAAATAAGTTTTGTGACAAAGATATTTGTTTAATTTGTGTTTCAAATGCTCTCATGATGTTGTATTATAAATTGAGGATGTGTTCCAAGCTAAGGATTGTGCATCTACGTGTTATGATTCCAAGCCGTGATTTATGTGGAAAATTATTATGCCAAATTGTGTAGAGAATGTGATTGGGGTTACACCTCCACCCGCATATATTGGGGTGAGGCGGCAAGGCCTCTTTGTTTATGATTTTGGTATTGTTGTTGCACCACCACCCATATATATATATATTGGGGTGAGGTGGCAGGACCGCTTTGTGTAGGTATTTGTCACGCCCCAAAACCGTGGAGCGCGACCGGCGCTCAACCGAGTGAACCCGACCGAGCAAGCCTGTTAGATTTGTTCTACCCAAACTCATTCATGAATAAAGAGAATATATGTTTTCCTTAATTAAACAATAAAGTGGTCGTGGCTGCAGTTACCAATTTATTACCATAAGTTTCACCATTTTTATAGTCTCAAATGGACAAGTAATACAACCACAACATAGCATAGTTTGTCTTTTCCAGTACCAATAAACAATCCACACTATGTCTACGAAGACTCTATAGATAAAGAAGAGTACAATGATAATGCCGGCAACAAGGTCCCGGCTATACCTCAACCATAATACATAAAGAACAAAAGATACACGACCCCATGATGAAGTGGGGCTCACCAAGTCAGCTGGAAAGAAGGTGTACTGCTATCACTAATCAATGTCTCATGCGCTGGAACCACCTGTATCCATTTAAAGATGCAGCGCCCCTGACAAAAGAGAGGTTAGTACCGTTGAATAGTACTAGTATGAAAACTAAACACCAATTTAAGAATTTAGGAATACAAGATAATTATGATGAACCAGTGCGGCAATAGAATAATATATATAACTGTTTCAACCATAGAAAGCTTATTAAAAGCTAACAACAACATTTATAGGATTTAAGATGAGTTCATCTATAACCATCTTCACACAAAGCGGTCCCGCCGCCTCACCCGATGTATGCAGGTGGAGGTGTACGTACACTACCACAACTCTAATCAAGCAGCCCTGCCACCTCACCCCAATGTATGCGGGTGGAAATGCATCAATGGTACCAATACCAACACAAAGCGGCTATGCCGCCTCACCCCAATGTATGCAGGTGGTGGTGCCACAACAATACCAAAACCATACACAAAGCGGTCGTACCGCCTCACCCCAATGTAAGCGGGTGGAGGTGTAGTCCCACAATATCATAATCCCTACACAAATCGGTCATGCCGCCTCACCTCAATATATATATGCGGGTGGAGGTGTGTCACATTCATATTATCTATACCATAATACCCACACAAAGCGGTCATGCCGCCTCACCCCAATGTATGCGGGTGGAGGTGTATCACAATCGCAATCTCTACACAACTTAGCATAATAATTTTCACATAAATCACAACTAGTAATTATAACACGTGGATACGTAATCAATAGTTTTGGACACACCCTCAATTTATAATGCAATAAGATAAGAGCATTTGAAATACAAATTGAACATATATCTTCATTACAAAACTTATCGGAATACTCAATTTATAATCAACATCTCGGTACTTACAAGGATAATGAGGATTCCAATTCTTAAAGAAGAGTTTAGCCAACATACCTCACTTGAGCTTCCTTATACTCTAAATGTTCCGGAATTCTTAGCAACTTCAATCTATTGTAGAAATATAACAAATTGAATCAAAATTGGGAAGATGATCATGGTTCTAGCTCATTTGAGCATTTTATCAAACACTAGGTGTGCACAAGGTTTCAAGGTCCTTTTATGGAGGATTCCATCATCCCACAACCCATTCTTTACCATGCTTAGTTCAACAATCTTCCTACACCCCTTGATATCACATGCATGTAAAATAATAACCTCTCATGGCCAAAAATTATCTTGCTAATTACCCATTTTTAGATGATTTCGAAATTAGGGTTTAGGGTGTAGAATCTTACCTCTAGGATGAAGACCTAGTGAGCTTGCCTTCTTAATCTTCCAAAACTTGAGCATGAATTGAAGAATAATTATTGAAGAACATCTTCTCACTCTAGGGCACTCTCTCTCACTCTAAAATATCATATTATGTCTCAAAAATGGCCCAAAGAGTGTATTTAACGAAATAGGGTCGGGTTTTAAAAACCCAAAGAACTTTCCATGTATGCGGTCGCATAGTCGACCGCATAATTGCTTCCAATTGGTCCAATTAATAGCCTCACTCTGCGGCCATTACGCGGTCTGTAGAGTGATTCTGCGATCGCATAATGGACCGCAGAAATACATTTTTTCGCCAAATATTTTTTTTTACTTTCCGGTGCATTGTTCAACCCAAAAAGTCCGACACATAAGCCTAGTCGGACACCATGAAACATTATTTTCTTTGCAAAATTTATCGGGCTTACCACTTAAGTACTTCGAAATTTTTCAGGGTGTTACATTCTCCCCGGCTTAGGATCATTCGTCCTCGAATGAGGGTAAAAATCCGTCATTAGCTTCTTATTCAACTTAGTTTGTTTTATACCACAAACTAGAAGCCCTAAATTTGACTAACTCCCTAAATTTCCAAAACTTTCGCCAGAGTTTCCCTTGTAATTATGCCTATCCACATGTCAGAGAGCCCCAGAAACACATCCTAACAGCATATACATAATCCAACAATGTGACATAATACAATACAACACCAACTGCGGCCTCACAAGCAATTATATTACCAGAACGGAACACCCTCAACACCAAATGTACAAGTCATACATATTTCATAGGAATATCCCTTAGCATTTTCATAAGGCACAACTCATAATTACATGGTTATTCAAATAAATAAGGATACTTTTTCTTCATTTCTTCTTCGGCCTCTCAAGTAGCCTCTTCAACATGTTGGTTTAGCCATAGCACTTTCACGGATGCAATTTCATTGCTTCTCAACTTTCGGACTTGCCGATCAATAATAGAAACTGGAATCTCTTCATAAGTCAATTCTTCATTTACCTCAATAGTCTCAACCGGAAAAATGTCTATCGGGTCTCCAACTACTTTCTTTAACATAGACACATGAAACACCGGGTGTACTAATGACATCTCAGGTGGTAGCTCAAGCTTGTACGCCACCTGACCGATCCTCTGAATGATTTTGTATGGTCTGACATACCTCGGACTCAATTTCCCTTTCTTACCAAATCGCATTACATCTTTCATGGGGGAAACATTCAAGAATACACAATCATCTTCTTTGAACTCCAAATCCCTACGACGAACATTCGAATAGGATTTCTGATGACTCTGAGTAGTCTTCAACTGCTCCTAATGATTTTAACTTTTTCCATAGCCTGATGCACGAGGTCCGACCCTATCAACTCTGCTTTCCCAATTTCGAACCACCCAATGGGAGATCTACATCTCCTACCATATAAAGCCTCGAACAGTGCCATTTGAATGCTAGCATGATAACTATTGTTATATGCAAATTCTATGAGTGGTAAATGATCATCCCAGCTACCTTTGAAGTCTATAACACAAGCGCACAACATATCCTCAAGCGTCTGAATAGTCCGCTCTGCCTACCCATAAGTCTGCAGGTAAAAGGCTGTACTAAGATTCACCTGAGTACCCAAACCTTGCTGAAATTTCTTCCAAAAATTAGCAGTGAATTGTGCCCCCCCCCCCCCCCGATCAGAAATGATGGAAATTGGGGTGCCATGCAACCTGATTATTTCTTTGATATACAGCCGAGCATACTGCTCTGCTGTGTCGGTAGACTAAACCAGCAAAAAGTGTGATCACTTCGTGAGCCGATCCACAATTACCAAAATTGACTCAAATTTGCGCGAAGTGTGCGGTAATCCTACCACAAAGTCCATATTAATCATTTCCCACTTCCACATTGTAATTTCTATGTTTTGTGCCAACCCACTAGGCCTTTGATGTTCGTCCTTCACTTGCTGACAATTCGGACATCTTACCACAAATACCGCCACATTCCTCTTCATATCCTTCCAACAATAGACTTCCTTAAGATCATGATATATTTTTGTAGAACATGGATGCACGAAATACCTAGAAGTGTGAGCTTCAGGCATTATATTTCCCCGGAGACCATCCACATTTGGAACACAGAGTCTCCCTTGGTACCTTATGTACCATCATTCATGCTAAGAGAAAAGGCCATGGTCTTATGTTTATGAATCCCCTCTTTCAATTTCACCAACAATGGATTGTTATATTGCTTCTCTTTGACTTCCACAACAAGCGATGATTCAGCCCTATTTTGCACAATTACCCCTCCTTCACTAGAGTCCACAAGAAGAACTCCCAAACTAGCCAATCAGTGAACTTCTTTGGCCAATGGACTTTGATATGCCTCCAAGTGTGCTAAGCTAGCCATATATTTTCAGCTAAGAGACTCTGCCACAACATTAGCCTTCCCCAGATGGTATAAATTATCAATGTCATAATCCTTGAGTAATTCAAGCCATCTTCTCTGCCTCCGATTCAATTCCTTCTGTTTGAAAATATATTGAAGGCTCTTATGGTCAGTGAATATATCCACATGGACCCCATATAAATAATAACGCCAAACCTTTAATGTATAAATCACAGCCGCAAGTCCTAAGTCATGTGTTGGATTATTTTTTTTCTCTCTCATGATTCTTGAGTTGTCTAGAGGTATAAATGATCATCTTGCCATATTTCATCATTAGTGGAACATCTATATCCGATTTCTCTTTCATATGACCTCCGAGAAATTGATTTCTACAAAAATTTCCTTGATAAGATTACAATCTTATTAGTACTTGCAACTTATTTTTCCAAATTTCTCAACAAAAGACATTACTAGGTCAGTTTTCTTATGGGACCATCTGTTTCAAATGAATAACATCTACTAGCTTGCACGCACATCCTGATAACATCAACTTGCATGGCATTGACTCAATATATGAAGTAACATCATGCTCAGACCTTTCTTAGCCATCCTCTTTCCTCATTATAAGTCTTATAGTATTTTAAGAAACCACTATACTTCCCTGGTGAACATTCTCACGATTCCTCTTTACTGCTAAACACTTCCCAAAACACATATCGATACCCTTCATATATATATTTAACCCGAATAGGGCCTTTTCTGAAACTTGAGATCCTCCTAAATTCTTCAATGACGACTTCTTGTTTTCCTTATAAGTGTAGGACTTAGTTCACATGATTCCATCCTCGATGAGTAACTCACCTTATTCCCCGTATTGTAGTTACCAATAGTGTTTCCTGGTATTGCAGCCTAAGAGCTATCATGTTAAACATATTTGGTTCGTAATAAGTGTTCATCCTCTCTTAATCTGTTTCAAACATTTCCCCCTTGGTCTAAACAATATGTTGGTACTATATTTCCTTTGTGACTAGAGCATTCACTCCTATCCCATTTTGCCCTTAATTCATAGTTGACAACCTTATTTTGCCTCCCAAGAACTCGTAGTATCATTGTGTCTGGTTTGTTGAGTTTATCACACCACCACTTCATCACCAGTAGTCTCACTTTCCAATGTAATATGTAGACATGAACTCCCTCTATATCTTTTAGTTGATATTTGGCGTCACTCAAGTCGGCTGCATTACAGTTGATCCTTTATATCTTCTATTAACATTTGTGCTCTAGGCGAGTCCACCATTCTGATACGAACTATTTTTCGATAACCATGACCATCTCAATTTATAGATTTTCTTCCAATTTTGCTCGCCTCATTCTCCCTAGTTATTGAATAGCTATGCGCCTCTTGGTACTTGTTGGGATATCCATGGGAAAGTGTGTTCATCCGTGTATCACTTAACACTTCCTTGCTTGTAAGATTCTTAAGAGACTCTCCATCAAGTACCGATGCACTCTTGGGTTATTATAACATCACATTTATCTTTCCCACTCGTTCTGTCTTTCTTAAAGCTTTATAGGTTTGCTAAATTGCAAATCCGTGATTAACTCATTCTAAAAACTCGCAACCTTTAACATTCGACCTATATTACTTCCTTGGGTTCCATTGTTCCCGACCCCCTAACAAGTATAAAATTCCTTATTAAACATACTCTTAGTTTCTAGGATCCTTGACCCTGTCATTCACATTGCCATGTATGAAGAATTTACCTTCCTTAACCTTTCACCTTTTTGGGGTACTAGTGGTCTATCATTAGCATATCCTTTCACAGAATCATGATACCCATTATCTCTTTTCTAGACTACACCTGTCTTGAAAACAATATTCAAACATCATAGCTACATGGTCTTAATCTTGTTTCATTGTATTTAAGTGGCCTCTCTATGGCCCTTCCTCCCCCACTTGGGGTGAATGATTCACATTTTGACACAAGTCTTGAATTTAGCAGCTTCAGGGACATATGTCTCATGTCTTTATCCCACATATATATGTTCAACTATTAGGGAGATTTAAGTCACCATGGTATTAACCTCATACGTTCTCTGCTCTTATTCAGCCATATAGGCTTGGGATCCAACTCCCTCATGTCAATATCCTATTTAGAGTGTAACACCACTTCGCACATTCCTAGGATTCTTTTAACGTTCATAGTGCTAGGATCTTCTCATTGTGGGTTCAATCAACTCTCCTTTCATAACTTCTTGTCTCCCGTGAGAGACCTACATATTTATCAGTACTCTCCAGGCCATGCCTTTCATATATCACGTGCCTATGTAACATGTTTACATCTTAGAATCATATACATGGTTCCCACACTATCCACATGTACTAGTTAAGCTTATGTCTCATTTATCACGTCACTGCCTCTTTCGAAGTGGGTAATCACTTCTAGCACTCTTCTTATATAAAGTATGCTAATGGTACGATATACTTGTATCATATGTCATACTATTCATTCAACATGATACATGTGCCATATGTTTAATATTCAAGCCTTTACCCTTTCGTCATGTCACATGACATCATTACTTGGAATAAACCAAAAGAGCATTTAAACTTACCTTGAACCTCAACGCACAAGCTGGAGAAGGAACAGTTTCACAACCAGTTTCATCGCACGATTCAAAATATCAAAGAAGGATAATATTCCTAAATGCCCATGTAGCATTCTAATTATAGATGTGGTCGACAACACACCGATAATAAGGACTTTACTAGACACGGCTCCGAGACATCCTAGGACACTTTAAAACCTCAGGCTCTGATACCAAGTTTGTCACGCCCCAAAACCGTGGAGCGCGACCGGCTCTCAATCGAGTGAACCCCGACCGAGCAAGCCTGTTAGATTTCTTCTACCCAAACTCATTCATGAATAAAGAGAATATATGTTTTCCTTAATTAAACAATAAAATGGTCGTGACTGCAGTTACCAATTTCTTACCATAAGTTTCACCATTTTTAAAGTCTCAAATGGACAAGTAATACTTACAACATAGCATAGTTTGTCTTTCCCAGTACCAATACACAACCCACACTATGTCTACGGAGCCTCTATAGATAAAGAAGAGTACAATGATAATGCCAGAAACAAGGCCCCGGCTATACCTCAACCATAATACATAAATAACAAAAGATACATGACCCCGAGATGAAGTGAGGCTCACCAAGTCAGCTGGGAAGAAGGTGTACTGCTATCACTGAATAATATAAAGATGCAGCTCCACCGGCAAAATGGATGTTAGTACCGTCGAATAGTACCAGTATGAAAACTAAACACCAATTTAAGAATATAGGAATAGAAGATAATTATGATGAACCAGTGCGGCAATAGAATAATATATATAATTGTCTCAACCATAGCAAGCTTATTAAAAGCTAACAACAAAATTTATAGGATTTAAGATGAGTTCCTCTATAACCATCTTCACACAAAGCGGCCCCGCTGCCTCACCCGATGTATGCAGGTGGAGGTGTACGTACAATACCGCAACTCTAATCAAGAAGCCCTGCCACCTCACCCCAATGTATGCGGGTGGAAATGCATCAACGATACCAATACCAACACAAAGCGGCTATGCCGCCTCACCCCAATGTATGCAGGTGGTGGTACCACAACAATACCAAAACCATACACAAAGCGGTCATACCGCCTCACCCGAATGTAAACGGGTGGAGGTGTAGTCCCACAATATCATAATCCCTACACAAAGCGGTCATGCCTCCTCACCCCAATATATATATATATATATATATATATGCGGGTGGAGGTGTGTCACAATCACAATCCCTATACCATAATCCCCACACAAAGCGGTCATGCCACCTCACCCCAATGTATGCGGGTGGAGGTATATCACAATCGCAATCTCTACACAACTTGGCATAATAATTTTCACATAAATCACGAC
The DNA here is from genome assembly GCF_000390325.3 of Nicotiana tomentosiformis. NCBI lineage: Eukaryota > Viridiplantae > Streptophyta > Magnoliopsida > Solanales > Solanaceae > Nicotiana > Nicotiana tomentosiformis. Next base: position 59,655,452 of record NC_090822.1, read on the forward strand.
TAGAAATTGTAACATGTGGATACGTAATCAATAGTTTGGAACACATCCTCAATTTATAACGCAATATGATAAGAGCATTTGAAATACAAATTGATACTATATCTTCATCACAAAACTTATCGGAATACTCGATTTATAATCAACATCTCGGTACTTACAAGGATAATAAGGATTCCAATTCTTAAAGAAGAGTTTAGCCAACATACCTCACTTGAGCTTCCTTACACTCTAAATATTCCGGAATTCTTAGCAACTTCAATCTATTGTAGAAATATAACAAATTGAATCAAAATTAGGAAGATGATCATGGTTTTAGCTCATTTGAGCATTTTATCATACACTAGGTGTGCACAAGGTTTCAAGGTCCTTTTATGGAGGATTCCATCATCCCACAACCCATTCTTTACCATGCTTAGTTCAACAATCTTCCTACACCCCTTGATATCACATGCATGTAAAATAATCAACTCTCATGACCAAAAAGTATCTTGCTAATTACCCATTTTCAGATGATTTCGAAATTAGGGTTTAGGGTGTAGAATCTTACCTCTAGGATGAAGACCTAGTGAGCTTGCCTTCTTAATCTTCCAAAACATGAGCAAGAATTGAAGAACAATTATTGAAGAATACCTTCTCACTCTAGGGTACTCTCTCTCACTCTAAAATATCAGATTATGTCTCAAAAATGGCCCAAGGAGTATTTTTAACGAAATAGGGTCGGGTTTTAAAAACCCAAAAATGGAGCTCCGGAACAAGGTATGCAATCGCATAAATGATATGCGGACCGCATATCAGTCGCATAGTTAGTTACAAAATAGCCAAAAGAACTTTCTGTGTATGCGGTCACTATGCGGTCCGTATAACAGTTATGCAGTCGCATAGTCTACCGCATAATTGCCTCCAATTGGCCCAATTAACTGCCTTACTCTGCGGCCAGTATGCGGTCCGTAGAGTGATTCTGCGGTCGCATAATGGACCGCAGAAATGCACTTTTTCGCCAAATATTTTTCGTTACTTTCCGGTGTATTGTTCAACCAAAAAATTCGACACGTAAGCCTAGTCTGACACCATGAAACATTATTTTCTTTGCAAAATTTACCGGGCTTACCACTTAAGTACTTCAAAAATTTTGGGGTGTTACAGTATTGGTATCGTTGATGCATTTCCACCCGCATATATTGGGTTGAGGCGATAGGGCCGCTTTGTGTGAAAATGGGTATTGTGTTTACACCTCCACCCGTATACATTGGGGTGAGGCGGCAGGGCCGCTTGAGTAGAGTTTTGGTATTGGGATTACACCTCCACCTGCATACATTGGGGTGAGCCGGCAGAGCTGCCTTGTGTGGAAATGGTTACAGAGGATCTCATCTTGAATTCTATAAATGTTAATGATAGCTCTTGATGAGCTTGGTTTGGTTTAACAGTGGAGGATATTGACCAGTGATAGCGGTGCTCATTCTTCCCAGCTGACTTGGTTAGACCCATTTCATTCCAGGGTTGTGCATATTTTGTTTCGTACGTGTTTTCGTGTTTTGAGGTATCGCCGGAGCCTTGTTTCCGGCACTATCATTGTACTCCTTGTTATTTTAGAGGCTCCGTAGACTAAGTGTGGGTTGTGTATGGGTGTTGGAAATTTTAAACTAGTTGTGTTGTGATTAAATCACTTGTTCCACTTTGAACCATGAAGGTGTGAATATGTGTATTTTGAGACCTAGTAGTGAAGCAACTAATGAAACAATTTAGTATTGTATGTATGAACTTCCTACTGTCTAATTAATGAAATCATGTCTTCTCTTGATCATGGGTGAGTTGGGTAGAAAGTATCTATTAGTCTTGCTCGACCGTGTCCACTCGGTTTAGTGCCAGTCGCGCTTCCCGAGGTTGGGGCATGACAGACATAGCCTAAACATGATTTTTAACTGAATCACAACTTAATTACTCTTACAAATAGGAATTACAAGGATAAAACAAGACTTGATAGCAACACAGTACAAAAGAAAACCCGGATTATGATTACCACAGTACACACCCACACGCCTGTAACCTAGCATGTGCGTCACTCCAACACAACACGAATGACATGCTTTCCAGGGATAATTACCCTTAATTCCAAGTTTAGAAATGTTACTGTCACGCCCCAAAACCGAGGAGCGCGATCGGCGCTCAACCGAGTGAACCCTACCGAGCAAGACTGTTAGATTTCCTTCTACCCAAACTCATCCATGAATGAAGATAATACATATTTTCCTTAATCAGACAAAAACGTGATCATGTCTACAATACCAATTCATTACCAATAGTTTTCATCATTTTTAAAGTCTTAAATGGGGCAAGTAATACAGCTACAACATAACATAGTTTGTCTTTCCCAGCACCAATACACAACCCACACTATGTCTACGGAGCCTCTATAGATAAATAAGAGTACAATGATAATGCCGGCAACAAGGCCCCGGCTATACCTCAAACAAAATACACAAAGAACAAAAGATACTTGACCCCGGGATTAAGTGGGGCTCACCAAGTCAGCTGTGAAGAAGGTGTACTGCTATCACTGATCAATACCTCCTGTTGTGGAACCACATGCATCTATTAAAAGATGCAGTTCCCCTGGTAAAAGGGACGTTAGCACTGTCGAATAGTACTTGTATCAAAATAAAACACTAATTTAAAATTTTAGGAATACAATATGAATAGGATGAATCAGGGCAACAATAGAATGATATAACTAACCGTTTAAACCATAGCAAGCGTATTAAGAGCTATCAATAACATTTATATGATTTAAGATGAGATCCTCTGTAACCATCTTCACACAAAGTAGCACCGCCGCCTCACCCGATGTATGCAGGTGGAGGTGTAAGTACAATAAGACAACTCTACTCAAGCGGTCCCGCCGCCTCACCCTAATGTATGCGGGTGGATGTATAACCACAGTACCAAGAACCTACACAAAGCGGCTATGCCGCCTCACTCCAATGTATGCGGGTGGAAATGCATCAACAATACCAATACCAACACAAAGCGGCTATGCCGCCTCACCCTAATATATATATATATATATGGGTGGTGGTGCCATAAAAATACCAAAACTATACACAAAGTGGTCGTACCGCCTCACCACAATGTATGCGAGTGGAGGTGCAGTTGCACAATACCATAATCCCTACACAAAGCGGTCATGCCGCCTCACCCCAATATATGCGGGTGGAGGTATATCACAATCCCAATCTCTAGACAACTTGGCATAATAACTTTCTCATAGATCATGACTTGAAATTATAACATGTGGATACACAATCCATAGTTTGGAACACATCCTCAATTTATAATGCAATATGATAAGAGCATTTGAAACACAAATTGAACATATATCTTTATCATAAAACTTATCGGAATACTCGATTTGTAATCAACATCTTGGAACTTACAAGGATAATGGGAATTCCAATTCTTAAATAAGAGTTTAGCCAACATACCTCACTTGAGCTTCCTTACACTCTAAATGTTCCGAAAATTTTAGCAACTTCAATCTATTTTAGAAATATAACAAGTTGAACCAAAATTAGGAAGATGATCATGGTTCTAGCTCATTTGAGCATTTTATAAAACACTAGGTGTGCATAAGGTTTCAAGGTCCTTTTATGGAAAATTCCATCATACCACAACCCAATCTTTACCATGCTTAGTTTAACAATCTTCCTACACCCCTTGATATCACATGCATGTAAAATAAACAACTCTCATGCCCAAAATTTATCTTGCTAATTACCCATTTTTAGATAACTTCAAAATTAGGGGTTAGGGTGTAGAATCTTACCTCTAGGATCCTAGTGAGTTTCCCTTCTTAATCTTCCAAAACATTGAGCAAGAATTGAAGAACACCTTCTCACTCTAGGGCACTCTCTCTCACTCTAAAATGTCAGATTATAGCTCAAAATTGCCCAAAGAGTGTATTTAACGAAGTAGGGTCGTGTTTTAGAAACCCAAAAATGGAGCTCCGGAACAAGGTCTGCGATCGCATAATCGATATGCAGACCGCATATCGGTCGCATAATGGGTGTCCAACACTGGTAAACATTCATTTGTGTCTGCGGTCGACTATGCAACCACATAATTGCTTCCAAACTGACCCTCTCCTGACTCACTTCTATAGCCATTATGCGGCCCACAGAGTGATTCTGCGGTCGCATAATGGACTGCAGAAATGCATATTTCTGCCAAATATTTTCCTTTACTTTCTACAATCCTCAAACGCGTAATCCTAGTCTGGCACCATGAAATATTATTTTTCTTTTGCAAAATTTTACGGAGCCTTACATTCTCCTTCACTTAGGATCATTCGTCCTCGAATGAGGGTCAAAATCTGTTATTAGCATCTTATGCAACTCAAAGTTTCATACCACACACTAGCAGCCCCAAATTTGACTAACTCCCTAAATTTCCAAAAATTTCGCCAGAGTTTCCTTTGCAACTAGGCCTATCCACCTGCCAGAGAGCCCCAGAATCACATCCTAACAACATATACATAATCCAATGACGTAACATAATACAAAACAACACCAACTGTGGCCTCATAAGCAATATATTTCCAGAAAGGTATACCCTTAACTCCAATTGTTCAAATGATACAAATTTCATAGAAAGTAAGTATTATAATTTTCCTAAATCACAACTTTATAAATACATAGTTATTCAAACAAATAAGGATACTTTTTCTTCATTTCTTCCTCGGCCTCCCAAGTAGCTTCTTCAACCTGTTGGTTTCGCCATAACACTTTCACGGAGGCAATTTCTTTATTTCTCAATTTTCGGACTTGCCGATCAATAATAGAAACTGGAATCTCTTCATAAGTTAATTCCTAATTAACCTCAATAGTCTCAACCGGAACAATGAGTGTCGAATATCCAACTACTTTCTTCAACATAGACACATGAAACACTGGGTGTACTAATGACATCTCAGGTGGTAGCTCAAGCTTGTACGCCACCTGACCGATCTTTTGAATGATTTTGTATGGTCTGACATACTTCGGACTCAATTTCCCTTTCTTACCAAATCGCATTACAACTTTCATGGGGGAAACATTCAAGAATACACAATCATCTTCTTTGAACTCCAAATCCCTACGACGAACATTCGAATAGGATTTCTGACGACTCTGAGTAGTCTTCAACTGCTCCTAATGATTTTAACTTTTTCCATGGCCTGATGCACGAGGTCTGGCCCTATCAACTCTGCCTCGCTAATTTCGAACCACCTAATGGGAGATCTATATCTCCTACTATATAAAGCCTCGAACGGTGCTATTTGAATGCTAGCATGATAGCTATTGTTGTATGCAAATTCTATGAGTGGTAAATAATCATCCCAGCTACCTTTGAAGTCTAGAACATAAGCGCACAACATATCCTCAAGTGTTTGAATAGTCTGCTCTGCCTGCCCGTCAGTCTACGGGTGAAAGGCTCTACAAAGATTCACCTGAGTACCCAAACCTTGCTGAAATTTCTTCCAAAAGTTAGCAGTGAATTGTGCCCCCCGATCAGAAATGATAGAAACTGGAGTGCCATGCAGCCTGACTATTTCTTTGATATACAATTAAGCATACTGTTCTGCCGTATCAATAGCCTTAACTGGAAAAAAGTGTGTTGATTTCGTGAGTCGATCCACCATTACCCAAATCAAGTCAAACTTGTCCGGAGTGCACGGTAATCCTACCATAAAGTCCATATTAATCATTTCCCACTTCCACATTGGAATTTCTATGTTCTGTGCCAACCCACCGGGCCGTTGGTGTTCGACCTTCACTTGCTGACAGTTTGTACACTTCGCTACAAATTCCGCTACATTCCTCTTCATATCATTCCACCAATAGACTTCGTTAAGATCATGATACATTTTCATAGAACCTGGGTGCACGGAATACCTAGAAGTGTGAGCTTCAGTACTAATTCTTTCACGGAGACCATCCACGTTTGGAACACATAGTCGCCCTTGGTACCTTAGTGTACCATCATCCATGCCAAGAGAAAAGGCCATGGTCTTATGTTTATGAATCCCCTCTTTCAATTGCACCAACAATGGATCATTGTATTGCTTCTCTTTGACTTCCACAATAAGCGATGATTCGGCCCTATTTTGTACAATTACCCCTCCTTCACTAGAGTCCGCAAGACGAACTCCCAAACTAGCCAATTAGTGAACTTCCTCGGCCAATGGCCTTTGATATGCCTCCAAGTGAGCCAAACCACCCATAGATTTCCATCTAAGAGCATCTTCCACAACATTGGCCTTTCCTGAATGATATAGAATATCAATGTCGTAGTCCTTGAGTAACTCAAGCCATATTCTCTACCTCACATTCAATTCCTTCTACTTGGAAATATATTGAAGGCTCTTATGGTCCGTGAATAACATGGACCCCATATAAATAATGATGCCAAATTTTCAATACAAATACCACTACTGCAATTTCTAAATCATGTGTTGGATAGTTCTTTTCATGATTTGTTAGTTGCCTAGAAGCACAAGCTATCACCTTCTCGTGTTGCACTAATACACGCCTAAGCCCGATTCTTGAAGCATCACAATATACCAAAAATCCATCTATACCCTCTGGTAGAGTCAACACCGGTGTCGTAGTCAATCTTGCTTTCAACTCATGGAAACGCTTTTCACAAACATCTGACCATTGAAACTTAATTGCCTTTTGCGTCAGTTTAGTCAATGGAGAGGCAAGAGTAGAAAACCCCACTACAAGCTTTCTATAATATCCAGCTAAGCCTAAGAAATTGCGAATCTCTATTGGAGTAGTAGGTCTCGGCCAATTCTTCACAGTTGAAATTTTCTGAGGGTCAACCTTAATCCCCTCACTAGAGATAACATGGCCCAAGAATGTGACCGATTCAAGCCAAAATTCACACTTTGAAAATATTGCATATATAACTTGTGCTGATATAGGGTTTGTAGAACTACCCTGAGATGATCAGCAAGTTCTTCTTGACTTCGTGAATATACAAGAATATCGTCAATGAGCACTATCACAAAAGAATCGAGGAACGACCTAAAAATGCGATTCATAAGATCCATGAAGGATGTTGGGGCATTTGTTAGCCCAAAAGACCTCACTAGAAACTCAAAATGCCTATACCGGGTCCTAAAAGTTATTTTTGGAATATCCCGCTCCCTGATCTTCAATTGGTGATACCAGGATCTTAAATCGATCCTGGAGAGGTACTTGGCACCTTGCAATTGGTCAAACAAGTATATTCTTGGTAGTGGGTATTTATTTTTGATTGTGACCTTGTTGAGTTGCCGGTAGTCAATACACATACGTATCTTTCTTTCTTACAAAGAGTACAAGTGCGCCCCAAGGCGACACACTCTGTCGGATGAAACCCTTTTCTAATCAATCTCAATATTGTTCCTTTAGCTCCTTCAATTTTGCCGGTGCCATTCTATAGAGTGGTATAGATATAGGATGCGTGCCTAGCATCACATCAATCCCAAAATCAATCTCCCTATTTGGGGGGGGGGGATCCCAAGGAGTTCATCCGGAAAGACTCCCGGAAATTCATTCACAACAGGCACAAACTCAAGTGTAGGTGCCTCAGCATCAGTGTCCGTAACCCGGACCAAATGGTAAATACATCCCTTGTTGATCATCTTTGTGGCTTTAAGGTAGGAAATGAACCTACCCTTCGCCACTACATCATCACCCTTCCACTCAATAACTGGCTCATTTGGAAATTCGAACCTAACAGTTCTGGTTCGACAATCAAGCTTGGTAAAACATGAATAAAGCCATTCCATCCCCATTATCACATCAAAATCGACCATTCTTAATTCAATAAGATCGGCCACGGTGTACCGACCACGCAACGTGACAGCACAATCCCTATAAACCCGTGCGGCCAAAATAGACTCACCAACCGGAGTAGATACAGAGAACGACTCATGAAGTTGTTCTGGTTCTATCCCAAATTCCATAGCAACATAAGGAGTGACATATGACAAAGTTGAACCAGGATCAATAAGAGCATATATATCATGGGATTGGACAGACAATATACCTATGACAACATCTGGAGAAGCCTTTGATTCCCAACGCCTCCTCATAGCATAAACTCTGTTGGGCCCTCCCGAATTCTATGTACCACCCCTAGCTGCACCACGCCCTGTGGGTGCTGGGGTGCCTCAAGCTGGAGGTGGCCGTAGAATTAGCTGGCTATGCCGCACCTATGCCCATAATTCGGCGGGACGAGCGGCAATCTCTCTGAATGTGAGCCCTCACACCATACCCATAACATACTTGTAGGTCCATGAAGCAGGACCCAAAGTGTATCACATTTAGAGCATGGAAGCCTCTGTTGCTGAAACCTTTTGTCAGGACGACCCTGCTGGTGGGGTCCCCTGTTGCCCTGAATGGGTCCTGATGACTGTGCACCCATCGAAGACTGGGTGAATGATTTGGATGGTCCTGATGACCCTCCCCTAAATGCCGACCTATCACCACATCACCGAAAGAACCACCAAAGTTGCCTGCGGACCGAGCCTTGCTGCTACTCTGACGCTCCATTCTATTCTTCAATTTGCGGGTCTCTGTGGCTTGATCAAATGCCACCATCTTACCATAGTTCATATCGGAATTTAAGGCAGCTGTAGAGGCCTCATTGATAACCAATAGGCTAAGGCCCTATACAAATCGGCGCACTCTAGCCTCCATAGTGGGCAACATGTGAATAGTATACTTGGACAGTTGCGCAAACTCCATATGATACTCCCACACATTCATACTACCCTGATTCAGGCTTTCAAACTCAGCGGCATGGGCTGCCTTAGTTTCGGCAGGTAAGAAATGATCCATAAAGGCATCTGTGAACTTGCTCCACCCTGCCGGATGGCTTCCCTCCTCACGGGATTCCTCCCACAACTCAAACCAAGAATAGGTCACGCCTTTCACGTGGTAGGAGGCCAACTCTACTCCCTCCGTCTCTGTAGCATGAATAACTCAGAGAGTTTTGTGCATCTCATCAATAAAGTCCTGGGGTCTTCCTCAGGATCAGTATCCACAAACACTGGAGGATCTAACTGAAGAAACTTGTTCACCCTGGAACTAGAAGATTCCCCTGGCCGACTAGAAGAAGTAGGCCCAACACTCAATCTCTGGGCCTGAGAAGCCACTATATGTGTCAACATCTGTATGGCTCCCCTAAGATCAACATCAGACACACTAGAATTGGAAGCTGAAGCTGGAGGTGGAACTGGTATATCAGTTAGAGGAACTGTTGCACCTTTAGTAGGTGTAGGGACAGGTGCAATCTGATCAGCTGTTGTAGAATCAGGCAGTGTAGTAACTGGGGGAATATCCTCTCCCCTCGGGTGCTCACCCGCACCATCAATTATAGTATCAACTGCCACTCCTGGGGTGACATTGGCTCTTTGGCCAGTTCTTGCCTTCTTCTTAGGTGCCATGTACTGAAAATTAGAGCAACTCAGGAGTTAAAGGAGGAACAATCTTACAACCAGCTTTCTCGCACGATCAAGAACATGAAAGAAAGGTATTATTCCTAAATGCCCATGTAGCATCCTAATTATAGATGTGGTCAACAATACACCCATAATAAGGACTCTACTAGACACGACTCTGAGACATCCTAGGACACTTTAAAACCTTAGGCTTTGATACCAAGTTTGTCACGCCCCAAAACCGAGGAACGCGACCGGCGCTCAACCGAGTGAACCAGTCCGAGTAAGCCTATTAGATTTCCTTCTACCCAAACACATCCATGAATGAAGATAATACATATTTTCCTTAATTAGACAAATACCTGATCATGTCTACAATACTAATTTATTACCAATAGTTTGTCTTTCCAAACACCAATACACAACCCACACTATGTCTACGGAGCCTCTATAGATAAAGAAGAGTACAATGATAATGCTGGCAACTAGGCCCCGGCTATACCACAAACAGAATACAAAAAGAACAAAAGATACATAACCCCGGGATGTAGTGGGGCTCACCAAGTCAGCTGGGAAGAAGGTGTACTGCTATCACTGATCAATACCTCCTGTTGTGGAACCACCTGCATCCATTTAAAGATGCAACGCCTCCAGGAAAAGGGACGTTAGTACCGTCGAATAGTACTAGTAGGAAAACCAAACACCAATTTAAGAATTTAGAAATACAATATGGATATGATGAATCAGGGCGACAATAGAATGATATAGCTAACCGTTTAAAACAGAGCAAGCTTATTAAGAGCTATCAATAACATTTATAGGATTTATGATGAGATCCTTTGTAACCATCTTCACACAAAGCGGCCCCGCCGCCTCACCCGATGTATGTAGGTTAAGGTGTAAGTACAATACCACAACTCTACTCAAGCAGCCCCGCCGCCTCACCCCAATGTATGCGTGTGGATGTATAACCGCAGTACCATGAACCTACACAAAGCGGCTATGCAGCCTCACCCCAATGTATGCTGGTGGAAATGCATCAACGATACCAATACCAACACAAAGCGGCTATGCCGCCTCACCCGAATATATATATGCATGTGGGTGGTGGTGACACAACAATACCAAAACTATACACAAAGCGGTCATAGCGCCTCACCCCAATGTATACGGGTGGAGGTGCAGTCCTACAATACCATAATCCCTACACAAAGCCGCCATGCTGCCTCACCCAAATATATGCAGGTGGAGGTGTATCACAATCCCAATCTCTACACAACTTGGCATAATAACTTTCACATAGATCATGACTTGAAATTATAACATGTGGATACACAATCCATAGTTTGGAACATATCCTCAATTTATAATGCAATATGATAAGAGCATTTGAAACACGAATTGAACATATATCTTTATCACAAAACTCATCAGAATACTAGATTTGTAATCAACATCTTGGAACTTACAAGGATAATGGGAATTCCAATTCTTAAAGAAGAGTTTAGCCAACATACCTCACTTGAGCTTCCTTACACTCTAAATATTCCGGAATTCTTAGCAACTTCAATCTATTTTAGAAATATAACAAGTTGAACCAAAATTAGGAAGATGATCATGGTTCTAGTTCATTTGAGCATTTTATCAAACACTAGGTGTGCATAAGGTTTCAAGGTTATGGAAAATTTCATCATCCCACAACCCAATCTTTACCATGCTTAGTTCAACAATCTTCCTACACCTCTTGATATCACATGCATGTAAAATAAACAACTCTCATGCCCAAAAATTATCTTGCTAATTACCCATTTTCAGATAATTTCAAAATTAGAAGTTAGGTTGTAGAATCTTACGTCTAGGATGAAGACCTAGTGATTTTCTCTTCTTAGTCTTCCAAATATTTGAGCAAGAATTGAAGAACAATTATTGAAGAACACCTTCTCACTCTAGGGCACTCTCTTTCACTCTAAAATGTCAGATTATAGCTCAAAAATGTCTCAAAGAGTGTATTTAACGAAATAGGGTCGGGTTTTAAAAACCCAAAAATGGAGCTCCGGAACAAGGTCTGCGATCGCATATGCGATTGCATAATCGATATGTGGACCGCATATCGGTCGTATAATCGGTGTCCAACAATGGCAAATATCTGTTTGTGTTTGCTGTTACTATGCGGCCCGTATAACTGTTCTGCGGTCGCATAATGAACTGCATAAATGCATTTTTCCACCAAAAATGTTTCTTTACTTTCCGGTGCATTGTTCAACCCAAAAAGTTCGAGCACATAAGCCTAGTCCGGCACCATGAAACATTAGTTTTCTTTTGCAAAATTTTACGGGGCCTTATAGTTACTTCCCTCAAAACGCGCAAACTAATACTCCAAAATGACCTTCCCACGTGTATCGGCCTTCGAACAACTCGAATCTAGTCACAAACAACTTAATATATACAAACAATGCCGTAGGAAATAACTTCAAACAATAAAGTTTCAATCTTTATCAAAATCAAAAAATCAACCCCAGGCTCGTACCCCGGAACCTGGTCAAACTCACAAATTCCGAACACCCATTCCGATACGAGTCCAACCATACTAAAATCATTAAATTCCGACTCCAAATCAACCTTCAAATCCTCAAGTTTCATTTTTGCAATGTTTATACAAAATCCCCAATTTCTTTTCTTCAAACCCCAAAATAAATGATAAATACTAAGATGGACTCATGAATATTGAACAAATCCGAGTCAAAGACACTTACCTCGATCCAAATCGTGAAAGCCCCTCCAAATATTGCCCAAAACCGAGCTCTACAACTCAAAAAATGATATAATAATTCTAACCCTCAAAATGGGATTTAAAAGAGTCTGCCCAGTCATTCATCTTCGCGAACGCTGAAGATGCCTCGTGTTCGCGAAGCACAAATCACACCAGTTGCCAAAACCTCCTACACAAACGCGATGATCAACACCCTACAGCTACGCGATTGTGGTCCTGATCTCTCGACCGCGAAGAGCAAACGTATGACACCATTGAGCCTTACCTCCTTTCTACACGAACGTGTCACCTAGCTCGCGTTCACGGTGAACAACCTGCCTCAAATTCGAACACGTCCCTGAACTCGCAACTGCAATGCATAATTTTCACCAGCTATGAAATAACTCTACGCGATTGCTATCCTCTCTTCGCGATCGCGAATAAGGAATCTAGATGCACAGGTCCAGCAGTTCTTCAAAGTCAAAAATGAAGTCGAAATTGATCTGAATCATACCTGAGGCCCCATGGACCTAGTTCGAATATACCAACAAGTCCTAAAACATGATACAAGCTTGCTTGAAGTCTCAAATCATATCAAACAACATCAAAATCATGAATCACACATCAATTCAAGCCTAATGAACTAATGAACTTCAAACTTCTAAAACCAATGTCGAATCATACCAAATCAACTCCAAATGACCTCAAATTTTGCTGGTAAGTCCCAAATGACATAACGGACCTATCCTAACTCTCAGAACCAAAATCCAAACCCAATATCAACAAAGTCAACTCTCGGTGAAATCTCTAAACCTTCCAAACCTTCAACTTTCCAACTTACGCCAATTCTAGCAAAAATGACCTACGTACCTCCAAATCAATATTCAGTCATAAGCCTAAGTCCAAGATCACCATACGAAGCTATTGGAACCATCAGAACGAGAGTCGTCTTGACAAATGTCAAACTTTGGTCAACTCTTTCAACTCAAGCTTCCAACTATGGGACTAAGTGTTCCAATTCACTCTGAAACCTCCCCAAAACTAATCCAACCACCCCGACAAGTCACATAAATAGAGGAACAGGCTACAATACAAAAAACGACCGGCCGAGTCATTACATTCTCTCCCTCTTAAACAAACATTCGTCCTCGAACGAGTATAGAATCATACCTAGAGTCTCAAATAGGTGTGGATTGTTTCTCTGCATCTCGCGCTCGGTCTCCCAATTATATTCCTCGACTGACTGACCTTTCCATTGGACATTCACTGATGCTATATTCTTTGACCTCAAATTCCGAACCAGCCAATCCAAAATAGCCACCGGCTCCACATCATAAGTCAAATCCCCATCTAACTTAACCATGCTGAAGTTCAAAACGTATGACGGATCACCATAATACTTCCAGAGCATAGAAACATGAAACACTAGGTGAACACCCGATAGACTAGGTGGCAATGCAAGCTTGTAGACCACATCTCCAATGCTCTCAAGCACCTCAAAGGGACCACTATACCAAGGGCTTAACTTTCCCTTCTTCCCAAATATAATCACACCCTACATGGGTGAAACTCTGAGCAGAGCATTTTCACCCACCATATAGTAACATCAATGTAAGGCCCCGTAAAACTTTTGCCAAGGAATTTAAGGTTTTGTGGTGCCAAGGTGTCTGAATAATTGGTACAGACTTTTTGGGTTGAAGGATGCATTGAGGAGTTGATGGAAATTTTTGCAGAAGGAGGCAATTCTGCGGTCATGTTCGCGACCGCAGAACCATCGCAAAGTTGAGCAGAAAAATTGTTGAATTTTGAAGGTTGTTTTGCGGCCCATTATGCGATCGCATATCCGTTTCCCGGTCTGCACTTTCGTCGCTGATTTAGAATGAAGAATTTCGGAGGGTGTTTCTGCAGTCCATTTCACGGCCGCATAACTGGTATACGGACCGCAGACCTGACCGCAGACTTGTTCAGGCTAGTCAAGTTTTGGGATCACTTTCACGGTCCATTTTGCAGGTCGCATATCTGTTCTGCGATCTACTATGTGATCGTAGAGTTGAGTCTGGAGGGTCCATTTTCTATTTTTATAACATGGCCCTATATTGATTAAAAGCCTTTGGCGCTCAATTTGAAGGCAAAAATCTGATATTTTAGAGAGAAGTGAGAGTATCTTAGAGAGAGAAGGAGAAGACCTAGCTGTTCTAATCATCAATTCTTGCCCAATCTTGAAGATTCAAGGGAATCACTCACTAGGCCATCACCTATCCGGGTAAGTCCTCCTAAGTTTCTATGCAAGAAGTTATGGGTCTAAGTATGTTGTGGGGTTGGATAGCCCATGCATGTGCCATTAGGATGTAGTATGTGGGGTTGTTACACTATTTAGGGTAGTTTCTTGTTGAAATTGGTTGAGGGAGGAAGGGATTACTATAGTAGAGCTTTGTAGTCAATTTTGCATAGTAGGTGTTTGATTAAATTTCCAAGAGAGTTAAATCATGAGAATCCTTCTAATTATTATCCGATTTTTGCTATCTTTCTATAGATTGATATTGCTAAGAGAATTGGGATGTTGTAGTAATCCAAGGAAAGCTCAAATAAGGTATGTTGGCTAAACTTGTCTCTTAAAATCGAATCCAATGATGTTCTCATAATTTTCAAGTATGGTTGGACTAGGTTCCTAATTCCCATGATCCGAGTTATTCCTAATAAAATTCGATTATCCCAAGTAAGCGTTGTCTTGTAAGAGGCATATACTCAAAATGTGTTCTAATTGCTCCTATCCTATCATGATCTCTTTTGAGAATGTGATCAAGTATGGTTTGTGTATTAAAATGTTACGACTTCAATTCATGTTTACAATGAAAGTCTATGATTGTGTAACTAGTGCATATAATTGGAAGTGAAAAAAATGAGAGTGAAATATAAAAATGTGGCCATGATTGTTGTAACTAGTGCATATAATTTGAATTCATGCTTCAATCGTAAATCACTATGCTCTCCTTTATAAGTATTTCCAATGTGATTTGAGTTCTTACATACTTGTGAGTTGAAATCGTATATTTCCCTTTTGGGGAAAAAATGTTTCAAGAATAAATGGTGTCTCACTCATTTATGAATTTTAACTTGTGCTGCGATTGCAAGTCATGTTGCTCCATACTTGGGAAAGAAATCCATTGCGTTTAAAGCCTTCATTACTAATGAATTTAAAGTTATGATTTCCGAGATATTCTATATGGTGATGTTCTTGATAATGATCCTTGAAAGTAAAAAAAAATGAAAGTTTGGAATATGAGATACGGCCACCGTGCCATGAGTGAAGAATCGTATGAATGGACAAGACAGCCAATAAAATAATGAGGCCGTGAGTGGTTGAAAGTACTAATGGAGCTATATATGGTATGAAAGGTTGTGTGATGAATGTGTTTTTATTCCAGTTTCATTTGTGTGCAAAATAAAACTGTTTTTGGGAGTATCATTAGCGAGCCGAGGAAGGGTGGGTTGTAACAACCCACACTCGAAACTGCATGTGCCATTGTAGGAATGGAATGAGATTATTCCCCTTATTGGGATGAGATTGTTGTGATAAGATTATTCCCCTTATCTGGGATGATATTGATGTTAGCTGTGAATTGGAAGTCCACCCACATGACATATGTGGGGAGACGGCCTAGACGATCGGGTGGAGATCGGATGCCATGTCGCGCGCATGGTGGTACCTACTCTTGGTATCACCTTTTATTTTTTATCACCATGTCAATCCACATTGATCGTGGAAAGATGGCTTAGCCGATCGAGTTTGTGATCAGACTCCATGCTTCGTGTATGGTGTGATGATCGGATGCTAATGATCTCCCAACCAAAAATGTTAATTTCCTATATTGAGAAATTGTTATGTTTTAACTTGGCATTTGGATATCATTGGTTGTTACTTGCTGTTTTTATGATTATTCCCCTGTTATATTGGCATTCTAGTTCATGGGAGGACTTTTAGCTTTACATAGTAGTCCTATTCCATATGTACTAACATCACTTTTGCCGGGGGCGCTGCATCTTTAATGGATGCAGGTTGTTCATCAGCGGGCATCTTTGATCCTCGTTAGCAGTTACCCTCTACTCAGCAGGTTTTGGTTAGCCCTATTTTGTTCTGGGCCTTATGTCTCTTGAAGTTATACATTGTGTTTTGAGGTATAGCTGGGGCCTTGTCGCTAGCACTTCCATAATACTCTTCTGTTATACTTAGAGGCTCCGTAGACATATTGTGGGTGATGTTCGATGTTGGATAATGAACTAGAAGTATTGGTATTTGGCAAACATGTTTTCCCTCATAACTATGAACTTGTAATATTTTGGAAATCATAAATAAATCTCTTTGGAATAATGGAAAAAGAATGTGGATCACTTTACTCTTCTCATGTTTATCTCTTGTTACTGATTCTTATATTCTTAATGGGAAAGGTTGGGTAGAAGGCATCTAGTAGGCTTGCTTAACCGAGGTATCACGGTTGAGCACCGATCGCGCTCCCCGAGATCGGGGCGTGACAAACTTGGTATCAGAGCTTAAGATTTTAAAGTGTCTTAGGATGTCTCATAGCCGTGTCTTGTAGAGTTCTTCTTACCAATGTGTTGTCGACCACATCTATAATTAGGAGGCTACTTGGACATTTAGGAATGTCACTCTTCTTTGATACTCCAGATCGTGCGATAAAGCTCAAGATAGGAAGCTAATTTCCTCGTCATGTTTCCTTTTCCAGATGAGTAATCTACAAGTTTGAAGCAGCAAGGAGGGAATGACCCCGCCATTGAATCTGGGGGAGATTGCACAATAGTTCGTTGGGAGAATGGGTTGAGCCGTGGAGGGATTGGAAGAACTAGTTGCTAGGGGAAGTGTCCTTGTTCATATCAATGTCACCGTGCCATCGGATCATGTGGTGAGAGCACCTAAGAACTAAAAGTGGGTTGTTGGTACCAAGAAGTCGGATTGTTTGATTTGTAAGAAATGCCACTTGGGGACATGTTGGATGACTCTTGAAATATGTTATGGTTTTGGAAAGAGGGGGCACACGAAGAACAAATGACCTAGGTTGGGTACATCCATCCCGGTCTTCCCGATATGCGGTAAGGAACATTTGGCATCGTGTCGTGAGTATGCTAAGGAGCGTGTTAGGGGTGGCAGGCTTGGGAAATTCCAAATGCCCACACTGCAGACCAGTGTAGAGATCGTTACTCCCGCCATGGAGGCCTGGATGAAGGATAGAGGGGATGCTTATGATGGATGCAAACAGGGAAAATATGAGGCCAGTGGGACGAGTCAGTTTAGCGGACCTCATCCATGTTGTGTGAAGTGTAGGAGATATCATTCGGGGGTATGTCACTATGATACTGATGTATGTTATGGATGTAGATTTGAGAGGCATTAGTTAAGGCACTGCCCTGTCAACCTAAAATCACCAAGTAAGTCACTCCTTGCTACATCATTATGAACACCGCATAATTCTCCGTATTGTATATGTACATCTATATTGAAGAACCTACATAAATATGGTCTTAACAAGAAACTGAATCACAAAATATTGCAAGTATCTACTCTTTGAACGAAATGCATTATGCATGAAGCCTCTTTATAACAATTCTCTTACTTACAATCTCTTGAGGAATTGAGTTCTATAATGATTTCCTTGAAATGGGTTATAACCCTAGGTTAATACTTCCCACTTGCTTCCCCAAATTCTCAACTAAGGATTATACCTTATGGATTTCTTATAGAACCTTCTGATTCAAATAGATAACATCTGCTCACTTGTGCATGCACCATCATAATATTTACTTACAGGGTATCGAATCTAATGTAAAGTAGCCTAGTGTTGAGATCCTTCTTGAGCCACTCTCTCTCCTGTGCATGTGGCTCACACGATTTGAACAATCACTTTGCTCCCTTTGTGAACATTATCATAAACCTTTTTCAACGTCTAGTAGCATAAGAGCATGTCTCAGCACCTATCATGTGTGTAAATGTCAATTGAAATGGTCACTTGTCCGCATAAACTTTCTCAAAAATTTGAGATTTTCACAAATTCGTCATATGAAGATATTTTGTTTTCCCATCTCAGTATAACTTTCAATCCACCTAAATCATACCTCAGTGAGTAACTCACCTCGTTCCTAGTATTGTAGTGGCTCATGACATGGTCGGGTACTGCAGTTTGAGAGTTGCTATTGCATAAACATGTCTAGGTCATAACAAGTGTTCATTTTCTCTTTACACCTCTACAATGTGTTCTGACTGTGTTCCTTAGTTAGTAAATTCATTGCGCTAGATTCCCGACACTTATTGGATAACCATGAGAGATCGCGTCCTTCCATATGTCGTTGTAGCACTTCCTTTCTCATAAGGATCCTTAATAGGCCCTTCGTCAAGATCGAATGCACATTTGGGGTTATCATAGCATCATGTGTGCTTCTCATGTTTTTACCATCCTTCATTAGCATCTGGGTACTGTTCAAGTCACAAGACCCATGGCAAACTCATTATGAACATTCACAAACCTTCCATGATTATTCTATAGTGCCTCCCTGAGTTCCGTTATCTCTAAACACTCGGCTTCTAGAATCATTTACTGTGCCATTGTCATGAGTGGAGAGTTTACTATCCTTAATATTCCACATCCATGGGTGGATATGAGTTTTATTTGCCTTTCTCCCCGGAGCATCATATTAACCATTAGAACCTCTCTAACCAATGCATGATTTAATCCTAATATTAAGATGTCCTAGCTACATGGTTTCACTCGTGTATGATTGAAGTTAAGTAGCCTTACCGCGACCTTTTTCCTTCCTACTAGTTTCAAATTTTGGCACATATCATGAGCATATTGATTTGAAAGACTAGTTTATCGTATCTCTAGACCTCTTATACAGGATCAACTATCGGGAAGGGTTAAGCTGCCAGAATAATAATAAGCTCACAAGTGATCAACCTCTTTTTCAACATCGTGGGTTTGGAGCGTAGCCTCCTTTTGTCAAATACGGTTAAGATCATAACACAACTTCATGTATTTTTGAAACCTCTATCACATTCATGGTGCAAAAATCTTCTCGTTTCGAGTTAAACCGATTTTTCCTACACTCAAGAAGGCAACTGGTGTCACGTACTTGGCTATTTCTCCTTATGGATTATTATTGCCGAACAGGGCATATATGGAATGAAACAATTGTTACTCATTGTCTTCCAAGAATAACTGATGCTAACGTCTTTATCCTCCCAATCATGCCTGTCATGCCCCGAACCTGGGCCTGGACGTAACACGACACCCGGTGCCTGACTACTGTGACCAAGTGAACCAACTGGCTGACTGAATCAGCATGTGATATCATAACATACTGAATGCAGAAGATAAACTAACGTATACTGATATACTGAAAGTCTGAATGATATAAATCAAAGTGTGGAAACACGAATACAAGTCTGAAACATATATGTAGTCAACATTGCTTAACATGAAAAACATGCGACTCTTTCTAACTATTACTGTAGTCTATGAAGCGTCTAATAATGTACTAAAAACACTGACTGTCTGAAAATACTAAAGATTGTAAGGTAACCATAATGCCCCGAAAGAACTGTGGCTCACCAATTAGCCGGTACGTGAATCATAGCGCTCTGAATCGTCAACCTAAAAATCGTTACCTACATTGTGAGATGCAGGCCCCGGGGGAAGGGACGTCAGTACATTTGAATTGCACTGGTATGTAAAACACCTGAAAGAAAGAACTGTAAATGCTGAAACTGAAACTGAGCTGATAACTGAGAACTAATAACAGAAAACTGAAATGATAACTGCTGAAACTTAAACTAAAATGATAACTGATAACTAATAACTGAAATGATAACTAATAACTGATAACTGAAATGATACCTCCTGAAAGTGAAACCGAAATGATAACTGATAACTGATAACTGATAACTAATAACTATATTGAACAAAGGAAGTAAGGATATGAATACTCCCTCTTCTAAATGATGAACCACCTGTTTATCTAAATATTAAATTGCGGCCTCAGGCCCAATATATATGTGCACAAGCTGCGGCCTCGAGCCCAAGTATACGTATACATAACTACGGCGTCAGGCGCAAAGATGCATAAAGCATAAACTGCGACCTTAGGCCCAACGATGAATAAAGCATAAACTGTGGCCTCAGGCCCAAAGATGCATAAAGCATAATCTGCGGCTTCAGGACCAAATACAAGTGTTCAACATTCAGGGATTTAAAACCAGGAACTGACTGCAATACATGATACTAAAATACTGAATCACACTGAGTTACATGATACCGAAATACTAAATAGGACTAGACCGAGATATGTATTCTTGAACTGATTATGAACACTGAAACTTCAATATTTTATGAGATGCTGAGTAATCTAGACTGAGACTCATGTGCATCAAACCCAAGTCCATATTGATAATGCACTGAGCTCACAACGTCTAGAATGAAATTCATGAACGAGTTATGAAGCTAAAGAATAGAAGTTCTGCAACTATTCGAGGAACTAGGCTTAACTATATTTCAGAGGCAATTAGTAACGTCGTAAAAGAAACGTAGTGTAGGAAGAATCATTAATATTCCCAAACATAGAAAGTTAGCCTCACATACCTTGACTTTGGTCCTTTTTAAGCGTATCACATTGTTCGTCGTCTCTTTCAACGATAATCTATGCCAATATATATCAAGAGGAACCAATATTATCACTAAGGCTCATGTTTTGGTCACTTAGGCATTTATAGAACATCTTATGGGCATAAAGCCTCATATCCCTTATTAATGGTGCTTTCTTCACCCAATTCTCATTCTACTACTTCTAGGTGATTCTACAATCCCAAATAGATGTAACTAACACCATTTCTCATCACACAAATGACTATAACAATCTTAAGTCAACAACCCAAAAACCTAGCATAGTTAATTTCATTCCCTTTATCAAACCCATCTACAATTCTCCCAAAAACTCATCAATTCGTAGTTATAAATGATTAAAGAGTAGAAGCATTACCTTTTTGAAGTTCAATCCTATTGAAATCGATTTCTAGGGTTTCTTTTCTCAACAATGATGTCTCAATCGAATCTCTAATGATTTAAAGGATTTACCCACGTTAATAAGGTGTTGGAGAATTGAAATTAACTTAGAATCCTTGCTAGAACTTACATTGGATGATGGAGGGACCTTGGGGAAGTTGGGTTCTTGAGAGCTCGCGTTTCTAGAGCAAATGTGTTTGGGGTTGTAGGGAACGAGGTAGGATTTAAATAAGTGTATGCATCCCAAAAATTGAGGAGGAAATGAAAGTAGCTCGGATAAACATCGTCCCCAAAAATTGAGGAGGAAATAAAATTGAGGGGCATCGTTTAGGTCGCCAAAATAACTGTGCAAGGCGCCATCAGAGGAGCCAAAACTACAGTGCAAGTCAGGGGCGCTAAGGTTAATGCCCTGGACAATACCTTGCACTATCTATGGCCGTGAGTTTTCATGGCCTTGCACTGTCTAAGGCTATAAGACGGACCTCTCATAAACTTAGTCCAATTTTATCAAATTTTATGCACCTCACTATCGGTCTTGATTCTAAAACAACTGTTTCCACCCATACTTATCTCAATAGGACGTCACATGTTAAATGGTCACATTAATACTCATATAATGCATCCATAACTAATTCAGATTTATGGAGTGTTACATTATCTCCCCCCTTGGGATCATTCGTCCTCGAATGATTATCCTGATTGTAACTACAGCTAACTCTGGACCTTAAAGGGACTGAGTGAAACATGTAAAAGCTGAACCGTCATGAACAAATGCATACTAAACTGAATGAATACATGATTACTGATGTGCTGAGATACTGAACTGAATAGCTACTGAACTCAATGGATACTGAACACTGAACTGACTGAACACTAAGCTGACTGAGTACTGAAAGACATGACGATTATAATATAAGTTTTGAATGAGAAGGATAGCTACCTTTGACATTTCTCCAAAGTACCTTCCATCGAATAGAGCATACCACAAGCATCATAGGGCATCATAATATGCAGAACATGAAACATATATGTGAATACTAGTCTACCATGGATACGTGAATACTAGACTGGCACGAATATTTGAGTACTAAACTGGCATGAGTATCTGAGTTTTGAACTAACGTGAATGTTATAACACCATATCTAAATACTAGAAATGTAAATGTCGTGACATGGGATCTGAATACTGGACACTTGAATGTTATAACATGACACGTGAAATACTGGGTGTACAACCACCAATTCTGGCAGAAACTCCAACCCATAAGCTACTTGCCCGATTCTTCTTAGAATCCTATATTGCCAGATGTATCTGCGACTGAGCTTTCCTTTCTTCTCAAATCTTATTACACCTTTCAAGGGAAAAACTTTCAGAAACACTCAATCATCAACTTGAAACTCTAGGTCTCTATACTGCACATCTGAATGGGACTTTTGGCGACTATGAGCCGTCTTCAAATGCTCATGAATCAACTTGACTTTCTTATAGCTTGATAGACCAAATCTGGTCCTAACAACTCTGCTTTGCCAACTTCGAACCAACCAATTGGCGATCTACACCTTCGCCCATACAAATCATGCTTTTAATATGATCAAGATAATCCTATTATAAAGTCCATATTTACAATCTCCAGTAAAGAATATGTGTATTCTATGGTAAAACACTGGGCTTTCTGCTACTCGATTTTCACATATTGAAAATTCTGACACTTGGCTACGTAGTCTGCGATGTTCTTTTTCATGTCTTTCCACCAATAAATCTCCTTAAGATCATGATACATCTTTGGGGAACCTAGGTGGATAGAATTCTTGAAATTATGAGCTTCTAACATGTTCCTCCCTCGCTAAGTTCATCTATGGTTGGAATCTATCTTGGTACCTCAAAGTTTCATCATCTCCCCTTTTAAGACCTAAGGTTAAGGTCATGTACTTGTGGATCCTTCTCTTTTGTTTGGATCTAAACAACTTCCCATATCTCCTGCAATTCATTGCACTTTACGTCAATGACGACTCATTTTCCGACATACTTCTGAGCAATCTTTCTAACTAAAAAAAAACTAAATTAGTTACAAAAACTAAATGCTAATGTATTCACAACAATCATACGCAATATTAATAATTTAACTCTGCTCATACTAACAATCTTGGGGGAAACCCCTTTTCAATAACTATTAAAGGCTATTCTTTGATAGTTTGCTCTCTTACTGCCTAGCTAATTTGTTTTTCTTCCACTGTCACTATACTTCGGGTTTAACTTAAACTCTTTGGGTTCTAACATGCGTTCGATGTTTCAAACCGTTACCCACTCACTAGTGTTAACCTAGCTAAGTAAATCATATCACACCTCTACTAGCTCTGCTGAAATTGCTAATTTACTGTATCTACTCAAAACTTACTTACTATTGTTTTACTAACCACCTGCTAGCATCATACTTTTTTATTCTACTTTGAATAACTAAAGTGAAGCATAAGGTTATTCCAAACATCCCTCACCATCTGACCTTATTATACGGTCGCATACTATCTTTCTTTCGTACTATGTTCATGGATCACACTTAGGGAAATTTTATCTGTATTTGACGAAATTGGAATATCTAACCCCAAACTTTCTATACAATTAGAAATCATAGCAGACTATAAATTGCTGGGGTAAATACTTAGTCACATAACCTAAGGGGAACTGTCATATCTTTTATCTCACAATAATAGATGTGTCTAATGGTAACTTACTAACGTAATACTTTCTAGTTCTAATATGAATAAATCTGAACAACTTAAAATCATTCCCTGATATTAAATATTGAATGCTCTTGATTCTCATTTCTCACATCAAGTCTTCTTAGTCATATGCATGAGTCGTACGAAAAATACATCTCTGGTAATATCAAACGTTTCTGACTCCTAGGTATTTTGCCCTTAGGCTCTTTTTTGTCCAAAACTATAGTGAATAATTCTATACCAGTTCCGGTCAAATTCTTAACCTATTACGCCATAAGGTCTGACATCTGAACTATCATCATCCAACCTGTGGCTCCATTTTCAATATTTAAAATAAAATTGTTCTTTGAGGTAAAACACATACGGATACACTACCATACATAAACATGTCCTTCAAAGTATACCATCATATGATAAATCACTTCCTTCACCGTCCGATAAGTCTTGAGTCTTAATCTGGACCTAAAACATGCGAAGATTTCACTATAATCTCTGTTGTTTATATTTTCTTTTATCACCCGTAGGCATAATTGTATACTCAGAAGTCACTAGAATTTGGATATGCTGAAAATTGGAGATCTGGTAACTGAATAACTGATAACTGGCATATTGAATAACCATAAACCTGCTAACTGAAAGACTGTATAACCGGTAACTGAGGTAAACTGATAACCATAAAACATGACAAATGCTTTTGTACTTTCTGATAAGGTTATGCTTTAATCTACACTTCTACCCATTGTGTCCCACTTTCAACATCCTCTCAAGTCTCATTTGTTACCAACCTGTACTCCATAACTATACCACAATGGGCAATCATCCTCTCTAGGACCTTGGGTTCTTCCAGCCCATTACTTGAGCATTCGATACGTCTGGAATTCGATAGAAATAGAAGGTTACCTATTTCTCTAAGTTTTATGGCACGATCCGGAGTAGAAAGAAATGAGACAATCCTAAATGTGTTAGTAGTTAATTGTTTATATGCGTGGCTGGCACACACATATAAAGAAAACTCCAATGGACACGACTTCATAGACTCCCTAGGACACTTGAATCTAGTGCTCTGATACCAATATTTGTCATGCCCCGAACCTGGGCTTGGGCGTAACACGGCACCCGGTGCCTGACTACAGTGGCAGAGTGAACCAACTGGCTGACTGAATCAGTATGTGATATCATAATATACTGAATGCGGAAGATAAACTAACACATGCTGATATACTGAAAGTTTGAATGATATAAATCAAAGTGTGGTAACACTAATACAAGTGTGAAACATATCTGTAGTCAAT
Organism: Nicotiana tomentosiformis; assembly: GCF_000390325.3. NCBI lineage: Eukaryota > Viridiplantae > Streptophyta > Magnoliopsida > Solanales > Solanaceae > Nicotiana > Nicotiana tomentosiformis. Next base: position 59,680,745 of record NC_090822.1, read on the forward strand.
ATTGCTTAACATCAAAAGCATGTGACTCTTTCTAAATGTTACTCTAGCCTATGAAGCCTCTAATGAAGCACTAAAAACACTGACTGTCTGAAAATACTAAAGACTGTAAGGTAAATAATGCCTCGAAAGAACTGGGGCTCACCAAATAGCAGGTACGAGAATCCTAGCACTCTGAATTGTCAACCTGAAAATCGTTACCTGCATCGTGAGATGCAGGCCCTGGGCAAAAGGGACGTTAGTACATTTGAATTGCACGGGTATATAAAACAATTGAAAGAAAGAACTGTAAATGCTAAAACAGGAACTGAGCTGATAACTAAGAAGTGATAACAAAAAACTGAAATGATAACTACTGAAACTGAAATTGAAATAATAACTAATAACTGATAACTAAAATGATAACTTATAACTGAAATCATAAAACTGAAATGATAACTGATAACTAATAACTAAAGTGAACAAAGGAAGTAAGGATATGAATACTCCCTCTTCTGAATGATGAACCACCTATTTATCTGAATATTAAACTGCGGCCTCAGGCCTAATATATATGTGCACAAGTTGCGGCCTCGGGCCCAAGTATATGTATACATAATTGCGGCCTCAGGCGCAAAGATGCATAAAGCATAAACTGCGGCCTCAGGCGCAAAGATGCATAAAGTATAAACTGCGGCCTTAGGCCCAAATATGCATAAAGCATAAATTAAGGCCTCGGGCCCAAAGATGCATAAAGCATAAACTGTGGTATCAGGCTCAAATATAGGTGTTCAACATTCAGGAATTTAAAATCAGGAAGTGACTGGAATACATGATACTGAAATACTGAATCACATTAAGTTACATGATACTGGAATACTGAATAAGACTAGACTGAGACATGTATTCTTGAATTGATTATGAACACTGAAACTTCAATATTTTATGACATGCTAAGTAATCTAGACTGAGACTCATGGGCATCAAACCCAAGTCTATAATGATTACGCACTGAGCTCACAACGTCCATAATAAAAGTCATGAATGAGTGATGAAGCCAAAGAATAGAGGTTCTGTAACTATTCGAGGAACTAGGCTTAACTATATTTGAGGGTAAATTAGTAACATCGTAAAAGAAACGTAGTGTAGGAAGAATCATTAACATTCCCAAACATAGAGAGTTATCCTCACATATCGTGACTCTTGTCCTTTTTAAGCATATCACATTGTTCGTCGCATCTTTCAACGATAATCTATGTCAATATATATCAAGAGGAACCAATATTAGCACTAAGGCTCATGTTTTGGTCACTTAGACAGTTTATCAAACACCTTTTGGGCGTAAAGCCTCATAACCCTTATTAATGGTGCTTTCTTCACCCAATTCTCATACTACTACTTGTAAGTGGTTCTACAATCCCAAATAGATGTAACTAACACCATTTTTCATCACACAAATGATTATAACATTCTTAAGTCAACAACCCAAAACCCTAGCATAGTTCATTTCATTCCCTTTATCAAACCCATCTACTATTCTCCCAAAAACACATCAATTCATAGTTATAAATGATTAGAGAGTAGAAGCATTACCTTTTTGAAGTTCAATCCTTTTGAATTCGAGTTCTAGGGTTTCTTTTCTCAACAATGATGTCTCGATCGAATATGTAATGATTTGAAGGATTTCTCCATGTTAATAAGATGTTGGAGAATTGAAATTAACTTATAATCCTCGCTAGAACTTACCTTTGATGATGGAGTGACCTTGGGGAAGTTGGGTGTCACGACCCAAACCGATGGGCCGCGACGGGCACTCGGTGCCTTACCCAACTGAGCACCAACGTAATGTATCTTTCTTATCATACCATCATAGGTAAATGGGACAGAAGGGTTGTCATGATATAACTAGAATAAAACATAAGGGAATACACGACATAGGATCATCCAACATGGAATACAAACTTATACATGTGACATACGGGCCTATAAGGCTGACATGATCATTTGTACACTCAAAACATAGGCCGACAAGGCCATACACGTATCCATATACACGACATCTGTCTACAAGCCTCTAACAGTACATAAACGTCATAAAGGTTAGGACAGGGCACCGCTATACCAATCAATACATGTCCAAATCATACTGACCAGATAGGCAACTCCAAAGCAAGTGGAGTACACCAACACCTTACACTGAGCTGATAGCCTACTAGGAGGACTCTCAACCTATCTATCGGGACTTGCGGGCATGAAACGCAGCGTCCCCAGGCAATATGGATGTCAGTACAAATAAAGTACTGAGTATGTAAGGCATGAAAACAGTATATAAAAGACATGAAAGAAACATGGAGTAAAGAACTAATCTTGTAAGTCTGAATAGCTCTCTGAATCATGAAACATTTATAATGTCATGCATATGCGTATAAATGTCACATCATGCATAGGTATATGCGTACCTAATATCATCAAGCCTCTAAGGGCATCCTATCATATCATCTCGACCTCTATGGGCGAAATCATCAAGGTATATCAGCTGATCAGGTGGTGGTGCGTATATAACGCCATAACCTTTCCCTATACCCCATATACATATACTATACGAATATATAATGCCATCTGGTCATGGGTCAATATACATGTATAAATGAAAGCAATGCATAATGAAGTAAGTCAATAAGATCTCTCGGAATGTCATGAAACCCATGAACAGACGATATGATAATAGGACATATGGGGAATCAAGAACATAGGCAACCCTAGTACTTCTAAGAACATAATCATTTATGAAAGTTACGTGCTTGCTCTTTTCGTTGTATCATATGAATCATGCCAAAAGGAAAGAAGGGATAGCCTTAACATACCTTTGTTGTTTACCTAACCACACGACGTCGGTTCAGCCCGTTAGTTCTTCAATCTTCAACAAAAATAAGGGACCATTGTTAAGCTTACGGAAGCTAGAACTCAACACAAATGAGCGATTAGCTCATCTACGAAATTTTGGACAGCACCTCCCCTTATTCTTTTCACTTTCCTCAAATCCACAAACAAGACCAACATGTCCAGAATGTCAACAAACATATATATATCAATATCTGACCTCATATTCATTACAATACATCGCCAAAATAGTCCACACCATCTCACCTAACAACCAAGTTCTAACTTAAACTTTCCAAGCCTTCTCTTCTTCCAAACACATCAACCAGAATAGCAATAGTATTCTTAAGTTATTTTTACTGATTTCCAGCCATAAAACATCAAGTATTCAACTCCAAAATAGTCCAGCAACTACAACCCTTCAACATGAAGTTCAACTTACTTCACAAGTTTCCTTTATCAAATCAACTAGATATACATAGATGATCTTAAATACATATATAAGAAGTTAAACCTTGCCTTGGCAGCAAGAATACTCATCCAACTAAGCTATACTTCAAGCTCAAATAAGTTATTTACCCCAAACAACAAAGTAGAGAGATAACTAGGTGGTCTTGATCTTCCAAGAGAGAAATCACCTTACCAACTTATGGATTTGGTCTTGAACCCTAGGATAACTTTGAGAGAGATCTTGGGATGATATTTTGGAGCTCCTTCATGTTGCAATAGAGAGAGAGGAATTATAAATTGTTTTCTCATTGAAATTAAGATATATCTATGTTTATATGACCCCACTAATGGGCTTGGGAAGATGGGTCTTGGGCTGGCCCAAGACTTGCCCATCTATATTCTTTTCCATTCCTTTTTAATTTGATCCACAAGCTCTAAGTAGGTGATGCACCTATTTGTGACCTACTTAATCAAGTAGGTGATTCATGTTGGTCTTTTTTTTTCATTTTGAAACATGTGTCTCATCGTCATTAAATAATTTAGACATGAATCGAGTAGCTCAAGCAAGTAGGGCGAAAAGTAAGTTGGTGAAGCAGGCACGTCGAGTAAGCAAGTAGCTCATTTTTATTTGTCCAAAATCTCCATTCTCACGTTTAAGTGCATTCGTCCTCAACCTAGCCGTTTGTATGTTGAATGGAAATACGGGATGTAAAATCATTAGATCACTTTATACACTTTCAAAGAGAATCTCATTTCTGAGCTTACATCAATTGACTTACGGCGTACTTTCACATATGAAAATATGGGGTGTAACATTGGGTTTTTGAGAGCTCCCCTTTCTAGAGAAAACATATGTGTTTGGGGTTGTAGGGACCGAGGTAGGGTTTAAATAAGTGTACACGTCCAAAAAATTGAGGTAGAAATAAAAGTAACACAGATAAACATCGTCGGCGCGGGGCATCGTCAGGGGCACCAAAATAATTATGCAACGTGCCATCAGAGGCTCAAAAACTACAGTTCCTTGCACTGTCAGGGGCCTGAGATTAATGCCCTAGACAGTGCATTGCACTATCTATGTGTCACGAACCCAATTTCCCTTTCTAGGATGTCATGATGGCACATAGTCTATAAGACTAGATAAGCCTATCAATTATGCGGAATACAAACTAAAACTCAAATCTCAACATATAAAATAAATCAAATCGCGATTCAAATAGTTACAACTCCCAAAACCTGGTAGAAATATGTCACAAGCATCTATGAAATTATTCTAGGTGTCTCTATACATCAAAGTGTAAAGAGAATAAGGAAAGCAACACAATAAGGATAGAAGGGGACTCTGAGGTCTGAGCACGCTGGCAGATATACCTTGAAGTTTTCGCGTACGGCTAGTTCATGAATGCCTGGTCTTATAGGAAGTAGCTGGATCTGCACAAAAAGATGTGCAAAATTGAAGTATGAGTACACCACAGCGGTACCCAGTAAGTGCCAAGCCTAACCTCAGTAGAGTAGTGACGAGGTCATGTCAGGCCCTACTGGAATAATAAAAGTTGGGGAGAAACGTTTAACAATATAATAATAAAATGACATTGGGGATAAATCAAGTAAGTAGTATGTCACAATTTAACTACACGGAATAAGGGAAAATAACACCTCGCGGAAGAAAAACATAAATTTACAACTTTAAAGAAAATCACAAAATAACCAAAGGCAAATGCAGCCATAAAGAAATATCAACAAGGGTACTCCCGAGGTACCGCCTCGTAGTCCTAAATCATAAATAAATTCATAATATCTCATTTCCTTATATCACCGCGGGAGCCTTCACATTTAATTTTAAAGAAAATATTTTTCCTGAAATAGCATCCCGCATTTTAGCCACCCTTAGCACACCACATGACTTCTAGTAGTTCCCCTACTAGCCACGCGTATCAAGACACCCTTATCTCACCGCATGCATTTCAACACCCAGACCTTATACCACCGCATGCGTATCAATATCACAATATATCACAATTTGCACCTCAAGTGCCCAAATATTTCTACTTGCCAAAATAAATCAACAATAACAATATTTTCCACAATAAGGAGCTCACGACCCAATCACAATTAGTATCAAAATCTCACAAAATATTCAGGAATGAATAACTCAGCAAAAATAATATTTCATAATTTTTCGCACATTGCCTCAATACCAAATTTAAAAATGTCAAATACTTCATATTAATAATAATTCAATTAAGAAATTCAACTTTCAAATGTTGAGCGCAAAATAAAAGAAACAAAGTTTCAACTTAACAGGTAAAGCAATTAGCAGGAAAATGTCAGGCCAATTTAAAATATAAAAATAGATCAATGAGGCTGAATATAACCGGATAAATTAATTTAATTAATGTGTAACAGGGATCTATATAATTAAAAACCAGTCACTTACCTCGAATCGGGTTAGACAAGTCACCTCGCAGTTAGACAAGTCACTTACCTCGAATCGGGTAATTCTTTACTCTGCTATGCCTTTGCCTCGTGAATTAGCCTCTGAAAGCCTCGTACCTAGTCACAATTAATTCGATTCAATCAATACAAATTATTGGAATTTATTCCATATGAAATTACAAATTTTCCAACAAAATCTGAAATTTAACTCAAAAATCGCCTGTAGGGCCCACACCTCGAACCCGACAAAAATTAAAAAATATGAACGTCCATTCTACCACGAGTCCAACCATACCAAATTTACCAAATTCCGACATCAACTCGATATCCAAATCTCAAGTTCTTATTTTGAAATCGCTAGGCCCAAATCCTCTAATTTCACCTTAAAACATGTAATCTAGTTGAAATACTCAATGAAAATCCAATATTATTGACTAACAATGATCACAAGTGACTTACCTCGAGATTTCCCATAAATTCTCTCTGAAAATCGCTCGAAACCGTGTTGGAAATGTCTAAAATGACAAAAACTCGAAACCCTCTATTTTTGTAGGTTGTCCAGTGTTTTCGCTTCTGCGGAACATTTAACCGCATCTGTGGTTCCGCATTTGCGGAAAATCTACCGCTTCTGCGGTTTTCCAAGGCTCATCTGCCTCCCGCTTCTGCGAGAATCAGTCTGCTTATGCGGTACAATGCGCACCTGCGATCTCTCATCCGCATTTGCGGTCACGCAGATGGGGAATTTTCCTCCGCACCTGTGGCCACTGCTCCACTCTCCCTTTTCTGATTCTGTGCTCCCATGCTCACTTCTGCGAGCTTGCAGGTGCGAGCCGATTTCCGCAGGTGCGATTATATCAGTAGGCAACAACAAGTTTCAATTGTTCTAAGTCTAAATTTGATCCGTTAACCATCTGAAACTCTCCCGAGGCCCCCAGGACCTCAACAACAAGTTTCAATTTCTATTGTAGCCATTTCAAGCCTAATTTAACTACGGACTTCCAAAGGAAATTTTGGACATGCTCCTAAGTACAAAATCACCATACGGAACTATTGGAATCATCAAAACTCTAATCCGGAGTTGTTTACACATAAGTCAATATCTGGTCTACATTTTCAATTTATGTGTTCAACCTTGAGACTAAGTGTCTCAATTTATTCCGAAATCTCTCCAGACTCAAACTGATTCCCCCGGCAAGTCACAATACAGCTATAAAGTATAGAATGAGCAGTAAATGGGGGAATGGGGCTACAACTCTCAAAACGACTGACCGGGTTGTTATATTCTCCCCCTCTTAAACAAACGTTCATCCTCGAACGGGTTTAGAATTATACCTGGAGTGGTGAAAAGATGATGATAACAGCTACGCATATCATGCTCGGTCTCACAAGTCGCCTCCTTGATTTCAACTTTCTAACATGTCTGTCCAAAATGGCCACTGGCTCCTCAACATAAGATAGATCCTTGTTCAACTGGACTAAGATGAAGTCTAGCACATGAGACGGATCGCCGTGATACTTCTGGAGCATGGAACATGGAACACTAGATGAACTACAGAGAGACTAGGTGGTAGTACAAGTCTGTGAGCCACCTCTCCAATTATTTCAAGAATCTGAAAAGGTCCGATATACCTAGGGCTCAACTTGCCCTTCTTCCCGAATCTCATAACACCTTTCATGGGCGAAACTCGAAGCAAGACCTGCTCACCAACCATGAATGCAATATCACGAACCTTACGATCCGCATAACTCTTCTATCTAGATTGGGCTGTACGAAGTCGATCCTGAATCAATTTAACCTTTTCCAAAGCATCCTGAACCAAGTCTCTACCCAATAGCATAGCCTTGCCCGGCTCGAACCAATCCACTGGAGACCGGCACCGCCTCCAATATAAGGCCTCATACAGAGCCATCTGAGTGCTCGACTGGTAGTTATTGTTATAAGCAAATTTCACAAGTGGCAAGAACTGATCCCAATCACCCCCAAAATCTATCACACATGCACGAAGCATATCCTCTAATATCTGAATAGTGCGCTTGGACTGTCCGTTCGTCTGAGGGTGAAATGCTATACTCAACTCTACCCGAGTACATAACTCATGCTGCACGACCCTCCAGAACCGTGATGTAAACTGCATACCCTGGTCATAGATGATAGATACCGCTATGCCATGTAGCTTGACAATCTCTCAAATGTAAAGCTGGGCCAGCTCTTTCGAAGAGTAAGTAGTAACCACAGGAATGAAATGAGCTGACTTGGTCAATCTATCCTGCATCGAACTTCCTCTGAGTTCATGGGAGCCCAACAACAAAATCCATAGTGATCCGCTCCCATTTCGATTATGGAATCTCTAACATTTGAAGAAATCCACCCGGTTGTTGATGCTCATATTTCACTTGTTGACAATTTAGGCACCGGGAAACATACTCCACTATGTCTTTCTTCATATGCCTCCACCAATAGTGCTGCCGCAAATCCTGATACATCTTCGTGGCCCCTGGATGAATGTAGTACCGCAAACTGTGAGCCTCCTCGAGAATCAACTCATGAAAACCATCTACATTAGGCACACATAGCATGTCCTGTATCTGTATACACCGTCATCTCCAATAGTGACTTCTTTGGCATCACCGTGCAGAACTGTGTCCTTGAGGATAAGCAGATGGGTGTCATCATACTGACGCTCCCTGATACGATCATACAGAGAAGACTGAGAAACCACACAAGCCAAAACTCGTCTCGGCTCGAAAAATATTCAATATGACGAACTGGTTGGCCAAGGCCTGAACATCCAAAGCTAAAGGCCTCTCTGCTACCGGTAAATATGCTAAGCTGCCCAAACTCTCCGCCTTACGACTCAAGGCAATGGCCACCACATTGGCCTTCTCAAGATGATAAAGAATGGTGATGTCATAATCCTTAAGCAACTCCAACCACTTCCACTGCCACAAATTAAGATCCTTCTAATTAAACATATGTTGTAGACTTCGGTGATCGGTATAAACCTCATAATGGACACTGTACAAATAATGTCGCCAGATCTTCAAGGTATGAATAATAGTTGCTAACTCGAGGTCGTGGACCAGATAATTCTTCTCATGTACCTTTAACTGTCTGGACACATAGGCAATCACCCTACCGTCTTGTATCAACACTGTGCTGAGACCAATCCGCGACACATCACAATACACAATATAAGACCCTGAACCTGTAGGCAATACCAATACTAGGGCTATAGTAAAAGCTGTTTTGAGCTTTTGAAAGCTCTCCTCACATTCCTCGGTCCACCTGAATGGAGCACCCTTCTGGGTCAATTTGGTCATAAGTGCAGCAATAGAAGAGAAACCATCTACAAATCGGCGATAATACCCCGCCAAGCCAAGAAAACTCCAGATCTCAGTAGCTGATGACGGTCTGGGCCAACTCTGCACTGCTTCAATTTTCTTCGGATCTACCTGGATCCCATTATTTGTTACCACATGAGCGAAAAATCCTACTGAATCAAGCCAGAATTCACACTTTGAAAATTTTGCATACAACTTCTTCTCTCTCAAAGTCTGAAGCACAGTTCTCAGGTGCTGCTCATGATTCTCTCGACTCCGGGAATACACCAGAATGTCGTCAATAAGCACAATGATGAAAAAATCAAGATACATCTGAAATACACTGTGCATTAAGTGCATAAATATTGTTAGGGTGTTGGTCAACCCAAATCACATTACAAGAAACTCATAATGACCATACAGAGTCCTGAAAGTAGTCTTCAGGATATCTGGCTCCCGAATCTTCAGCTGATGATAGCCTAAACACAAGTCGATCTTAGAGAACACCCTGGCACCCTGAAGTTGATCAAATAGGTCATCAATGCGAGGCAATGGGTACTTGTTCTTAACTGTAACCTTGTTCAACTGGCGGTAATCAATACACATCCGCATAGACCATCCTTCTTCTTCACAATTAAGATAGGAGAACCCCAAGGCAATACACTAGGCCAAACAAAACCCTTATCAAGCAGCTTCTGTAACTGCTCCTTTATTTCCTTCAATTCTGCTGGGGCCATACGATATGGTGGAAAAGAAAAGGGCTGAGTGCCCGGTAACAAATCAATGCCAAAATCAATATCCCTGTCGGGTGGCATACCCGGAAGATCCGCTGGAAATACATCAGGAAAATCCCTTACTACAGGAACTGACTCCACGGTAGGAGTATCAACACTAACATCTTTCACATAGACCAGATACGCATCACACCCATTCTTAACCATTCGTTGCGCTTTAAGAAATGATACAACTCTGCTAGGAACATAATCGAAGGTACCTCTCCATTCTAACCATGGTAGACCTGGCATAACCAACATCACCATCTTGGAATGATAGTCAAAGATAGCGTGATAGGGCGACAACCAGTCCATGCCCAAAATAATATCAAAATCTACCATACTAAGCAATAATAAATCATCTCTGGTCTCAAAACCACTGATAACAATCAACCACGACCAATACACGCGTTCAACAATAATAGAATCACCCACGGGTGTAGATACATAAACAGAAGAACTCAAACAATCATGGGATACGCCAAAATACGGGGCAAAATAAGATGACACATAAGAATAAGTGGAGTCTGGATCAAATGAGACTGATGCATCCCTATGACAGACCGCAACAATACATGTGATAACAGAATCGGATGCAACGGCCTCCGTCCTAGCAGGAAGGGCATAATATTTAGCCCGGCCTCCCCCCAGGGCGACCTCTACCTGTCTGACTTCCACCTCTAGCTGGCTGTGCAAGTGGAGTAGCAACTGGTGCAGTAACCATGATTGAGAAGCTTGAGGGCCCTGTGGAATGAGTGGGGCCTGAGAAATCTGTGGAGGTGCACCCCTCCTAAGTCTGAGGTAATCCCTCGTGATATGACGAGTGTCACCACACTCAAAATAAGCCCTCGGATGATGTGGCTGCTGGGACTGGTTCGGGCATGATCGACTGGACTGATCGTTGAAAGCACCCCGCGCAGGAGGTACAATAGACACTAGCGGTGCATAATATGGAACCTGAGGTATGGTAGTAGCTGGAATACCACTGGAAGCTGGAAGTGCTGAATTAACAGGACGGTTCACATAACCTCTACCATGACAGGCTACAGCTGGGGCACGAGAACTGTTATATGTGCCAGAATCTTAAGGTCTCTTAGCTTCCCTCTCTTCTCTCTCCCGAGTCCGCCTGCCCTCCAATCTCCTAGCAATTGCCACCACATGTTGGTATGTGATGTCCATCTCTAGTTCTCGAGCCATACGGAATCTAATACTAAGGTGGAGCCCCTCAATAAATCGACGAACCTGCTATTGAACAGTAGAAACCAAGGCTGGTACATGCCTAGCCAAATTAGTGAATCAGACCGCATACTCTGACATGGTCATAGAACCCTGGCACAACTGCTCAAACTCTACGCGTCATGCATCTCTACGACTTTGAGGAACATACTCCCTCAAGAATATATCTACAAATTGAGTCCAAGTGAGTGAAGATGCCTCAGTCGGACTATCCAACTCGTATGCCCGCTACCACTAGTAGGCCGCTCCTCTAAGCTGGAATGCAATGAAAGAAACCCCACTAGAATCCACAATACTCATAGTACGTAGGATACGATGAAATTCCTCAAGAAAACCCTGAGCATCCTCTGATGCCAAACCGCTGAAAGTGGGAAGGTGGTATTTCTTGTACCTCTCTAGCCTGAGTTGTTCCCCCTCCGAAACTGTTGCCCTAGCCTCAGGCCGAACTAGGACAACTAGTTGCACTGGTATAACCTCTGGGCATTGTCAACCTGGGCCTGTGGCTCTAGGATACGGGCGGCGAAAGCCTGTGCTCCTCCCCCGACTTCAGATGTGGCAGGAGAAATTGGAATCAACCCTGCCTGAGCTAGAGTGCCAAACATGCCCAAAACCTGGGCAAGAGTCTCCGAAGTGCAGTGGTAGCAATAGGTGTCTCAGGTGCCTGCTCTCCAACTGGAGCTACTGGTGGTTCCTCTGCAGCAGCTCGTGTAGGTGCCCTTGATGCACCACGTGGTCTTCCTCGGACTCTGGCTCGGCCTCTGCCCCGGCCCCGGCCTCTTGCGGCTCCAACAAGGGGCGTGGGTGTCTGATCATCGGATCCAGTTGTGCGTGTCCTCACCATTTGTTAGAGAATAGAAAGACAAGAGTTTATAATTTCGAAGTCAACAATTGCGCATGATAAGGAATCAAAAAGTGAACATTTTCCTAACAGTTCCATAGCCTCCCGAAGATAAGTACAGACGTCTCCGTACCGATCCGCGAGACTCTACTAAAACCTACTTTTGAATCATAACACCTATAAACCTAGTGCTCTGATACCAACTTGTCACGACCCCAATTTCCCTCCGTAGGATGTTGTGATGCCACCTAATCTCTAAGACTAGGTAAGCCTATCAATTATGTGGAATACAAAATTGAAACTCAAATCTCAACATATAAAATAAATCAAACCGCGATTCACATAGTTACAATGCCCAAAACCTGGTAGAAATAAGTCACAAGCTTCTAAGAATTTATTCTAAGTGTTTCTATACATTAGAGTCTAAAGAGAATAAGGAAAGCAACACAATAAGGATAGAAGGGGACTCCAAGGCCTGCGGATGCTGGCAGATATACCTTTAAGTCTTCGCGTACGACTAGTTCATGAATGCCTGGTCTGATAGGAAGTACCTGGATCTGCACCAATCTGTTATACCCTATGTTTTCATACGTGAAAGTGCGCCATAATTAAATTAATGAAAGCTCGGAAATGAGATGTTACATCCTGCATTGTCGTACGTTAAAATTTTGTCGTAAGTTAATCGATGTAGATTCGGGAATGAGATTATTTTGAGGTCATAAGTATTATGCTATTTCAAACAAGTGATAAGTAAATTTGTGACGGCGAGAGGTTAAGCGAATAGAAAAAAAGAGTTTCGTCAAAATTTGATAATTTGGGATAAAATACGGTCCGAGCTATAATATCCGGTATTTATGGACTAGTACCATACAAGGTACCCTCTCTATATAAAGGGGTGTCTTCTTTGTTTTTCGATTTTAGATTATTATAGCTATTATCAATAAAAATTGTGAGATTGTTCTTGCACTCTTGTGTGTGGCTACTCTTGCATTTATTATTCAACCTTCAAGACTCAACTTAAGGTGGTAAGATTAAACTCTTTCGAAATCTTAGATCACTTCTAGGTATTCAAGAAATGTGATAAGTTTAGGCTTATTGTTGTTCTTGTTATTATAAAGGGTCGGGTTTCACAATCTATCTCTTGTTTTTAATTCTCTACCAAAGGTGATTAGTTCTTTGTTAGCTAATTGTTGTTGTTAGGATTCAACTTCAAGAATAGACTTCTTGAATTCAAGAAACTCTTTCTTGAATTCGATATATCTTTAATTTTCTGTTGTTTTTTTGTTTCTTTATTTTCTTTTAGCTTCCGCACGTTTCTTGATTTTCTTTAGTAATTCTTGGACCCCTATCGTGTTATTATCATGTTCTCCTGGGCTTAACCCCGAGGCCTTATCAATTTTTGTCACAATATCACACGCATTTCCTTATCCTTACCAATGTCGTCCTAAAACCTTGTTGATCTACCATACTAATTGCGACCTACACATATCTATTTATACTACTCGAAACCTTCCTTCAACTTGCATGCACCATAGATTTCCTTATGTTATTATGGAACATCAAGCGAGACATCACATCGTCTCTAACTCTTCTTTTCTCTCTTAACTAGACCTCTCAATACCTAGAAACCATAGGCTGGAAAATATGCCACTGACGACGCCGCTATCTTTCTTGGATACTGAATCCCAGCGCTTTTATCCTTCTATCTAATGTATGGACTATTCACAACCTTCTGCATTTGAGTATCTCGTACGCTGTTCATCTTTACCTTACTTACCTTAAAATCTCGCATCACATCTTCTATCTCTTTCATGACCTCCCTTCCACATAGGTATAATTCACTTCCACAACTTGAAGCTCTATTATAATACTTGCACCTCTGGTGCATACACAATCTGGTGGGAGCTTTATACTGGCTTTTTATGAGGCTGGTACTCTTCTAACTGGCTTTCTCGTATAGCCGTTATAGAATATGGTTGTTGTACTATCTCTCTTGTACCCCTGATATTAAGAGTGATTTCGCTATGTTCTCAATCACAATTTCTATAGTTTTCTGGGTCTAATAATCAGACTCTTGATTTACATAGTTGATGTAACTCTTTAGTTTCCTCTTCCTTCTGATTAGCCTTTATGTAGGCTTAAGCTATCTTCTGATCTGCGGCTCATGGTATTAGTTATTACTTTAGCCTTTCATGGACGCTATGGAATATCCATGATACAATCTTCTAATAATTCAATCCTTTGTCTATGACGTGGACTCAATTCTTTCTTTTAACTTATACCGAAGTATTCTACGGCTATATGATTGTTAGCATATATGCTGCATGGATAATACTCTAAAATCTTAAGTGCATTCATTATGTAACTAACTCTGGATCATTGATCGAATAATTCCCTTTTTCCTTCTCAACTTCTTTAAACGTAAGATATTACTTTCCATGGTCTTTTTGCCCCCTTGTTGCGTGCATACTTAGCTTATCTTGTTTTCGAATATTAGTTTTCATTTTACTTCCCGTTCATTAGCCACAGTAGGTGCCACTTTCTTATGGAGTGCATACAATGTTGTAGCGAAACTGTTTTTACATGACCATTTCTTCTTCAAGTTACTATGCTTAGGTTGAAACCTTCTTTCTTATTTCCTCAGCTAGCCTTTCATTGTAGTACTTAGGGAGGACCATCTGACTCTTGTGAAGCTGCGAGCTTATTACATCGTATACTCGACATAATTTTTGATGTCATTCCTCGCTTATAATTATCTGTAGTTACGTACCTCCACGCCCATGTGCTTGTAGGGTTGCTTTTGAACTGATATTTTGACTGTCTTCCCAGTGGTACTCTCTTTTATTTCCGTAACACTCATACGGTACCTTTACTGCCCCAACTGTTATTTGAATATTTCTCAAGGGTCACGATGTCATATCTGCGAGACTGAATTCCCATGTTGGGTTTCACTAAGTTTATCTTGCACGATCTGTTGATTTGTCTGTATCCTCTTGTCTAGCCATAACTAGCTCTTCCTGAATCAACTACTAACTACTCATTGGTCCATTCTCATATCAATATTTCGCATAATCTTTCTTGGGTTATTTACTTTGTCTTAACTTACATCTTGCACTGGCTCCTTATCTATCAATAACATCTCGGGCAGGAAACCTTACTTCCTCTCCTTGATATCTTTTTTGCATAGTGTTCTTGAATCGTAGCATATCTGTAGGATTTGAATCAGTGCAATCTCATCCCTTTTCTTGTTTTTATCACATTCTTCCTTTACCATTCCATAGTTACTAGAACCACTTAATTCTGACTTAATGCCACATCATTCCATATTCCCTCCTTTAGGGGAGTACTAACATTTAGTGCTACGACGATCTACCTATAGATGTTTTACCTCTTTATCTTTGGCATCTTTTCACATCATCGATGACCCTTACTCGCCTTGCGGTACTCCTTTTGTACCAAGGATAACAAAATTCTTTACTTACGAGGGCGACACTTAGTGTAACTGGCACACATAGTCCCATGTTGGGGTTCACTGTGTTTATCATGCACGATCTGTTGATTTGTCTGTATCCTCTTGTCTAGCCATAACTAGGCTCTTCCTAAATCAACTGCTAACTATTCGTTGGCCCATTCGCATATCAATATTCCGCGTAATCTTTCTTGGGTTATTTCATTTTTCTTAACTTACCTCTCGACGTGGCTCCTTATTTATCAAAGGTTCATTCACACTTATTTATCAATAACATCCTGGGAAAAACCCTTGCTGCCTCTCCCCGGCATTGTATTGCATAATGTGCTGGAGTCGTAATATATCTGTACGAATTGAATAAGTGCAATCTCATCCCTTTCTCATTTTTATCGCATTCTTCTGTTACTATTCCATAGTTACTAGAACCACTTAACTCTGACTTAATTCCACATCACTCCATATTACCCCCTTTGGGGATTACTAAGATTTATGTCACGACCCAAACCGATGTATGTGCGCCTATGCGACTCTTCTCTCCGGCTTTTAGCCAATCTCTAGGCCTCACTTTGTGAACATATATAGAATTTTGACGAGTTGTCCCTCTAGGTGCCTATGGCTTTACTACATCTAAATAGGTCATACTATACCATAACTCTTATTTTGGTTTATTGTTACTGAGGTCTGCTACCAAACTCCAGGTTACTCTCGTTGCTGAGGTCCTTTAATGCTTTCTCATTACTGTTCATCTTAGGAATGATGGCCTAATCTCAAATCATACTTTGTAACTCTTATCCATCCATTGTTGATTCACCTCAATGTTGAACTACAATTTTCCACTGATAACTTAAAACTTCTTACGTAATACATTGCCACTAGGGCTTACGTCTCATCGGGGAACATCTGAAATGATTAAACATGGGGTGATACTATACTTCAATACATTGCAACATGGGGTGATACTATACTTCAATAATCGTATTTCATAGCATCGCAATGTGATTCATCTTATGGGTGGGGGTATTCTAATTCCGTGTCATCCGTGAAATCCCCCATTCTCTTCCTTCAAACCATTACCCAATTGAAGGCCCAAACGTCATCCTTTATCTATCACAATTACACCCTCATTCTACTACCAGGGCAGCATTCCGTCTCATCTAAATGCTACTAGTCTTAGACTCCTTTGCGTTCATTCAGGCTATACTGAACTCTCAGTAACTTAGAGAAACCATCAACTCTCTTGTTTTCATGGGCTTAATCCCAAAAACTTATCCATTCTCGTCACCTTCTCACTCGCCTTTTCTTATCCTTACTCCTGTCTTCCTAACCCTTGTCGCTCTACCATACTTTAGCTTGTGACCTACCAATAGATTTTCCTTATGTTATTTTGGAACATCAAGAGAGACATTACATCATCTCTAACTCTTCTTGAATCTCTTAACTAGACCTCTCGATACCTAGAAACCATAGGCTAGAAGATGTGCCACTGACGATGCTGCGATCATCTTGGATACTAAATCCCAGTGCTTCTAGCCTTCTATCTGAACTATGGTCTATTCACAACCTTCTGCATTTGAGTATCTCATACGTTGTTCACCTTTACCTTACTTACCTTAAAATCTTGCATCACTTTTGTCACGACCCAAACTGATGGGCCGCGACGGGCACCCGATACCTTACTCAACCGAGTACTAACGTAACGTATCATACTATCATAGATAAATGAGCCTGAGAGGCTGTCGTGAGATAAGTAGAATAAAATATGAGGAAACACTCAACATTGGACGACCCAACATATACTACAAACTTATACATATGACATTTGGGCCTATAAGGCCAAAATGATCACTCGTACACTGAACATAGGCCGGCAAGGCCATACAATATTTCACGTACATGACATATGTCTGCAGGCCTCTAAGAGTAGATAAACACCATAAAGGTCGGGACAGAGCCCCGCCATACCAATCAATACATGTCCTAATCATACTTACCAAATAAGCAACTCCGGAGCAAATGGAGCGCACCAACACCTTCCGATGAGCTGATAGCCTACTTGAAGGACTCTAAACCTATTTATCAGGACCTGCGGGCATGAAACGCAGCATCCCCATGCAAAAGGAACATCAGTACAAATAATGTACCGAGTATGTATAGAATGAAAATCGGTAAATAAAAGACATAGAGAAACATGGAGTAAAAGACTCAACATGTAAGTTTGAATAGCTCTGTAAATCATTTGATATTTATAATGTCATGCATATGCTTATAAATGTCATACCATGCATAGGTATATGCGTTCATAACATCATCAAGCCTCTGAGGGCATCCCATCATATCATCTTGGCCACGGTGGGCAAATCATCAATGTATACCAGCTGATTAGGTGGTGGTGCGTAAATAACGACATAACCTTTTCCTATATCACATATACATATAATATACGCGTATATAATGCCATCCGGTCATGGGTCAATATACATGTATAAATGTATGAAACGCATAAGAAGTGAGTTAATAAGACTTCTCAGAATGTCATAAGATCAATATGCCTTTCGGATAACTTTATCAACTACATATTTTTCTGAGACCCATGAACAGAAGATATAATAATAAGACACATGGGGAATCAAGAATATAGACATCCCTAGTATTTTTATGAATAGAGTCATTTATGAAAGTTGCGTATTTTGCTCGTTTCGTTTGTATCATTTATATCATGCCAAAAGGAAAGAAGGAATAGCCTTAACATACCTGAGCCAGTTCTCTTGACAATCCCTCTAACACACGACAATCGCGACAACATGCGTGACGGCAAGATCGGAGTAGGGAAAAATTCGTATGATATTCTTGAGAAAGATTGTACTGTATTCCCTTAGAATTGCAAATTCTCACATTGCTAAGATGTTAATTTGTCTCGGAGGAATTTTGAAGCAATCTTGTTGCTATAGCAAATTATCATCTTTGCTGAAGCTTTCTTTCTTAACTTTCTTTAAATGTAAGCAATTACTTTTCCTGGTCGTTTTGCCACTTGTTGCATGAATACTTGGCTTATCTTAGTGCCCACACATATTGGAATTCGATACAACCCATATGATCTTGAATATCACCTTTTGTTTTTTTTTCCTCTTCCCATTCATTAGCCACGATAGCTGCCACTTTCTTATGGAGTTCATACATTGTTGTTGTGAGATTGTTGTTACAAGACCATTTCCTCTTTAGGTCATTGTGCTTAGGTTGAAGACTTCTTCCTTATTTCCTCATGTAGTCTTTCATTGTAGTACTTAGGAAAGACCCTCTAACTCTTGTAAAGATGCGAGCTTATTACATCGTATACTCGACGGATTTTTTGATGTCCTTCCTTGCCTATAATTATCCCTAGTTACTTACCTTCGCACCCTTGTGCTCGTAGGATTGCTTCTGAACTGAAACTTTTGACTGTTTCCCAGTGGTACTTTCTTTTATTTTCGTAACACTTATACGACATTTTTAACTACCCCAACTCCTATCTGAATATTTCTCAAGGATCACGATGTAATATCTGCGAGACTGAATTCCAATGTTGGGGTTCACTAAGTTTATCTTTCACGATCTGTTGATTCGTCTGTATCCTCTTGTCTAGCCATAACTAGGCTCTTCTTGAATCAACTACTAACTACTAGTTGGCCCATTCTCATATCAATATTCCTCATAATCTTTCTTGGGTTATTCACTTTGTCTTAACTTACATCTTGCACTGGCTCCTTATATATCAATAACATCTCGGGTAGGAACCCTTACTTCCTCTCCTTGATATCGTGTTTGCATAATGTTCTTGAATCGTAGCATATCTGTAGGATTTGAATCAGTGCAATCTCATCCCTTTTCTCATTTTTATCGCATTCTTCCTTTACCATTCCATAGTTACTACAACCACTTAATTCTGACTTAATGCCACATCATTCCATATCCCCCCTTTAGCGGAGTACTAAGATTTAGTGCTACGACGATCTACCTATAGATGTTTTACCTCTTTATCTTTGGCGTCTTTTCACATCATCGATGAACTTTACTTGCCTGGCGATAATTCTTCTGTACCAAGGATAACAAAATTCTTTACTCACGAGGGTGACACTTAGTGTAACTGGCACACATAGTCCCTTAATTAAGCTTAACTTTACTCACATTGCTTGCTTTAGGGAAGCATCTTCCTGAATGACCTATAAAAGTTATTCTTCTCTCGTCCATTCTATTATTGCCAAAATGCAATCTGAAATTAACATGATGCCGACTATTATCAAATCACTCAGTCCCTAATTCATGTTTAGTTTACCTTGTTCACCAGCCTATACTGATTTGTATTACTCTGGGGTCTAACATTTCCTTATGGTAATCACGTTAGAGTCACGAACTTATTTCACGAAATGAGGATGTGACTTTATTGCCTATACCCTTTTGTTGTCTCGAGGCCTGTAACCTCTCTCTTTTCCTTCATTTGACTATAGACACTTTAATACTGTCATTTTTTATCTACCGTTGTCATCCATGTACCACATTTTACTTATAATGCTTCATTAACTCTCTTCTTATTTCCCTGCTAACATTTCTGTCTATCACTTTTTTCTAAAAACTTCACTAAGACATTTTTTTGCTTTTAGCTCCCCTTTCTCCATCCGCTGGCTCTTCGGATTGCCTAACATTCTCTCTCTACTAGGGATGGGAGCCACACTAAGATAATATTTATACCTTCTAGGCTTCTAATGCCTATATTTGTGGTACTCATATCTAGCTATACTATTTTATAGTGCACCAACTGGGTGTCTCACAAGGAGATCTATTAGCACATTTGCAATATCCTTTGGAAATGTCAACTAACGCAAACAATCTATCCACCATTTTGGGTTACTCTAACCCTAGCCGGATCCTGACATCTTGTCCTTCTCTTAAACCATATCTGTTAGCTCCATAGGGCATATCTGATATGGGTGTGGCCGATTGTACGTACATCTGTTATTGCTGAATGTAACTCAAAAGGCTTATATTTCTCTACCTGAATTGTAAATACTGATAATCTTCATTGACTAGGCGCCTCGTACCTTTCTTTTACTTGTTGAAACTTGTATCTACCTTCCGAATCTCTCATTACTTTTCACCATATGGGTGGATAGATATTCTTACCTTAAGGCCCCTTATCCAGAAGCTTACACGTCTTAGTACACACATGTTATGCTGAAGACCTCGCATTTACTCATCATAAGCATGATGCAAAATCAAGTTCCTCTGACTCCACTCTTCCACAACCACATTCAATCCCTGACCAACCGTCTTTCTAGATGTAGGCATTGTGGTATTATGAATAATATAGAGTTTAGGAAATTGAGTTCTTACAACTGAGCTCTACCACACGATCTACAATAAGAAGAAAGAGTGACAGTCCTAAATGCCTTGTAGCCTCCTACTTATAAGTGTGGTGCACAACACACCCATAAACAAGGCTCTACTAGACACGACTAGTAGACTCCCAAGGATGGAACTGCTCTGATACCACATTTAACACACATTATGTACCCTACTATCATGGTCATGTGGTACCTTGTATGGAACTAGTCCATTAATACCGGGTATTATAGCTTAGACCGTATTTTATCACAAAATGTCAAACTTCGACAAAACTCATTTTCTTCAATTCGCTCACCCTCTTACCTTCACGAATTTACTTATCACTTGTTTTGAAATAGTATAATACTTTTAATCCCAAAATAATCTCATTCCCAAACTTACGTCGATTAACTTACGGCAAAACTTTAACTTACGAAAATGCGGGATGTAACATCTCATTTCTGAGCTTTCATCAATTTACTTATGGCACACTTTCACGTATGAAAATATGGGGTGTAACATCATTCCCCCCTTTGGAACATTCATCCTCGAATGTTGACTAATGCACTTATCATTATCATAACCTATAGCTCTTGCGAATATTTTAGTACTCTTGTTGCCATATAGGCAACTGTTCTGTGAATAAATCCAAATGCCAACGCATTTCCCCCCTTTAAGCTTCTTTCTCACACTACGACTTGTGGTCGGAATCTTTCCAATCTTGTAACTTTTTCTACCTTCTGTTATGCATCCTGTACGACTATTTCCTTGTATGTGCGCCTATGTGACTCTTCCCTCCAGCTTTTAGCCAATCTCTAGGCCTCACTTTGTGAACATATACAGAAATATGACAAGTTGTCCCTCTGGGCGTCATTAGCTTTACTATATCTAAGTAGGCCAGACTATACCATAACTCTTACTTTGATTTATCGTTATGAAGGTCTGCTACCAAACTCCAGGTTTCTCATTGCTCATCCTATATGAATAAAGCTAAGTCTTTTTATCATGCCCCAAACTCAGGGAGCGCGACCGGCACTCAACCGAGAGAACCCGATCGAGCAAGCCCATTAGACTTCCTTCTACCCAAACTCATCCATGAATAAAGAGGAGATGTACTCCATTAATCAATCACTGAAAAGATTTTATTAACAACTTCCTTCTCATTCCCATTAGCAGCTTCATTTATAATTTCCAAAACATTACGAGTTTATAGAATTAATGAAAACATAATTTCCAAGTACCAATATTTCTAGTTCAATTCCCAACATCAACCATAACCCACAACCTGTCTACGGAGCCACTAAATACAATAGAAGAGTAATATGGAAATGCCGGCAATAAGGCCCCGGCTATACCTCAAAACACAGTAAATGAGAAACAAAAGATACATGACCCCGAAATGAAGTGGGGCTCTCCAAATCAGCTGAAAAGAGTGCACTGCTATCACTAATCAATGCCGCTTGTTGTAGAACCACCTGCATCCATTAAAGATGTAGCGCCCCGGGCAAAAAGGACGTTAGTACTGTCGAATAGCACTAGTATGCATAGCTAAAAGTCCTCTTTCAAAATCGAATGCCCATATAAGAAAAGGCAACACATAGAAACAATAAGTCATAATCAATAATATCCAAATGTTCAGTTAAAACATAATAATTTTTAAAATACGAACTTCATATACAATTTTGGTTGGGAGATCATTAGCACCGATATACCATCGTCTTTGTTAGCACGGAGTCCGATCATGCCCGATCGGCTAGGCCATCTTCCTACGAACAATGTGGTTTGACATGTGATGCGAAAGAAAGTTGTTACCAAGAGTAGTACCAGCATATGCGCAATATGGCGTCTGATCTCCACCCGATCAGCTAGGCCGCCTTCCCACATATGTCATGCAGGTTGACTTTTCCAATCCACAAAGGTTCTAGTTTCATCCCAATTAAGGGGAATAGTATCACAATTTCCCAAAGGTTCCAATTTCATCCCAAATAAGGGGAATAGTCACAATCTACCCCTACACCGGCACGTGTAGTTTCAGGTATGGGCCTTATGACCCACCCTTTCTCGGTATTGCTAATGATGCTCCCAAAAATAGTTTTGATTTGATTTGCAAACAGAAATATCATAAATACAATTGTACTCACCTCAACATCTTTCACATTGTATGAATTCTCATTAGTATTTCCAGTCATTCACAACGACAATATATCCTTTGCTCATTAGGCTATTCACAAGATTCTTTATTCCCGACACGATGGTCGTATTTCATATTTCACACTTTCACCTCTTTCAATTTCAAAGATCACCATCAAGTATCAACAAATAGGATATTTCAGAAATCATATACTTCAAATCCATTTGAAATAGAAACTTCAAACACAAATTGTTTCTTCCCAAAGAATGAGGCATACAAACCAACAATAGAAACACACATGAAAAATCATAAACAGTCAATACACCATTTACTCTTGAAATACTCTTCCCCATAAATGACAATGTACAATTTCAACACATGAGTATATAGAACTCGAATCACATTGGATATATTTATAAATCAAAGCATTAGTTAAAGCAGCCACTAATGGGCATGAATTTAGTACAAAAGCTTTTAGACAATTCTATCTTCGAAGTAATTTTTAAACAATTGAGTCGAGGCTCATTTCACATTCTTTATCACATCTTCTCAAATCATTTGCAATACTAGACACAATCATAACTTAAATTCTTGGCACGTTGGCCACACTCTATATCCCCAATTAACTTATTTCACTTCCAACCATCTTTATAGATTATCAACAATAAGACATTTCCAAATCAAAACTTTAGGTACACATAGGTGGTGTTTGATGTTGGGTAATGAACTATAAGAGTTGGTATTTGGCAAACATGTTTTTCATCATATCTATAAACTTGCAATATTTGGAAAATCGTAAATGAATCTCTTTTGAGTAATGGAAGAAGAATGTGGAACACTTTACTCTTCTCATGTATATTTCTTGTTACTGATTTTTATATTGTTCATGGGTTAGGTTGGATAGAAGGCATCAAGTAGGCTAGCTTGACCGGGGTATCTCAGTTGAGCGTCGGTCGCGCTCCCCGAGGTTAGGGCGTGACAGCTCATATTCTTCATTTCTCTCATTTGTTGACCGAATTTTGAGCTCTTGGAGGAGGGATTTTCACCTAAAACTTTGAGGAAAGTAATTTCTATACAATATGAGTTTAAATCATGCATTATGGGTAGATTTTAACATCGAAATTATGGAAATTTTTAGGAGATTGTTGGAAAACCTAGGTTTTGGTAAAAATAGGATTAGACCACGAAAATAATTATGGAATGGAAGAGAAATTTGTTTTCACTTGGTTTCTTCCCGATCACTTCTAAATCATATAAAACCTGTAAAATGGAAGTAAACGACATTAATACACTATTTTATCAATCAAACATAGCAAAAATCTAAGATTAAAGAAGAGATAAGCTGGTAAAATACCAACTTATCATTGCCCTTCTGCCCGAACCTCATTACTTCCTTCATGGGCGAAACTCGAGCAAAAGTACCTCACCCATCATGAATGCCACATCACGACCCTTCCTATCAACATAACTCTTCTAGCTGGATTGCGCTATATGAAGCCAATCCTAAATCAACGTCACCTTCTCCAAGGCATCTCGAACCAAATCGCCTCCCATATAAGGCCTTGTAAAGAGCTATCTGGATGCTCGGATGATAGCTATTGTTGTCGGTGAACTATGCGAGCGCTAAAAAACTGATCCCATAAAGCCACGAAATCAATAACACATGCACGTAACATGTCCTCCAATATCTGAATAGTGCGCTCGGACTGTCCGTCTGTCCAGGGATGGAATGCCGTGATTAGTTCAACCTGTGTGCCTAACTCACGCTGCACGACTCTCCCAAAAATGCAATGTGAACTGTCTATCATGATCAGAGATAATAGGCGCCGGCACATCATGAAGATGAACAATCTCACGAAGATAAATCTGAGCCAGCTGCTCTGAAGAGTAGGTAGTCATGACTAGAATGAAGTGTGCAAACTTGGTCAGTCTATCCACCATACTCCACACTGCATCAGATCTCCTCAAGGTTCGTGGAAGTCCAACTACAAAATCCATATTGATATGCTCCCACTTCCACTCTGGAATATCAAGCCTCTAAAGCAACTCACCCGGTCTCTGGTGGTCGTATGTCACCTGCTGACAGTTCAAATACCGAGCCACATACTCAAAAATATCTTTCTTCATTCTTCTCCACCAGTAGTGCTACTTCAAATCATGGTACATCTTCGTGGCACCCAGCTGAATGGAATACTGCGAACTATGGGCCTCCTCAAGAACCAACCCATGCAACCCATCCATATTGGGCATACAAATCCGACCTTGCATCCTTAACACCCCATCATCTCCAATAGTAACCTTGTTATGTCGTGTCCTTAAGGACAAGCAAGTGTGGATCATCATACTTACGCTCCTTGATGCGCTCAAACAAAGAAGACCAAGAAACCACACACGCAAGAACCCAGCTAGTCTCCAAAACATCCAACCTCATGAACCTATTAGCCAAAGCCTGAACATCCAAAGCTAACAGTCTCTCCCTACCTAGAATATAAGAAAGGATCTTCATGCTCTCAGCCTTCCTACTCAAAGCATCGGCCACCACATTGGCCTTCCCCAGATGATAAAGAATGGTGATATCATATTCCTTTAGTATCTATAACCACCTCTATTGCGTCAAGTTCAGATCCTTTTTACTTGAATAGGTGTTGTAAACTCTTGTGATCCATGAACACCTCACAAAACACACCATAGAGATAGTGCCTCAAAATGTTCAGCGCGTGAACAATGGCTACCAACTCTAAATCATGTACGGGGTAGTTCTTCTTACGGGGTTTCAACTGACGTGAAGCATATGCAATCACTCAACCCTCCTGTATCAACTCACACCCAATGCCAATCTGTAAATCATCACTCGATGCTGAAGGCAAAACCAGAATGGAGCTATGGTCAATGCAGTCTTGAGCATCTAAAAGCTCTCCTCGCACTCGTCAGACCACTTGAATCGGGAACCCTTCTGGGTCAATCTAGTTAAAGAAGCTGCAATGGATGAAAAACCCTCTAGGAAGCAACGATAACACAAACCATCGCACTTTGAGAATTTTAGCATATAGCTTTTTCTCCATCAATGTCTGGAGAGCAATCCTCAAGTGTTTCTCATGATCCTCCCTGATACGAGAATACACAAAAATATCATCAATGAACACGATGATGAAGAGATGAAGATACAACTGGAAATACACTGTTCATCAAGTGCATAGAGGCTACTGGGGCGTAGGTCAGCCCAAAAGACATCACCAGAAACTCATAGTGACCATAGCGAGTCATGAAAGCCGTCTTCAAAATAGCCAAAGCCCGAATAGTCAACTGATGGTACCTCGATCTCGAGTCAATCTTCAAGAATACCCGAGTACCCTGAAGCTGATCAAACAAATTATCAATACACGGTAGTGGGTACTTGTTCTTGACTGTAACCTTGTTCAGCTGCATGTAGCCAATACACATCCTCATAGAGCCATCTTTATTCTTTAGAAATAGAACTAGAGCACCCCAAGGCGAGACACTTGGTTAGATGAAATCCTTATCAAGAAACTCTTAAAGTTGTTCCTTTAATTCCTTTAACTACATTGTTGCCATACTGTTATGCCCCAAACCTAGAGAGGCATGACCGATACCCACTTCCAAATTTGGGCCGAGCATACCACTCTATAACTGTGAACTCTTGAGGGGTAACACTCAACTTACACTGATGAGGCCTACCTATGATCTAACAATACCAATCAAGTCGACGACGCCACCATGAATGTTTAACATCAACAATACAAAATTGACGTGTACATAGGGCTGGAAAGGCCACAATACTGATATATACAAAATATATAGGACTAGTCTACAAGCCTCTAGAACTAAACTGTATCATGGTCGGGACAGGGCCTTGACCTACCCATCAAACATGTATATATAAAATGGACACTAAGGTCTAGTACTGGTAACTCTACGAAAGTGGAGCTTACCAACCAAGCTGATGTTGGGCTCTGTCTATGTCACGCCTCGTAACTCCATTAATCAAACACTAAAAAGATTTCATTAACAACTCCTATTTCATTTCTATTAGCAGCTTCATTCATAATTTCCAAAATATTACAAGTTTATAGATGTAATGAAAAACATGTCTTCCAAATACTGACATTTCTAGTTCAATTTCCCACATCAAACACCACCCACACCCATACATCATAAGAATTCCCCCTATCCTTCCTCAAGGACCCCATGACGGGATTAACAATCTCTGCACCAGCTCGCTGTATGGGCTTTTGAAATTGCCCAATTCTACCACCCCTAACACACTCTTGAGCATATTCACAACACGACGCAAAATATTCCCGCCCGCATACCGGGCAGACCGGGATGTGTGTACCCAACCTTAGGGCATTTGTTCTTCTTGTGCCCCCTCTTTCCACAACCATAACATGTTTCAAGAATATCCAACATAAACCCGAGTGGCTCTTATTTCATATCAAACATTCTGGCTTATTGATGCCAATAATCCTCTTTCATTTCTTAGGTGCTCTCACCACATATTCCGGTGGCGCGGTAACATTAATAGGAACAACTACACTTCCCCTAGCAACTAGTTCTTTCAATACCTCATCGCTGCCTCGAACCCGTGGGTTACTCATATGGAAAATGAGACACGACGAGGAAATTAGCTTCCTATCTTAAGCTCTAGATCTGGAGTATCAAAAAGGTATGAAATTTCTAAATGTCCAAGTAGCCTCCTCATTATAGATGTCGTCAATAACACACCGATAAGAAGGACTCTACTATACATGGCTCCGAGACATCCTAGGACACTTTAAAACATTAGTCTTTGATACCAAGTTTATCACGCCCCGAACTCGGGGAGCGCGACCGACGCTCAACCAAGTGAACCCGTCTGAGCAAGCCTATTAGATTTTCTTCTACCCAAACTCATCCATGAATAAAGAGGATATGCACTCCATTTATCAAACACTAAAAAGATTTCATTAACAACTCCCATTTCATTTTCATTAGCAGTTTCATTCATAATTTCTGAAATATTACAAGTTTATAGATATAATAAAAAACATGTTTTCTAAATACCGACATTTCTAGTTCAATTCCCCACATCAAACACCACCCACAACCTGTCTACGAAGCCTATAAGTACCACAGAAGGGTAGTATAGAAGTGCCGGCAACAAGGCCCCGACTATACCTTAAATTACAATGTACGACTCAAATGACATCATGCCCAGAATAGAGTAGGGATCACCAACACCAACTGAATCGAGAGTGATTGCTAACGAGGACCAAAATCACCTACATCCATTGAAGATGCAGCGCCCCCGACAAAATGGACGTTAGTACATATGGAATAGTACTAGTATATAAAGCTAACTGTCCACTTTCAAAATAAAATGCCAATATAAGAAAGGGATAACCATGGAAACAACAATCAACAATCAATGATATCTAAATGCCAAGTTAAAACATAATAATTTCCAAAATACGAAGATAATATTATTTTTGCTTGGGAGAACGTTAGCACCGATATACCACTGTTCACAATACCAATAGCACCGAACTTTTAGCACGGAGTCTGATCAAGACCCGATCGGCTAGGTCATATCATATGAGACCTCAACCACAATCACAATTTCAATTATAATTTCCAGCATAATCACCACCATGTGTGCCGCATGGCGTCCGATCACGACCCGATCGGCTAGGCCATCTCACCACAATGCCGTGTGGATCGACATCATCCTTTTCTATCAATCATCTTATCCAAATTAAGGGGAATAATTTTATCACATCAGTTGCATCCCAAATAAGGGGAATGATCACAATCCACTCCTACACCGGCATGTGTAGTTTCGGGTTTAGGTTATTTCAACCAACCCTTCCTCATTGACTATCGATACTGCCAAAAACATTTTTGATTTGCATACAAAGGAAACAACAATACAAATGCATTTACAATAGAAATGAAGAATTTAAGAACAATAGATTCCTTTCCAAGAAATGGAGTAAAATGATTGGCAATCGATACACAAGTTAAAATAATAAACAATTAACACACCATTTATTCTTGAAATACTTTTCCCCAAAAAGGGAAATACACAATGTTCGACTCACGAATATGTAAGAACGCAAAACACATTGAAAATACTCACAAATTATAGCATTAGTTAAAACAACCACATTAGGGCATGACTCGAGGACATGAGCTTCTAAGAAAATATTATTTTCAAGAAATTTTGGAACAGTTAAATCAAGGCTCATTTCATAATCTTTCTCACATCATCTCATTTCATTGGCACATCTAGCCACAAGTATAGCTTTCATTCTTGGCAGTGTGGCCACATTTTATATCTTCAACTCGCTTCTTTCACTTTCGAGCATCTTTATAGATTATCAACAACAAGGCATTCCCAATCAAGACTGTAGGTATACATATGAGTAACTAAGAGTCTTAAGCATATCGAGTTTATCTCACACAAGTTGGCATACTAGCTTTTATTAGAAACACGACTCAAATCCATAATATTTTAATACACATATCATTCTTGAACACATTATCGAAGGATAACATAATGTCATAGGAACATTCGAAATACATTTTGAATACATAATTCTCAACACTTGCTTACTCGGGAGAATCTAATTTATTGGGAACAACCCGGGACATGGGAATAAGGAACTTGAGCCAACCATACTTGAACTTACAGGAACATCTTGGAATTCATTTCTAAAAGAGTAGTTTAGGCAACATACCTCGATTTGAGCTTTTCTTAAATTACTACATTATTCAGGAAATCCTAGCAATTCTAATCTATTTTGAGACATAACAAAATTGAACACAAATTAGGAAGATATTCATGGTTTCAGCTCATTTGAGCATTTCATCAAACCCTAGGGGTGCAAATTTGACTACAAGGTTCTTCTACAAGATTTCTTTCACTCCACAACTCAATCTTTACCCATTTGAGCTCAATTATATTCCCACAAACCTTATTGGTACATGCATGTATACATAATACTCTTATACCCAAGAATCATACTTCCAATCACCCATATTTACCCCAAACTCGAAATTGAAGACTAAGGTTAGATCCTTACCTCTTGAGTGAAGATCTTGTGAGATTTCGTTGTTGGATTTTAAAGCATGGACAAGATCTTGATAAATAAAGCACTTGAGCTTCTTCCTCTCTCTAGAACACTCTTATTTCTCTCTAAAATATCAAATGTTTGCCTTCAAAACGAGCCCCAAAGGCTATTTATCAAAATGGGGTCGGGTTATAAAAATAGGAAAATGGAGATCCGGAACGCAATCTGTGGTCGTAGAGTGAACGCATAATGGATATGCGGTCCACAAATCGGCCGCACAATTGGTGCCCTTGAACTGGAACATACGGGTTGGGTCTGCAGTAGTTTTGCGGCCCGCACACTTGTTATGCGGTCGCATAATGCACCGTACACTTTCGTCCAAACTTGCCCAGTTTCTGCTTCACTCTGCGGCCATTCTGCGGCCCGCAGAGTGATTCTGCGACCTCATAGTGGGCAACAGAAATGTCTTTTTCTGCCACAATTTTTCCTTTACTCCCCAGCACACTGTTCCACACAAAAATTCTGTACCGAGGCGAGCAAGCTTGACGCGAAGAATTTCGACAATCCTCAAACACATAAGCCTACCTTGGCACCACTAAACCTTAAATTCCTTTACGAGATTTTGCGATGCCTTACATTCTCCCCCACTTGGAATCATTTGTCCTCGAATGAGGAATAGAGTCCGCCCAGAACACCCAAGTTAATTCATCTCCTTCTTTCACACATTGCAGTCCCCCTAATTTGACTAACTCGCAAATTTTCCCAATATTTCGGTACAGTCTCGTCTGTAATTAGGCCTATTTACATGCCAGAGAATCACCAAAACCACCCTAACAACATATCCATAACTCAACAAAGCATCACAGTATATATAACAACACTGATCTCAACATTAAGGGCGTTACATTAACGGAAGTGGTATCTTGACATGAACTGTACACATTTAAATCATAACACATATCAAGCACCATTTTTAACCATTACCATTTTGTTATACCGGCAAGTGAGAATACTTCCTTTACTTTGACAAAGGCAAATCTCAATTTTCGGACTTATCTAACAAGGATGACAATTAGGTACCTCTCATAAGCTAATTACCCATTAACTTCACCTTCCATGGATTCTACCGGAATGATAGACAATTGACTCCCAACTACCCCTTTCAGACGTAGACACATGAAACACCGGGTGCATGGATAACAACGATGGGAGACACACCATACTCATAGCTTGGCCTATTTTATTTTCTTCAAGATTCCATAAGGCCCAAATGTAAACTATACCTATCTTACCTTGATTAATAATATTTTTTTAGCAAATAAACCACTAAGCTGGGTGCCTAGTGGTGTGTTTTATTTAAATTATCAAAAATAAAATAATATAAGTCTTGAGGTCTCACAAACTATGAGTGCATAAAAAGAGAAATTACATGGAACCTATTATCAGAATGTTGTAAAAGACAACCCTTTGATAGTACAAAGAGAACTAAAGGCCTTAAGCATTGGAGTGACATAGTTAGCTTGCAAGTCATTTTTGATTGACTGGCTTCTTTGCGGATGATTCTGGGCACTTGCACTTGAAACCTTGATCATCAGTCAACTACATATGATATCTAACAATGAGATTTGAGCTTGACTGTGGCTGTCTTTGTAGTAAATTACATGTGTGGTCTACAACACCATAGGGCCAGGCATGGACAGAAAGGGCCTCGTAGCATATTTGCCTCAATATTACGTTTTCATACCTGGACCATCTCACAGCAAACCTGTTATAGATAAGATCCTTATGTGTGATAGATGCAACATATGCTAGGGTGCTCCTCCAACACTTGCTAAAGTGACCCGCCCAAGGGTGTGTAGTCGAATTACCAAACTCGTCTATTCTGGGCAGTTGCACGTTCTTGCGGAAGCCAATGGCCATTGTAACTTGATGAGACCTGTAAATCCTACCTAGTGTAATCCTCAGAAAGTCGTTAATACAAAGGGACTTGCATTTTAATTCCTTCTTGTTATCTCCATACTGGACATATGTATGAGACAGGATGCAAAGGCTCAAAAGTAGCCTTTTCTTTAGCTTGTAGAGAGTGTTACTGGATTGGCCTAAGTACTGGTTAAACCTATAGGGAATGAGTATCAAATATACTAATACCACCCTAATATATTTAGGGAAAAACATAGAACCAATCCCACTCCAAAGTACCTGCAAAATCAACAAACATGTTAGTAAAACACTTCTTCCTTCTCTCCTCCCTAAGGATTTGAGTTGGAAGTGTACTGTGGTCTCCATTCCTTATAGATTGCCTCCTTCCATCATAATACATGTTTCTCCTCCTCTTAACTGGATTCACTCCCTTATACTTCATATATATCACCTTCATTTCAATTATCACTAGTCTTGACAGTTCTTACCATAAGATAGGGTATTTGAAGCTTGTCGTTGTTCAAAATCTTTCTTCCTTCTGATTCCCGCTCCCAAAAGGAGTGCACCTGCACCATATGCTGCTGATCCAATGTCAAGTTAGCTAAGTGGTCAGCTAACTTGTTTCCTTCCCTCAACACACCCTTAGATACTAGACTTTTGATTTCATCCAACTGATTAGCAATGCTCCTAGGTGGAACACACCCTTGAGACTGTTACGCCCCGCAGTATCACGTCGATGTTACGCTCTGCAGTATTTTATTACGACGATGTTATACCCTATTGTACGTTGAATTTGCCGTAAGATAATTGACATCAGTTCAAGGACAAGATTATTTGGAGATTATAAGTATTATGCTATTTCAAATAAGTGATTAGTAAATTCGTGAAGGAGAGAGGGTAAGCAAATCGAAGAAAATGAGTTTCGTCGAAGTTTGGCAATTTGGGATAAAATACGGTCCAAGCTATAATACTCCGTATTTATGGGCTAGTGCCATACAAGGTACCACATGACCATGATAGTGAGGTGTATAAAGTGTGCTAAAAATGAGCAATATTTTAAGTAATTTGAGATAATTCTTAATTATGTGGTTAACTGGATATTATGAATTTTTAGTGAGAGATTAACTAAGTAATTAAGCTAATCAAATAATTTTGGATATGCTTAATAAGCCAAAAACTTGGCAGCAATTGGAACAAACATCAAAGACACAAAATGTGACTCTTAAAGTGCATAAGATAGGTGTCACAATTAAAGGATGTGGTGGCTTAGTCTTGTAAAATGTAAAAGATCTCTCAAAATAGCAAATTGAGATGCTTATGGCAAAATCTACAATAAACGATTTCCTTCAGCAAAATTCATATGAGTTATATTACTCAATACTATAGCAACTCATTCAAAAAAAATGTTGGCAACGTGGATTTTGCTACAAAAACCATACGAGACTACGTAATGTTATGGCAACGAGATTTTGCGATTCTAAGGTAGTACGGTGCAATCTTTCTCAAAGAATATCATATGAATTTTCCCCTACTTCGATCCGATGTTACGTGTTGTCGCAATTTACGTGTGTTAGAGGGATTTTTAAGAGAATAGACTCAGGTATGTTAAGGCTATCTATATTCTTTCATAAATGACTCTATTCATAGAAATACTAGGGATATCTATATTCGTGATTCCCCATGTGTCTCATTATTCTATCATCTATTCATTGGTCTCAGAAAATACATCAGTTGATAATTTTATTTTATGACATTAATCAAAGGCATAATGGTCCTATGACATTCCGAGAGATTTTATTGACGTATTTCATATACATTTCATTCGTTTATACATGTACATTGACGCATGACCAGATGGCATTATATAAGCGTATATATGTATATGGGATATAGGAAAATGTTACGGCCTTATATACGCACCACCACCTGATCAGTCGGTATACGTTGATGATTTGCATACAGTGGCCGAGCTGATATGATGGGATGCCCTCAGAGGCTTGATGATGTTATGAACGCATATACCTATGCATGGTATGATATTTGTACGCATATGCATGACACTATAAATATGAAATGATTCACAGTGTTATTCGGACTTACATGTTGAGTTTTTTACTCCATGTTTCTCTCCTGTCTATTACTTGCTGATTTTTATTTCCTTACATAGTCGGTACATTATTTGTACTAACGTCCCTTTTTCCTGGGGACACTGCGTTTCATGCCTGCAGGTCCCGATAGACAGGTTGAGAGTCCTCAATGTAGGCTATCAACTCAGCGGAAGATGTCGGTGCGCTCCATTTGCTCCGGAGTTGCTATTTTGTCAGTATGATTAGGACATGTATTGATTGGTATGACGAGGCTCTGTCCCAACCTTTATGACAATTATGTATCCTTAGTGCCTTGTAGACATATGTTGTATACGTGAAAGATTGTATGGCCTTATCGGCCTATGTTCAGTGTAATTTTGGTCCTATAGGCCCTATGTCACATGTCTAAGTTTTTATGTCAGGTTGGGTCATCTTATATTGAGTATTCCCTTATGTTTATTCTGGTTAGCCCTTGACGGCCCATTTGGCCCATTTACCAATGACAGTACAATAAGAATGATATATAACGTTGGTACTCGGTTGAATAAGGCATCGGGTGCCCGTCGCAGCCCATTGGTTTGGGTCATCACAAAAGTGGTATCAGAGTAGTTCTGTCCTAGGGAGTCTACAAGCCGTGTCTAGTAGAGTCTTGTTTATGGGTGTGTTGTGCACCACACTTATAAGCAGGAGGCTACAGGGAATTTAGGACTGTCACTCTTTCTTCTTACTCTAGATCGTGTGGTAGATCTCAGTTGTAGGAACTCAATTTCCTAAACTCTATCTTATTAATAATACGACGATGCCTACATCTAGAAAGACTGTTGGTTCTATTGCATGTGGCTGTGAAATAGTTGAGTCAGAGGTACTCGATTTTGTATGATACTTAGATGAGTAAATGTAAGGTCTTCAGTAGATCATGTGTGTACTAAGACGTGTAAGCCTTTTGATAAGGAGCCTTAAGGTAGGAATATCTATCCACCCCTATGGTGAAAGGCAGTGAGAGATTCAGAAGATAGATACAAGTTTCGGCAAGTAAAAGAAGCAAGATAAAAAAGGGTACGAGCTACCCAACTAATGAAGATTATCGCAGAGGAATATAAGCCTTTTGAGTTACCTTCAACAATAACATAGGTATGTACAATTAGCCACACCCATCTCATTTATGGCCTATGGGGGCTAACAGAATTAGTATAAGCTAATGCAGGATGCCAAGATCTAGCTGGGGTTAGGGTAACCCAAAATGGTGGATGGATTATTAGCGTTAGCTGACATTTCCGGAGGATATTGCAAATGTGCTAATAGATCTACTTGTGAGACACCTAGAGGGTGCACTCTAAAATAGTACAGCTAGATATGAATACTACAAAGATAGGCACTGGAAGCCTTGAAGGGATAAATATTACCTTAGTGTATCTCCCGTCCCTTGTGGAGAAAGAATGTTAGGCAACCCGAAGAGCCAGTAAATAGAGCAAAGGGAGCTAAAAGCAAATGAATGTCTTGTTCGAGTTTTCAGAATAAAGTGATAGACATAAATGTTAGCGGTAAATAAGAAGAGAGTTAATGAAGCATTATGAGTATGATGTGTTACATGGATGACAACGGTAGATGAAAAAGATGACAGTATTACAGAGTCTATAGTCAAGTGAAGGAAATGACGAGAGGTGACAGGCATTGAGATAACAAAAGAGTAAAGGCCATAAAGTCATATCCTCATTTCGAGAAATAAGTTCGTGACTCCAACGTGAGTACCAAAAGGAAAAGTTAGACCCCGGAGTAATAAGAAATCAGCATGGACTATTGAACAAGATAAACTAAACATGAACTAGGGACTGAGTAATAGTCGGCATCATGAGAATTTCAAAGACTGCGTCCCGGCGATAATAGAATGGACGACAGAAGAATACCCTTTAAAGGTCATTCAGGAAGACGCTTCCCTAAAGCAAGCAGTGTGAGTAAAGTTAAGCTTAAGGGACTATATGTTCCAGTTACACTAAGTGTCACCCTCGCGAGTGAGGAATTTCGTTATCCTTGGTACAGAAGGATTACCACGAGGCGAGTAAGGATCATCGATGATGTGAAAAGATGCCAAAGATGAGAAGGTAAAACATTTATACGTAGATCATCGTAGCACTAAATCTTTAGTACTCCCCTAAAGGGGGGAATATAGTGTGATGTGGCATTAAGTCAGAATTAAGTGGTTCTAGTAACTATGGAATGGTAAAGGAAGAATGCGATAAAAATGAGAAAGGGATGAGATTGCACTCATTCAAATCCTACAGATATGCTATAATTCAAGAACATTATACAAGAACGACGTCAAGGAGAGGAAGTAATTGTTCCTACCCGAGATGTTATTGATAGATAAGAAACGAGTGTGAGACGTAAGTTAAGACAAAGGAAATAACTAAAGAAAGATTATGCGGAATATTGATATGAGAATGGGCCAATGAGTAGTTAGTAGTTGATTCAGGAAGAGCCTAGTTATGGCTAAACAAGAGGACACAGACAAATCAACAGATTGTGCAAGACGAACATAGTGAACCCCAACATGGGGAATTCAGTCTCGCAGATATGACATCGTGATCCTTGAGATATATTCAGATAGGAGTTGGGGTAGTTAAAGGTAAATAAAAGAGAATGCCACTGGGAAGACAGTCAAAATATTAGTTCAGAAGCAACCCTACAAGCACAATGGCATGGAAATAAGTAACTACGGATAATTATAGGCGGGGAAGAACATCAAAAATTCCGTCAAGTATACGATGTGATAAACTTGTAACTTTACAAGTGCCTGAAGGTCTCCCTAAATACTATAACGAAAGACTAGCTGAGGAAATAAGGAAGAAGGCTTCAACCTAAGCACAGTGACTAAAAGAGGAAATGGCCACGCTAGGTGCCACTTCCTTATGGAGTGCATACAATGTTAGCGGGAAATAAAACCAAAAGTAATATTCGAGACCATATGAATTGCACAAAATTCCGACATGCATGGGAACTAATATAAGCTAAGTATGCATGCAACAAGGGGGCAGAAAGACCAGGAAAAGTAATTGCTTACGTTTAAAGAAAGCTGAGATGGAATGAAAGGAATTATTCGATCAATGATCCAGAGTTGGTTACGTTATGAACGCACTCAGGATTTTGGAGTATTATCTATGCAGCATGTATGTTGGCAATCATACAACTATAGAAGACTCTGGTATAAGTTAAAATAAAGAATTGAGTCTAGGTCATAGACAAGGGATTGAATTATTAGATGATGGTATCATGGATATTACATAGCATCTATAAAAGGCTAAAGGAATAACTCATACCATGATCCACAGATCGGAAGGTAGCTTAAGTCTACATAAAGGTTGATCAGAGGGAAGAGAAAACTAAAGAGTTACACCAACTAAGTAAATCAGGAGTCTGATTATTGACGTATTTCATATGCATTTCATTCATTTATACATGTACATTGAACCATGACCAGATGGCATTATATACACGTATATATGTATATAGGATATTGGAAAAGATTACGGCGTTATATGTGCACCACTACTTGATTAGCTGGTATACGTCGATGATTTGCCCACAGTGGCCGAGATGATATGATGGGATGCCCTCAGAGGCTTGATGATGTTATGAACGCATATACCTATGCATGGTATGACATTTATACGCATATGCATGATATTATAAATATGAAATTATTCACAGAGTTATTCAGACTTACATGTTGAGTCTTTTACTCCATGTTTCTCTCATGTCTATTTCTTACTGATTTTCATTTCCTTACATACTCAGTACATTATTTGTACTGACGTTCCTTTTGCTTGGGGATGCTGCGTTTCATGCCCGTAGGTCCCGATAGACATGTTGAGAGTCCTCCAAGTAGGCTATTAGCTCAGCGGAAGATGTTGGTGCGCCCCATTTGCTCCGGAGTTTTTATTTGGTCAGTATGATTAGGACATGTAATTATTGGTATGTCGAGGCTCTATCCCAACCTTTATGACAATTATGTATCCTTAGTGGCTTGTAGATATATGTCGTATGCATGAAAGATTTTACGGCCTTATCGGAGTGTAATTTTGGTCTTATAGGCCCTATGTCACATGTATAAGTTTCTATGTCAGATTGGGTCGTCTTATATTGAGTATTCCCTTATATTTATTCTGGTTAGCCCATGACGGCCCGTTTGGCACATTTGCCAATGACAGTACGATAAGAATGATATGTAGCATTGGTACTCGGTTGAGTAAGGCACCGGGTACCCGTTGCGGCCCATAGTTTGGGTCATGATAGAGACATCAACCATTTTCACAATTTCATCCACAATACCACCATGTTCTTACACGGAGTCTGATCTCGACCCGATTGGCTAGGCCATCTCATGTGAGACATTACCTTTTTCAATGAATTATCTCACATTGTACTTCTTTCATATACTTTCAATTTATTGGCACTAGTGATTACGATTACAAAGTCATTCTTGGCACTTGGCCGTATTTCATAGTTCCAGTCCCCTTTTTCCTCATTCAAATATCATTATCATTATCCACAATAATAAGGCTTCCCATTCAAGACATTAGATTCACATATGAGCAAATTTGGGAATCTTAGGCACATAGAGACTTTTCATACAACTTTTGGCATAACAACCTTTATTTCGATCTTTACATGAAGTCTTAACATTCCTAACACATATTCCATATTTTTGAACACATTCTCAAATAACAAGATAACATGATGAAGCATTTAGACTAAATATTGAACTTATATCCTTCAATACAAACACATTAGAAATCGCCAATTCTATAATGAACAAGAGCTTACTCCAATTACATGAACACCGTGGGGTTCGATTCTAAGAATAAAGGGGTTTAGCCAACATACCTCAATTGGGCCTCTTAAAACTCTAAGATGTTTCGGACTATTAGCAACTTCAATCTATTTTAGCAATATAACAAAATTGAATCAAAATTAGGAAGATGAACATGGTTTTAGCTCATTTGAGCATATTATCAAACACTAGGTGTGCATCAATGTTTTAAGCCCCTTTTTGTGGAAGATTATATCTTTCCCCAACCCATTCTCTATCATTTTTAGCTCACAATCTTCTTACATACTTAGGAATACATGCATGCAAAGTAAGCACCCCCATCCCTATGAATTACCTCACTAATGGGGGTGCTTAGAAAATATGATCAAAATGGTCCATGGGATGTGTTTTAACGCAATAGGGTCGGGTTTAAAATCCATAAAATTGAAGATTTGGAACAGGTTCTGCGGTCTCATATGCGACCGCATAGTGGTTATGCGGTCCGCGAAATGACCGCGAAAATGGGGGCCAGAACTGGAAAGAAATTGATCTGGTCTACGGTCACTATGTGACCTGCAGACCTGTTGTGTGGTCGCATAATGCACTGCAGAACGGTTCTGCGGTTGCATAGTGCACCGCAGAACCTCCCTTCAAAAAATACCAAGGCGGGATATGCGACAAGAATGTGTCCCGCGAAACAGTTATGCGGTCGCATAATGGCCGCAAAATTGGGCATCAAAAATGCCCCAGAAATCTGCCCACTCTGCGACCAGTTTGCGGTCCGTAGAGTGGTTCTACGGCCGCAGAATGTGCCGCAGAAATGTGTACTTCTACCCAACATTTTCCTTCAACTCCCAGCGCATTGTTCAATCCAAAAAGTCCAAACTCGGGTTTCCACTATTATTAACCTCTACGCCTGCTTTGGCATCACGGAACCTGGGTTTTTAGGAAAACTTTTACGGGGCCTTACATCCTCCCCCACTTAAGATCATTGTTCCTCGAATGAGGGTCAAGGTTCACTATTAGAATCTTATACAACTCAGCTTTTCATACCCTACACAAGCAACCCCAAATTTAACTAACTCCCCAAATCTCCAAATTTTTTGCTAGAGTTTCCCGTATAACTAGGCCTATCCACCTATCAGAGAGCCTCAGAAACACATCCTTAAAACATATTCATAAACCAATAACATAACATAGCTGTCACGCCCCAAAATCGAGGAGCGCGACCGGCGCTCAACCGAGTGAACCCGGTCAAGCAAGCCTATTAGATTTCCTTCTACCCAACTCATTCATGAATAAAGAGAATATATGTTTTCATTAATTGCAAAATAAAGCGGTCATGCCTGAAATTACTAATTTCTTGCCATAAGTTTTATCATTTTTAAAGTCTCAAATGGACAAGTAATACAACCAGAACATAGCATAGTTTAACTTTCCCAGCACCAATACACAAGCCACTCTATGGATAAAGAAGAGTACAATGATAATGCCGGCAACAAAGCCCCGGCTATACCTCAAACAGGATACACAAAGTACAAAAGATACATGACCCCGGGATGAAATGGGGCTCACCGATTCTAATGAGAAGATGATGATGTACCACTAACTGCAATCAACATTGTCTGCTATGTAGCCATATGCATCCATTTAAAGATGCAGCGCCCCCGGCAAAATGGACATTAGTACCGTCGAATAGTACTAGTATGAAAAGCTAAAACACCATCTCAATAGAATGGACAATAATACAAGGGGTAAATAGTCATGAGTTCAATAAGAGCTTCAAAACAATACTAAAACATCAAGTAAGGATCACATAAGTTCTCAAGTCAATTTCCATCCTATTAGGTTGGGTAATCTTTAGTGCCATATGCCACAATCCACAATACCACCGTGTTCTTACACGGAGTCCGATCTCTACCCGATCGGCTAGGTCATCTCATTTGAGACATCAACCATATCCACAATTTCAATTATCATTTCCAGCAAAGTGCCACAATCCACAATACCACTGTGTTCTTACACGGAGTCCGATCTCGATCCGATCGGCTAGGTTATCTCATTTGAGACATCAACCATATCCACAATTCTAATTATCATTTCCAGCACAGTTACGACCATGTGTGCGGCACGGCGTCCGATCACGGCTTGATCGGCTAGGCCATCTCACTTGAGACATCAACCATTTTCTGTCAATCATTTCACATCGTACTTCTTTCATATACTTTCAATTCATTGGCACTAGTGATTTCAATTACAAAGTCATTCTTGTCACTTGGCCGTATTTCATAGTTCTAGTTGCCTTTTTCTACATTCAAATATCATTATCATTATCATTATCATTATCCTCAACAATAAGGCTTCCCATTCAAGACATTAGATTCACATATGAGCAAGTTTGAGAATCTTAGCATTCCTAACACATATTCCACATTTTGAATAATTTCTCAAATGGAAAGATGACATGATGAAGCATTTAGAATGAACATTGAACAAACATCCTTCAACACAACCACATTAGAAATAGCCAATTCAATTATGATCAAGGAATTACTCCAATTACATGAACACGGTGGGATTTGAATCTAAGAAGAAGGGGGTTTAGCCAACATACCTCAATCGAGCTTTCTTAAACTTTAAAATGTTCCGGAATTCTTAGCAACTTCAATCTATTGTAGAAATATAACAAATTGAACCAAAATTAGGAAGATACTCATGGTTCTAGTTCATTTGAGCATTTTATCAAACACTAGGTGTGCATTAAGGTTTCAAGGTCCTTTTATGGAGGATTCCATCAACCCACAACCCAATCTTTACCATTTTTAGCTCAATAATATTCCTACACCATTTGATAACACATGCATGTAAAATAAACAACTCTCATGCCCAAAACTAATCTTGCTAATTACCCATTTCTAGACAAAATTCGTAATTGAGGGTTAGGGGTGAAGAACCTCTAGGATGAACACCTAGTGAGTTTCCCTTCTTAATCTTCCAAAACATGAGCAAGAATTGAAGAACAATTATTGAAGAACACCTTCTCACTATAGGACACTCTCTCGCTCTAAAAATATCAGATTTTTGGCCAAAATGACTTAACCCCTCTCTATACCCGGCATTGGGGTTATTTAATGAGTTCCTACATGCGCGGTCGCGCATTGGCCGTGCACCTGAGGCAGAAACTCTCAAATATGCGCGCCCGCGCCCATATGACACAGGTCCAGTAAAATGGCCATAACGTTCTGTATACATATACAAATGACAAACGGTTTGATGAGTTGGAAACTAGATTTAAAGGGCTTTAATTTTATAGGTATATCACCACCTAAGTCATTATATTGAGGGAGTTCTATTCATTTGAAGTTGAGTCTTGTGCTAATTGAAACATCCTTTCCACTTAATGTGTCCAACTTGTTCCACACAAGTTTTTGCCATTCCCAAAACACCTTAATATGTTCAAACACACCCTAAACATATATTATCAATTCAACATGATGTGGCTCTATCCCATAGGTCTCCTTTAATACTCAAATACGTTATTCCCAAATACCGTTGGACCACTTTAAAATCTTAAATCATTACAAATTTTTTACGGTGCCTTACAATAGCTCATAACAACACCAACCGTGGCCTCATGTAAATAACATATAATCAAAAGGAATACCTTTACATTAACTGAACAAGTGATAGACATGTTCATAAAAGGAAATGATTACACAGCTATTCAAACAAGTAAGGATACTTTTTCTTCATTTCTTCCTCGGCCTCCCACGTGTCCTCTTCAACCTGTTGGTTTCGCCATAACACTTTCACGGAGGCAATTTCTTTATTCCTCAACTTTCGAACTTGTCTATCAAGAATGGCAACTGGAATTTCTTCATTAACCTCAATGGTCTCAACCGGCATAATAGCTGACGGATCTCCAACTATCTTCTTTAACATAGACACATGGAATATCGGGTGCACTAATGACATCTCGGGTGGTAGCTCAAGCTTGTACACCACCTCACCGATCCTCTGGATGATTTTGTATGGCCGAACATACCTCAGACTCAATTTCCCATTTTTCCAAACTGCATATGTCATGACCCAAACCGATGGGTTACGACGGGCACCCGGTGCCCTTACTCAACCGAGTACCAACGTAACGTATCTTTTGTATCATTTTATCATAGGTAATGAACCGGAGTAAAGCATGAGAGAATGCAAACTTATACATAAGATATACTGGCCTTTAAGACCAAAATTACACCGAACATAGGCCGACAAGGCCGTACAATCTCATCCATTTCTTATTTTTATCGCATTCTTCCTTTACCATTCCATAATTACTAGAATCACTTAGTTCTGACGTAATGCCACATCACTCCATATTCCCCCCTTTAGGGGAGTACTAAGATTTAGTGCTACGATGATCTACCTATAGATGTTTTACCTCTTCATCTTTGGATTCTTTTCATATTATCGATGACCCTTACTCGCCTTGCGGTAATCCTTTTGTACCAAGGATAACAAAATTCCTTACTCACAAGGGCGACACTTAGTGTAACTGGCACACATAGTCCCTTAACCTAAATTTGCTCACATTGCTTGCTTTACGGGAGCGTCTTCCAGAATGACCTTTAAAGATTATTCTTCTGTCGTCCATTCTATTATCGCCGGAACGCAAAACTAAAATTCTCATAATGCCGACTATTATCAAATCACTCGGTCCCTAATTCATGTTTAGCTTATCTTATTCATCAGTCCATGCTGATTTCTTATTACTCTAGGGTCTAGCTTTTCGTTTTGGTAGTCGCGTTGGATTCACGAACTTATTTCTCGAAATGAGGATATGACTTTATAGCCTATACTCTTTTGTTGTCTTAAGGCCTGTCACCTCTCGTCTTTTCCTTTACTTGACTATAGACTCTGTAATACTATCATCTTTTTGATCTACCATTGTCATCCATGTATCACAACTTACTCATAATGCTTCATTGACTCTCTTCTTATTTCTCGCTAACAATTATGTCTATCACTTTATTCTAAAAACTCGAACAACACATTCTTTTGCTTTTAGCTCCCCTTGCTCCATCTACTGGCTCTTCGGGTTGCCTAA
Source organism: Nicotiana tomentosiformis (assembly GCF_000390325.3). Lineage (NCBI taxonomy): Eukaryota > Viridiplantae > Streptophyta > Magnoliopsida > Solanales > Solanaceae > Nicotiana > Nicotiana tomentosiformis. Next base: position 59,724,592 of record NC_090822.1, read on the forward strand.
CATTCTTTCTCTACTAGGGACGGGAGTCACACTAAGATAATATTTATCCTTTCCAGGCTTCCAGTACCTATCTTTGTCGCACTCATATCTAGTTTACTATTTTAGAGTGCACCATCTGGGCGTCTCACAAGGAGATCTATTAGCACATTTGCAATATCCTTCGGAAATGTAAGCTAATGCTAACAATCCATCCACCATTTTGGGTTAACCTAACTCCAGCTAGATCGTTATATCCTTCCTTCTCTTATACTACTTCCGTTAACCCCTACATGACATAAATGATATGGGTGTGGCCAATTGTACATACCTCTGTTATCGTTGAAGGTAACTCAGAAGGCTTATATTCCTCTGTGATAATCCTCATTAGCTGGGTAGGCGGTACACTTTTTCATCTTTCTTCTTTTACTTGCTGAAATTTGTGTCTACCTTCCGATTCTCTTATTCTTTTTTACCGTAAGAGTGGATAGACATTCTTGCCTTAGGAATTCTTATCAAGAAGTTTACGTATCTTAGTACACACATGATCTACTGAATACCCCATAATTATCCATCAGAAGCATGATGCAAAAATTGAGTTCTTCTGACTCAACTCTTCCACAGCCACATTCAATCTCTTACCAGTTGTCTTTCTGGATGTAGGTATCGTTGCATTACGAATAAAATAGAGTTAGGAGTCTGAATTCTTACAAGTGAGCTGTACCACACGATCTATAGTATGAAAAAAGAGTGAGAGTCCTAAATGCCTTGTAGCCTCCTACTTATAAGTGTGGTGCACAACAAACCTATAAACAAGACTCTACTAGACACGACTTATATCGCAAAATTCCGTTGGAATTTTTGATGTCCTTCCTCGCCTATAATTACCCGTGGATACTCACCTCCACGCCCTTGTGGTTGTAGGGTTGCTTCTGAACTGATATTTTGACTGTCTTTCTAGTGGGACTCTCTTTTATTTTCGTAACACTCATACGGTACCTTTACTACCCCAACTCCTATCTGAATGTTTCTCAAGGATCACGATGTCGTATCTGCGAGACTGAATTCCCCATGTTGGGGTTCACTATGTTCATCTTGCACAATCTGTTGATTTGTCTGTATCCTCTTGTCTAGCCATAACTAGGCTCTTCCTGGATCAACTACTAAATACTAGCTGGCCCATTCTCATATCAATATTCCGCGTAATATTCTTGGATTATCTCCTTTATCTTAACTTATGTCTCGCACATGCTCCTTATCTATCAATAACAACTCGGGCAGGAACCCTTACTTCCTCTCCTTTATGTCATATTTGCATAATGTTCTGGAATCGTAGCATATTTGTAGGATTTGAATAAGTGTAATCTTTCTCAAGGAATATCATTAAGGATTTTCCTCTACTTCGATCCGCCGTTACATGTTTTGTCGTAATCAACGTCTGTTAGAGGGATTGTCAAGAGAATCGGTTCAGGTATGTTAAGGATATCCCTTTTTTCTTTTGGCATGATCCATATGATACAAAGGAAATGAGTAAACGCATAATTTTCATAAATGACTCTATTTATAGAAGTACAAGAGGTGTCTATATTCTTGATTCCCCATGTGAATTATTATTATATCTTCTGTCCATGTGTCTCTGAAAAATACGTATTTGATAAAGTTTATCTGAAGGGCATATTGATTTTATAACATTCCAAGAAATCTTATTAACGTATTTCTTTTGCATTTCATGCATTTATAGATGTACATTGACCCATGACCAGATGGCATTATATACGCGTATATTATATGTATATGGGATGTGGAAAAAGGTTATGGCCTTATATACGCACCGCCACCTGATCAGCTAGTATACGTTGATGATTTGCCCACAGTGGCTGAGATGATATGATGGGATGCCCTCAGAGGCTTGATGATGTTATGAACGCATATACCTAAGCAATATATGATATTTATATGCATATGCATGACATTATAAATATTAATGATTCACAAAGTTATTCGGACTTACATGTCGAGTCTTTTACTCCATGTTTCTCTCATGTTTATTATTTACTGATTTTCATTCCTTACATACTCGGTACTTTATTTGTACTGACATCCCTTTTGCTTGGGGATGCTGCGTTTCATGCCCGCAGGTCCCGTTAGACAGATTGATAGTCCTCCAAGTAGGCTATCAGCTCCGCGGAAGGTGTTGGTGCGCTCCATTTGATCCGGAGTTGCTATTCGTCAGTATGATTAGGACTTGTGTTGATTGGTATGGCGGGGCTCTGTCCTAACCTTTATGATATTTATGTACTCTTAGAGGCTTGTAGACAGATGTCATGTATACGGATACATGTATGGCCGTGTCGGCCTATGTTTTAAGTATATAATGGATCATATTGGCCTTATAGGCTCGTATGTCACAGGTATGACTTTCTCTATTAGGTTGGGTCATTCTTTATCGGGTATTCCCTTATGTTTACTCTATTTATCTCATGACGCCCCTTCTGGCCCACTTACCTATGATGATGTAATAAGAAAGATACGTTACGTTGGTACTCGGTTGAGTAAGGTACCGGGTGCCCGTCGTGGCCCATCGGTTTGGGTCGTGACAGCATAATACCCTTCATGGGGGAAACCTTCAATAATACCCAATCATCTTCTTTGAACTCTAAGTCTCTACGACGGACATCCGAATAGGATTTTTGACGACTCTGAGCAGTTTTCAACCGCTCCTTTATGATCTTAACTTTTTCCATAGCCTGATGTACAAGGTCTGGCCCTATCAACTCTGCTTCCCCAATCTTGAACCACCCAATGGGAGATCTACATCTCCTACCACACATTGCCTCAAATAGTGTCATCTGAATACTTGCATGAAAGCTGTTGTTATAAGCAAACTCTATGAGTGGAAAATGATCATCCCAGCTACCCTTGAAATCAAGAACACAAGCGCGCAACATGTCCTCAAGCGTCTGAATAATCCTCTATGCTTGCCCGTCGGTCTGTGGATGGAAAGTTGTACTAAGATTCACCTGAGTACCCAAACCTTGCTGAAATTTCTCCCAAAAACTGGCCGTCAACTGAGCCCCTCGATCGGAAATGATAGAAACTGGAGTGCCATGTAGCCTGACTATTTCCTTGATATACAACTGAGCATATTGTTCCGCTGTGTCGGTAGATTTAACAGGCAAGAAGTGTGCTGATTTCGTGTGTCAGTCCACGATCACCCAAATTGAGTCAAACTTGCGCGGAGTAAGTGGTAATCCTACCACAAAATCTATATTAATCATCTCCCACTTCCATTTTAAAATTTCTATGTTCTGTGCCAACCTACTAGGCCGTTGATGTACGTCCTTCACTTGCTGACAGTTTGGACACCTTGCCACAAAGTTCGCCACATTCCTCTTCATGTCATTCCACCAATAGACTTCCTTGAGATCGTGATACATCTTTGTAGAAAACTGGATGTACGGAATACCTAGAAGTGTGTGCTTCGGTCATGATTCTTTCCCGGAGACCATCTACATTCGGAACACATAGTCGCCCTTGGTACCTTAGTGTACCATCATCCATGCCAAGAGTAAAACCAATAGTTTTATGTTTTTGAATCCCTTCCTTTAATTTCACCAAAAATGGATCGTTGTATTGCTTCTCCTTGAGTTCCACAACAAGCGATGATTGAGCCCTATTTTGCATAATTACTCCTCCTTCATTAGATTCCGTAAGACAAACTCCCAATCTAGCCAATCGATGGACTTCCTTGGCCAATGGCCTTTAATATTCCTCCAGGAGTGCTAAACTACCCATAGATTTTCGGCTAAGAGAATTCGCCACAACATTGGCCTTCCCCGGGTGATATAGAATATCGATGTCATAATCCTTGAGTAACTCAAGCCATCTTCTTTGCCTCAGATTCAGCTCCTTTTGTTTGAAAATTTATTGAAGACTCTTGTGGTCCGTGAATACATCCACATGGACCCCATACAAATAGTGACGCCAAATTTTTAATGCAAAAACCACCGCCGCCAGTTCTAAATCATGTGTTCGATAATTCTTTTCATGATTCTTGAGTTTCCTAGAAGCATATGTGATAACCTTGTCGTGTTACATTAACACACACCCAAGCCCAATTCTTGAAGCATCACAATATACCACAAATCCATTTATACCCTATGGCAAGGTCAACACAGGCGTCGTAGTCAATCTCGATTTCAACACCTGGAAGCTCCTTTCACAAGCATTGGACCATTGGAACTTAACTGCTTTCTGAGTCAATTTAGTCAACAGAGAGGCAAGAGTAGAGAACCCCTCCACAAACGTCCTGTAATACCCTGCTAAGCCCAAGAAACTGCGAATCTCGGTTGGCATTGTAGGACTAGGCCAATTCTTTATTGCTGAAATCTTTTGAGGATCAACCTTGATTCCTTCTCTAGAGACAACATGACCCAAGAATGTGACAGATTCTAGCCATAATTCGCACTTTGAAAACTTCACATACAATTGGCACTGATAAAGAGTCTGCAAAACTGCCTTGAGATGATCGACATGGTCCTCCCGACCTCGTGAATACACAAGAATATCGTCAATGAACACTATCATAAAGGAGTCGAGGAAAAGCATGAAAACCCAATTCATAAGATCCATGAAAGCTGCACGGGCATTTGTTAGCCCAAAAGACATTACGAGAAATTCAAAGTGCTCATACCGGGTTCTGTATATTATTTTCGGAATATCCTGCTCCCTGATCTTCAATTGGTGATACCAGAATCGTAAATCAATTTTGGAGAAGTATCTAGTACCCTGTAACTGATCAAACAAATCATCTATTCTTGGTAGTGGGTATTTACTTTTGATTGTGACTTTGTTGAGCTGCCGGTAGTCAATACACATCCTTAGTGATTCATCTTTCTTCCTCACAAATCGAACCGGTGTGCCCCATGGCGACACACTCGGTCGGATGAAACCCTTTTCTAACAAATCCTTCAATTGTTCCTTTAGATCCTTCAATTCTACTAGTGCCATCCGATAGGGCGGAATAGATATAGGTTGCATGCCTGGCATCACATCAATCCCAAAATCAATCTCCCTGTCTGGCGGACTCCCAAGAAGCTCATCAGGAAAGACCTCTGGAAATTCATTCACAATTGGCAAGTGTAGGTGCTGTTACACCCCATATTTTCGTACGTGAAAGTGCGCCATAAATAAATTACTGGAAGCTCGGGAATTAGATTATCTTAAGGTTACACGCATCTATGTTATTTATAACGAGCGATAAGTAAGTGCCGTAAAGGATAAAGGGTAAACGAATCGAAGAAAATAAGTTTGGTTGAAGATGGTCGATTTGGATAAAATACGGTCCGAGCTTCAATACCGATATTTATGGACTAATACCATACAAGGTACCCCATGACCACGATAGTACGGTACATAAAGTATATTAAAAGTGAATAGTATTTTAAGTAATTTGAGATAATTCTTAATTATATGGATTATTGGTTAATGGGAGAATTAGCAAGTTAATAAAAATTAGTGGGTAATTAATTAATAATCTTGGATAAGACCAAGCTAAGATTAACGGGGCGGCACCCCTCCTTTGTCATTTGATGACTCTTGCAAGAGATATAAATGTGTCACACTTGAAGGAATTAGGTGCCACTAAGCTAGAGATGTGGGGCCCACCTAATAATCAAGGATAACATTCCTAATTCTCTTCTAATCTCTTAAGAAAAGGGACATAGTAACGTTAAAGAGTTCAGCCAAGATTCCTTATTCTTTGAAAATGTTATTTCTATTCTCTTAAGGAAAGAGTTCAACAAAGATCATTCTCCAAAATCTCTTTACATAGCAACGTATTGATAAGTGCTTTAAGGAAAAGTTTCGGCCAAGATTTTCTTTGCATAGCAAAGTGATTGTTTCGAGCTTTTCATACGACTTGTTCCGTATTTTATCGCAATTAACGTGTGTTAGAGGATTGTCAAGAGAATCAACTCAGGTATGTTAAGGCTATCCCTTCTTTCTTTTTGGTATGATCCAAATTATACAGAAGAAACGAACAAACGCACAGTTTTCATAAATAACTCTATTCATAGAAGTACTAGGGTTCTCTATGTTCTTGATTCCCCATGTGATATATTATTATATCATTTGTTCATGGGTCTCAGAATAATACGCAGTTGATAAAGTTTATCCAAAAGGAATATTGAGATTATTAACATATTTTTATGCATTTCATTCATTTATACATGTACATTGACACATGACCAGATGACGTTATATACGCATATTTATATATAAATATATATGTATATGGGATATGGGAAAAAGGCTACGGCGTTATATACGCACCACCACCTGATCAGCTGGTATACGTTGATGATTTGCCCACAGTGACTGAAATGATGTGATAGGATACCCTCAGAGGCTTGATGATGTTATGAACGCATATACCTATGCATGGTATGATATTTATACGCATATTCATGATATTATAAAAAATAAAATGATTCACAGAGCTTTGCAGGCGTACATGTCGAGTCTTTTACTCCATGTTTCTCTCATGTTTATTATTTACTGATTTTTATTCCTTACATACTCGGTACATTATTTGTACTGACGTCCCTTTTACCTGCGGACGCTGCGTTTCATGCCCGCAGGTCTCGATTGACAGGTCGAGAGTCCTCCAAGTAGGAGATCAGCTCAGCGGAAGATGTTGGTGCACTCCATTTGCTCCAGAGTTGTTTTTTTGGTTAGTATGATTTAGACGTGTGTTGTTTGGTATGGAGGGACTCTATCCCGACCCTTATGAAGATTATGTATTCTTAGAGGCTTGTAGATAGATGTCATGTACGTAAAAGATTGTATGGCCTTGTCGACCTATGTTCAATGTACGAGTGGTTATTTTAGTCTTATAGGCTCGTATGTCTTAAGTATAAGTCGGTATCACATGTTGTATTCTACTTATCTCACGGCAGCCTTCTGACTCGGTTGTCTATGATAGTATGGCATGAAAAGATACGTTATGTTGGTACTCGGTTGAGTAAGGTACCGGGTGCCCGTCGCGGCCCATCGGTTTGGGTCGTGACAGGTGCCTCAGCAGTGGTATCTTTAACTCGGACCATATGATAGATACACCCCTTGTTAACCATCTTTGTAGCCTTAAGGTAAGAAATAAACCTACCCTTCGGCACCACATTATCCTCTTCCCATTCAACAACTAGCTCATTAGGGAATTCAAACCTCACAGTTATAGTTCGATAGTCGAGCTTAGTAAAACATGAATAAAGCTAATCCATTCCCATAATTACATCAAAATCAACCATCCCCAATTCAATAAGATTGGCCACGGTGTCTCGACCATGCACCGTGACAACACAACCCCTATAAACTCGTGCGGCCACAATAGACTTGCCAAACATAGTAGATACAGAGCAACATAAGGGGTAACATAGGACAAGGTGGAACCGAGATCAATAAGAGCATATACATCATGAGTTTGGACAGTCAATATACCTGTGACAACATCTGGAGAAGCCTCTGCATTCTGGCGACCGCTCATAGCATAGAAACGGATGGGTCCTCCTGAACTCTACGCACTACCCCTAGATTCCCCACCCCATGTTGGTGCCGGAGGGCCTCAAGCTGGAGGGGGTGGTGAAGATGTAGCAGCTGCAGAACTGGATGGCCGTGTTGTGCCTCTGCCCGCACCTTGGCGGGATGAATGACACTACCTCTAAATATGACCCCTCAATCCGCATCCGTAACATATAGGTAAGTCCATGTAGCAAATCCCCGAGTTTATCTTCCCACACCTGGGCATGGGGGCCTCAGCTGCTATGGGAATCTCCCTCTTGATCGGCCCTGATGGTGAGGTCCCCTGTTGCCCTGATTGGGCCTAAAGCGACTCCCCTGCTGTTGACTGTGCCCCGTTGGCAGTGCACTAGATGAAAACTGAGCATGAGACTGGGTTGGCCTTGATGACCCTCCCATGGAAGCTGATCTCCCCCCACCAAATGACTCCCTAAAGTTGCCCGCGGATCTGGCCTTGCTGGTACCCTCTCGCTCCCTCCTATTCTTCAACTTGCGGTCCTCTGTAGCTTAAGAAAATGCTACCATTTTCTCATAGTTCATATCTGAATTCAAGGCAGCTGTAGCGGCCTCATTGATAACCAAGTCACTAAGGCCCTGCACAAACCAACGCACTCTAGCCTCTATAGTAGGTAACATGTGAATAGCATATTTTGACAGGCGTGCGAACTCCATGTGATACTCCCACACACTCCTACTCCCTTGCTTAAGATTCTCAAATGTTGCAGCACGGGCTGCCCTAGTCTCGGCATGAATGAAATGGTCATTTGAGATACTTGTAGAATATATATATCGTTCAACCCAATCTTACTCGGAATAGCCAATTTTATAATGAACCACTCGGGACTTACATATTTTTCATGAATATCGTGTGATTCAATTCTAAGAGAAGAGTTTAGCCAACATATCTCACTTGAGCTTCCTTACACTCTAAATGTTCCGAAATTCTTAGCAACCTCAATCTATTTTAGAAATATAACAAATTGCACTAAAATTAGGAAGATGATCATGCTTCTAGCTCACTTGAGCATTTTATCAAATACTAGGCGTGCATGAGGTTTCAATGTCCTTTTTATGAAGGATTCCATCATCCCACAATCCAATCTTTACCATTTTTAGCTCAACAATCTTCCTACACCCTTTGATAACACATGCATATAAAATGAACAACTCTCATGCCCAAAAATTATCTTGCTAGTTACCCATTTTTAGATGATTTCGAAACTAAGGTTTAGGGTGTAGAATCTTACCTCTAGGATGAAGACCTAGTGAGCTTCCCTTCTTAATCTTCCAAAACTTGAGCAAGAATTGAAGAAAAATCATTGAAGAACACCTTCTCACTATAGGGCACTCTCTCTCGCTCTAAAATATCAGATATATGTCTCAAAAATGGCCCAAAGAGTGTATTTAACGAAATAGGGTCGGGTTTTAAAAACCCAAAAATGGAGCTCTCGGTTATATGCGATCTTATAACCGATATGCGGACCGCATATCAGTTGTATAATTGATTACAAAATAGCCAAAAGAACTTTCCGTGTATGCGGTCACTATGCTGTCCGCATAACTGTTATGCGGTCGTATAATGCACCGCATAATAGTTATACGGTCGCATAGTTGACCGCATAGCTGCTTCCAGAATGGTCCTCTCCTGCTCACTTCTATGGCCATTATGCGGCCCGCAGAGTGATTATGTGGTCGCATAATGGACTGCATAAACACACTTTTCTGCCAAAAAATTTCCTTCACTTTCCTGTGCATTGTTCAACCCAAAAAGTTCGAGCCGCGGTGAGCAAGCTCTCCGCAAAGAATTTCTATAATCCTCAACACGTAAGCCTAGTCCGGCGCCATGAAATATTATTTTCTTTGCAAAGTTTACCGGGCTTTACACTTAAGTACTTCGAAATTTTTCGGGGTGTTACAGATTAATCCTTAGGAGAACCTCTTTCGATTGTCCTCCTAACTATGTCTAAACTTTAATTCAACTAGCCTCTTTCAATTACTAACAAGAACCAATGAATTCAACCAATAATATAATACAAAATATCACAAGTTATGCCTCTTTCGATTACATAAACAAGTGAATATATATGCAACAATAAAAACATCCAAAATACTTCAATACATAAAACTACAGTTAATATCCACAAACAATTCTCAAAACACCAAATTCATCAATCCCTAAGGAAGAATTACTCCATGGATATGGATAAATTCATCACAATTAAGTTTAAGTCAAAGAAAAACATAAAATATCCAAACCCTTGTCTTGAGTGGGGATGACTGGTGAAATCCTTGTGCTCTTGCTTTTCCCTCTTCTCCTTAGCTTCCTTAAGTCTAAATTATGTCAAAAGTCCTCAAAATATCATTTTTCTAGGTATATATACCAAGTAGAGTCGGGCCCAAACAAATACACCTTCTCCTACACAAAAAATGACACTTTTCCGGAGTTAGACTTGCGCGGTAAATTGAATGACATGTAAAAGAATGTGAAATAAGTGGTAAATCCTTTTAATAGTAAATGTTTTGGGAGTATCGATTAGACATCGAGGAAGGGTAGGTCGAAATAACCTAATTCCGAAACTATACGTGCCGGTGTAGGAGTGATTGAGGGGTAAATCCCCGTGATATTGTGATGAGAATTGTTTCCCCTTATATGGGATGAGATTGATATGCTGAGATGTTTCCCCTTAGATGGGAAGAGATTATTTCTAGCAAGATTTGACGTAATGTCGATCCACACGGCATTGCGGTGAGACTGCTTAGCCGGTCAGGCTAAAGATCGGACGCCATGTCGTGCACATGGTGCTATTGTGAGTGTATGTCTCAGGGTGAGACGGCTTAGCTTTTCTGCCAAAAAATTTCCTTCACTTTCCTGTGCATTATTCAACCCAAAAAGTTCGAGCCGCGGCGAGCAAGCTCTCCGCAAAGAATTTCTATAATCCTCAACACGTAAGCCTAGTCCGGCGCCATGAAACATTATTTTCTTTGCAAAGTTTACCGGGCTTTACACTTAAGTACTTCGAAATTTTTCGGGGTGTTACAGATTAATCCTTAGGAGAACCTCTTTCGATTGTTCTCCTAATTATGTCTAAACTTTAATTCAACTAGCCTCTTTCAATTACTAACAAGAACCAATGAATTCAACCAATAATATAATACAAAATATCACAAGTTATGCCTCTTTCGATTACATAAACAAGTGAATATATATGCAACAATAAAAACATCCAAAATACTTCAATACATAAAACTACAGTTAATATCCACAAACAATTCTCAAAACACCAAATTCATCAATCCCTAAGGAAGAATTACTCCATGGATATGGATAAATTCATCACAATTAAGTTTAAGTCAAAGAAAAACATAAAATATCCAAACCCTTGTCTTGAGTGGGGATGACTGGTGAAATCCTTGTGCTCTTGCTTTTCCCTCTTCTCCTTAGCTTCCTTAAGTCTAAATTATGTCAAAAGTCCTCAAAATATTATTTTTCTAGGTATATATACCAAGTAGAGTCGGGCCCAAACAAATACACCTTCTCCTACACAAAAAATGACACTTTTCCGGAGTTAGACTTGCGCGGTAAATTGAATGACATGTAAAAGAATGTGAAATAAGTGGTAAATCCTTTTAATAGTAAATGTTTTGGGAGTATCGATTAGACATCGAGGAAGGGTAGGTCGAAATAACCTAATTCCGAAACTATACGTGCCGGTGTAGGAGTGATTGAGGGGTAAATCCCCGTGATATTGTGATGAGAATTGTTTCCCCTTATATGGGATGAGATTGATATGCTGAGATGTTTCCCCTTAGATGGGAAGAGATTATTTCTAGCAAGATTTGACGTAATGTCGATCAACACGGCATTGCGGTGAGACTGCTTAGCCGGTCAGGCTAAAGATCGGACGCCATGTCGTGCACATGGTGCTATTGTGAGTGTATGTCTCAGGGTGAGACGGCTTAGCATATCGGGCTGAGATCGGACTCCGTACTAAAACACGGTGGTGTATCGGTGCTAAATATCTCCCAACTTAAATTACTGAAACTTACTTGAAATTCACTTTTCCCCAAATTTGACACTTCGATACCGGTTGAGTCTCTTATTGATTTCATGTGTTATTCTCCGTTTACTGTTACGCGTTCTATTGAGAGGGTGTTCAGTTTTACATACTAGTACTATTCCATATGTATTAAAGTCCTTTTTACCGGGGGCGCTGCATCTATAATGAATGCAGGTGGTTCCATAGCAGGTGGTATTAATCAGTGATAGCAGCACACCCTCTCCTCAGCTGACTTGGTAAGCCCCACTTCATTTCGGGGCCCTGTATCTCTTATCCTTTGTACATAGCATTTTGAGGTATAGCCGGTTGCCTGTTGCCAGCATTGTCATAATACTCTTTTGTTCCTGTTAGAGTCACCGTAAACATAGTGTGTGTTGTATCTATTTTTGGGAAGGTTAAACTAAAAATGTTGTAATCATATCATCTGTTTCACTTTAACTATGATTGTACAATATACTATTTTGGAGACTTGTTAATAACGTAACTAATGGAAATGAACTGGTGTTGTTCACATGACTTCTTACCGACTAATTAATGAAATGCATGCTTCTCTTTATTTATGGGTGAGTTGGGTAGACGGCACTGTGCAGGCTTCTTCGACTAGGGAAACTCTGTTGAGCGTCGGTCGCGCTCCCCGAGGTCGGGGCGTGACACTACTCCACCGAGGTTAGTCTTGATATGATTATTGCCGCGTAGGCCTATTTCGCTTTTGTTTCGGTATTTATATTAAAGTATGTTTCAAATTGTCATTGTTAAATTGTCTTAGATTATTGTATGTATTCGGCTTACCTAGTCTTAGAGACTAGGTGCAATCACGACATCATACGGAAGAAAATTAGGGTCGTGACAATAGACCCATAAAAGAATCTCGCCTTTTAATAAATCAAAATAATAAATAATATACACAACTAGTATAAAATACACAACTAGTAATAATTATATAAATATTAAGAGTACATATAATGGACCAGAGAATTTATTTTATTAAGTCACTATAAAATACTTATCTCTAATTTGTCCGTTGAATACATATAAAATGTACTAGTACAAGAAGTCGGAATTAAATCATTCGTATAATCAAGATAAATTATATTTAATCTTGTGCAATAATAATTCTTGATGGTTTGTTCAACTTCATCCTTAGATTGTGAACTCAAACTTATAATTATAAGAACCGATGATTTAATTTTCCATGTATAAGCTAAACTCTTTACACTAAATCATCTTAGTATATAAGCAAATGACATAGGCTAATATATGATATATTCAATTCTTTTAAAGTTGAATAAAAAATTACTCCGTAATAAATACTATATACAAATTCATGGTTAAAGTGTATATCCAATATTATCCTGAGAAGAAGTTTAGGGAAAAAAGGATTTAAAAAATTATGTTCTTAAAAGTGACATAATAGTTGTGTTATTCACTTTGTAATGAACTAAAATGGAAATATTGTCATTCAAATTATTTTTATTTATAGAATTATGTTATTCCTTTTGAGACGGACTAATAAGAAAGAGTCTCATATAAAAAAGTATCAAATTTGCTCATCTATTATACGAAATTGAGCAACTATTAAACACTTAGCTAAATATTATCTATCCGTTGGGGAAGAAAATCACATCTTTTCTCTTGCCTTCTAATCAAGTTGCAACTTCAAGATAATCATAAGTCAAAGTTAAAAGCTGAGGGCTAAATTTGAATAACAATTTAGATTCGTGAAGTTCACTAATTTTAATTTATAATTAATGCCAAAAGAAAATACATGACTGATTTGCTAATAGAAAAAATATAAATGGACCAAAAGTATAATCGAGGACAAACTAAAATAATTTAAAATAGTATTTCGGCAAATTTGGATAAAGTTTAAAGAAGAGCTAAAAAATAAATAGTACGCAATAGGTTATAGTGATTGCGAAAGAGACATGAAAAGTATAATCTATCTACCCCTCTCTCTCTCTCTCTCTCTCTCTCTCTCTATATATATATATATATATATATATATATATATATATATATATATATATATATATATATACACACTATATTAAAAGTACGAAGGCCCTTAGCTAAATATCATTTGTCTTTTTTACCCTTTAGAAATAGATTTCACATTATACAAAATAGTTGTATGGGGTAAAATATATTCATATTTTATAATCGCATGAGAAAGCGACACGTGGAACAGAAGGCAGAAGATAGCTAAACCCCGTAGAAAATAATACTGATAATGACAATATTACAGCATTAAGTGAATGATCCGTTACAGATAATATGACATTCACCGCCCACCATTACACAACCTTCAATGGCCCTCATAGTTATCATTAAAGAGGAGCTTAATCCTAGGACCTTGCTCCCTAGGTCCAGCTATAAATAGTGAGCTCTATATCATTGTAAAGGACACGAATTTTCTGACAAGCATACACTATATTCTATAAAAAAAACCTCAATTATATTTTATTTTCTTGCTTATTTGTATTGTTCTTATTGCTCCCGGTAGCTCTGCGCCCGGAATCACGATATCTACCGTCTATTTTAATTTTAAGGCTAAGTCTTTTATTTCTGCTTAATTCATCTATTATTTTTGGATCAAATTAATTCACTTGTCTATAAACCACGTATAAATTCAAATGTATTGTTTTACGAGTAAACAGTTTGGCACCCACCGCGGGGCCTAGACAGTTGTGTAATTGAATTGATCCCTTCATCTGTTACTAACTTGTTTGATTCTTTGTTCTTAGCAAAGATCATTAAAAATGACAGATAATGGTGTTAACAACACACACAACGTTGAGGCCCAAGAAAATCAGCCTTAGCAAGAGGATTAAATCAGTGATATCCGCAACGAGGGGAACGATGCCACAGTGGCCCACGGCGGCCGATATCCGCGACATGTTCGGGAGGAAACTCCTAATGATTCTGAAGAAGAGCACGTCGTCGAAGAAGTTAGGGTCTTGCAAGAGCAATAGGAGGCCATTATAGGCCATCTCACACGACATGATAAGGTCATGACGGAACTGAAGCAGGCGTTGTCAGACGATTCCGACAACACGAATGGGCGAGGCCTAGTTCTCCCCGGTGCTCCCGCGAACTAAGTGACAACACGAATGGGCGAGGTCGGCTCCGATGAGGCCGGGGGGGAACGGATCCAGTCACAACAACAAGAGTGATCCCTTTAAAATAACTCATGCAATTTATGAGGGAAGTAAATGCCCGAATGGATCAAATTTTGGGTGCACCACAAGTGCTGAAAGGGACGAACTCAAAGAAGCACACACAATTGCCGTACAAACCAAGCGCGACACCAGAACTGATCCCGAAGCGGTTTAAAATGCCCAACGTGCCGAAGTATGATGGGACTTCAGATCCTCAGGAGCATATCACCACCTTTACAATGACGGTGAAGGGAAACGATTTATTTACCCACGAGATTGAGTCCGTTTTACTGAAGAAATTCTGGGAGAATCTTACGATGGGAGCCCTGACGTGGTATTCGCTTTTGCTCGAGCATTCCATAGACTCCTTTGAAATGCTTGCGGATTCTTTCATTAAGGCACATACTGTGGCTAGAAAAGTACAGGCCTAAAAGGCCGATATATTCAGGATTGCACAAGGAGAGTCCGAGTTACTGCGGGAGTTTGTAACCAGGTTCTAGAAGGAAAGGATGTTGCTACCACTTGTTCCGGATGAGTGGGCGGCTGAAGCATTCACCAAAGGCCTGAATTCGAGAAGTTCCAACGCTTCCCGGAAATTGAAAGAAAGTTTGCTCGAGTTCCAGGCAATAACTTGGGAGGATGCTCACAATCGGTATGAGTCAAAGATAAGGATTGAAGGTGATCAACTCGGTTTCTCGGCGTCGGTTAAGGATCGAGACCGGAAGAAGAATAAAGAAAAATCGAAAGACGATTTTGATACAAATCGACGGTCTTTGAGGAGTTGGTTTTTGCCCTATAAATGGGCCGAAGGACGTGGCAAAGGTTTCCGGTCAGAAGATAAATTCGCTACCAATAGAAGAACCGATCGCGGCCGAAATAACAGGTCATTGCAGAACAAGAAAACGTTAGATTCTTCCTACCCGAGACTTTCCGAATACAACTTCAATGTCAGCTTAGTGGAGATGATATCGGCTATGAGGAACATTAAAGATGCACGGTTCCCGAAGCCAATAAGATCTGATCACGGCCAGGGGATCCTAATTTATGGTGCGACTACCACGAGAGAAACGGTCACCGGACTTGGGACTGCCGGCATCTACGCGAATAGGTGGCGACATTGCTGAAAAACGACCATGTCAAGAAAGTTTTAAGCGACCAGGCTAAAAAAAACTACCGTCGCTATCGTGATAATGCAGAGCCGTCAAAAGCAGGAGAAGATCCCCCACGCCTGACGATCAACATTATTTTCGAAGGGAACGAGATTAACGGGGTTACTTTTTCAGCAGTGAAAAAGACGAAGGTATTAGTGACCCAGAACAAAAGACTCTGGGAAGTTGCTGAAGATGACATTACTTTTACAAAGGAAGACGCGGATGGACTGCTACTACCGCATAACAGCACCCTGGTAATCTCTCTAAATGTCTTAGATTTTAAAATTAAACGTGTTTTGGTGGATCCAGGATGTTCGGCCAATATTATCCAATGGAGAGTGTTGGAGCAAGACAAGCTCACTGGAAGTGTCATTCCGGCCACAAAACTCCTCGTCGGGCTCAATCTGGCAAGCGTGGCAACTCGGGAAGAGATCTTGCCGCCCATGAATGTTGAGCGGGTGATGAACACAACCCTTTTCGAGGTAGTGGATGGCGATATGGGTTATAATATCATCTTAGGGAGACCGTAGTTGCACGAAATGAAGGCAGTGCCATCAACATATCATTAGTTGCTGAAATTTCCAACTACAAAGGGAGTTAAACAAATAAGAGGTGATCAACCGGTAGCAAGGGAGATGAATGCAATCTCAGTCTCCAGTAGGAAAGGGAAGGAGCATGTGACATAGCAATTACAGGCAAGATACTTACCTCAAAGAAGCTAAACCGATACTCTACAATGACCTTCTCGTGTGAAGCAATCCGTACAGCTCAAATCTAGCAAAAATAACTTAATATCATAAATAAAAACCATAGGAAACAATCCTGGATAATAAAGCATCGATCTTTAATGAAAACTAAAAAGTCAACCTCGGGCTCGCACCTCGAAACCTGACAAAATTCATAAAATTCGAACACCCATTTCGATACGAGTCCAACCATACCAAAATTATCTCATTCCGACATCAAATCGTCCTTCAAATCATCATTTTATATTTTTTGAATGTTTATACAAAAATTCTCATTTTCTCCCATTCAAATCACTAATTTAATGTTAAAAACAAAGATGGAATCATGAAATATAATTTATTCAGGATAAAGAACACTTACCCCAATCTAAACCGTGAATAAACCCTCCAAAATCACCCAAAACCGAGGTCTACAACTCAAGATATGATAAAAATGGCCAAACCCTCGAGATATAATGATGCTGCCCAGGGATTCCGCATCTCCGGACCAAAAATGCGCACCTACGCTCTTGCTTTTGCGAGCCAATACCCACACCTGCGGTTTTCACTTACCATACCAGAACGCGCACCTGCGCAAAACGGGTCGCACTTGCGACACCATAGGAGTGCCCAAACAACCGCAGAAGCGGCATCCTGCACATATGCGATCCTAAGCGGTAGAAGCAACCATCACACCTGCGCGCCTATATCCGCATAAGGGAAGCTCTCGCCCAGGCCTCAATGTCGGAAAAGCAACAAAAAATACGTAGAAGCGGCCCCGCACCTGCTCTCCAAAATGCGCAGATGCGACGCACCAGAACTAGACTTTCCCAAAAATATGGAAACAATCTGAAACTCGTCTGAAATACTCCGGGGGCCCTCGAGACCCCGTCCGAACATACCAAACAAGTTCTATAACATAACGCGGATCTGCTCGAGGCCTAAAATCGCATCAAACAACATCAAAACGATGAATCGCACATCAAATCAAACTTAATGAACTTATGAACTTTCAATTTCTACAACTCGCGCCGAATCATATCAAATCAATTCGGAATAACCTCAAATTTTGCATGCAAGTCCCAAATGACATAACAGAGCTATTCCAACTCTCATAATCGCAATCTGAGCCCGATATCCACAAAGTCAACTTTCGGTCTAACCGCTCAACCTTCCAAATTTTTAACTTTTCAATTTTTGCCAAAATGCATCAAATCAACCCACGGACCTCTAAATCCAAATCCGGGCATACGCCTAAGTCCAAAATCACCATACGAAGCTATTGGAGTAATCAAAACACCATTCCGGAGTGGTCTACACGTCAATTTTTACTACTTAAGCTTCTAAAGCAAGAATCATCCTTCTAAATCAATCCCGAATCATATGAAAATAGAACTCGACCACACACGTAAGTCATAATACATAACACGAAGCTACTCGAGACCTTAAGCCACCGAAAGGGACGCTAATTCTCAAAATGACCGGTCGGGTCGTTACATCTATATGCTTGATAAATTAGACAATAATGATAAATAATATATGTCGCTCCCTGTTTTCTCGCGAAAGTAGATTTCGACGGGTGACAACTATTTTAAAAGAGATTAAAGATAGGAGTCGCCACCTAACGATTTTAAAGGTTCGTCATGGCACCTATTTATCAATAACTCCGGTTAAACTAGTCTGCGCAACTAAAGATCGAGAAGGATTGCAATTACCTCGAAGAGAAAATGTTAGGCACTTTTCGAGGTCCACAATGGTAATTTACGACCGAATTCTAAACTAAAGTGATTACTTATTACTTCTAAATATAGCTAGATGATTAAACACGCCAATTTATTATTAATTAGACTATGTAAGATAAATGTAAAAATAAAATAAGAAGAAAAAGGAAAGACAACATTTGGATAAAAAGTAGGTTCTAATATAATCCTCAGATAAATGAAATAGCAGATGCAATTTAGAAAGAAGAAATACAGGCTTTCGCTTAAGGAAACTCTACGAACATATACATTTACAAGACATAAGCTACAACATTATTAAGGGGTGAGTGACACAGTTACCCACAAAAATAAAATTATTTATCCTTATCTATCCATTTATTTTACTACCCATCAAACTAATTACATTTCCTACCATTAGTAGTGTTTGTGGGAAATTTTCTCTTTTTTCTTCAATTCTTTTTTATT
Source organism: Nicotiana tomentosiformis (assembly GCF_000390325.3). Taxonomy (NCBI): domain Eukaryota; kingdom Viridiplantae; phylum Streptophyta; class Magnoliopsida; order Solanales; family Solanaceae; genus Nicotiana; species Nicotiana tomentosiformis. Next base: position 59,743,421 of record NC_090822.1, read on the forward strand.
TCTATGCTTCTTTTCTTTTTTCCTTTTTTTCTTTCTTTTCTCCTTTTCTTTTTTCTCGTTTTCTTCTTATTTTTTTCTTTTTTCTCTTTTTCTATTCATTTATTTTTGCCCAAATCGTATTTTTGTTATTTTTACCATAACTTATTTCACACTCAATTTTTGACTCCTGCTTTATTTCTTTTTCTTCTTATTTATTTTCTTTATTTCTTGTTCCTTTTCTAATTCTATTTAACTCCTTTTTTCTTTTATTTTCTTTATTTCTTGTTCCTTTTCTAATTTTATTTAACTTCTTTTTATATATTCTTTTTCTCTTCATAATCTAATTTTATTTACTATTTTCACCATTTTTTATTATTCTTTTTTTTATACAATAAGAAAAAATAACTAATATAGTAAATATTTGTTCACTTTTTTTTAATATAACTAGTATAATATACCTTTTGTCTTTTTTCTCATTTTTTAATTTAATTATTAAACTGAAATAATATCAGTTGTCACTTGATGTAATTCACTGAATATCACACTGACTGCTGCTGAGCACCATAAATTACATAATCAAATTCTAAAAATCAACACGTGATTGCCATGCAATCCTTGATCTCCTTCCCTACAAATATAAGTACACACTCTACTATTAGCAGCAACACAACTAATTATGGAGCAAGAAAATATAATCTACGGCCACCAAATCTTCATATATAATAGTTAGAATAGAAATGATAATAAAATATTAGAAAATGCAATAAAAGTATAAGTAGCAAAAAAGACTTCTAGTACCATATGATACCAATATGGTATACATATATACCAACAGAGTGTCACGACCCAAATCGATGGGCTGCGACGGGCACCCGGTACTTTACTCAACCGAGTACCAACATAACGTATCTTTCTTATTATATCATCATAGGTAAGTGGGCCAGAAGGGGGTCATGAGATAAACAGAGTAAACATGAGGGAATTACCCGACATAGAATGACCCAACCTGATATAAAAACCCATACACGTTACATACGGGCCTATAAGGCCAACATGACCATTTATAAACTCAAAACATAGGTCGATAAGGCCATACAAATACCCATATACATAACATCTGTCTACAAGCCTCTAAGAATACATAATTATCATAAAGGTCGGGACAAAGCCCCGCCATATCAATCAATACATGTCCTAATGATACTGACCAAATAGCAACTCCGGAGCAAATGGAGCGCACCAACATCTTTCGCTGAGCTGATAGCCTACTTGGAGGGCTCTCAACCTGTCTATCGGGACCTGCGAGCATGAAACGCAGTGTCCCCAGACAAAAAGAATATCAGTACAAATAATATACCGAGTATGTAAGGAATGAATATCAGTAAATAATAGACATTAGAAACATGGACTAAAAGACTCAACATGTAAGTCTGAATAACTCTGTGAATAAATAATATTTACAATGTCATGCATATGCGTACAAATATCATACCATGCATAGGTATATACGTACATAACATCATCAAGCCTTTGAGGGCATCTCATCATAACATCTCGGCCACTATGGATAAATCATCAATATATACCAGCTGATCAGGTGGTGGTGCGTATATAACGCCATAACCTTTTTCCATATCCCATATACATATACACGCGTATATAAGGCCATTTTTTCATGGGTCAATATACATGAATGCAATGCATTATAAGTACGTCAATAAAATCTTTTGGAGTGTCATAAGACCATTATTCCTCTGATTAATATCATGAAATAGACTTTATCAAATTACGTATTTTCTGAGACCCATGAACAAATGATAGAATAATAAGACTTATGGAAAAACAAGAATATACACATCTCTAGCATTTCTACGAATAGAGTAATTTATGAAAGTTGTGCATTTGCTCGTTTCGTTTGTATCGTATAGATTATGTCAAAGAGAAAGAAAGGATAGCCTTAACATACCTGAGTCGATTCTCTTGACAATCCTCTAACACACGTTAATTGCGACAAAATACGGAACAACTTATATGAAAAGATTGAAGCAATAATGTTTCTTATGCAAAGACCATCTTGGCTGAAATTGTTTCTTAAGTAACTATGAAATGGGAAGCTCGAATGAAGCTCTTAGAAAATGACGTTTCTGATGTTATGGAAAGTTTTGTTGAAATTCTTTCATAAGATATTATAGTTGTTATCCTTAACTTTTTAGGTTGCCCCACATAATTAAGCTTGGTGTCACACTTCTTTCTCAAAGTGTGACACCTTGCAACCTTTTATATTTAGTCATTAAATGGAAGGGATGATTGTCACGTTGGGGGAGGGGTTAAATCTTATCCCACTCTTTAATTAATTATCCAATAATTAATCAATTATCCACATGATTATGAATTATCTCAAATTACATAAAATACTACTCACGTTTAATACACTTTATGTACCCTACTATCATGGTCATGGGGTACCTTGTATGGTACTAGTCCATAAATACTGGGTATTATAGCTTGGACCATATTTTATCCCAAAATGTCACACTTCGCTGAAACTCATTTTTTCGATTTGCTTACCCTTTTACCTTCACGAATTTACTTATCGCTTACTTGAAATAGCATGACACTAATAAACTCAAACTAATCTCATTTTCGAGCTTTCATCAATTTACTTATGGCGTACCTTTACGTACGAAAATATGGGGTGTAACATCATTCCCCCCTTTGGAATATTCATCCTCGAATGTTGACTAACGCATTTATCATAATCTATAGCTCTTGTGAATAATTTAGTACTCTTCTTGCCATCTAGGCAATGGTTCTGTGAATAAATCCAAAGTCCGGGGTATTCCCACATGTAGGTCTCTTTCTCATACCACAACCTGTGGTGGAATTCATTCAATCTTGTAACTCTTGCTACTTTCTGTCATGCAGCCTGTACGACGTTTTCCTTATATGTGCGCTTATGCGACTCTTCCCTTCAGCTGTTAGCCAATCTCTAGGCCTTACTTTGTAAACATATATAGAGCTTGACAAGATGTCCCTCTGGGCATCTATAGGTATAGTAAAGTTCTTCGCTTGGTACTTTGTTTAACTTACGAATATTGCTATACCTTATTTCACAGATCCGTTATCCATCCGTATGACTTTACTGCATCAAGGTAGGTCATATTATACCATAACTCTTACTTCGATTTATCGTTACTGAGGTCTGCTACCAAACTCCATGTTACTCTCGTTACTCATCATATATGTATAAATCTAAGTCCTTTAACGCTTCTTCATTACTATTCATCTTAAGACTGATGGCCTAATCTCATCTCATACTTTGTAACTTGTATCCATCCATTGTTGATTCACCTCAATGTTGATCTGCAATCTACCACTTGAAGATTTGAAACTTCTTACGTAATACATTGCCGCTAAGGCCCGCGTCTCATCGGGGAACATCTCAAATGATTAGACGGATCCACCTAGGGCGATGCCATACTTCCATAACCGTATTTTATAGTGTCCCAATGTGACTCACCTTACATGGGTATTTTAATCCCGTACAATTCATGAAATCCTCTTCAAGTCATTACTCAATCGAAGGCCTAAATGTCATCCGTTATCTATCATAATTACACCCTTATTCTACTACCAGGGCAGTATTCCATCTCTTCTAAGACTCTTTTGAGTTCATTCGGCTATACTGAACTTTCTATAACTTAGAGAAACCACAAACTCTCTTGTTTTCATGGGCTTAATCTTGAGGACTTATCCATAGTCGTTACCTTTTCACTTGCCCTTTTTCTTATCCTTACTCTTGTCTTTCAAAAACCTTGTCGCTCTACCATACTTTATCATGCGATTTACACATATCATTTACACTACTCGTAACCTTCCTTCAACAGTCCATGCTGATTTCTTATTACTCCGGTGTCTAACTTTTCCTTTTGGTACTCACGTTAAAGTCACGAACTTATTTCTCGAAATGAGGATATGACTTTATGGCCTTTACTCTTTTGTTATCTCAAGGCCTGTCACCTCTCGTCATTTCCTTCACTTGACTATAGACTCTGTAATACTGTCATCTTTTTTATCTACCGTTGTCATTCATGTATCACATCATACTCATAATGCTTCATTAACTCTCTTCTTATTTACCGCTAACATTTATGTCTATCACTTTATTCTGAAAACTCGAACAAGACATTCATTTGCTTTTAGCTCCCCTTGCTCCATTTACTAGCTCTTCAGGTTGCCTAACATTCTTTCTCCACTAGGGACGGGAGCTACACTAAAGTAATATTTATCCCTTCAAGGCTTCCAGTGCCTATCTTTGTAGTATTCATATCTAGCTGTACTATTTTAGAGTGCACCCTCTAGGTGTCTCACAAGTAGATCTATTAGCACATTTGCAATATCCTCCGGAAATGTCAGCTAACGCTAACAATCCATCCACCATTTTGGGTTACCCTAACCCCAGCTACATCTTGGCATCCTGCATTATCTTATACTAATTCTATTAGCCCTCATAGGCCATAAATGAGATGGGTGTGGCCAATTGTACATACCTATATTATTGTTGAAGGTAACTCAAAAGGCTTATATTCCTCTGCGATAATCTTCATTAGTTGGGTAGCTCGTACCCTTTTTTATCTTGCTTCTTTTACTTGCCGAAGCTTGTATCTATCTTCTGAATCTCTCATTGCCTTTAACCATAGGGGTGGATAGATATTCCTGCCTTAAGGCTCCTTATCAAAAGGCTTACACGTCTTAGTATACACATGATCTACTGAAGACCTTACATTTACTCATCTATGTATCATTAAAAAATGAGTTCCTCTGACTAAACTATTTCATAGCCACATGCAATAGAACCAACAGTCTTTCTACATGTAGGCATCGTCGTATTATGAATAAGATAGAGTTTAGAAAATTGAGTTCCTACAACTGAGCTCTACCACATGATCTAGAGTAAGAAGAAAGAGTGACAGTCCTAAATGCCCTATAGCCTCCTGCTTATAAGTGTGGTGCACAACACATCCATAAACAAGACTCTACTAGACACGACTTGTAGACTCCCTAGGACAGAACTACTCTGATACCACTTTTGTCACGACCCAAACCAATGGGTTGCGACGGGCACCCGATGCCTTACTCAACAGAGTACCAATGTTACATATCATTCTTATCGTACTGTCATTGGCAAATGGGCCAAACGGGCCATCAAGGGCTAACCAGAATAAACATAAGGGAATACTCAATATAAGATGACCCAATCTGACATAAAAACTTAGACATGTGACATAGGGCCTATAAGACCAAAATTATATTGAACATAGGCCGATAAGGCCATACAATCTTTCACGTATACAACATATGTCTACAAGGCACTAAGGATACATAATTGTCATAAAGGTCGGGACAGATCCTCGTCATACCAATCAATATATGTCCTAATCATACTGACAAAATAGCAACTTCGGAGCAAATATAGCGCACCGACATCTTCTGCTGAGTTGATAGCCTACATTGAGGTCTCTCAACCTGTCTATCGGGACCCGCAGGCATGAAACGCAGTGTCCCCAGGAAAAAAGGGACATTAGTACAAATAATGTACCGACTATGTAAGTAAATAAAAATCAGTAAGTAATAGACATGAGAGAAACATGGAGTAAAAAACTCAACATGTAAGTCTGAATAACACTGTGAATCATTTCATATTTATAGTGTCATGCATATGCGTATAAATGTCATACCATGCATAGGTATATGCGTTCATAACATCATCAAGCCTCTGAGGGCATCCCATCATATCATCTCGGCCATTGTGGGCAAATCATCAACGTATACCGGCTGATCATGTGTTAATGTACATGTATAAACGAATGAAATGCATATGAAATACGTCAATAAAATCTCTCGGAACGTCATAGGACCATTATGCCTTTGATTAATGTCATAAAATAAAATTATCAACTGACGTATTTTCTGAGACCAATGAATAGATGATAGAATAATTAGACACATGGGGAATCAAGAATATAGATACCCCTAGTATTTCTATGAATAGAGTCATTTATGAAAGTTGCATATTTTTCTCGTTTCATTTGTATCATTTGGGTCATGCCAAAAGGAAAGAAGGGATAGCCTTAACATACATGAATCGATTCTCTTAAAAATCCCTCTAACACATGTAAATTACGATAACACCTAACAGTGGATCGAAGTAGGGGAAAAACCATATGATATTCTTTGAGAAAGATTGCACCGTATTACCTTAGAATCGCAAAATCCTGTTGCCATAACATTACGTAGTCTCGTATGGTTTTTGTAGCAAAATCCACGTTGCTAACATTTTTTTTAATGAGTTGCTATAGTATTAAGTAATATAACTCATATGAATTTTGCTGAAGAAAATCGTTTATTGTAGCTTTTGCCATAAGCATCTCAATTTGCTATTTTGAGAGATCTTTTACATTTTACAAGACTAAGCCACCACATCCTTTAATTGTGACACCTATCTTATGCACTTTAAGAGTCACATTTTGTGTCTTTGATGTTTGTTCCAATTGCTGCCATGTTTTTGGCTTATTAAGCATATCCAAAATTACTTAATTAGCTTAATTACTTAGTTAATCTCCCACTAAAAATTTATAACCAGTTATCCATATAATTAAGAATTATCTCAAATTACTTAAAATATTGCTCATTTTTAGCACACTTTATACACCTCACTATCATGGTCATGTGGTACCTTGTATGGCACTAGCCCATAAATACGGGGTATTATAGCTTGGACCGTATTTTATCCCAAATTGTCAAACTTCGACGAAACTCATTTTCTTCGATTTGCTTACCCTTTTGGAGTCACGAACATATTTATCGAAATGAGGATACATAATTGTCATAACGGTCGGGACAGAGCTGTCACGACCCAAAACTAACCCCTGTCGTGATTGCGCCTATCATGGAACTAGGCAAGCCGACTCATTTCCAAAACAAAATGATATTTTCATTTCAAAGTTAATTTCAAGGTTATTTAACATAAAACCTCCACTAAAAGAGTTCAAATCAAAGAAAAACAGAAGTGCAGAAAAGAAAAAGCACGACATCGGGGTGTCACTAGTCATGAGCACATACTACAATTTGTCTAACAATATCAAGGCTAACTCAGCCCGAAAAATAGCTAAATACAACTAGAGGAAGATAAGAGAGAGAAGAGCAGGGCCTGCGATCGCCAAACAGCTACCTTGCTATCTCCAAGAAAAGTCTGCAACCAGAACACTCAATAACAGCTACCATGTCAAGCTATACCTGGATCGGCACACAAGGTGCAGGGAGTAACGTGAGTATGCCAACTCAGTAAGTAACAACAATAAATAAAAACTGAGCAGTAGTGACGAGCAATAAAGCATATAACGTTCATATCAGGAAATCTCAGTAAAATACCACATGCTTTTAAAAATCAGGATTTGAATCAAACATCTCGTTTAAACCTAGTTCCAATAAAAATCATTTTAAAGGCATTTTTTCAATAGTTTTTCAAACAAAGGCTCAATGCAAAGGTGAGCAAAAAAAAATGATGAAATCATAAACAGCCACTCGGGCAAACCTCACAGTCACTCGTGCCACTCGGGCATACCTCATAATCACTCTTGCCACTCGGGCATACCTCACAATCACTCTTGCCACTTGGGCATACCTTACAATCACTCATGCCTCCCAGTCACTCAGCACTCGGCACTCGGCACTCACACTCAGTAGGTACCTGCGCTCACTGGGGGTGTGTACAGACTCAAGAGGGGCTCCTTCAGCCCAAGCGCTATAATCTGCATGGAAAACTCACGTGCGATAGTAATAAAGTATGCTGCAGGCGGGCAGCCCCGATCCACACTCATCCTCACCAATCAGGCCCTCAGCCTCACTCAGTCACAAGTATGCTACAGGCGGGCAGCCCCGATCCACACTCATCCTCACAAATCAAGCCACACGGGCATTTCAGTAAAACAGGGCATTCGGCCCAAAATATTTATATACATCAAAATAGAGTCATAAAACTGAGTTATGCAGTAAACAAGTATAAACATGACTGAGTATAGATTTTCAATCGAAAACAATGAGAGGATGGTAAGAAACAGCCCCTAAGGGTCCAAACAGCATTGGCGCAAGGCCCAAACATGGCATTCAGGCCAATTTACAAAAATTCTTTCTAAAACATATAAGTATCATATGGTTTCAACAAAGTATGCAACTTTACAGTTGTTACGGGACGGACCAAGTCACAAATTCCCAATAGTGCATGCCCACACGCCCGTCACCTAGCATGTGCATCACCTCAAAATAATAGAATGATACGAAATCCAGGGTTTCATACCCTCAGGACTAGATTTACAATCGTTATTACCTCAAACCGGTCAAATCTCTCCCCCGCAATGCTCTTGCCTCTGGACTCGGCCTCCAAATGCTCCAAATCTATTCACAATCAGTATAATACCATCAATATACGCTAATAGAATGAATTCCACAAGAAAAGCTTCAAAATTAGACCAAAACCCGAAATTGGCTCAAATATCGCTTGTAGGGCCCACGTCTCGAAACCCGACAAAAGTTACAAAATCTGAAAGCCCATTCAACCACGAGTCTACCCATATAAATTTTACTAAAATACGACCTCAACTCGACCCTCAAATCTACAAATCTTATTTCCAAATTTCTAAGTTCCAATCTCCGATTTACACCTCAAAATCATGTAATCTAGTCGGATTATTCAAGGATAATTCAATATTATGGAGTAGAAATGATTACAAGGGACTTACCTCAAGTTTTCTTTGAAAGTATATCCAAAAATTGCCTCTCCTCAAGCTCCAATCTGTCAAAAATGGCAAATGGGACGAAGCCTCCATTTTTATAATTCTGCCCAGACATCCTCAATTCTGCCTCGATCTTGGCCTTCGATCGAGGTCCTCCATCATGATTCTCGGTCTTGTGCCTCGATTATGTCTTCTTCCCAGCCTTCGACCGTGACCCTCGACCCTGGGCTCGATCATGCCTTCGATCGTGACCCTCGACCCTGGGCTCGATCATGCCTTCGATTGTGACCCTCGACCCTGGGCTCGATCATGCCTTCGATCGTGACCCTCGACCCTAGGCTCGATCATGCCTTCGATCGTGACCCTCGACCCTGGGCTCGATCATGCCTTCGACCGTGACCTTCGACCCTGGGCTCGATCATGCCTTCGACCGTGACCCTCGACCCTGGGCTCGATCTGGGGGCTCGATCTTGGCTTACATCTGGGCTCGATTTCTGGGCAGAAGCAATTTCCAACAGATGGAAATTACAACAGTTGTTCTAGTTCAATTTTTGATCCGTTAACCATCCGAAACTCACCCGAGGCCCTCGGGACCTCAACTAAATATACCAACAAGTCCTAAAACATCATACAAACTTAGTCGAATCCTCAAATCACCTCAAACAATGCTAAAACCATGAATTACACCCCAATTCAAGCCTAATGAACTTTGAAATTTCCAATTTCTACAAACAACTCCAGAACCTATCAAATCACGTCTGATTGACCTCAAATTTTGCACACAAGTCCAAAATGCCATAACAGAGGTATTCCAATTTTCAGAATCGGATTCCGACCCCGATATCAAAAAGTCAAAAAATTAAACTTTCGGCATTTCAAGCCTAATTCCTCTACGGACCTCCAAATAATATTTCGGACACGCTCCTAAGCCCAAAATCACCATATGGAGCTATTGGAATTATCAAAATTCAAATCCGAGGTCGTTTACACATAGGTCCATATCCGGTCCACTTTTCTAACTAAAATTTTCAATTATGAGACTAAGTGTCTCATTTCACTCCGAGTTCCTCCCGGATTCGAACCCACTAACCCGATATAACATAATATAGCTGAATAACACAAAAAGAAGTAGAAATGGGGAAAATGGGGTTATAACTCTCGAAACGACCGACCGGGTCGTTACATCCTCCCCCTCTTAAATATCCGTTCGTGCTCGAACGGGTCTAGAAACACACCTGGAGTCTCGAATAGGCGTGGATATCTACTTTGCATCTCCCGCTCGGTCTCCCAGGTGGTCTCCTCCACAGGCTGACCCCTCCATTGCACCTTCACTGAAGCTATATCCTTTGACCTCAACCTTCGAACCTGCTGATCTAAAATAGCAACTGGCTCCACATCATAAGTCATATCACCCTCCAACTGGACCGTGCTGAAATCCAAAACATGGGACGGATCTCCAATATACTTCCGGAGCATGGAAACATGAAACACTGGATGCACACTCGACAAGCTGGGTGGCAAGGCAAGCTTATAAGCCACCTCTCCTATCCTCTGAAGCACCTCAAAAGGCCCAATGACCTCGTCTCATCCAACACGACCAGTCTAATGACATGACACATCAATACAATCTAAAGCCACAACCCGTGCAATCCGTGCACCAGATAGCAACATTCCAAATGTACCCAATCGTAACAATGACCCAAACAGGAGAACCATTCCACAAGCTCGACAAGTACCACCCTGATGCAATGCTAAGAACCCAGCACACACCGCAGAACCATAACACACGAATCTTACACGAGGGATCATATTTCCACATAACTCTGTTGCAATACGCGACCCTATCCAAATACTGGTCCATATGAAACACATCAAGTCACCCTGCTAAAAATCAATAACCATGCGCAATTCGACATCAAGTACCCAAAGTGCATTACCATAACCACAGAGAAGCAAACGACACCATGCCATATAAAACCCGAAAGAACACGACCAATACGTCATCAACTAAGAAATATCCAATGCTATTCTCGCTCAAATTCTGCTATAAGGCCATAATAGAACCGCACCATATGTGCATATAACCACGAATCCCAACTCCTCGTAGCCTAGAAGTGTAACTCACCGATCATTTCAGAGCAAGAATAAGCTTCACATCAATTGAATGGCACATCCTTCAACAATAGTAGTATGGAGCCAATCAATCCGGTTCGGTGTAGAATACACATCCTAATTGGGCCTACCAATGGGCCCCGAATCAACTATGGTCAGGCACCAATAGATAAACAACCTCAGAAAGTCCACAATGACGGAATCATAACACCTTCTATCATCTGGCTAGCTCCGGCCACAACTTCACAGTCCACCACCATGAAACAATCTGCTCATGAGAACTCCCAATCTTCAATTCCATAGAACACATGAACCACCCTATTTAATTCCACCTCCATCGCCTGAATGCCTAACACCTCTCTCATACACAATCCTCCCACGATAAATACTTTGAAACTTCTTCCGTGCCACCTGGCAAAAATTTGAATATCAACAATCGATCAACCAGGAGAGTGCCGCAATACCAGCGAAGTACCCATAAATCAAAACACACTGCCCCTTCTGAAATGTACACTCTCATCAAGCTATACCAGATAGTAATATCATTTACCTAGTCATCGAAAATTGTTCATGCTGCCTAAGAATTTATGTCCTTCCCTTCAGAACTGAACTATGACCTGGTACATGTAAATCCTATTCCCGCACAACACACCACATCTATTATGCCATCATGTGACAAACATAAGAATTCCATTATCAACTCTGAGTCACTAGCAATTACATACCTTATTAGTCAGAAACCTCTTTCTTGCTTCTTTCTAGGAGAAAATCATAACACACAACCCGCTCCGTACATCGGTAGAAATTATCCGGTTTAAACCATGGTAAAACCCATCATGAACACTTTGAAATCCATTTGCACATAATCAAGCTATCTGAACCGAATTCCTCTAACTTCACCAAGCCACACAGGTTGCCAAATCCGGGAGCATTGCCACGAAGCACCTGTAGATACTAGCCACGTCATAAGTACATAAATAACCGATCATACCCATTACTGTGCTAACGCATCCTACTACCAAGTTGTCCTATTTCTCCAAGTTCTTGCTAAATTGCCTTCAAATTGCTACTTTTTCCTTGTTAGAACACTACTATCCTTAACTAAAACTTACCCCACGAACTCTAGCATAGAATCACGCCGCCCTAAAGCTTATAAGCCGCCGAATTCCCTTTTTATGTATTCGAAAGGCTCCACAACCAAAAATGCTTACTCCGAAGAGATTTTATGTGAACCTAAAACTGTTTCCTTCACCTTCTTAATACTGAAATACATAATTCACAATGATATAAGATGCCACGAGTCTCAACACCGTTCAATGCAACTCCCAGTTTTCTAGACATATTTATAAATCTTGAATCCATTGTACCCATTCTTGAGAGTCATCCACTCTACTCAAATCTCGAATTAACCGACCAAACGGACCGAAATGACCCGTGCCCTGTTAGCACACCAAAATCCAAGGGAAATAAAGCGTAACCCACATTCCTACGCAACCGAGCAAATTCCCGCTCCATGTACACTACATTCTTCGTGAATAACCACTCAATTATTTTATGGTCCTCCTATAACCATAGAGTGTAATACAACTTGTGTCCAGAAATTCTTTTACCCGAGTCATCCTCGATCTCGACCTCTGCAAGTCATAACTGATTCACTGGTATACCCCGAACCGAAACTAATATGACCCATAACCGTGCAATCAACTCGTCGATAGCAGACTCCCCCACTTAACCTTAAGCTGCAATTATATAAAATTAGAACCCGTAAGGATTTCTCCTTCTCAATTACCAAGATCTCGCACCATTAACCCACCAGACTTTTCGAAGTCTTTTATTAAGCATTTCATGAACATTCTGAATCTCCAACCAAAATCACACACGCGACCTCCTACCGTGTTGCAAGTAATATTCCTCGCAAAGCTTCATCAACATCACGCTACCGCTAGTTGCACACATGAGATAACCCACATGTGGAATTCCTTACCGACATCTACCAATGACACTGCACTGAGTGCAACGACCACCAAATCCGTAAATTCTCCTGAGTTCATGCTTGCCCACCATTTGTATAAGTCTGCACTTTCCCTATTGACATCAACTATACGTCAACAATACATTCCGAACTCAAGTCATATTGCACCTAACACAATAATAAGATCTCCACGACTCGATTCATTTCAAACACACTCCTTTATGCTGTATTAAATTTTTCCTTTGTACACTAACCATCACTCCAAATAGAGTCTGCAGGCCGATTCACATACTAACACGATTCCAAACCATTCTACACTTTCTCAAGGCACACGACTACCCTACTAGTGAATTCATATGCTAATCTGTCACTCTTACTTCGGTTAAATCATCTCCTTTAAGAAACTTCTCAACCTCTACTTCTCCTACTTGACCTGCTAGTACTTCAACCACCGCGAAACACTTCCCGTTATGTCTTCCCTCATACTTTTCTACCCAACCGCTGCATCAAATCGAAATGTATCTCTGTCGCACCTGAACCAATAAAATGTTACCGACTCTAAGTCTCTTAAAAGATTATCTTTCCCGAGCCATCAACATCAAAATTCCCATTCGCAACCACCATTACTACACAACCATTTACTCTTCTTGAGTTCAAACTCATTGACAGACATGAGAATTTAATTTGCCCCAAAATTTAACAACGTGAAAGATCCTTCAAAACATTCACACTCGAGATTGTACGTCGCATCAAAATGAAAATCCAAGCACCCAATGGCCTTCCTTTACATTCAAAGAAAACACTTCTCGTCACATTCACATAGTCTTAACACTTCCAGCAATTACGTCATACTTACCACAAAGCCATTCCACTGCTCATCGAGCCACAATCCAACTCGTAGGGACATTATCAGACATATGAGTCCAAATGTATAGGTTACAACTGAAGCTATCGAGCCTAAGCTGCTGTTTAACCATGGCCTCAAGTCCTCTAGACTGGCTCACCACCATAACACATAATACACAACTCAACCTTGTTCATAGAATCACAAGCCGGTGATGCACAACCGATACTGAGCGCTCATGTGCGCATACGAGATGCGTTGAAGGAATTCAAAGAGTTATGTCTCAAGCTGAATCAATTTCGCATGATAGAATACAAGAAAGTGAAATTATCCTAAGAGTTCTGTAGCCTCTCGAAGATAAGTACAAACGTCTCCATACCGATCCGCAAGACTCTACTAAACCCGCTCATGACTCGTGAGACCTATGTAACCTAGGCTCTGATACCAATCTATCACGACCCAAAACTAACCCCTGCTGTGATGGCGCCTATCATGGAACTAGGCAAGCCGACTCATTTCCAAAACAAAATGATATTTTTATTTCAAAGATAATTTCAAGGTTATTTAACATAAAACCTCCACTAAAAGAGTTCAAATCAAAGAAAAATAAAAGTGCGGAAAAGAAAAAGCCCGACATCGGGGTGTCACTAGTCATGAGCACCTACTACAATTTGTCTCACAATATCAAGGCTAACTCAGCCCAAAAAATAGCTAAATACAACTAGAGGAAGATAAGAGGGAGAAGAGTAAGGGCTGCGATCGCCAAACAGCTACCTTGCTATCTCCAAGAAAAGTCTGCAACCAGAACACTCAATAACAGCTACCATGTCCAGCTACACCTGGATCTGCACACAAGGTGCAGGGAGTAACGTGAGTACGCCAACTCAGTAAGTAACAATAATAAATAAAGACTGAGCAGTAGTGACGAATAATAAAGCATATAACGTTCATATCAGGAAATCTCAGTAAAATACCACATGCTCTTAAAAATCAGGATTTGAATCAAACATCTCGTTTAAACCCAGTTCCAATAAAAATCATTTTAAAGGCATTTTTCCAATAGTTTTTCAAACAAAGGCTCAATGCAAAGGTGAGCAAAAAAAAAATGATGAAATCATAAACAGCCACTCGGGCAAACCTCACAGTCACTCGTGCCACTCGGGCATACCTCACAATCACTCTTGCCACTCGGGCATACCTCACAATCACTCATGCCTCCCAGTCACTCAGCATTCGGCACTCGCACTCAGTAGGTACCTGCGCTCACTGGGGGTGTGTAGAGTCTCCGGAGGGGCTCCTTCAGCCCAAGCGCTATAATTTGCACGGAAAACTCACGTGCGATAATAATAAAGTATGCTGCAGGCGGGCAGCCCTGATCCACACTCATCCTCACCAATCAGGCCCTCGGCCTCACTCAGTCACAAGTATGCCGCAGGCGGGCAGCCCCGATCCACACTCATCCTCACAAATCAAGCCACTCCGGCATTTCAGTAAAACAGGGCATTCGACCCAAAATATTTATATGCATCAAAATAGAGTTATAAAACTGAGTTATGCAGTAAACAAGTATAAATATGACTGAGTATAGATTTTCAATCAAAAACAATGAGAGGATGGTAAGAAACAGCCCCTAAGGGTCCAAACAGCATTGGCGCAAGGCCCAAACATGGCATTCAACCCAATTTACAGAAATTATTTCTAAAACATATAAGTATCATATGGTTTCAACAAAGTATGAAACTTTACAGTTGTTACGAAACGGACCAAGTCACAAATTCCCAATAGTGCACGCCCACACGCCCATCACCTAGCATGTGCGTCACCTCAAAATAATAGAATGATACGAAATTCGGGGTTTCATACCCTCAGGACTTGATTTACAATCGTTACTTACCTCAAACTGGTCAAATCTCTACCCCGCAATGCTCTTGCCTCTGGACTCGGCCTCCAAATGCTCCAAATCTATTCCCAATCAGTATAATACCATCAATATACACTAGTAGAATGAATTCCACAAGAAAAGCTTTAAAATTAGACCAAAACCCGAAATTGGCTCAAAACTTATTTGTTAGGCCCACGTCTCGGAACCCAACAAAAGTTAAAAAATCCGAAAGCCCATTCAACCACGAGTCTACCCATATAAATTTTACCAAAATCCGACCTCAACTCGACCCTCAAATCTACAAATCTTATTTCCAAATTTCTAAGTTCCAATCTCTGATTTACACCTCAAATTCATGTAATCTAGTCGGATTATTCAATATTATGGAGTAGAAATGATTACAAGGGACTTACCTCAAGTTTTCTTTGAAAGTATATCCAAAAATTGCCTCTCCTCAAGCTCAAATCTGTCAAAAATGGCAAATGGGACGAAACCCCCTTTTTTATAATTCTGCCCAGACATCCTCGGTTCTGCCTCGATCATGGCCTTAGATCGAGGTCCTCAATCCTAGTTCTCGATCCTAGCGCTCGATTATCTCTTCTTCCCAGCCTTCGACCGTGACCCTCGACCCTGGGCTTGATCATGCCTTCGATCGTGACCCTCGACCCTGGGCTCGATCATGCCTTCGACCGTGACTCTCGACCCTGGGCTCGATCATGACTTCGACCGTGACCCTCGACCCTGGGCTCGATCTGGGGGCTCGAACTGGGCTTACATCTAGGCTCAATTTCTGGGCAGAAGCAATTTCCAACAGATGGAAATTGCAGCAGCTATTCTAGTTCAATTTTTGATCCGTTAACCATCCGAAACTCACCCGAGGCCCTCTGGACCTCAACTAAATATACCAACAAGTCCTAAAACATCATACGAACTTAGTAGAATCCTCAAATCATCTCAAACAACACTAAAACCATGAATTACACCCCAATTCAAGTCTAATGAACTTTGAAATTTCCAATTTCTACAAATAACTCCGGAACCTATCAAATCATGTCCGATTGACCTTAAATTTTGCACACAAGTCCCAAATGCCATAACAAAGGTATTCCAATTTTCAGAATCGGATTCCGACCCCGTTATCAAAAAGTCAACCCCCCGATCAAACTTCTCAAAAATTAAACTTTAGGCATTTCAAGCCTAATTCCTCTACGGACTTACAAATAATATTTAGGACACAATCCTAAGCCCAAAATCTTCATATGGAGCTACTGGAATTATCAAAATTCAAATCCTAGGTCATTTACACATAGGTCCATATCCGGTCCACTTTTCTAACTCAAATTTTCAATTATGAGACTAAGTGTCTCATTTCACTCCGAGTTCTTCCCGGATTCGAACCCACTAACCCGATATAACATAATATAGCTGAATAATACAAAAATAAGTAGAAATAAGGAAAACGAGGTTATAACTCTCGAAACGACCGACCGGTTTGTTACAAGAGCCCCGCCATACCAATCAATACATGTTCTAATGATACTGACCAAATAGCAACTTCGGAGCAAATGGAGCGCACCAACATCTTCCGCTGAGCTGATAGCCTACTTGGAGGGCTCTCAACCTATCTATCGGGACCTGCGGGCATGAAACGCAGTGTCCCCAGGCAAAAAGGACGTCAGTACAAATAATGTACCGAGTATGTAAGGAATGAATATCAGTAAATAATAGACATGAGAAACATGGAGTAAAAGACTCAACATGTAAGTCTGAATAACTCTGTCAATGAATAATATTTACAATGTCATGCATATGCGTACAAATGTCATACCATGCATAGGTATATGCGTACATAACATCATCAAGCCTCTGAGGGCATCCCATCATAACATCTCGTACACTGTGGGCAAATCATCAACGTATACCAGCTGATCAGGTGGTGGTGTGTATATAATGCCGTAACCTTTTCCCATATCCCATATACATATATACGCGTATATAACGCCATCTGGTCATGGGTCAATGTACATAAATGCAATGCATGATAGGTACGTCAGTAAAATCTTTCAGAGTGTCATAAGACCATTATGTCTCTGATTAATATCATGAAATAGACTTTATCAACTTACGTATTTTCTGAGACCCATGAACAGACAATAGAATAATAAGACTTATGGGAAAACAAGAATATACACATCTCTAGCATTTATATGAATAGAGTAATTTATGGAAGTTATGCATTTGCTCGTTTCGTTTGTGTCGTATATATTATGCCAAAAAGAAAGGAGGGATAGCCTTAACATACCTGGGTCGATTCTCTTGACAATCCTCTAACACACGTTAATTACAACAAAATACGTTAATAGAAGCAATAATGTTTCTTATGCAAAGACCATCTTGGCTGAAATTTTTCCTTTAAGTAACTATGAAATGGGAAGCTCGAATGAAGCTCTTAGAAAATGACGTTACTGATGTTATGGAAAGTTTTGTTGAAATTCTTTCATAAGATATTATAGTTGTTATCCTTTAACTTTTTAGGTTGCCCCACATAATTAAGCTTGGTGTTACTATTCTTTCTCAAAGTGTGACACCTTGCAACCTTTAATACTTAGTCATTAAATGGAAGGGATGATTGTCACGTTGGGGGGAGGGGTTAAATCTTATCCCACTCTTTAATTAATTACCCAATAATTAATTAATTACCCACATGATTAAGAATTATCTCAAATTACTTAAAATAGTACTCACTTTTAATACACTTTATGTACCCTACTATCATGGTCATGGGGTACCTTGTATGGTACTAGTCCATAAATATGGGGTATTATAGCTTGGACCGTATTTTATCCCAAAATGTCAAACTTCGCCGAAACTCATTTTCTTCGATTCGCTTACCCTTTCACCTTCACGAATTTACTTATCGCTTGCTTGAAATAGCATGACACTAATAATCTCAAAATAATCTCATTTTCGAGATTTCATCAATTTACTTATGGCATACTTTTACGTACGAAAACATGGAGTGTAACACAGAGTATATGATTGCTCTAGAATATTGTTACAACTATCTGCGACTATACTACTGTAACAAAACATAAAATGATGCAATAAAAGAATAAGAAATTTACATGCTCGTATTGCAAGCTAAATATTAGCTAAGCAACTTGCTCATTCTGTATACTAACATGGTATATAGTTGTATGGGGTCGTTCCAACAATTGTATATAACTATAAAAACTATTACATAATACACATAATATATGTCCATCGGCACAAAAATATTCCAGCACTTCTAATCATGTTCATATAAATAATTTCAAAATAGAATTCACTTAAAAATGCAGCTAAACAACCAAAAAAATATTCCAACTACCATATGATACCAATATGGCATATAACTATACCAACATGGCATACAGTTTTACTAGTTCATTACCGACAACTATATGACTATACTATTATTACATAACACACATGCATAAAGAGAAAAATAAAAAAATAGTGTACTACATATTAATATGATAAAGTATTTCAAGATATTGTTCTATATTGCTATTATTAAAAGAAAATCAAATAGTGTACCAATTAAATGCAGCTAATACAACCAAAAAATGATTCAATTAGGCATATGATACTGTCACAACCCAAAATCCAAACCATCGTGATGGCACCTAACCCAACCCACTAGGTAAGCCAACTAACAACATAACATAATATAATAACACGGATGTGAAGCAAAGATGAGATAACTGAATTTTATACAACTCCCCGAGGACTAATAGTATAAATTATGAGCTTCTAAGATTTAGAATTTACAAGACTTGTATGAAATAAAGTACATCATATGTCTGAAATATACATGAATAGATTAAAATTCTAAAGCTACCCAAGGTCGAGAGACAGCTATGACCGAAATACAAGTACATCTTCAGATCCAGCTCCCACCATGCACAACAACATTAACATCCAACATATGCAAGCAAGGTGCAGAAGTGTAACATGAGTACAACCGACCTCATGTACTCAATAAGTAACAAACCTAACCTTAGGTTGAAAGTAGTGACAAGCTGAGACAAAGGTCAAAGTCCAACACCAATAGCCAACAACAGCTCATAACAATATAATAAAAGTAGTACAGGAAATAACTCAAAAATATAATGCTCAGCTCGTTCACAATTCCAGAAGATAGGCTTGCTTTTCAAGTATATCAGTGAAAACCCAAATCTTTTACCGAAAGCACCAAAATATGAGTAAGTTTGCAAAATCGTGATTTTTTCCTTCCAAAACTGTTCAACAGGTAACTGTTTCATTTTCAAATGGCATGAGGAAAAGTACATATCTATGCCTACATGTCAATGTGCAGGTGAAGTCATGAATGACGCAATATCGTACAACATGAGAAAAATGAATCTCTATGACTGTATATCAAGTGTGCATGTCAGTGCAGTTCAACATAGTGAACAACCATATGCATACTCTCAGAGTATCAATCCACTCCGTCCTCCCAATCACTCAGCACTCGTACTCGCACTCTAATGTAGCTGCGCTTACTGAAGGTGTATGCAGACTTCGGAGGAGCTCCTTCAGCTCGAGTATGAGATGGTGGAAAATGCTAGCTCTCACTTCCGAATCCTAGTTGTTGTGCCTAGTACTGTGAAGCAGAGTACCGGGTTCCTTCCATCTTCGGTTCATGAGCAACCAACAACTAGCACTACGCTTGTCGCAGCCACTTATCATCCTTCAACGTCATCAACTTCATCTCCTTTTTAACCAACTCTTCCTTTGCCACCAGCAACTGTTACATCATCTCCACCGGCCGCAACTGCCCGAGAAGAGGATGTACTTCTTATCGAGTCCCTAGTTCATGGGAACCTGGTGCAACATTATTGATAGCATCATAGGAAGCTCAAATCTATTCAAGGACAAGAATAAAGCTTTGAAATCTCAAAGAGGGCCTTTAACAAAACGTCAAGCTAAAGAGTTGCAAAACAAGGTCATTAGACTTCAAGTGCAAATAAAGAAGTTATTAATTGGGATGGAGAGATCAAGGATAAAGGATATGAGTTGTCTAGGTATTATAATTATTTTATGGTACAAATTCATGTCCAAGAAAATGTGGATTAGATCCTAAGAGACATCCTCTGAAGAAGGTCCAAATCAGGACACTATTGGACCTATTTGGCACCTAAAAATGTGTCCAACTTGCAGCCCAATAAGTCCTACATGAAGCCACATTTTTATAACATAAAAAGGACTTACTTGCTGCCCAAGAAAGGTTCAATAGGCGTGATAGAAGTTGGGTACAAGTTGGTACCAAGTTGCTTGCAAATTGCCTTCAAGATTTTCAAGATCCTATCCATGATTGGTTTGCGACTTTCAAGATTCTATCCAAGATTGGTTTTATTTTATTTCCATATATTTTGGTACTAGATGTATTGCTTTCCTAGGTAGTTAAGGTTATGTCATCCTTTTCCTAAGATTGTTGGAGTTACTTTTCAAGATTGACTTGGTTTTTGTTTTCTAGTGTTTTTCCTTTTCCTAAGGAATTTGGACTTGTTGTCCAAAGTAGTTTAGGACTTTATTTCCTTATTTTTAGGTAGGAATTTGGTGACTCTCTCTCTATATAAAGGGGTATCTTCTTTGTTTTAGATTTTAGATTATTATAGACTATTATCAATAAAAATTGTGAGATTTTTCTTGCACTCTTGTGTGTGGCTACTCTTGGATTTATTATTCAACCTTCAAGACTCAACTTAAGGTGGTAAGATTAAACTCTTTCGAAATCTTAGATCACTTCTAGGTATTCAAGAAAGGTGATAAGTTTAGGCTTATTGTTGTTCTTGTTATTCTAAAAGGTCGGGTTTTACAATCTATCTCTTATTTTTAATTCTCTACCTAAGGCGATTAGTTCTTTGTTAGCTAATTGTTGTTGTTAGAATTCAACTTCAAGAATAGACTTCTTGAATTCAAGAAACTCATTCTTGAATTCAATCTATCTCTAATTTTCCGTTGTTTTTTTTTCTTTATTTTCTTTTAGCTTCCGCACGTTTCTTGATTTTCTTTAGTAATTCTTGGACCCCTATCGTATTGTTATCAAGTGGTATCGGAGCATAGGCTAATCAAGATTTAAATCTTGATAATCTTGGGAGGTTCTTGAGCAAAACAAAACCAAAAAAAAAAAAAAAAAAATCAGCCCAAAGAAAAGCATTATGGCTCATTATTATTTGTAGAATTCAAGTGTTATTTGGTTTTCAAGTCAAGAAAGGAAACAAGAAGAGGGAATCCTAGTTCTTGAAGATTAAGGTAATTTCTTTCCTTATTCTTGTGGGTTTTGGGTTTCCTAAATTCTTTCCTTTTTTTTTCTACATAACCAATTCCAATTCTTCCAAGGTTTGGTCCTTCACTTTCCTTTTCTTTTTCTAACTCCACATTCTTATCACTAAGGGTTGTGACTAGTAAGGTTTATTAATAAATCTAAAGATTAACGACCAAGAGTTGCTTTGAGTGGAAAAAGGCAAGAGAGGCGAGAACATTAGAAGAAAAAGCCAAATTTAAGAGATACATAATTCTTCTAATCTTTATTCAAGATGTTTCAAACATGTAGTTATAGTGAAAGGAGGCGAGCTATGACTCAACAACTTGAAAAGTCAAACTTAAAGTATACCGAATGGAAGGAAGACAATGGTAAAATTATTTTTCAAACAAGAGCTAAAGTGATGTCTGCGATTTATGCCCTTAGAATTGACAAAGAGTCTGGCTATAACTTAATTAGCACTTATATGGTTGAAAAATTAAACTTGCCTTGTGTTGAGCATATTGAACCCTACATGTTGAGAGGAGTAAAAGTAGATAAAAGAGTATTATTACTATTCTCTATTGGAAGGTATGAGGATGCGATCTGGTGTGATGTGATTCCCATGAATAATTATCATAACTTGTTGGGAAAGCCATGGTATACCTATAGAAGAGCTTCATATAATATGGAAAAAAATAGATACGCTTTTGAGGTTAACGGGAAGAAATTTATTCTTGGACCTTTGACTCCCTCACAAATTTATGAAGATGAAAAGACTATTAAAGAGAATATGGAAAGATATGAGAGAGAAAAGAATAAGAGGAGTAAGGGAGTGCATGTTGACATCCCAAGAGAGGAAAAAGGAGAGGTTGTATTGAGTGAATAGAATGGGATGTCAATTGAGAAAAAGAGTGAGCTTGAGGGAAAAGAAAAGAGAGAAGGCAATGAGATAAGAAAAGTCTTTGAGGTAGAGAGAGAAAAACAAGAGGGTTTGAGTAAAGAAGAAGAAAAAAACTTAAGTGAGAGAAAAGAGGCTAAGGGTGAGGGAAAAGTTAGTTTTGTGATAAAAACCAAAGAGAGTGTAAGCAAGAATAAAATTTCTTTACTTCATAATCCATTAACTCATTCTTGTTTTAGTTCTTGTGATTTTGTGCAGCCACGTGTTGAAAGACCTTTTGAAAGGAGAGGTGAGGCGCGAGAAATGGTGGCAAAGGATCCAATTGGATTCCAACATGAATTAGGCGAAATTAATTCTTGTTGGATGGTGGAAGATAAAAGCTTGGTTAAATTCTTTGTTATTGAACCTTTTGACTATTTTAATTCTTATTTACAGGTTTATGACATGGAGTTTTCTAAAGCCATTGCTAAGCTGGAATTATTGCATAAAAGAATATAAGATGATGTTGTTCCATTAGTAAATAAGTCCAAGTATGATATGTATAATTGGTTCATTCACATTCTTTGCCTTCCTAGAACACCTAAGGTATTTTGGAGGATATGAACTATACTCTTATTTCTTATGTTGGTGCCAAGTTGCTTGCAAGTTGCCTTCAAGATTTCCAAGGTCCTATCCATGATTGGTTTGCGACTTTCAAGATTCTATCCAAGATTGGTTTTATTTTATTTCCATATATTTTGGTACTAGATGTATTGCTTTCCTAGGTAGTTAAGGTTATGTCATCCTTTTCCTAAGATTGTTGGAGTTACTTTTCAAGATTGACTTGGTTTTTGTTTTCTAGTGTTTTTCCTTTTCCTAAGGAATTTGGACTTGTTGTCCAAAGTAGTTTAGGACTTTATTTCCTTATTTTTAGGTAGGAATTTGGTGACTCTCTCTCTATATAGAGGGGTATCTTCTTTGTTTTAGATGTTAGATTATTATAGACTATTATCAATAAAAATTGTGAGATTTTTCTTGCACTCTTGTGTGTGGCAACTCTTGGATTTATTATTCAACCTTCAAGACACAACTTAAGGTGGTAAGATTAAACTCTTTCGAAATCTTAGATCACTTCTAGGTATTCAAGAAAGGTGATAAGTTTAGGCTTATTGTTGTTCTTGTTATTCTAAAAGGTCGGGTTTCACAATCTATCTCTTGTTTTTAATTCTCTACCTAAGGCGATTAGTTCTTTGTTAGCTAATTGTTGTTGTTAGAATTCAACTTCAAGAATAGACTTCTTGAATTCAAGAAACTCTTTCTTGAATTCAATCTATCTCTAATTTTCCGTTGTTTTTTTTTTCTTTATTTTTTTTTAGCTTCCGCACGTTTCTTGATTTTCTTTAGTAATTCTTGGACCCCTATCGTATTGTTATCAAGTGGTATCGGAGCATAGGCTAATCAAGATTTAAATCTTGATAATCTTGGGAGGTTCTTGAGCAAAACAAAACCAAAAAAAAAAAAAACGAAAATCAGCCCAAAGAAAAGCATTATGGCTCATTATTATTTGTAGAATTCAAGTGTTATTTGGTTTCCAAGTCAAGAAAGGAAACAAGAAGAGGGAATCCTAGTTCTTGAAGATTAAGGTAATTTCTTTCCTTATTCTTGTGGGTTTTGGGTTTCCAAAATTCTTTCCTTTTTTTTTCAACATAACCAATTCCAATTCTTCCAAGGTTTGGTCCTTCACTTTCCTTTTCTTTTTCTAACTCCACATTCTTATCACTAAGGGTTGTGACTAGTAAGGTTTATTAATAAATCTAAAGATTAATGACCAAGAGTTGCTTTGAGTGGAAAAAGGCAAGAGAGGCAAGAACATTAGAAGAAAAAGGCAAATTTGAGAGTTACATAATTCTTCTAATCTTTGTTCAAGATGTTTCAAACATGTAGTTATAGTGAAAGGAGGCGAGCTATGACTCAACAACTTGAAAAGTCAAACTTAAAGTATACCGAATGGAAGGAAGACAATGGTAAAATTATTTTTCAAACAAGAGCTAAAGTGATGTCTGCGATTTATGCCCTTAGAATTGACAAAGAGTCTGGCTATAACTTAATTAGCACTTATATGGTTGAAAAATTAAACTTGCCTTGTGTTGAGCATATTGAACCCTACATGTTGAGAGGAGTAAAGGTAGATAAAAGAGTATTATTACTATTCTCTATTGGAAGGTATGAGGATGCGATCTGGTGTGATGTGATTCCCATGAATAATTATCATATCTTGTTGGGAAAGCCATGGTATACCTATAGAAGAGCTTCATATAATATGGAAAAAAATAGATACGCTTTTGAGGTTAACGGGAAGAAACTTATTCTTGGACCTTTGACTCCCTCACAAATTTATGAAGATGAAAAGACTGTTAAAGAGAATATGGAAAGATATGAGAGATAAAAGAATAAGAGGAGTAAGGGAGTGCATGTTGACATCCCAAGAGAGGAAAAAGGAGAGGTTGTATTGAGTGAATGGAATGGGATGTCAATTGAGAAAAAGAGTGAGCTTGAGAGAAAAGAAAAGAGAGAAGGCAATGAGATAAGAAAAGTCTTTGAGGTAGAGAGAGAAAAACAAGAGGGTTTGAGTAAAGAAGAAGAAAAAAACTTAAGTGAGAGAAAAGAGGCTAAGGGTGAGGGAAAAGTTAGTTTTGTGATAAAAACCAAAGAGAGTGTAAGCAAGAATAAAATTTCTTTACTTCATAATCCATTAACTCATTCTTGTTTTAGTTCTTGTGATTTTATGCAGCCACGTGTTGAAAGACCTTTTGAAAGGAGAGGTGAGGTGCGAGAAATGGTGGCAAAGGATCCAATTGGATTCCAACATGAATTAGGCGAAATTAATTCTTGTTGGATGGTGGAAGATAAAAGCTTGGTTAAATTCTTTGTTATTGAACCTTTTAACTATTTTAATTCTTATTTACAGGTTTATGACATGGAGTTTCCTAAAGCCATTACTAAGCTGGAATTATTGCATAAAAGAATACAAAATGATGTTGTTCCATTAGTAAATAAGTCCAAGTATGATATGTATAATTGGTTCATTCACATTCTTGGCCTTCCTAGAACACCTAAGGTATTTTGGAGGATATGAACTATACTCTTATTTCTTATGTTGGTGCCAAGTTGCTTGCAAGTTGCCTTCAAGATTTCCAAGGTCCTATCCATGGTTGGTTTGGGACTTTCAAGATTCTATCCAAGATTGGTTTTAACTTATTTCCATATATTTTGGTACTAGATTTATTGCTTTCCTAGGTAATTAAGGTTATGTTTTCCTTTTCCTACGATTGTTGGAGTTACTTTCCAAGATTGACTTTGTTTTTGTTTCCTAGTGTTTTTCCTTTTCCTAAGGTATTTGGACTTATTGTCCAAAGTAGTTTAGGACTTTATTTCCTTGTTTTTAGGTAGGAATTTCGTGACCCCCTCTCTATATAAAGGGGTATCTTCTTTGTTTTTAGATTTTAGATTATTATAGCTATTATCAATAAAAATTGTGAGATTTTTCTTGAACTCTTGTGTGTGGCTACTCTTGGATTTATTCTTCAACCTTCAAGACTCAACTTAAGGTGGTAAGATGAAACTCTTTCGAAATCTTAGATCACTTCTAGGTATTCAACAAATGTGATAAGTTTAGGCTTATTGTTGTTCTTGTTATTCTAAAGGGTCGGGTTTCACAATCTATCTCTTGTTTTTAATTCTCTACCAAAGGCGATTAGTTCTTTGTTAGCTAATTGTTGTTGTTAGGATTCAACTTCAAGAATAGACTTCTTGAATTCAAGAAACTCTTTCTTGAATTCAATCTATCTTTAATTTTCCGTTATTTTTTTGTTTCTTTATTTTCTTTTAGCTTCCGCACGTTTTCTGATTTTCTTTAGTAATTCTTGGACCCCTATCGTGTTGTTATCAAGTGTTATCAAGTGGTTCTGATACCACTTGATAACAACACGATAGGGGTCCAAGAAATACTAAAGAAAATCAAGAAACATGCGGAAGCTAAACTAAAATAAAGAAACAAAAAAATAACGGAAAATTAAAGATAGATTGAATTCAAGAAAGAGTTTCTCGAATTCAAGAAGTCTATTCTTGAAGTTGAATCCTAACAACAACAATTAGCTAACAAAGAACTAATCGCCTTTGGTAGAGAATTAAAAATAAGAGATAGATTCTGAAACCCGACCCTTTAGAATAACAAGAACAACAATAAGCCTAAACTTAAGGTGGTAAGATTAAACTCTTTCGATATCTTAGATCACTTCTAGGTATTCAAGAAAGGTGATAAGTTTAGGCTTATTGTTGTTCTTGTTATTCTAAAGGGTCGGATTTCACAATCTATCTCTTGTTTTTAATTCTCTATCAAAGGCGATTAGTTCTTTGTTAGTTAATTGTTGTTGTTAGGATCCAACTTCAAGAATAGACTTCTTGAATTCAAGAAACTCTTTCTTGAATTCAATCTATCTTTAATTTTCCGTTATTTGTTTGTTTCTTTATTTTTTTTAGCTTCTGCACGTTTCTTGATTTTCTTTAGTATTTCTTGGACCCCTATCGTGTTGTTATCAAGTGGTATCAGAGCATAGGCTAATCAAGATTTCAATCTTAATAATCTTGGGAGATTCTTGAGCAAAACAAAACCAAAAAAAAAAAACCAAAAAAAAAAAGAAAATCAGCCAAAAGAAAAGCATTATGGCTCATTATTATTTGTAGAATTCAAGTGTTATTTGGTTTTCAAGTCGAGAAAGGAAACAAGAAGAGGGGATCCTAGTTCTTGAAGATTAAGGTAACTTTTTTCCTTATTCTTGTGGGTTTTGGGTTTCCTAAATTCTTTCCTTATTTTTTCTACATAACCAATTCCTATTCTTCCAAGGTTTGGTCCTTCACTTTTCTATTCTTTATTCTTTCCTTATTTAATTTTTTTGAATGAGTTAATCACGGATTTGCGATTTAGCTAAACCTCTAAGGCTTTAAGAAAGACAGAACGAGTGGGGAAGATAAATGTGATGTTATAATAACTCAAGAGTGTATCGGTACTTGATGGAGAGTCTCTTAAGAATCATACAAGCAAGGAAGTGTTAAGTGATACACGGATGAACACACTTTCCCACGGATATCCCAACAAGTGTCGAGAGGCGAGGAGGATGAATTCCCAACTAAGGGAAATGACCACGTAATGTATGGAAGGGCGCATAGCTATTCAATAACTAGGGAGAATGAGGTGAGCAAAATTGGAAGAAAATCTATAAATTGAGATGGTCATGGTTATCGCAAAATAGTTCGTATCAAAATGGTGGACTCGCCTAGAGCACAAGTGTTAATAGAAGATATAATGGATCAACTGTAATGCAACCGACTTGAGTGACGCCGAATATCAACTAAAAGATATAAAGGGAGTTCATGTCTAATATTACATTGGAAAGTGAGACTACTGGTGATGAAGTGGTGGTGTGATAAACTCAACAAACTAGACACAATGATACTATGAGTTCATGGGAGGCAAACAAGTGTGTGGCACAATAAGGTTGTCAACTATGAATTAAGGGAAAAATGGAATGGGAGTGAATGCTCTAGTCACAAAGGAAATATAGTATCAACATATTGTCTAGACCAAAGGGGAAATGTTTGAAATAGATTAAGAGAGGATGAACACTTATTACGAACCAAACATGTTTAACATGATAGCTCTTAGGCTGTAATACCAGGAAACACCATTGGTAATTACAATATGGGGAATAAGGTGAGTTACTCATCGAGGATGGAATCAGGTGGACTAAGTCCTATACTTATAAGGAAAACAAGAAGTCGTCGTTGAAGAATTTAGGAGGATCTCAAGTTTCAGAAAAGGCCCTGTTTGTGTTAAATATATATGAAGGGTATCGATATGTGTTTTGGGAAGTGTTTAGCAGTAAAGAGGAATCGTGAGAATGTTCACCAGGGAAGTATAGTGGTTTCTTAAAATCCTATAAGACTTATAATGAGGAAAGAGGATGGCTAAGAAAGGTCCGAGCACGATGTTACTTCACATATTGAGGCAATGCCATGCAGGTTGATGTTATCAGGGTGTGCGTGCAAGCTAGTAGATGTTATTCATTTGAAATAGATGGTCCCATAAGAAAACTGGCCTAGTAATGTCTTTTTGTTGAGAAATTTGGAATAAAATAAGTCGCAAGTACTAATAAGATTGTAACCGTATCAAGGAAATTTTTGTAGAACTCAATTTCTAGGAGGTCATATGAAAGAGAAATCTGATATACATGTTCCACTAATGATGAAATATGGCAAGATGATCATTTATACCTCTAGGCAACTCAAGAATTATGAGAAAAATAATCCAACACATGACTTAGGACTTGTGGCTGTGATTTATACATTAAAGGTTTGGCGTCATTAATTGTATGGGGTCCCGTTGGACATATTCACGGACCAAAAGATCCTTCAATATATTTGCAATTAGAAGAAATTGAATCTAAGGTAGAGAAGATGTCATGAGTTACGTAATGATTACGAAATCAATATTCTATATCATCCGGGGAAGCCAATGTTGTGGCGGATGCTCTTACCCGGAAATCTGTGGGTAGCTTAGCACACTTGGAGGCATACCAAAGGCCGTTGTCCAAGGAACTTCACCTATTGGCTAGTTTAGGAATTCGTCTTGTGGACTCTAGTGAAGGAGGGGTAATTGTGCAAAATAGGGTTGAATCATTGCTTGTTGTTAAAGTCAAAGAGATGCAATACAACGATCCATTGATGGCACAGTTGAAAGAGGGTTTTCATAAACATAAGACTATGTCTTTTTCTCTCAGCTTGGATGATGGTACACCAAGGTACCAAGGGTGGTTATGTGTTCCAAATGTGGATGGTCTTTGGGAAAGAATCATGACCGAGGCTCACACTTCTAAGTATTTCGTGCACCCGGGTTCTACGAAAATATATCATCATCTTAAGGAGGTCTATTAGTAGAATGATATGAAGAGAAATGTAGCGGAATTTGTGGGGAGATGTCTAAATTGTCAGCAGGTGAAGGCCGAACACCAGAAGCCCGGTGGGTTAGCACAGAATATAGAAATTCCAATGTGCAAGTGGAAAATTATTAATATGGACTTTATGGTAGGATTGCCTCGTGCTTCTCATAAGTTTGACTCGATTTGAATGATTGTGGATCGACTCATGAAATCAGCACACTTTTTGCCGGTTAAGTCTACCGACACAGTGGAGCAGTATGTAAATTATGTAAGTCCCGAGTGATTCATTATGAGACTGGCCATTCCGAGTAAGATTGAGTTGAAAGATATATATTCAACAAGCATCCTAAATTCTTTATTCATGTTACGTTACCAATTGAGGATGTGTTAAAATATGGGCTGTGCATTTATAATATTTCGACTTTAAGTCAAGTTCAAATGAAGGCTATTATGCCAAATTTTGTGAAATATCTCCATGTTCCTTAGACTCTAAATTGCTCATATGTGTACTACACACCTTGATTTGAGTTGTATTTGTTGTTGATGATGATAATGATATTTGAAATTGATAAGGTGAGCATGAAATACTGAGTATGGCCAACGTGACAAGAATGATCTAATAATTATGGCCATTCGTGCCAATGAAATGAAAAGATGTGAGAGTAATATGAAATGCGATGATTGATAAAAAGAAGTCACGCACTAGTAAATGGCATCCACTAACCTGAAAAAATGGTAAGAATAAAATAAGATAGTGACCATATGTCCACTTAACCCAATTAAGCCTAATAGGTATAAATTCTCCTTTATAAAGCATATGGACATCATCATCCCAATAAAATTTATGCCTACTTAGAGTTGTCCAATAAAAACCTCTCTTAGATGCACTATGAAATGAAATTTGCAATGTGATCTTGTCAATAAGGTAGTCCAAACATGTGCATGCCAAAGAAATTACAAAATATTGGTCATGCATCCATTTAACACAAGTATCTCTGCCACATGTATCAAATAAGTCACTCTTATGATATAGCCAAGTATTAATTATAAATCCCATGGATTCTTCTACATGTAAGTTATTCAAAGAAGCACATAAATTCTCAGAAAGGTCAGAAGAACCCATAAATTCCAAAATATAAATTTCAATACATTCAAGCTCATGATTATAAGTTTCCCCAATAATATTCGCAACATCAATAGATTCTACATAATTGCTCAAACTGTCACAGAAAGAGTCATAGATAGGTTAATGAAAGAGTATTTGATCACTAACGTCACAATAATCATGCATATCCTCTTTAGTAGTAGCAAACACTTTTACATGCTCACAATCAACATGCCTAGAGGAATGACTTCCCATCAAACAACAAAAATCACATTCTAACAATTTATCATATGAAAACTCATTAGACACTTGAATAAGAGAAGAAAGAACATTTAACTCATTAGTAAGCCTCTTCTCATAAATTCCATGCCTCTTTCCACCAAGTTGGAATGTATAATCATCTATGTCATACTCAATTTCAAAAGGAAGCAAATTAGTCTTGCACTTTAACTTAGATATTATAGTTAATGACTTGATATGCATCAAAATATCATCATCCACAAAAATTATAAAGTCACCAGCATAAGAAATAAGAGTATAGTTCATTACCTCCAAAAATACCTCAGGTGTTTCAGGAAGGCCAAGAATGTGAATGAACCAATTATACATATCATACTTGGACTTATTTACTAATGGAACAACATCATCTTGTATTCTTTTATGCAATGATTCCAGCTTAGCAATGGCTTTAGGAAACTCCATGTCATAAACCTGTAAATAAGAATTAAAATAGTCAAAAGGTTCAATAACAAAGAATTTAACCAAGCTTTTATCTTCCACCATCCAACAAGAATTAATTTTGCCTAATTCATGTTGGAATCCAATTGAATCCTTTACCACCATTTCGCGTGCCTCACCTCTCCTTTCAAATGGTCTTTCAACACGTGGCTGCACAAAATCACAAGAACTAAAACAAGAATAAGTTAATGGGTTAGGAAGTAAAGAAATTTTATTCTTGCTTACACTCTCTTTGGCTTTTATCACAAAACTAACTTTTCCCTCACCCTTAGCCTCTTTTCTCTCACTAAAGTTTTTTTCTTCTCCTTTACTCAAACCCTCTTGTTTTTCTCTCACTCCCTCAAAGACTTTTCTTATTTCATTGCCTTCTCTCTTTTCTTTTCCCTCAAGCTTACTCTTTTTCTCAATTGATATCCCATTCTCTTCACTCAATACAACCTCTCCTTTTTCCTCTCTTGGGATGTCAACATGCACTCCCTAACTCCTCTCATTCTTTTCTCTCTCATATTTTTCCATATTCTCTTTAACTGTCTTTTCATCTTCATAAATTTGTGAGGGAGTCAAAGGTCCAAGAATAAGTTTCTTCCCGTTAACCTCAAAAGAGTATCTATTTTTTCCCATGTTATATGAAGCTCTTCTATAGGTATACCATGGCTTTTCCAACAAGATATGATAATTATTCATGGGAATCACATCATACCAGATCGCATCCTCATACATTCCAATAGAGAATAGTAATAACACTCTTTTATCTACCTTTACTCCTCTCAACATGTAGGGTTCAGTATGTTCAACACAAGGCAAGTTCAATTTTTCAACCATATAAGTTCTAATTGAGTTATAGCCAAACTCTTTGTCAATTCTAAGGGCACAAATCGCAGACATCACTTTAGCTCTTGTTTGAAAAATAATTTTACGATTGTCTTCCTTCCATTAGGTATACTGTAAGTTTGACTTTTCAAGTTGTTGAGTCATAGCTCGCCTCCTTTCACTATAACTACCTGTTTGAAACATCTTGAACAAAGATTAGAAGAATTATGTATCTCTCGAATTTTGGCTTTTTCCTCTAATGTTCTCGCCTCTCTTGCCTTTTTCCACTCAAAGTAACTCTTGGTCGTTAAACTTTAGATTTATTAATAAACCTTACTAGTCACAACCCTTAGTGATAAGAATAAGGAATTAGAAAAAGAAAAGGAAAGTGAAGGACCAAACCTTGGAAGAATAGGAATTTGTTATGTAGAAAAAATAAGGAAAAAATTTAGGAAGCCCAAAACCCACAAGAATAAGGAAAGAAGTTACCTTAATCTTCAAGAACTAGGATCCCCTCTTCTTGTTTCCTATCTTGACTTGGAAACCAAATAACATTTGACTTCTACAAATAATAAAGATCCATAATGCTTTTCTTTTGGCTAATTTCCTTTTTTTTTTTGGTTTTTTTTTTGTTTTGCTCAAGAACCTCCCGAGATTATCAAGATTGAAATCTTGATTAGCCTATGCTCTGATACCACTTGATAACAACACGATAGGGGTCCAAGTATTACTAAAGAAAATCAAGAAACGTGCGGAAGCTAAAACAAAATAAAGAAACAACGGAAAATTAAAGATAGATTGAATTCAAGAAAAAATTTCTTGAATTCAAGAAGTATATTCTTGAAGTTGAATCCTAACAACAACAATTAGCTAACAAAGAACTAATCGCCTTTGGTAGAGAATTAAAAATAAGAGATAGCTTGTGAAACCCGACCCTTTAGAATAACAAGAACAACAATAAGCCTAAACTTATCACATTTCTTCAATACCTAGAAGTGATCTAAGATTTCAAAAGAGTTTAATCTTAGCACCTTAAGTTGAGTCTTGAAGGTTGAAGAATAAATCCAAGAGTAGCCACACACAAGAGTGCAAGAAAAATCTCATAATTTTTATTGATATTGTCTATAATAATCTAAAAACAAAGATGACACCCCTTTATATAGAGAGGGGGTCACGAAATTCCTACCTAAAAATAAGGAAATAAAATCCTAAACTACTTTGGACAACAAGTACAAATACCTTAGGAAAAGGAAAAATACTAGGAAACAAAAACCAAGTAAATCTTGAAAAGTAACTCCAACAATCTTAGAAAAAGGAAAAAATAACCTTAACTACATAGGAAAGCAATAAATCTAGTACTAAAATATATGGAAATAAGTTAAAACAAATCTTGGATAGAATCTTGAAAGTCGCAAACCAATCATGAATAGGATCTTGGAAATCTTGGAGGCATTTTGCAAGCAACTTGGCACCAACTTGTACCCAACTTCTATCACACCTATTGAACCTTTCTTGGGAAGAAAGTAAGTCCTTTTTAGGTTATAAAAACTTTGATTCATGTAGGACTTATTGGGCTGCAAGTTTGGACACATTTTTAGGTGCCAAATAGGTCCAATAACGGCCTGATTTGGACCTTCTTCAAAGGTTGTCTCTTGGGATCTAATCCACCTTTTCTTGGACATGAATTTGGACCATAAAATAATTATAATACCGAGACAACTCATATCCTTTATCCTTGAGCTCTCCATCCCAATTAACAACTTCTTTATTTGCACTTGAAGTCTAATGACCTTATTTTGCAACTCTTTAGTTTGACATTTTGTTAAAGGCCCTCTTTGAGATTCCAAAACTTCATTCTTGTCCTTGAATAGATTTGAGCCTACTAGGATACTATCGTACCACTTGATAACAACACGATAGGGGTCCAAGAATTACTAAAATAAATCAAGATACGTTCAAAAGCTAAAAGAAAAGAAAGAAACAAAAAAAACAACAGAAAATTAAAGATAGATTGAATTCAAGAAAGGGTTTCTTGAATTGAAGAAGTCTACTATCGAATTTGAATCCTAACAACAACAATTAGCTAACAACGAACTAATCGCCTTTGGTAGAGAATTAAAAACAAGAGATAGATTATGAAACCCGACCCTTTAGAATAACAAGAACAACAATAAACCTAAACTTAATACCTTTCTTGAATACCTAGAACTGATCTAAGATTTCGAAAGAGTTTAATCTTACCACCTTAAGTTGAGTCTTGAAGGTTGAAGAATAAATCCAAGAGTAGCCACACACAAGAGTGCAAGAAAAATCTCACAATTTTTATTGATATTGTCTATAATAATCTAAAATCTAAAAAAAAAAGATTGTCCCCTTTATATACAGAGGGGGTCACGAAATTCC
Source organism: Nicotiana tomentosiformis (assembly GCF_000390325.3). Lineage (NCBI taxonomy): Eukaryota > Viridiplantae > Streptophyta > Magnoliopsida > Solanales > Solanaceae > Nicotiana > Nicotiana tomentosiformis. Next base: position 59,778,222 of record NC_090822.1, read on the forward strand.
TACCTAAAAATAAGGAAATAAAGTCCTAAACTACTTTGGACTATAAGTCCAAATACCTTAGGAGAAGGAAAAATACTAGGAAACAAAAACCAAGTCAATCTTGGAAAGTAACTCGAACAATCTTACGAAAAGGAAAAAATAACCTTAAATACCTAGGAAAGTAATAAATCTAGTACTAAAATATATGGAAATAAGTTAAAACCAATCTTGGATAGAATCTTGAAAGTCGCAAACCAATCATGGATAGGATCTTGGAAATCTTGGAGGCAACTTGCAAGCAACTTGGCACCAACTTGTACCCAACTTCTATCACGCCTATTGAACCTTTATTGGGAAGCAAGTAAGCCCTTTTTATGTTATAAAAACTTGGCTTCATGTAGGACTTATTGGGCTGCAAGTTTGGACACTTTTTTAGGTGCCAAATAGGTCCAATAATGGCCTGATTTGGACCTTCTTCAAAGGATGTCTCTTGGGATCTAATCCACCTTTTCTTGGACATGAATTTGGACCATAAAATAATTATAATACATAGAAATCTCATATCATTTATCCTTGAGCTCTCCATACCAATTAAGAACTTCTTTATTTGCACTTGAAGTCTAATGACCTTATTTTGCAACTCTTTAGCTTGACATTTTGTTAAAGGCCCTCTTTGAGATTCCAAAGCTTCATTCTTGTCCTTAAATTGATTTGAACTTCCTAGGATGCTATCAGTAAAGGTGAACAACGTACGAGATACTCAAATGCAGAAGATCGTGAATAGTCTATACTTCGGATAGAAGGCTAGAAGCGCTGGGATTCAGTATCCTGGAATGATAGCGGTGTCGTCAGTGGCATGTCTTCCAGCCCATAGTTTCTAGGTATTGAGAAGCCTGATTATGAGAGTAAAGAAGAGTTAAAGATGATGTGATATCTCGCTTGATGTTCCAGAATAACATAAGGAAATCTATGGTGCAAGCAAGTTGAAGGAAGATTGCGAATAGTATAAATAGATATTTATTGGTCACAAGCTAAAGTATAGTAAAGCGACAAGGTTTTATGACAGGAGTAAGGATTAGAAAGGGCGAGTGAGAAGGTGACGAGAATGGATAAGTCCTCCGGATTAAGCCCATGAAAACAAGAGAGCTAATGGTTTCTCTAAGTTATAGAAAGTTCAGTATAGCCTGAATGAACTCAAAGGAGTCTAAGACTAATAGCATTTAGAAGAGATGGAATGCTGCCCTGGTAGTAGAATGAGGGTGTAATTGTGATAGATAAAGGATGACGTTTGGGTAATGATTTCATGAATTGTACAGGATTAAAATACCCACGTAAGGTAAATCACATTGGGATGCTATGAAATACGATTATGGAATTATAGTATTGTATCGCCCCCAGGTGGATCAGGAAAATCACTTCAAATGTTCCACGATGCAACGTGAGCACTAGTGATTACGTAAGAAGTTTCAAGTTATCAGTGGTATATTATAGAATAATATTGAGGTGAATCAATGATGGATGGACAAAAGTCACAAAGTATGAGATGAGATTAGGCCATCATTCTTAAGATAAACAGTAATGAGGAAGCCTTAAAGGACTTAGACTTATGCATATAGGATAAGCAACGAGAGTAACCTGGAGTTTGGCAGCAGACCTCGGTAACGATAAATCAAAGTAAGAACTATGGAAGTAAAGTCATACGGATGGATAAACGGATCTATGAAATAAGGTATAACAATATTCGTGAGTTCAACCAAGTAACGAGCAAAGAACTTCAGTATACCTATAGATGTCCAGAGGGATATCTTGTCAAGCTCTGTATACATTTACAAAGTGAGGCATAGAGATTGGCTAAAAACTGGAGGAAAAAGGAAAGAAGAGTCGCGTAGGCACATTTACAAGGTCAGAGTCGTATAGGCTGCATGCTAGAAGGTAGCAACAGTTATGAGATTGGAAGGATTCCGACCACAAGTCGTGGTGTGAGAAAGAGGCCTAAAGATGGAAATTCCCTAGACTTTGGATTTATTAACAGAATAGTTGCCTAGATGGCAAGGAGAGTACTAAAGTATTCAGAAGACATAAGTTATGAAAATGATTAGTGCATCAGTCAACATTCGAGGACAAATGTTCCAAAGGGGGAAATGATGTTACACCCCATATTTTCGTACGTGAAATATTACATCTCGCATTTTCATACGTTAAAATTTCGTCGTAAGTTAATCGACGTAAGTTTGGGAATGAGATTATTTTGAGATTATAAGCATTATGCTATTTCAAAACAAGTGATAAGTAAATTCTTGAAGGTGAAATGGTAAGTGAATTGAAGAAAATGAGTTTCGCCGAGGTTTGACAATTTGGGGTAAAATACAGTCCAAACTATAATACCCCGTATTTATGGACTTGTGCCATACATGGTACCACATGACCATGATAGTAATGTGTATAAGGTATGCTAAAAGTAACTAGTATTTTAAGTAATTTGAGATGATTCTTAATTATGTGGGTAACTGGTTAATTATTGGATTAGTGGGGAATTTCCAAGTTAATTAGAAAATTGGTAATTTATTTAAGGCATTTTGGATTGTCTTTTGGATAAAGTCTTGAACCCAACGTGGCAGCCAATAAAAAGCCCCAAAGAATGACTCTTCAATTAGGTGCTATGTGGCATATTTAAGAGAATTGGTGGCACACAAACCTCAAAGTAATGGATTATTATACATAAGTTAAGAGGAAAAATTCTTAAGCTTGCTAAAGCTCACGGGTGAAGAAGCTCAAAATTTCAATAATCTCTTTATTCACTATAAGACATCTAATTCACTAATGAACGTGAATTAGAATTAAGCAAAATAATGGATTTTGGGCAAAACATTTCATACGAAGTTACACTACGTAATAGCAACGAGATTCGCAATTCTAAGGGAGCCCGGTATGATCTTTCTCAAGAATATTATGCGAATTTTTCCCTACTTCGATCCACCGTTACATGTTTTTTGCAAGACGTGGGTTAGAGGGATTGTTAAGAGAACCGTCCCAGGTATGTTAAGGCTATACCTTCTTTCTTTTTGGCATGATCTATACGACACAAACGAAACGAGCAAATGCACAACTTTCATAAATGACTATATTCATAGAAATACTATGGGTGTCTATATTCTTGATTCCCCATGTATCTTATTATTCTATCATCTGTTCATGGGCCTCAGAAAATACATAAGTTGATAAGTTTATTTTATGATATTAATCAAAGGCATAATGGTCCTATGACGTTCCGAGAGATTTTATTAACGTATTTCATGTGAATTTCATTCATTTATGCATGTACATTGACCCATGACCAGATGGCATTATATACGCGTATATTATATGTATATGGAATATGAAAAAAGGTTACGATGTTATATACTCACCACCATCTGATCGGTTGGTATACATTGATGATTTGCCCACAGTGGCCGAGATGATATGATGGGATGCCCTTAGAGGCTTGATGATGTTATAAACGTATATACCTATGCATGGCATTGTAAATATTAATGATTCAGAGAGTTGTTCAGATTTACATGTTGAGTCTTTTACTCCATGTTTCTCTCATGTCTACTATTTACTGATGTTCATTTCTTACATACTCGGTACATTATTTGTACTGACGTCCCTTTTGCCTGGGGACGCTGCGTTTCATGCCCGCAGGTCCCGATAGACAGGTCGAGAGTCCTCCAAGTAGGCTATCAGCTCAGTAGAAGATGTTGGTGCGCTCAATTTGCTCTAGAGTTGCTTATTTGATCAGTATAATTAGGACATGTATTGATTGGTATGGCGGGGCTCAATCCCGACCTTTATGATACTTATGTACTCTTAAAGGCTTATAGACAAACGTCATGTATACGGATACTTGTATGGTATTGTCGCCTTATGTTTTGAGTTTACAAATGATCATGTTTGCCTTATAAGCCCGTATGTCACATGTGTAAGTTTTTATATCAGATTGGGTCATCTTATATTGAGTATTCTCTTATGTTTATTCTGGTTAGCCCATGACGGCTCGTTTGGCCCATTCGCCAATGATAGTACGATAAGAAGGATATGTAATGTTGGTACACGATTAAGTAAGGCACCGGGTGCTCGTCGCGGTCCATTGGTTTGGGTTGTGACAGTTATATACGCGTATATTATATGTATATGGGCTATGAGAAAAGGTTATAGCATTATATACGCACCACCACCTGATTAGCTGGTATACGTTGATGATTTGCCCACAATGGACGAGATGATACGATGGGATGCCCTCAGAGGCTTGATGATGTTATGAACGCATATACCTATGCATGGTATGACATTTATACGCATAAGTGTGACATTATAAATATTAATGATTCACAGAGTTATTCAGACTTACATGTTGAGTCTTTTACTCCATGTTTCTCTCATGTCTATTGTTTACTGATTTTTATTCTTTACATACTCGGTACATTATTTGTATTGACGTCCCTTTTTCCTGGGAATGCTGCGTTTCATGCCCTCAGGTCCCGATAGACAGGTCGAGAGTCCTCCAAGTAGGTTATCAGCTCAGCGGAAGGTGTTGGTGCGCTCATTTGCTCCGGAGTTGCTTGTTTAGTCAGTATGATTTGGACATGTACTGTTTGTTATGGCAGAGCTCTGTCCCGATCTTTATGACAATTATGTATTCTTAGAGGCTTGTAGACAGATGTCATGTATGTAAAAGATTGTATGGCCTTGTCGGCCTATGTTTAGTGTACGAATGGTTATTTTGGTCTTATAGGCCCGTATGTCTTATGTATAAGTTAGTATTTCATGTTGTATTCTACTTATCTCCTGGCAGCCTCTCCGACTCAGTTATCTATGATAGTATGATACGAAAAGATGCGTTGTGTTGGTACTCGGTTGAGTAAGTTACCGGGTGCCCGCCGCGGCCCATCGGTTTGGGTCGTGACAGGGATAAAGGGGAAAACTTTTTCTATGATCATTGATAGTGGTAGTTTTTCTAATGTGGTGAGTTCATACTTTGTGGACAAATTGGGACTTGCATGCATGAAACACCCTACTCCCTATAGACTCCAATGGTTAAATGATAGTGGTGGACTAAAGGTAAACAAACAATGCATGATTTCATTCAATATTGGTAGATATGAGGATGATATTATTTGTGACATAGTCCCTATGCAAGCTTGTAATATCTTACTGGGTCGTCCTTGACAGTATGATAGGAATATTTTTCATGATGGAAGGAAGAATAGATATTCTCTTGAGCTAAAAATAGGAAATTTACTCTTGCACCTTTATCTCCTTCTCAAGTATTTGAAGATCAAAAGAGATTAAGAGAAACAATAGAAACACCAAGGGGAGGGATAAAAAGTGAGCTTGGGGAAAAATAAAAGAAAGAAGGCCAAGAGTTAGAGAAAAAGAGAGATGGCTGAGAGAAAGAGAGAGACAGGGAAACAATTTGAGAGAAAGGATAAAAAGGGGTTTGAATGAAAAAATAGAAAGTCTTGGTGACAGGAAAGAGGCTAAGAAAATAAAAAAAAAAGAATTTTTATATAAAAGCCAAAGAGTGTTTAAATGCAAGAAAAGAGGGGTTGCCCATAATACTACTTACTTACAGAGAAGCTTTGATTAATTCTGAGTTACAAACTTCTTCTTTACCAAGTAGTATTTCTTCTCTTTTGCAGGATTTTGAAGATGTCTTTCCTGAAGATATTCCTAATGGATTACCACCTTTACGTGGCATTGAGTATCAAATTGATTTTGGGCCTGGATCACAAATCCCAAATAGGCCTGCTTATAGGAGTAATCCAGAAGAGACAAAAAAGCTTCAAAGGCAAGTTGAGGAGCTGCAAAGGCCTTGTGGGAGAGAGAATGAGCCCTTGTTCTGTTCCCTTCCTATTGGTACCCAAAAAGGATGGAACTTGGAGGATGTTCGTGGATTGTAGAGCAATCAACAAGATAACGGTAAAGTATAGCCATCCTATTCCTCGTCTTGATGACATGTTGGATTAATTACATGGATCCAAAATCTTTTCTAAAATTGATCTAAAAAGTGGTTACCATCAGATTCGAATGAATCCTGGAGATGAATGAAAAACTGCTTTTAAGACCAAATATGGGCTTTATGAGTGGTTAGTTATGCTTTTTGGCTTGACTAATGCACCTAGCTCTTTCATGAAATTAATGAATCATATCTTTAAGGATTTTCATGGAAAATTTATTGTGGTGTACTTCGATGATATCTTGAAATTTTCTAACACTTTAGAAGAGCATGTAGAACACCTAAAACATGTTTTTGAAGTTCTTAGAAAGCACCTCTTATTTGCTAATCTTAAAAAGTGTACATTTTTGTAGATCATGTGATTTTCTTGGGTTTTGTGGTTAGTTCTAAAGGAGTTGAGGTTGATGAAGAGATAAATCAATAAAAGAATGGCCTAAGCCTAAGAGTGTAACTGAAGTTAGGAGTTTTCATGGACTTGCTAGTTTTTATAGGAGGTTTGTGAGAGACTTTAGCACCACTGTTTCTCCTTTAACTGAAGTTATTAAAAAGGATAAGATTTTTACATGGGGAAAAGAACAAGATGACGCTTTTAACTTGTTGAAAGAAAAGTTATGTTCTGCTCCATTGTTACAATTGCCTGATTTTTCTAAATTTTTTGAAATTGAATCTGATGCTTCTGGCAAAGAAATAGGTGTTGTTTTGATGCAAGATTCTAAACCTATTGCCTACTTTAGTGAGAAGTTGAGTGGAGCCACATTGAACTATTCCACTTATGACAAAGAGCTATATGCATTGGTAAAGGCTTTAGCCACATGGCAACATTACTTGTGGCCAAGAGAGTTTATCATTAAAACTGACCATGAATCCTTGAAATACTGGAAGAGTCAAGGTAAGCTTAGTAGAAGTCATGCTAAGTGGGTTGAATTCATTGAAACTTTTCCTTATGTAATTTCTTACAAGCAAGGGAAAGGGAATGTTGTTGCGGATGCACTTTTAAGAAGGTATGTCTTAGTTTCTACCCTGACTTCTAAATTGATGGGTTTTGATCAAATCAAGGGACTTTATACTAATGATGTTGATTTTGGCAAGATTTTTGCAGATTGTAAGTTGGGTCCTTTTGAGAGGTTTAACCTCCAATATGGGTTTCTCTTCAAGGAAAATAAGTTGTGTATCCCTAATTGCTCTTTACGTGAAGTATTTGTAAGGGAAGAACATTATGGAGGGCTTATGGGACACTTTGGAGTCCCAAAGACACTAGACATACTTGTTGAAAATTTATTTTGGCCTGGAATGAGAAAAGATGTTGAAAGAATGTGTGCACAGTGTTTGGAATGTAAACAAGCTAAATCTAAAGTGTTACCACATGGTCTTTACATGCCATTACCTGTTCCTACTTCACCTTGGATTGATATTTCTATGGATTTTGTGTTAGGTTTGCCTAGAACAAGGTATGGTAAGGATAGTATATATTTTGTGGTAGATAGGTTCTCCAAAATGGCTCATTTTATTCCTTGCTTAAAGACAAATGATGCTTCACATGTTGCTGATCTTTTTGTAAAAGAATTTGTCAAATTGCATGGTATACTTATAACTATTGTTAGTGATAGGGATGCTATGTTTTTTAGCCACTTTTGGCGTGTATTTTGGGGGAAGTTAGGCACTAAATTGTTGTTTTCTACTTCTTGTCACCCACAAACTGATGGACATACTGAAGTAGTTAATAGAACCTTAGGAAACATGTTGAGGGCTGGTTTGAAAGGTAAATTAACTTCTTGGGAGGCTCACTTACCTATGATTGAATTTGCTTACAATAGAATAATCCATTCTTCTACAGGTATGTCTCCTTTTGAGGTTGTCTATGGTTTTAATTCATTCACTCCCCTTGATTTATTACCATTACCTACTAATGATATTGTTAAACTTCATGGTAGGACAAAGGCTAAGATGATGAAATAAAATCATGAACAAACAAGGCTTGCAATTGAGAAGAAAAATGAGCAAAATGTTACACCCCATGTTTTCGTACGTAAAAGTACGCTATAAGTAAATTGATGAAGGCTCGGAAATGAGATATTACATCCTGTATTTTCGTACGTTAAAGTTTCATCGTAAGTTAATCGATATAAATAAGATTATTTTGAGATTGTAAGCATTATGCTATTTCCAACAAGTGATAAGTAAATTCGTGAAGGTGAGAGGGTATGCAAATCGAAGAAAATGAATTTCCGTCGAAGTTTGGCATTTTGGGACAAAATACGACCCGAGCTAAAATACCCGGTATTTATGGACTAATACCATACAAGGTACCACATGGCCATGATAGTAAGGTGTATAAGGTGTGTTAAAAGTGAGTAGTATTTTAAGTAATTTGAGATAATTCTTAATTATGTGGGTAATTGGTTGATTATTGGTTAATAGGAGATTAATTAGTTAAATAATGAATTAGGGAATAATTAATATTTTGGATTAGTTTTAATAAACCCTCCCAAACGTGGCAGCCCAAGAATATTGATTTAAGTGACTCTTTAGTCACATTGCTAGATGGCACACTTTGGGAAACATGTGGGCCCACATAAAGACCAACCATTTATAAAAATTTCATCACCTCACGGTTGGAAAAAAGCTAACCATTTCTAAGAAAAATCTCATCAACATTATGAATGAAGGCCATGATACTGATGGAGCTCCATAGCTCACTGGAAATTTCATAACACAATATAGTGTGAGATTTTGTAATTTTAAGGAATACGGTGCAATCTTTCACAAGAATATCATACGAATTTTTTCCTACTTAGATCCGACGTTACGTGTTGTCACAGTTGACAAGTGTAAATAAAGAAGTTGTTAATTGGGATGGAGAGCTCAAGGATAAAAGGATATGAGTTGCCTAGGTATTATAATTATTTTATGGTCCAAATTTATGTCCAAGAAAAGGTGGATTAGATCCCAAGAGACATCCTTTGAAGAAGGTCCAAATCAGGCCACTATTGGACCTATTTGGCACCTAAAAATATGTCCAAACTTGCAGCCCAAAAAGTCCTACATGAAGCCACGTTTTTATAACATAAAACGGACTTACTTGCTTCCCAAGAAAGGCTCAATAGGTGTGATAGAAGTTGGGTACAAGTTGGTGCCAAGTTGCTTGAAAGCTGCCTTTAAGATTTCCAAGATCCTATTCATGATTGGTTTGGGACTTTCAAGATTTTATCCAAGATTTGTTTTAACTTATTTCCATATATTTTGGTACTATATTTATTGCTTTCCTAGGTAGTTAAGGTTATGTTTTCCTTTTCCTCAGATTGTTGGAGTTACTTTTCAAGATTGACTTGGTTTTTGTTTTCTAGTGTTTTTCCTTTTCCTAATGTATTTGGACTTGTTGTCCAAAGTAGTTTAGGACATTATTTCCTTATTTTTAGGTAGGAATTTTTTGACCCCCTCTATATATAAAGGGGTGTCTTCTTTCTTTTTAGATTTTAGATTATTATAGACAATATCAATAAAAATTGTGAGATTTTTCTTGCACTCTTGTGTGTGGCTACTCTGGGATTTATTCTTCAACCTTCAAGACTCAACTTAAGGTTGTGAGATTAAACTCTTTCGAAATCTTAGATTACTTCTAGGTATTCAAGAAATGTGATAAGTTTAGGCTTATTGTTGTTCTTGTTATCCTAAAGGGTCGGGTTTCACAATCTATCTCTTGTTTTTAATTCTCTACCAAAGGCGATTACTTCTTTGTTAGCTAATTGTTGTTGTTGGGATTCAACTTCAAGAATAGACTTCTTGAATTCAAGAAACTCTTTCTTCAATTCAATCTATCTTTAATTTTCCGTTGTTTTTTTGTTTCTTTATTTTCTTTTAGCTTCCGCACGTTTCTTGATTTTCTTTAGTAATTCTTGGACCCCTATCGTGTTGTTATCATCTGGTGCATACACAATATGGTGAGAGCTTCATACTGACTTCTTATAAGGCTAGTATTTTTCTTACTGGCTTTATCATAGAGTCGTTATAGAATATGGCTATTGTACTATCTCTCTTGTACCTCTGATATTAAGAGTGATTCTGCAATGTCCTCAATCACATTTCCTATAATTTTCTGGGTCCAATAATCAGACTCCTGATTTACTTTGTTGATGTAACTCTTTTGTTACACCCCATATTTTCGTACGTGAAAGTACGCCATAAATAAATCGACGTAAATTCGGGAATAAGATAATTTTGGAATTATAAGTATTATGCTATTTCAACCAAGTGATAAGTAAATTCATGAAGGTGAGAGGGTAAGCAAATCGAAAAAAATGAGTTTTCGTCGAAGTTTGACATTTTGAGAAAAAATACGGTCCGAGCTATAATACTCGGTATTTATGGACCAGTACCATATAAGGTACCATATGGCCATGATAGTAAGGTGTATAAAGTGTATTAAAAATAAGTAGTCTTTTAAGTAATTTGAGATAATTCGTAATTATGAGGATAATTAGATAATTATGGATTTTTAGTGGGGGACTAAGTAAGTAATTAAGCTAATTAAGTAATTAAGACATTTTGGATACATTCTTGAACCCCAAACGTGACAGCCAATGAGTTTTGGTTAAAATGACTCTTAATACACATTTGAAAGGTGGCAAACTAAAGTTATGTGGCTAAGCCACCACCAGAAGTTAGCCCACACCCATTCAAACACATACTCAGAAGATTTGTGATCATTTTTGCTTCATTTTGGTATGCTCTCATTCTTGGAAAAGCTACTATAACGTTCAACACCCTTCATTTGGTATGCAGAAGGAATTAACCAACGTTCAAACTTAGTTAAGGATAATTCTTTGGGAATTCATGCCAACACCTTGAGGATAATTATTTTGAATATGATCCAAGTTTGAATGTTCATCTACGACCTTCTCGAATTCTTATAAGCAATTTAGATATGTTAAGGCTATCCCTTCTTTCTTTTGGCATGATCCAAATAATACAAATTAAACACGCAAAATACGCAACTTTTATAAATGACTCTATTTATAGAAGTACTAGGGGTGTCTATATTCTTGATTCCCCATGTGAAATATAATTATATCTTCTGTTCATGAGTCTCAGAAAAATACGTAGTTAATAAAGTTTATCAGAAAGGTATATTGATTTTATAACATTCCAAGAAATCTTATTAACGTATTTCTTATGCATTTTATGCATTTATACATGTACATTGACCCATGACCAGATGGCGTTATATACGCGTATATTATATGTATATGGGATATGGGAAAAGGTTACGGCGTTATATATGCACCACCACTTGATCAGCTGGTATACGTTGATGATTTGCCCACAGTGGCCGAGATGATATGATGGGATGCCCTCAGAGGCTTGATGATGTTATGAACGCATATACCCATGCATGGTATGACATTTATACACATATGCATGACATTATAATATTAAATGATTCACAGAGCTATTCAGATATACATGCTGAATCTTTTACTCCATGTTTCTCTCATGTCTATTATTTACTGATTTTTATTCCTTACATACTCGGTACATTATTTGTACTGACATCCCTTTTGCCTGGGGACATTGCGTTTCATGCCCGCAGGTCTCGATAGACAGGTTGAGAGCCCTCCAAGTAGGCTATCAGCTCAGCGAAAGATGTTGGTGCGCTCCATTTGCTCCGGAGTTACTATTTGGTCAGTATCATTAGGACATGTATTGATTCATATGGCGGGGCCATGTCCCAACCTTTATGATAATTATGTATTCTTAGAGGCTTGTAGATAGATGTCATGTGTACGAGTATTTGCATGGCCTTGTCGGCCTATGTTTTGAGTTTATATAAATGATCATGTTGGCCTCATAGGCCCGTATGTCACGTGTATGAGTTTTTATATCAGGTTGGATCATTTTATGTCGGGTAATTCCATCATGTTTACTTTGTTTATCTCATGACTCCCTTTCGGCCCACTTACCTATGATGATGTAATAAGAAAGATACATTATGTTGGTACTCGGTTGAGTAAATTACTGGGTGCCCATCGCGGCCCATCAGTTTGGGTCGTGACAAAAGTGGTATCAGAGCAGTTCTGTCCTAGGGAGTCTACAAGCCGTGTCTAGTAGAGTCTTGCTTGTGGGTATAAGCAGGAGGCTACAGGGCATTTAGGACCGTCACTCTTTCTTCTTACTCTAGATCGTGTGGTACAACTCAGTTGTAAGAACTCAATTTCCTAAACTCTATCTTATTTATAATACGACGATGCCTACATCTAGAAAGATGGTTGGTAAGAGATTGAATGTGTGTTACACCCCATGTTTTTGTACGTAAAAGTTTTGTCGTAAGATAATCGACGTAAGTTCGGGAATGGGATTATTTTGAGATTATAAGCATTATGCTATTTCAAACAAGTGACTAGTAAATTCGTCACGGTAAGAGGATAAGCGAATCGAAGAAAATGAGTTTCGTCAAAATTTGATAATTTGGGATAAAATACGGTCCGAGCTATAATATCCGGTATTTATGGACTAGTACCATACACGGTACCATGTGGCCATGATAGACCTATACAAGGTATGTTAAAAGTGAGTAATATTTTAAGTAAGTTGAGATAATTCTTAATTATTGGGCAATGGGATATTACCTAATTAATTAAGAGAAATTTGTGGATAATTAACTAAGACTATGGATAAGCTTAAGGATCCTAAACGTGGCAGCAAAGGCCATTATGTAAGTGTGACTCTTAAGGTCATATAATAAGGTGGCAATTTTTGAAGACTTTGTGGCCAAGTCATCCCCTAAAGTGGGGCCCACTCAATAACATAAAAATCAATCTCCCTAATTCATTAAAGGGAGATGGGTTAGAGATTTAACAAAGTAACGGATGGAAATTTTCAAACAAGAATTCTTATAGCAACGTGACTTGCAAATCTAAGGGATCCCGGTACAATCTTTCTCAAGAATATCATACGGATTTTTCCCTACTTTGATCCGCCGTTACGTGTTGTCACACTGGACGTGTGTTAAGAGGGATTTTCAAGTGATCGGCTCAGGTATGTTAAGACTATCTCTTTTTTCCTTTTGGCGTGATCCATACGATACAAATGAAACGAGTAAACACACAATTTTCATAAATTACTCTATTCATAGATGCACTAGGGTTGTCTATATTATTGATTCCCCATGTTAATTAATATTATATCTTCTGTGCATGGGTCTCAGAAAAATATGTATTTGATAAAGTTTATCCGAAAGGCATATTAATTTTATGACATTCCGAGAAATATTATTAACGTATTTCATATGCATTTCATGCACTTATACATGCACATTGACCCAGGACCAGATGGTGTTATATATATATATATATATATATATATATATATATATATATATATATATATATATAAATATGGGATATGGAAAAGGTTACGGCGTTATATACGCACTACCACCTAATCAGCTGGTATACATTGCTGATTTGCCCATAATGGCCGAAATGATATAATGGGATACCCTCAGAGGCTTGATGATGTTATGAACGCATATACCTATGCATGGTATGACATTTATACGCATATGCATGACATTATAATAATAAATGATTCACAGAGATATTCAGATATACATGTCGAGTCTTTTACTCCATGTTTCTCTCATGTCTATTGTCTATTATTTACTGATTTTTATTCCTTACATACTCGGTACATTATTTGTACTGACGTCCCTTTTTTCTGGGGACGCTGCGTTTCATGCCTGCAGGTCCTGATAGATAGGTTGAGAGTCCTCCAAGTAGGCTATCAGCTCAACGGAAGGTGTTGGTGCGCTCCATTTGCTCCGGAGTTACTTATGTGGTCAGTATGATTAGGACATATACTGATTAGTATGGCGGGGCCCTGTCCCGACCTTTATGACATTTATGTACTCTTAAAGGCTTGTAGACATATGCCATGTACGTGAAAGATTGTACGGCCTTGTCGACCTATGTTTTGAGTATATAAATGATCATGTTGGCCTATTAAGCCTATATGTCACGTGTATATGATGATGTAATAAGAAAGATATGTAATGTTGGTACTCGATTGAGTAAGGCACCGGGTGCCCGTCGCGGCCCATCGGTTTGTGTCGTGACAATGTGGCTATAGAAGAGTTGAGTCAGAGGAACTCAATTTTTGCATCATGCTTATAATGGATAAATATGAGGTATACATCAGATCATGTGTGTACTAAGATGTGTAAACTTCTTGATAAGGATCCCTAAGGTAAGAATGTCTATCCACTCTTACGGTAAAAATAAATAAGATAATCGGAAGGTAGATACAATTTTTAGCAAGTAAAAGAAGCAAGATGAAAAAGGGTACGAGCTACCGAGCTAATGAATATTATTGCATAGGAATATAAGCCTTTTGAGTAGTATAAGAGAAGGCGGGATATCAAGATCTAGCTGGAGTTAGGGTAACCCAAAATGGTGGATGGATTGTTAGTGTTAGTTGACATTTCCGAAGGGTATTGCGAATGTCCTAATAGGTCTCCTTGTGAGACACCCAGATGGTGCACTCTAAAATAGTACAGCTAGATATGAGTACTACAAAGATAGGCACTGAAATCCTGGAAGGGATAAATATTACCTTAGTGTGGCTCCCGTCTCTAGTAAAGAAAGAATGTTGGGCAACCCGAAGAGTCAGTAGATGGAGCAAGGGGAGCTAAAAGCAAAAAATGTCCTGTGGAAATTTTAAAAATAAAGTGATAGACAGAGATGTTAGCGGGAAATAAGAAGAGAGTTAATGAAGCATTATGAGTAAGATGTGATACATGGATAACAACGGTAGATAAAAAAGATGACAGTATTGCAGAGTCTATAGTCAAGTGAAGGAACAAGACGAGAGGTGACAGGCATTGAGACAACAAAAGAGTATAGGCCATAAAGTCATATCCTCATTTCGAGAAATAAGTTCGTGACTAAATGTGATTACCAAAAGGAAAAGTTAGACCTTAGAGTAATAAGAAATCAACATGGACTGGTGAACAAGATAAACTAAACATGAACTAGGGACTGAGTAATAGTCGACATCATGAGAATTTCAGAGATTGCGTCCCGGCGATAATAGGATGGACGACAGAAGAATACCCTTTAAAGGTCATTCAGGAAGACACTTCCCCTAAAGCAAGCAAGGTAAGCAAAGTTAAGCTTAAGGGGCTGTATGTGCCAGTTACACTAGGTGTCTCCCTCGTGAGTAAGGAATTTTGTTATCCTTGGTACAGAAGGATTACCGCGAGGCGAGTAAGGGTCATCGATGATGTGAAAGGACGCCAAAGATGAAAAGGTAAAACATCTATACGTAGATCATCGCAACACTAAATCTTAGAGCTCCCCTAAAGGGGGGAATATGGAGTGATGTGGCATTAAGTCAGAATTAAATAGTTCTAGTAACTATGGAATGGTAAAGAAGAATGCAAAAAAAAAAATGAGAAGGGGATGAGATTTCACCTATTCAAAGCCTACAAATATGCTACGATTCTAGAACATTATGCAAACACGACGTCAAGGAGAGGAAGTAAGGAATCCTTCCCGGGATGTTATTGATAAATAAGGAGCCAGTGCGAAAGGTAAGTTAAGACAAAGGAAATAACCCAAGAAAGATTTCGTGGAATATTGATATGAGAATGGGCCAACGAGCAGTTAGTAGTTGATTCAGGAAGAGTCTAGTTATGGCTAGACAAGAGGATACATACAAATTAATAGATCATACAAGATAAACATAGAGAACCCCAACATGGGGAATTTAGTCTCGCAGATATGACATCGTGACCCTTGAGAAATATTTAGATAGGAATTGGGGTAGTTAAAGGTACCGTATGAGTATTATGGAAATAAAAGAGAATGCCACTGGGAAGACAACCAAAATATCAGTACCGAAGCAAACCCTACAAGTACAAGGGCGTAGAGATAAGTAACTACGGATAATTATAGGCGAGGAAGGACATTAAAAATTTCGTCGAGTATACGATGTAATAAGCTCCCAGCTTCACAAGAGTCAGAGGGTCCTCCCTAAGTACTACAATGAAAGACTAGCTGTGGAAATAAGGAAGAAGGCTTCAACTTAAGCATAGTAACTTGAAAAAGAAATGGCCATGTAAAAATAGTTTCACTACAACATTGTATGCACTCCATAAGAAAGTGGCACCTACCGTGGCTAATGAACAGGGAAGTAAAAATCAAAAGTAGGATTCGAGATCATATGGGTTGCATGAAAACTCCGGCATGCGTGGGAACTAAGATAAGCTAAGTATGCACATAACAAGGGGGCAGAAAGACCAGGAAAAGTAATTAATTGCTTACATTTAACAAAAGCTGAGATGAAACGAAAGGAAGTATTCGATCAATGATCCAGAGTTAGTTACGTTATGTACGCACTTAAAATTTCGGAGTATTATCCATGAAGCATATATATTGACATTCATACAATCGTAGAAGACTCCGGTATAACTTAAAAGAAGAAATTGAGCCTAGGGCATAGACAAAGGATTGAATTGTCAGAAGATTGTATCATGGATATTCCATGAAAGGCTAAAGTAATAACTAATACCATGAGCCAAATCTCGGAAGAAAGCTTAAGCCTACCTAAAGGCTGATCAGAAGGAAGAGGAAACTAAAGAGTTACATCAACGAAGTAAATCAGGAATCTGATTATTGGACCCAGAAAATTATAGAAATCGTGATTGAAAACATTGCAGAATCATTCTTAATATTATAGGTACAAGGGAGATAGTACAACCACCATACTCTATAACGGCCCTATGAAAAAGCCAGTTAGAGGAGTACCAGCCTCATAAGAAGTCAGTATGAAGCTTCCACCGGATCGTGTATGCACTAGAGTTGCAAGTATTATAATAGAGCTTCAAGTTGTGGATGTGAATTATACCTATGTGGAAGGAAGGTCATAAAGGAGATAGAAGATGTGATGCAAGATTTTAAGGTAAGTAAGGTAAAGGTGAACAACGTACGAGATACTCACATACAGAAGGTTATGTGTAGTCCATACTTCGGATAGAAGGCTAGAAGCGCGAGGATTCAGTATCCAGGAATGATAGCGGCGTCATCAATGGCATATTTTCCAGCCTATGGTTTCTAGGTATCGAGAAGCCTAATTAAGAGAGCAAAGAAGAGTTAGAGACGATGTGATGTCTCGCTTGATGTTCCAGGATGACATAAGGAAATCTATGATACAAGCAAGTTGAAGGAAGGTTGCGAGTACTATTAATAGATATTTGTAGGTCGCAAGCTAAAGTATGGTTGAGCGACAAGGTTTTAGGAAGACAGGAGTAAGGATAAGAATAGGTGAATAAGAAGGTGACCAAAATGGATAAATCCCCGGGATTAAGCTCATGAAAATAAGAGAGCCGATGGTTTCTCTAAGTAATAGAAAGCTCAGTATATCCTGAATGAACTCAAAGGAGTCTAAGACTAGCATTTAGAAGAGATGGAATGCTGCCCTGGTAGTAGAATGAGGGTGTAATTGTGATAGATAAAGGATGACGTTTGGGCCTTCGATTGAGTAATGATTTAATTACATGGACGGCATGGGATTAGAATACCCCCACCCATAATATGAATCACATTGGAATGCTATAAAATACAGTTATGGAAGTATTGTATCGCTGCCAGGTGGGTCAGGAAAATCACTTCAAATATTCCTCGATGCAACGTAAGCCCTAGTGGAAAGGTATTACATAAGAAGTTTCAAGTTATCAATGGTATATTATAGATCAATATTGAGGTGAATCAACAATAGATGGACAAAATTCACAAAGTATTAGATGAGAATAGGCCGTCATTCTTAAGATGAACAGTAATAAGGAAGCATTAAAGGACTTAAATTTATACATATGGGATAAGCAACGAAAGTAACCTGGAGTTCGGTAGCAGACCTCAGTAATGATAAATCAAAGTAAGAGTTATGGTATAGTATGACCTACCTAGATGCAGTAAAGTCATACGAATGGATAACCGGGTCTATGAAATAAGATATAGCAATATTCGTAAGTTCAACAAAGTATCGAGCAAAGAACTTTAGTATACCTATAGATGTCTAGAGAGACATCTTATCAAGCTTTGTATATTCTTACAAAGTGAGGCCTAGAGATTGGCTAAAAACTGGAGGAAAAAGGAGGGAAGAGTCGCATAGGCGCACATACAAGGAAAAAGTCGTACATGCTGCATAATAAAAGATAGCAACATTTACAAGATTGGAATGATTCCGACCACGAGTCGTGGTGTGAGAAAGAGGCCAAAAGGAGGGAATGCCCTGGCCTTTGGATTTATTCAAAGACCAGTTGCCTAAATGGCAAGAAGAGTATTAAAGTATTTGCAAGAGCTACGAGTTATGAGAATGATAAGTACATCAGTCAACATTCGAGGACGAATGTTCCAAAGGGGGGAATGATGTTACACCCCATATTTTCGTACGTGAAAGTACGCCATAAATAAATCGACGTAAGCTCGGGAATGAGATTATTTTGGAATTATAAGAATTATGCTATTTCAACCAAATGATAAGTAAATTCGTGAAGGTGAGAGGGTAAGCAAATCGAAGAAAATGACTTTTCGCCGAAGTTTGACATTTTGAGAAAAAATAAGGTCCGAGCTATAATACCCGGTATTTATGGACTAGTACCATACAAGGTACCATATGGCCATGATAGTAAGGTGTATAAAGTGTGTTAAAAGCAAGAAGTCTTTTAAGTAATTTGAGATAATTCCTAATTATTTGGATAATTGGGTAATTATGGATTTTTAGTGGGGGATTAAGTAAGTAATTAAGCTAATTAAGTAATTAAGACATTTTGGATAAATTCTTGAACCCCAAACGTGGCAGCCAATGAGTCTTGGTTAAAATGACTCTTAATACACATTTGAAAGGTGGCAAACTAAAGTTATGTGGCTAAGCCACCACCAGAAGTGAGCCCACACCCATTCAAACACATACTTAGAAGATTTGTGACCATTTTTGCTTTATTTTGGTATGCTCTCATTCTTGGAAAAGCTATTATAACGTTCAGCACCCTTCATTTGGTATGCAGAAGGAATTAACCAACGTTCAAGCTTAGTTAAGGATAATTCTTTGGGAATTCATGCCAACACCTTGAGGATAATTATTTTGAATATGATCCAAGTTTGAATGTCCATCTACGACTTCTCGAGTTCTTATGACCAATTAAGGTATGTTAAGGTTATCCCTTCTTTCTTTTGGCATGATCCAAATGATACAAATGAAACGAACAAAATACGCAACTTTCATAAATGACTCTATTCATAGAAGTACTAGGGGTGTCTATATTCTTGATTCCCCATGTGAATTATTATTATATCTTCTGTTCATAAGACTCAGAAAAATACGTAGTTGATAAAGTTTATCCGAAAGGTATATTGATTTTATAACATTCCGAGAAATCTTATTAATATATTTCTTATGCATTTATACATGTACATTGACCCATGACCAGATAGCGTTATATACGCATATATTATATGTATATGGGATATGGGAAAAGGTTACGGCATTATATATGCACCACCACCTGATCAGCTGGTATACGTTGATGATTTGCCCACAGTGGCCGAGATGATATGATTGGATGCCCTTAGAGGCTTGATGATGTTATGAAGGCATATACCCATGCATGGTATGACATTTATACGCATATGCATGACATTATAATATTAAATGATTCATAGAGCTATTCAGATATACATGTTGAATCTTTTACTCCATGTTTCTCTCATGTCTATTATTTACTGATTTTCATTCCTTACATACTCGGTACATTATTTGTACTGACGTCCCTTTTACCTGGGGATGCTATGTTTTATGCCCGCAGGTCCCGATAGACAGGTTGAGAGCCCTCTAAGTAGGCTATCAGCTCACCGGAAGATGTGGGTGCCCTCCATTTTCTCCGGAGTTGCTATTTGGTCAGTATCATTAGGACATGTATTGATTCGTATGGCGGAGCTCTGTCCCGACCTTTATGATAATTATGTATTCTTAGAGGCTTGTAGACAGAGGTCATGTGTATGGGTATGTATGGCCTTGCCGGCCTATGTTTTGAGTTTATAAATGATCATGTTGGCCTCATAGGCCCGTATGTCATGTGTATGAGTTTTTATATCAGGTTGGGTCATTCTATGTTGGGTAATTCCCTCATGTTTACTCTGTTTATCTCATGACGCCCCTTTTGGCCCACTTACCTATTATGATGTATTAAGAAAGATACGTTATGTTGGTACTCGGTTGAGTAAAGTACTAGGTGCCCGTCGCGGCCCATCGATTTGGATAGTGACATCTTTAGTTTCCTTTTCCTTCTGATCAGCCTTTATGTAGGCGCAAGCTATCTTCCGATCTGCAGCTCATGGTATTACTTTAGCCTTTCATGGACACTATGGAAAATTATGATACAATCTTCTAATGATTCAATCCTTTGTCTATGACCTGGACCCAATTCCTTCTTATAACTTTTACCGGAGTCTTCTATGGCTGTATGATTGTCAACATATATGCTGCATGGATAGTACTTCAAAATCTTAAATGCGTTCATAATGTAACTAACTCTGGATCATTGATTGAATAATTCTTTTTGTTCCTTCTCAGTTTTCTTTAAATGTAAGCTATTACTTTTCTTGGTCTTGCTGCCAACTTGTTGCGTGCATACTTAGCTTATCTTGGTTCCCACGCATTCCTGAGTTTTCGTGCTACTCATATGATCTCGAATATTATTTTTGTTTTCATTTTCCGCTCATTAGCTACGATAGGTGCCACTTTCTTATGGAGTGCATACAATGTTGTAGTGAGACTGCTATTACAAGACCTTTTTTTCTTCAAGTTACTATGCTTAGGTTGAAGCCTTCTTCATTATTTCTTCAGCTAGTCTTTCATTGTAGTACTTAGGGAAGACCCTCTGACTCTTGTAAATTTATGAGCTTATTACATCATAGTCCCGATAGAATCTTTGATGTCCTTCCTCGCCTAATATTATCCGTAGTTACTTACCTCCACGCCCTTGTGCTTGTAGGGTTGCTTCCGAACTGATGTTTTGACTGTCTTCCTAGTGGCACTCTCTTTTATTTCCATAACACTCATACGGTATCTTTAACTACCCCAACTCCTATCTAAATATATCCTAAGTATTACAATGTTATATCTGCAAGACTGGATTCACTATGTTTATCTTGCACGATCTGTTGATTGTTTGTATCCTCTTGTCTAGCCATAACTAGGCTCTTCCTGAATCAACTACTAACTACTCGTTGGCCCACTCTCATATCAATATTCCGCGTAATCTTTCTTGGGTTATTTCCTTTGTCTTAACTTACGTCTCGCACTGGTTCCTTATCTATCAATAACATCTCGGGCAGGAACCTTTACTTCCTCTCCTTGACATCGTGTTCGCATAATGTTTTGGAATCGTAGCATATCTGTAGGATTTGAATAAGTGCAATCTCATCCCTTTCTCTTTTTTATAGCATTCTTCCTTTACCATTCCATAGTTACTAGAGCCACTTAATTCTGTCTTAATGCCACATCACTCCATATTCCCCCCTTTAGGGGAGCACTAAGATATAGTGCTACGATGATCTACGTATAGATATTTTACCTTCTCATCTTTGGCATCTTTTCACATCATCGATGATCCTCGCGGTAATCCTTCTGTACCAAGGATAACGAAATTCCTCACTCGTGAGAGTGACACTTAGTGTAACTGGCACATACAGTCCCTTAAGCTTAACTTTACTCACCTTTCTTGCTTTAGGGAAGCCTCTTTCTGAATGACCTTTAAAGGGTATTCTTCTGTCGTCCATTCTATTATCGCCGGGACGTAATCTTTGAAATTCTCATGATGCCGACTATTACTAAGTGGTATGATAGTATCCTAGTAGGCTCAAATCTATTCAAGGACAAGAATGAAGTTTTGGAATCTCAAAGAGGGCCTTTAACAAAATGTCAAGCTAAAGAGTTGCAAAATAAGGTCATTAGACTTCAAGTGCAAATAAAGAAGTTGTTAATTGGGATGGGTAGCTCAAGGACAAAGGATATGAGTTGTCTAGGTATTATAATTATTTTATGGTCCAAATTCATATCCAAGAAAAGGTGGATTAGATCCCAAGAGACATCCTCTGAAGAAGGTCCAAATCAGGCCATTATTGGACCTATTTGGCACCTAAAAATTTGTCCAAACTTGCAGCCCAATAAGTCCTATATGAAGTCAAGTTTTTATAACATAAAAAGGACTTACTTGCTGCCCAAGAAAGGTTAAATAGGCGTGATAGGAGTTGGGTACAAGTTGGTGCCAAGTTGCTTGCAAGTTGCCTCCAAGATTTCCAAGATACTATCCATGATTGGTTTGCGACTTTCAAGATTCTATCCAAGATTGGTTTTAACTTATTTCTATATATTTTGGTACTAGATTTATTGCTTTCCTAGGTAGTTAAGGTTATGTTTTCCTTTTACTAAGATTCTTGGAGTTACATTCCAAGATTGACTTGGTTTTTGTTTCCTAGTATTTTTCCTTTTTCTAAGGTATTTGGACTTGTTGTCCAAAGTAGTTTAGGATTTTATTTCCTTATTTTTAGGTAGGAATTTCGTGAGCCCCTCTATATATAAAGGGGTATCTTCTTTGTTTGCACTTGAAGTCTAATGACCTTGTTTTGCAACTCTTTAGCTTGACATTTTGTTAAAGGCCCTCTTTGAGATTCCAAAGCTTCATTCTTGTCCTTGAATAGATTTGAGCTTCCTAGGATGCTATCAACATAACTTTTCTTTCAACAAGTTAAATGCATCATCTTGTTCTTTTTCCCATGTAAAAATCTTATCCTTTTTAATAACTTCAGCTAAAGGAGAAGCAATGGTGCTAAAGTCTCTCACAAACCTGGTGCTAAAGTCTCTCACAAACCTCCTATAAAAACTAGCAAATTCATGAAAACTCCCAACTTCAGTTACACTCTTAGGTTTTGGCCATTCTTTTATTGCTTTAATTTTCTCTTCATCAACCTCAACTCCTTTAGAACTAACCACAAAACCAAAGAAAATCACACGATCCACAAAAAAAAGTATACTTTTTAAGATTAGCAAATAAGAGTTGCTTTCTAAGAACTTCAAAAACTCGTTTTAGGTGTTCTACATGCTCTTCTAAAGTGTTAGAAAAGATCAAGATATCATCGAAGTACACCACAATAATTTTTTCATGAAAATCCTTAAAGATATGATTCATTAATCTCATGAAAGTACTAGGTGCATTAGTCAATCCAAAAGGCATAACTAACCACTCATAAAGCCCATATTTGGTCTTAAAAGCAGTTTTCCATTCATCTCCAGGATTCATTCGAATCTGATGGTAACCACTTTTTAGATCAATTTTAGAAAAGATTTTGGATCCATGTAATTGATCCAACATGTCATCAAGACGAGGAATAGGATGGCGATACTTTACCGTTATCTTGTTGATTGCTCTACAATCCACGCACATCCTCCAAGTTCCATCCTTTTTGGGTACCAATAGGACGGGAACAGAGCAAGGGCTCATGCCCTCTCTCACAAAGCCTTTCTGAAGAAGCTCCTCAACTTGCCTTTGAAGCTCTTTTGTCTCTTCTGGATTACTCCTATAAGCATGCCTATTTGGGATTTGTGATCCAGGCACAAAATCAATTTGATGCTCAATGCCACGTAAAGGTGGCAATCCATTAGGAATATCTTCAGGAAAGACCTCTTCAAAATCCTGTAAAAGAGAAGAAATACTACTTGGCAAAGAAGAAGTTAGTAACTCATAATTAATCAAAGCTTCTTTGTATGTAAGTAGTATTATGGGCAACCCCTCTTTTCTTGCATTTAAATACTCTTTGGCTTTTATATAAAAACTCTCTTTTTTATTTCCTTAGCCTCTTTCCTCTCACCAAGACTTTCTATTTTTTCATTCAAGCCCCTTTTTATCTCTTTTCTCAAATTGTTGCACTCCCTCTCTTTCTCTTGGCCATCTCTCTTTTTTTCTAACTCTTGGCCTCCTTTCTTTTCTTTTTCCTCAAGCTCACTTTTTATCCCTCCCCTTGGTTTTCCCATTGTTTCCCTTAATCTCTTTTGATCTTTAAACACTTGAGAAGGAGATAAAGGTGCAAGAGTAATTTTTCTGCCATTTAGCTCAAGAGAATATATATTCTTCCTTCCATCATGAAAAATATTCCTATCATACTGTCAAGGACAACCTAGTAAGATATGACAAGCTTGCATAGGGACTATGTCACAAAGAATATCATCCTCATATCTACCAACATTGAATGAAATCATGCATTATTTATTTATCTTTAGTTCACCACTATCATTTAACCATTGGAGTCTATAGGGAGTAGGGTGTTTCATGCATGCAAGTCCCAATTTTTCCGCAAAGTATAAACTCACCACATTAGCACAACTACCACTATCAATAATCATAGAACAAGTTTTCCCCTTTATCCCACACCTATTATGGAATATATTCTCCCTTTGTTCTTCACTATTGCTTCCCAAATTGATAGTCATAATCCTCCTAACTACCTCAATCATGCCATCATTAGGTAGTTCCATATCATCATCATTACTCATATCTCCCTCTTCTTCTCCCTCACTTTTTTCACTCTCATATCCTCCATCTTCTCTAAGAATGATGTTTCTTCTACTTAGACATTCATGCATCATATGTCCCCTTCCTTTACATTTATGATACTGAATAGAACTAGAAGGTGTAAAAGGCTTAGAGTTAAAGGTTTTAGCTCCCTCTTTGTTCTCAAATTTACCTTTATCCTTGTTTTCTTGAGGTCTAGAAGAACTCTTCATCTCTTTATTCGACCATGGCTACTTAGAGATGGTGTTTGACCGACGTTTCCATGAGCTAGTTTGCTTTTTTTTTATTTTGATTTTCTACCTTTACAGACAAATCAACTAACTCATCTATTGTTACATGTTGTTGTAATTCTACAACATCAATTATTTCCTTATTTAAACCATTTAAAAAACTAGCCATTGTAGCCTCTTCTTCCTCCATACAATTAGCTTGGATCATAGCCATATCCATAGCCTTAAAGTACTCATCCACAGACATGGACCCTTGCTTCAATGTTTGAAGGCGTTGTTGTAGCTCTCTTTGAAAGTGTGCTGGTATGAATCTCTTTCTCACCACCCTCTTCATCTCAGCCCAAATAGTAATTGGTGCTTGTCCTTCTTGCAATCTGTCCCTAGTAAGCTTTTTCCACCAAATAACAGCATAGTCAGAAAACTTAACAATAGCAAGTTTAACCTTCTTACCCTCAGAGTAGTTGTGACAGTCAAAGATGGGTTCAACCTTTCTCTCCCAATCAAGGTACAAGTCTGGATCTCTTGTTCCCCTGAAAGATGGCATCTTCATCTTTATACTACTTATATTATCATCTTCTACTCTACCTCTTTGTCCCCTCCTATCTCTTCCCATCCTATCAAAATCAATATCATTAAAATCATCTATAGAGTTTTCTTGATTTACAATGGGTGCAAGGGGTACATTTTTCCTAGCTTGGGGCCTAACATTATTTTCCCTTCTAAGTTCAGCTATTGTATCATTTTGCTCAGTAATGGTGTCCCTCATCTCTTGGAGTTGCAAATTCCATCTTTTGAATTGTTGATGCATAGCTTGCAAGGTAAAATTATTTCTTGCTTTCATTTCGGCTTCTTGAAGAACCCTTCGTTCATCATCACTACATGTACGTGACATCTTAAATAATTAAATTGTATCAAACAAATTGACTTTTTCCTCAATTGTTCTCACACACACTTTGCCTTATTTTTTTCTCTCTCGAAATAACCTTTGAACAAAATACTTTGTAGATTTATAGTTAAATCCAACTCGTATAAAGTTCTTAGTAGTAAAATATAGATTTCTGGGGAACAACTGAAAGAAGAACCAAATCCTAGAACTATTAGGCTCGGTTGAAATAAAACACGAACAAAAAGGAAAGGATTATATATTTAGATTAGAAAGAGTAAGAAATAATTGAAATTTTGTCTTATCTTTTATAATCTAGGATCCCCTCTTCTTGTTTCCTTTGATAGTGTTTGAAAACAAATTAGATACAAAAGAAAGTTCCTGGAGAGCAAGAAATTGTTTATTTTTTAAAACTGATTTTCGTTTTTTTTAAACTTGTTTTTTTTTGCTCTTAGTATTCAAGAAATCCCCAGAATTATCAAGAAAGAAACCTTGATAGAACCACTCTGATACCATTTGATAACGACTAGGCCGGGAATTCAAACTAGAGTAAGAATTTGAGAAGTAAATGCGGAAGCAATAACAATAAGGAATTGAGCAACTAGAACTACAGGGCAGAAAATAAAGGATATGGGAAAATTCAAGGAAAGAATTCCACGAACTTCCAATAACGCAAGTTCTATAGCCTTGACAAGATCAAAGCAACAACGTCTTGATTTATTGAAGAAATCAAACATCTTTACTTAAAAGCCAATCAAAACAATAGATTCGGATCTTGACCGCTTTACGAGTAACTTAAGATAACAATTAATAACTAGTATTAATCGCCTTCTAAGAATAACATAAAGGAATCAAAGATATCACAATAGAGAAGTAATCTTACTACCTTGAACTATGAACTAGTAAAGGTTGAAAGATAAATCTCAAAGCACAAGAAACAAAGGTTCAAAAGAACTCTCAAAGTATGATATACTTAATCAATAATGAACTGTCTCAATGAATGAGAAGAACTCCTTATTTATAGGAGTACTAAGGCACAAAAACTCCTTAAAATTAGGTAGGGTAGTTGCTAAGGCATAAAAAGTCATTACAATTAGGTAGGGTGGTTGCTAAGTAGTAAGAAAAGTCATTACAATTAGGTGGGGGGTGGCCAAATCCCTTTGGGGTAGATTTGGACCTTAAAACTACTAGTTTGGGTCATTGATTTGGACTCCAGTTGGGCTCCTTTTGAAACACCCCCTTTTGGACCTCTTTTAAGCTCATTTTGAGCCCCTTTGGTGGACTTCAAGGGCCGATTTGGTAGCCCAATCTTCCTCCTCTTGGACTTCAATTTGGATCACCAAATAATTGTAAAACTTGGATAATTCATCTACTTTGGGCTTGAGCTCTTCCTCTACAATTAAAAGCTTCTTTATTTGCCATTGAAGTCCAGCAACCTTAGAGTGCAACTCTTTATCTTGAGATCTTATAAATAGCCTTGGAGCTTCCAAAACTCTATCCTTGTCCTTGATGCTATCAGGAAGACCCCCAAGACTTCATTGATGAGATGCACAAGACTCTTTGGGTTATGCATGCTACAGACGGAGGGAGTGGAGTTAGCCTCCTACCGCCTGAAAGGGGTGGCCTATTCTTGGTTTGAGATGTGGGAGGAATCCTGTGAGGAGGGAAGCCCTCGGGCAAGGTGGGGTGAATTCACAGATGCCTTTATGGATCCTTTCTTGCCTGCCGAAACTATGAGTTTGAAAGCATGAAGCTGGGTAATATGAATGTGTGGGAGTACTATATAGAGTATGCGCACCTGTCCAAGTATGCTATTCACATGTTGCTCACTATGGAGGCTAGAGTGCACCGGTTTGTACAGGGCCTTAGCCCCTTGGTTATAAATGAGGCCTCTACAGCTGCCTTAAATTCCGTTATGAACTATGGTAAGATGGTGGCATTTGCTCAAGCCACAGATACCTGCAAATTGAAGAATAGAATGGAGCGTCAGAGTAGCAGCAAGGCCCGGTCCGCGGGCAACTTTGGTGGTTCTTTCGGTGGTGGTGGTGGTAGGTCGGCATTCAGGAGAGGGTCATCAGGACCATCCCAATCATTCCTCCAGTCTTCGATTGGTGCACAATCATATGGACCCAGTCAGGGCAATAGGGACCCCACCAGTAGGGTCGGCCCGACAGAAGATTTCAGCAGCGGAGGCTTCCATGCCCTAAGTATGGGAGAATGCACTTTGGGTCCTGTTTCATGGACCTACCAGTATGCTATGGGTGTGGTGTGAGGGGTCACATTCAGAGAGATATTCGCTCGTCCCGCTGAATTATGGGCAGAGGTGCGGCACAACCAGCTAATTCTGCAGCTACTACATCCACAACACCTCCAACTCGAGACACCCCAGCACCCACAGGGCGTGGTGCAGCTAGGGGTGGTGCACAGAATTCGGGAGGGCCCAACAGATTTTATGCTATGCAGAGGTGTCGGGAATTAGAGGCTTCTCCAGATGTTGTCATAGGTATATTGTTTGTCCAATCCCATGATGTATATGCTCTTATTGATCCCGGTTCCACTTTGTCATATGTCACTCCTTATGTTGCTATGGAATTAGGGATATAATCATAACAGCTTCATAAGCCGTTCTCTGTATCTACCCCGGTTGGTGAGTCTATTTTGGCCGCGCGGGTTTATAGGAATTGTGTTGTCATGTTGCGTGGTCAGGACACCGTGGGGGATCTTATTGAATTGAGAATGGTCGATTTTGATGTGATAATGGGGATGGATTGGCTTTATTCATGTTTTGCCAAGCTTGATTGCCGAACCAGAACTGTTAGGTTCAAATTTCCAAATGAGCCAGTTAATGAGTGGAAGGGTGATGATGTAGTGCCGAAGGGTAGGTTTATTTCTTACCTTAAGGCCATGAGAATGATCAACAAAGGGTGTATATATCATTTGGTCCAAGTTACGGACACCGATGCTGAGGCACATACGCTTGAGTCTGTGCCCGTTGTGAATGAATTTCCGGGAGTCTTTCTGGATGAACTCCCTGGGATCCCCCCAGACAGGGAGAATGATTTTGGGATCGATGTGATGCCAGACACGCATCCCGTATCTATTCCACCCTACATAATGGCACCGGCAGAATTGAAGGAGCTAAAGGAATAATTGAGAGATTTGTTAGAAAAGGGTTTTATCCGGCCAAGTGTGTCACCTTGGGGCGCACCGGTCCTTTTTTTAAGAAAGAAAGATGGGTCACTGAGAATGTGTATTGACTATCGGCAGCTTAATAAGGTCACAATCAAGATTAAGTACCCACTGCCAAGGATATAGGATTTGTTTTGATCAATTGCAAGGTTCCAGGTACTTCTCCAATATTGATTTAGGGTATCACCAATTGAAGATCAGGGAGTGGGATATTCCGAAAATAGCTTTTCGAACCAGGTGTGGGCATTTTGAGTTTCTAGTGATGTCTTTTGGGCTAACAAATGCCCCAGCAGCCTTCATGGATCTTATGAATAGCGTTTTCAGGCCGTTCCTCGATTCTTTTGTGATAGTGTTCATTGACGATATTCTTGTATATTCACGAAGTCGAGAAGACCATGCCGATTATCTCAGGGTAGTTCTACAAACCCTATACCAGCACAAGTTATATGCAAAGCTTTCAAAGAGTGAATTTTGGCTTGGATCGGTTACATTCTAGTGTCATGTTGTCTCTAGTGAGGGGATTAATATTGATCCTCAGAAAATTGCAGCTGTGAAGAATTGGCCGAGGCCTATACCTCCAACAGAGATTCGCAGTTTCTTAGGCTTAGTTGGATATTACAGAAAGTTTGTGGAGGGGTTTTCTACTCTTCCCTCTCCATTGACTAAATTGACGCATAAGACAATTAAGTTTCAATGGTCATATGCTTGTGAAAAGAGTTTCTAGGAGTTGAAAGCAAGATTGACTACGACACCAGTGTTGACTCTACCAGAGGATATAGATGGATTTGTGGTATATTGTGATGCTTCAAAAATCGGGCTTGGGTGTGTATTGATGCAACATGGGAAGGTGATAGCTTATGCTTCTAGACAACTAAAGAATCATGAAAAGAACTATCCAACACATGATTTAGAACTTGCGGCGGTGGTATTTGCATTGAAAATTCGGCGTCATTATTTATATGGGGTCCATGTGGATATATTCACGGACCATTAGAGCCTTCAATATATTTTCAAGCAGAAGGAATTGAATCTGAGGCAGAGAAGATGGCTTGAGCTACTCAAGGACTATGACATTGATATTCTATATCATCCGGGAAAGGCCAATGCGTGGCAGATGCTCTTAGCCAAAAATCGATGGGTAATTTGGATCACTTGGAGGCATATCAAAGGCCATTGGCCAAAGAAGTTCACCGATTGGCTAGTTTGGGGGTTCGTCTGGCGGACTCTAGTGAAGGAGGGGTAATTGTGAAAAATAGGGCTGAATCATCGCTTGTTGTAGAAGTCAAAGAAAAGCAATACAACGATCCATTGTTGGTGCATTTGAAAGAGGGGATTCATAAACATAAGACCACGGCCTTTTCTCTTGGTATGGATGATGGTACACTAAGGTACCAAGGGCGACTATGTGTTCCAAATGTGGATGGTCTCCGTGAAAGAATTAGTACTGAAGCTCATACTTCTAGGTATTCCGTGCACCTAGGTTCTATGAAAATGTATCATGATCTTAAGGAAGTTTATTGGTAGAATGATATGAAGAGGAATGTAGCGGAGTTTGTGGCGAAGTGTCCAATTTGTCAGCAAGTGAAGGCTGAATACCAAAGGCTCGGTGGGTTAGCACAGAACATAGAAATTCCAATGTGGAAGTGGGAAATGATTAATATGGACTTTGTGGAAGGACTACCGCGCACTCCGCGCAAGTTTGACTCAATTTGGGTGATTGTGGATCGACTCACAAAATCAACACACTTTTTGCCGGTTAAGTCTACCGACACAGCAGAGCAGTATGCTCAGTTGTATATCAAAGAAATAGTCAGGTTGCATGGCACCCCAGTTTCCATCATTTCTGATCGGGGAGCACAATTCACTGCTAAATTTTGGAAGAAATTTCACCAAGGTTTGGTACTCAGGTGAATCTTAGTACAACCTTTCACCCGCAGACTAACGGGCAGGCAGAGCGGACTTTTCCGACACTTTGGGATATGTTGCGCGCTTGTGTTCTAGACTTTAAAGCTAGCTGAGATGATCATTTACCACTCACAGAATTTGCATACAACAATAGCTAGCATTCAAATGGAACCGTTCAAGGATTCATATGGTAGGAGATATAGATCTCCCATTGGGTGGTTCAAAATTAGTGAAGCATAGTTGATAGGGCCAGACCTCGTGCATCAGGCCATGGAAAAAGTTAAAATCATTAAGGAGTGGTTAAAAACTGCTCAAAGTCATCAGAAGTCCTATTTGGATGTTCGTCGTAGGGATCTAGAGTTCAAAAAATATGATTGGGTATTCTTGAAAGTTCCCCCATGAAGGGTGTAATGTGATTTGGTAAGAAAGGGAAATTGAGTCCGAGGTATGTCGGACCGTACAAAATCATTCAGAGGATCGGTGAAGTGGTGTACAAGCTTGAGCTACCACCTGAGATGTCATTAGTACACCCGGTGTTTCATGTACCTATGTTGAAGAAAGTAGTTGGAGATTCGGCACTCATTGTTCCGGTTGAGACTATTGAGGTTAATGAGGAATTGACTTATGAAGAGATTCCAGTTTCTATTATTGATCGGCAAGTCCGAAAGTTGAGAAACAAGGAAATTGCATCCGTGAAAGTGCTATGGCGAAATCATCAGGTTGAAGAGGCTACTTGGGAGGCCACGGAAGAAATGAAGAAAAATTATCCTTATTTGTTTGAATGACCATATATTTATAAAGTTGTGATCTAGTAAAATTATAAGACTTACTTTCTATGAATTTTATATCATTTGAACAATTGGCGTTAAGGGTGTTCCTTTCTGGAAATATATTACTTATGAGGCCACAATTGGTATTGTTTTGTATTATGTTACGTCGTTGGATTATGTATATGCTGTTAGGATGTATTTTTGGGGCTCTCTGACAGGTGGATAAGCCCAGTTACAGGGGAAACTCTGGCGAAATTTTTGGAAATTTAGGGAGTTAGTCAAATTTGGGGCTACTGGTGTGTGGTATGAAAACTGAGTTGCATAAGATGCTAATAAGATATTTCTACCCTCATTCGAGGACGAATGATCCTAAGTGGGGGAGAATGTAAGGCCCCATAAAATTTTGCAAAAGAAAAATAATGTTTCATGGTGCCGGACTAGGCTTACGTGTTTGAGAATTGTATAAATTCTTCGCGGCTCGAACTTTTTGGGTTGAACAATACACCGGAAAGTAAAGGAAATTTTTTGGCAGAAAAATGCATTTCTGCGGTCCATTATGCGACTGCAGAATCACTCTGCGGGCCGCATAATGGCCATAGAAGTGAAGCAGAAGAGGGCCAGTTTGGATGCAATTCTGCGGTCAACTATGCGACCGCATAATTGTTCTGCGGTTCATTATGCGACAGTAGAACAGGTCTGCGGGCCGCATATTGACCACACACACATACAGATGTTTGCTAGTGTTGGACACCGATTATGCAACCGATATGCGGTCCGCATATCGATTATGCGGAAGCTTGTTGAACTAAGCATGGCAAAGATTGGGTTGTGAGATGATGGAAATTCCATAAAAAGACCTTGAAACCTTATGCACACCTAGTGTTTGATAAAATGCTCAAATGAGCTAGAACCGTGATCATCTTCCTAATTTTGGTTCAATTTGTTATATTTCTAAAATAGATTGAAGTGGCTAAGAATTCCGGAATATTTAGAGTGTAAGGAAGCTCAACTGAGGTACGTTGGCTAAGCTCTTCTTTAAGAATTGGAATTCCCATTATCCTTGTAAGTTCCATGATGTTGACTACAAATCGAGTATTCCGATAAATTTTTTGATAAAGATATATGTTCAATTAGTGTTTCAAATGCTCTTATCATATTGCATTATAAATTGAGGATGTGTTCCGAACTATGGATTGTGTATCCACATGTTATAATTTCAAGTCGTGATTTATGTGAAAGTTATTATGCCAAGTTATGTAGAGATTATGATTGTGATACACCTACACCCGTATATATTGGAGTGAGGCAGCATGACCGCTTTGTGTGGGGATTATGGTATTGTGGAACTGCACCTCCACCCACATACATTGGGGTGAGGCGGTACGACCGCTTTGTGTATAGTTTTGGTATTGTTGTGGCACCACCACCCACATATATATATTGGGGTGAGGCGGCATAACCGCTTTGTGTTGGTATTGGTATCATTGATGCAATTCCACCCACATACATTGGGATGAGGCGGCTGTTACACCCCATGTTTTCGTACGTGAAAGTACGCTATAAGTAAATTGATGGAAGCTCGAAAATGAGATGTTACATCCTGCATTTTCGTACGTTAAAGTTTCATCGAAAGTTAATCGACACAAGTTCGGGAATGAGATTATTTGGAGACTACAAGAATTATGCTATTTCAAACAAGTGATGAGTAAATTCGTGAAGGTAAGAGGGTAAGCAAATCGAAGAAAATGAATTTCGTCAAAGTTTGACATTTTGGAATAAAATACGGCCCGAGCTAAAATATCCGGTATTTATAGACTAGTGTCATACAAGGTACCACATGACCATGATAGTAAGGTGTATACGGTATGTTAAAAGTGAGTAGTATTTTAAGTAATTTGAGATAATTCTTAATTATGTGGATAATTGGATAATTATAGATTTTTAAGTGGGAGATTAACTTGTAATTGAATTTTGTGGTTAATTATTTAAGTAAAGATTTGGATAATTGTTGGGGGGACAATAATCCACGTGGTATCATGAAGTTTTGGCAGCAAATTGCCAACAATATCATGCCTAAGGAGGTGGTGGCACTACTTACATCCATATCTCATTTTTGGTGGAAAATGCTATTAAGGATGCCTTTCTAAATTCACAAAGTGAAAAAGTCTTATGACTGTGTGAAATTTCAACAAACATACGGATGAAGCATCAACAAAAGGCATCTCTACTTTAAGCATATATCAAATGCCAAATTATGCATCTTCAAGAATTCAACGTGAGATTTCATAGCATCTGATTTCATAGCATCTTCAACAGTTCAAAACGTTAGATTTTGCAATTATAAGGGAGTACAGTGCAATCTTTTCCAAGAATATTATACGGATTTTTCCCTACTCGATCCACCGTTATGTGTTGTCTCAATTGACGCGTGTTCGAGGGGTTGTCAAGAGAATCGGCTCAGGTATGTCGAGGCTATCCCTTCTTTCTTTTTGGCATGGTCCAAACAATACAAATGAAATGAGCAAAATACGCAACTTTCATAAATGACTCTATTCATAGAAATACTAGGGGTGTCAATATTTTTGATTCCCCATGTCTCTTATTATTTTATCATCTGTTCATGGGTCTCAGAAAATACGTAAGTTGACAATGTTTATTCATGACTTTAATCAAAGGCATAATGGTCCTATTACGTTCCGAGAGATTTTATTGGCGTATTTCATATGTATTTACGCGTATATATGTATATTATATGTATATGGGATATGAAAAAAGGTTAAGGCGTTATAAATGCACCACCACCTGATCAGCTGGTATACATTAATAATTTGCCCACAGTGGCCGAGATGATATAATGGGATACCCTCAGAGGCTTGGTGATGTTATGAACGCATATACCTATGCATGGTATGGCATTTATACGCATATGCATGGCATTGTAAATATTAAATAATTCACAGAGCTAATAAGAATTATATGTCGAGTCCTTTACTCCATGTTTCTCTCATGACTTTTATTTACTAATGTTCATTCCTTACATACTCGGTACATTATTTATACTGACGTCCTTTTTGCCTGGGGAAGCAGCGTTTCATGCACGAAGGTCCCGATAGACAGGTCGAGAGTCCTCCAAGTAGCCTATCAGCTCAGCGGAAGGTGTTGGTGTGCTCCGTTTGCTCTGGAGTTGCTTGTTTGGTCAGAATGATTTAGACGTGTATTGTTTGGTATGGCGGGGCTCTGTCCCAACCTTTATGACTATTATGTATTCATAGAGGCTTGTAGACAGATGTCATGTATGTAAAAGATTGTATGGCCTTGTCGGCCTATGTTCAGTCTACGGGTGGTTATTTTGGTCTTATTGGCCCGTATGTCTTATGTATAAGTTGGTATTTCATGTTGTATTCTACTTATCTCACATAAGCCTCTCTGGCTCAGTTATCCATGATAGTATGATACGAAAAGATACGTTATGTTGGCACTCAGTTGAGTAAGGTACCGGGTGCCAGTCGCGGCCCTCCGGTTTGGGTCGTGACAAAAGTGGTATCAGAGCAGTTCTGTCCTAGGGAGTCTACAAGCCATGTCTAGTAGAGTCTTGTTTATGGGTGTGTCGTGCACCACACTTATAAGCGGCTACAGGGCATTTAGGACTGTAACTCTTTCTTCTTGCTCTAGATCGTGTGGTAGAGCTCAGTCGTAAGAACTCAATTTCCTAAACTCTATTCTATTCATAATACGACGACGCCTACATCCAGAAAGGCAGTTGGTAAGAGATTGAATGCGGCTATGGAAGGGTTGGGTCAAGGGAACTCGATTTTTCATGATGCTTATGATGAGTAAATGTAAGGTTTTCAGTAGACCATGTGTGTACTAAGACGTGTAAGCCTCTTAATAAGGAGCCTTTAGGCAAGAATATCTATCCACCCCTATCGTGAAAGGCAATGAGAGAATCAGAAGATAGATACAAGTTTGAACAAGTAAAAGAAGCAAGATGAAGAAGGGTACGAGGCACCCAGTTAATGAAGATTATCAATATTTACAATTCAGGTAGAGGAATATAAGCCTTCTGAGTTACCTTCAACAATAACAGAGGTATGTACAATTGGTCACACCCATCTCAGTTATGCCCTATGGGAGCTGATAGATATAGTTTAAGAGAAGGGCAAGATATCAGGATCCGACTGGGGTTAGAGTAACCCAAAATGGTGTATGGATTGTTAGCATTAGTGGATACTTCCGAAGGATATTGCAAATGTGCTAATAGATCTCCTTGTGAGACACCTAGATGGTGCACTCTAAAATAGTACAGCTAGATATGAGTACTACAAAGATAGGCACTGGAAGCCTTGAAGGGATAAATATTACCTTAGTGTGGCTCCCGTCCCTAGTAGAGAAAGAATGTTAGGCAACCCGAAAAGCCAGTTGATGGATCAAGGGGAACTAAAAGCAAAAGGGGTATCTTGCTTAAGTTCTCATAATAAAGTGATAGACAGAAATGTTAGCAGGAAAATTAGAAGAGAGTTAATGAACCATTATGAGTAAGATGCGATACATGGATAATAACGGTAGATCAAAACAATGACGGTATTACAGAGTCTATAGTCAAGAGAAGGAAAAGACGAGAGGTGGCAGGCCTTGAGACATCAAAGGAGTATAGGCCATAAAGTCATACCCTCGTTTCGAGAAATAAGTTTGTGACTCCAACGCGACTACTAGAAGGAAGAGTTAAACCCCAGAGTAATAGAAATCAGTATGGGTTGGTGAACAAGATAAACTAAACGTGAATTAGGGACTGAGTGATTTAATAATAGTCGGCATCATGAGAATTTCAGAGATTGCGTTTCGGCAATAGTAGAATGGACGACAGAAGAATAACCTTTAAAGGTCATTCAGGAAGATGTTTTTCTAAAGCAAGAAAGTTGAGCAAAGTTAAGCTTAAGTGATAGCATCAAGGACAAGGATAGAGTTTTGGAAGCTCCAAGGCCATTTACAAGATCTCAAGCTAAAGAGTTGCACTCTAAGGTTGCTGGACTTCAAAGGCAAATAAAGAAACTTTTAATTGTAGAGCTCAAGCCCAAAGTAGATGAATTATCCAAGTTTTACAATTATTTGGTGATCCAAATTGAAGTTTAAGCGGAGGAAGATTGGGCCACCAAATCAGCCCTTGAAGTCCACCAAAGGGGCTCAAAATGAGCTTAAAAGAGGTCCAAAAGGGGGTGTTTCAAAAGGAGCCCAATTGGAGTCCAAATCATTGGCCCAAACTAGTAGTTTTAAGGTCCAAATCTACCCCAAAGGGATTTGGCCACCCCCCACCTAATTGTAATGACTTTTCTTACACCCTAGCAACCACCCTACCTAATTGTAATGACTTTTTATGCCTTAGTAACCACCCTACCTAATTTTAAGGACTTTTTGTGCCTTAGTACTCCTATAAATAAGGAGTTCTTCTCATTCATTGAGGGACTTCATTATTGATTAAGTATATCATACTTTGAGAGTTCTTTTGAACCTTTGTTACTTGTGCTTTGAGATTTATCTTTCAACCTTTACTAGTTCATAGTTCAAGGTAGTAAGATTACTTCTCTATTGTGATATCTTTGATTCCTTTGTGGTATTCTTAGAAGGCGATTAATACTAGTTATTAATTATTGTCTCAAGTTACTCGCAAAGCGGTCAAGATACGAATCTATTGTTTTGATTTGCTTTTAAGTAAAGGCGTTTGATTTCTTCAATAAATCAAGACATTGTTGCTTGATCTTGTCAAGGCTATAGAACTTACGTTCTTGGAAGTTCTTGGAATTTTTTCCTTGAATTTTCCCATATCCATTATTTTCTGCCCTTTATTTCTAGTTGTTCAATTCCTTATTATTATTGGTTCCGCATTTACTTTTCAAATTCTCACTCTACTTTGGATTCCCAACCTAGTCGTTATCATTAAGGGACTATATGTGCAGGTTACACCCTCGCGAGTAAGGAAATTTGTTGTCCTTGGTCCAGAAGGATTATCGTAAGGCGAGTAAGGGTCATCGATGATATGAAAAGATGCCAAAGTTGAAGAAATAAAACATCTATACGTAGATCGTCGTAGCACTAAATCTTAGTACTCCCCTAAAGGGGGAATATGGAGTGATGTGATATTAAGTCAGAATTAAGTGGTTTTAGTAACTATGGAATGGTAAAGGGAGAATGCGATACAAATGAGAAAGGGATAAGATTGCACTTATTCAAATGCTACAAATATGCTACGATTCCAGAACATTATGCAAATATGACGTAAAGGAGAGGAAGTAAGGGTTCTGCCCGATATGTTATTGATAGATAAGGAGCATGTGCAAGACATAAGTTAAGATAAAGGAGATAACCCAAGAAGATTACGCAAAATATTGATATGAGAATGGACCAACGAGTAGTTAGTAGTTGATCCAAGAAGAGCCTAGTTATGGCTAAACAAGAGGACATAGACAAATCAACAGATTGTGCAAGATGAACATAGTGAACCCCAACATGGGGAATTCAGTTGGGGTAGCTAAAAGTACCATACGAGTGTTACGGAAATAAAAGAGAGTGTCACTGGGAAGACAGTCAAAGTATTAGTTCAGAAGCAACCCTACAAGCACGAGGGAATGGAAGTAAGTAACTACGGATAATTATAGGCAAGGAAGAACATCAAAAGGTCTGTCGAATATACAGTGTAATAAGCTCACAGCGGTACAAGAGTTAGAGGATCCTCGCAAAATACTATAATGAAAGACTAGCTGAGGAAGTAAGGAAAAATGCTTCAACCTAAACTCAGTAACCTAAGGAGGAAATGGTCTTATAACAACAGTCTCACAACAACATCGTATGCACTCCATAAGAAAGTGGCACCTACCGTGGCTAATGAACGGGAAGTAAAAATCAAAAGTAATATTCGAGATCATATGAGTTGCATGAAAATTCCGGCATGCGTGGGAACAAAGATAAGCTAAGTATGCACACAATAAGGTGGCAGAACGACTAGGAAAAGTAATTTCTTGCAATTAAAGAATGTTGAGAGGGAACGAAAGAAATTATTCGATCAAAGGTCCGTAGATAATTATATTATGAACGCACTTATGATTTCGGAGTATTATACATGCGGCATATATGTTGACAATCATACAGACATAGAAAACTCCGGTATAAATTAAAAGAAAGAATTGAGCCTAGGGCATAGGCCAAGGATTGAATTGTTAAAAGATTGTATCGTGGATATTCCAGAACACCCATGAAAGGCTAAAGTAATAACTAATACTATGAACCGCAGATCGGAAGATAACTTAAGCCTACATAAAGGCTGATCAGAGGGAAGAGGAATCTAAAGAATTACATCAAGTAAGTAAATCAGTAGTCTGATTATTGGACCCAGAAAATTATAGAAATCGTGATTGAGAACATTGCAGGATCATCCTTAATATCAGAGGCACAAGAGAAATAGTACAATAACCACATTCTATAACGGCTCTACAATAAAGCCAGTTAGAAGAGTACCAGCCTCATA
The DNA here is from genome assembly GCF_000390325.3 of Nicotiana tomentosiformis. Taxonomy (NCBI): domain Eukaryota; kingdom Viridiplantae; phylum Streptophyta; class Magnoliopsida; order Solanales; family Solanaceae; genus Nicotiana; species Nicotiana tomentosiformis. The sequence continues at coordinate 59,817,317 of NC_090822.1, forward strand.
AGAAGTCAGTACGAAGCTCCCACCGGATTGTGGATGCACCATAGGTGCAAGTATTATAATAGAGCTTCAAGTTATGGATGTGAATTATACCTATGTGGAAGGGAGGTCATGAAAGAAATAGAAGATACGATGCAAGATTTTAAGGTTGTAAGGTAAAGGTGAACAACGTATGAAATACTCAAATGCAGAAGGTTGTGAATAGTCCATACTTCGGATAAAAGGCTAGAAGTGCGGGGATTCAGTATCCAAGAAATATAGCGGCATCGTTAGTAGCATATCTTCCAGCCTATGGTTTCTAGGTACCGAGAGATCTAGCCAACAGAGTAAAGAAGATTTAGAGATGATGATGTCTCATTTGATGTTCCAGAATAGCATAAGGAAATCTATAGTGCAAGCAAGTTGAAGGAAGGTTGCGAGTAGTATAAATGGATATATGCAGATCGCAAGCTAAAGTATGATAGAGAGACAAGGTTTTAGGAAGACATGAGTAAAGACAAGAAAGGCCGAGTGAGAAGGTAACGAGAAACGGATGAGTCCTCGGGATGATGCCCATGAAAACAAGAGAGCTAGTGGCTTCTCTAAGTTATAGAAAGCTCAATATAGCCTGAATGAACTCAAAGGAATCTAAGGCTAGTAGCATTTAGAAGAGATGGAATGCTGGCCTGGTAGTAGAATGAAGGTGTAATTGTGTTAGATGAAGAATGACGTTTGGGCCTTCGATTGAGTAATGACTTCAAAAGGGATTTCAAGAATTGTACAGGATTAAAATACCCACGTAAGTGAATCACATTGGGATGCTATGAAATACGGTTATGGAAGTATAGTATCTCCCCTAGGTGGATCAGTCTAATTACCTCAGATGTCCCCGATAAGACGTGAACCCTAGCGGCAATGTTACATAAGAGATCAAGTTATCAGTGGTAGATGATAGATCAACATTAAGGTGAATCAACAACGGATGGACAAAAGTCACAAAATATAAGGTGAGATTAGGCCGTCATTATTAAGATGAACAGTAATGAGAAAGCATTAAAGGACATAGATTTATACATATGGGATAAGCAACGAACGTAACCTGGAGTTTGGTAGCAGACCTCAGTAATGATAAACCGAGGTAAGAGTTATGGTATATTATGACCTACTTTGATGCAGTAAAGTCATGCAGATAGATAACCGGGCCTATAAAATAAGATATAACAATATTCGTAAGTTCGACAAAGTATCGAGCGAAGAACTACAGTATACCTATAGATGCCCAGATGGACATCTTGTTAAGCTCTGTATATGTTTACAAAGTGAGGCCTAGAGATGGGCTAAAAGCTGGGGGAAAAAGGGGAGAAGAGTCGCATAGGCGCACTTACAAGGTCAGAGTCGTACAGACTGCATGATAGAAGGTAGCAACAGTTACGAGATTGGAAGGATTTCGACCATAAGTCGTGGTGTGAGAAAGAGGCCTATAGGGGGGAATGCAAGGGCCTTTGGAATTATTCACATAACAGTTGCCTAGATGGCAAGGAGAGTACTAAAGTATTCGGAAGACATAAGTTATGTAAATGATAAGTGCATCAGTCAACATTCGAGGATGAATGTTCCAAAGGGGGGAATGATGTTACACCCCATGTTTTCGTACGTGAAACTACGCTATAAGTAAATTGATGGAAGCTCGGAAATGAGATGTTACATCTCGCATTTTCGTACGTTAAAGTTTAGTCGTAAGTTAATCGATACAAGTTCGGGAATGAGATTATTTGGAGACTATAAGTATTATGATATTTCAAACAAGTGATGAGTAAATTTGTGAAGGTAAGAGGGTAAGCAAATTGAAGAGAATGAATTTTGTCAAAGTTTGACATTTTGGGATAAAATACGGCCAGAGCTAAAATACCTGGTATTTATGGACTAGTGTCATACAAGGGTACCACATGACCATAATAGTAAGGTGTATAAGGTATGTTAAAAGTGTCATGCCCCAAAACCGAGGAGCGCGATCGGCGCTTAACCGAGTGAACCCGACCGAGCAAGCCTATTAGATTCCTTCTACCCAAACTCATTCTTGAATAAAGAGAATATATGCTTTCCTTAATTAAACAATAAAGTGGCCATGTCTGCAATTACCAATTTCTTACCATAAGTTTCACCATTTTTAATGTTTCAAATAGACAAGCAATACAACCACAACATAGCATAGTTTGTCTTTCCCAACACCAATACACAACCCACACTATGTCTACGGAATCTTTATAGATAAAGAAGAGTACAATGATAATGCCGGCAATAAGGCCCCAGCTATACCTCAAACAGAATACACAAAGTACAAAAGATTCATGACCCTGGAATGAAGTGGGGCTCACCAAGTCAACCGGGAAGAAGGTGCACTGCTATTACTGATCAATATCTACTGCTGTGGAACCACCTACATCCATTGAAAGATGCAGCACCCCCGGCAAAACGGGACGTTAGTACTGTCGAATAGCACTAGTATGTATAACTAAACACCCTCTCAATAGAATGACAAATAATACAAACAAGATTATCATAATATCAAAGGAAGCTTCAATCAACATCAAACCTCAATTTAGGATCAAGACACTGTTCAAATTAATTTTCATATCTCACATTGGGAGATTTTTAGTATCGATATACCATTGTTCACAATACCATTATTCCCCATACCAATATTCACAATACCATTATTCACAATACCATTATTCACAAAACCATTATTCATAAAACCATTATTCACAAAACCAGTACCACCGTACTCTTAGTACGGAGTCCGATCACGACCCGATCGGCTAGGCTATCTCATTAGAGACATCAACCATAATTTCTCTCAATATAAATACCACCGTCTTTAATACGGAGTCCGATCATGGCCCGATCGACTAGGCTATCCATTAGGGACATCAACCACAATTACCATTTCAATTACAATTTCCAGCACAATCACCACCATGTGTGCGGTATGGTGTCCGATCACGACCGATCAGCTAAGCTGTCTTAATCGAGACATCAGCCTTTTTGTATCAATCATCACATTTCATATTACTTTCACATCTTTTCATTTCATTGGAAATAATGGCCATAATTATAAGATCAATCTTGGTACGTTGGCCATGTTCAGTATTTCCTGCTCACCTTTTCAATTTCAAATATCATCATCATCAACAACAACAAATACAATTCAAATCAAGGTGTGTAGTACACATGTAAGCAATTTAGAGTCTAAGGCACATAAAGATATTTCACAAAATTTGGCATAATAGCCTTCGTTTGAACTTGACTTGAAGCCGAAACATTATTAATGTACAACCATATTTTAACACATCCTCAATTGATAATATAACATGAATAAAGCATTTGAGATACTTGTCGAATATATATATCTTTCAACCCAATCTTACTCGGAATAGCCAATTTTATATATATATATATATATATATATATATATATATATATATATATATATATATATATATATATATATATATATATATATATATATATCTTTCAATTGAGCTTCCTTAAACTCTAAAATGTTCCAGAATTCTTAGCAACTTCAATATATTGTAGAAATATAACAAATTGAATCAAAATTAGGAAGATGATCACGGTTCTAGCTCACTTGAGCATTTTATCAAACACTAGGTGTGCATAAGGTTTCAATGTCTTTTTTATGAAGGATTCCATCATCCCACAACCCAATCTTTACCATTTTTAGCTCAACAATCTTCCTACACCCTTTGATAACACATGCATGTAAAATAAACAACTCTCATGCCCAAAAATTATCTTGCTAGTTACCCATTTTCAGAAGATTTCGAAATTAGGGTTTAGGGTGTAGAATCTTACCTCTAGGATGAAGACCTAGTGAGCTTCCCTTCTTAATCTTCCAAAACATGAGCAAGAATTGAAGAAAAATTATTGAAGAATACCTTCTCACTCTAGGGCACTCTCTATCACTCTAAAATATCAGATTATGTCTAAAAAATGGCCCAAAGAGTGTATTTAACGAAATAGGGTCGGGTTTTAAAAATCCAAAAATGGAGCTCCGGAACAAGGTATGTGATCGCATAACCGATATGCGGATCGCATATCGGTCGTATAATTGGTTATAAAATAGCCAAAAGAACTGTCTAAGTATGCGGTCACTATGCGGTCCGCATAACTGTTATGCGGTCGCATAATGCACCGCAAAATAGTTATGCGGTTGCGTAATGCACCGCAAAATAGTTATGCGGTCGCATAGTCGACCGCATAGCTGCTTCCAGAATGGCCCTCTCCTGCTCACTTCTGCGGCCATTATGCGGCCCGCAGAGTGATTATGCGGTCGCATAATGGACCGCATAAACGCACTTTTCTGCCAAAAGTTTTCCTTCACTTTTCTGTGCATTGTTCACTTTCCTATGCATTATTCAGCACTTTTCTATAATCCTCAACACGTAAGCCTAGTTCGCCACTATGAAACATTATTTTCTTTGCAAATATTATCGGGCTTTACACTTAAGTACTTCAAAATTTTCTGGGGTGTTACAAAAAGTGAGTAGTATTTTAAGTAATTTGGGATAATTCTTAATTATGTGGATAATTGGATAATTATGGAATTTTAAGTGGGAGATTAACTTGTAATTGAATTTTGTGATTAATTATTTAAGTAAAGATTTGGATAATTGTTAGGGGGACAATAATCCACGTGGGATCATGAAGTTTTGGCAGCAAATTGCCAACAATATCATGCCTAAGGAAGTGGTGGCACAACTTACATCCATATCTCATTTTTGGGTGGAAAATGCTATTAAGGATGCGGTTCTAAATTCACAAAGTGAAAAAGTCTTATGACTTTGTGAAATTTCAACAAACATACGGATGAAGCATCAACAAAAGCCTTCTCTACTTTAAGCATATATCAAATGCCAAAATATGCATCTTCAAGAATTCAACGCGAGATTTCATAGCAACTGATTTCATAGCATCTTCAACAGTTCAAAACTTTAGATTTTGCAATTATAACGGAGTACAGTGCAATCTTTTCCAAGAATATCATACGGATTTTTTCCTACTCGATCCGCCGTTACGTGTTGTCACAATTGACGCGTATTAGAGGGGTTGTCAAGAGAATCGGCTCAGGTATGTCAAGGCTATCCTTTCTTTCTTTTTGGCATGGTCCAAACAATACAAATGAAACGAGCAAAATACACAACTTTCATAAATGACTCTATTCATAGAAATATTAGGGGTGTCTATATTTTTGATTCCCCATGTCTCTTATTATTTTATCATCTGTTCATGGGTCTCAGAAAATACGTAAGTTGACAAAGTTTATTCATAACTTTAATCAAAGGCATAACGGTCCTATTACGTTCCGAGAGATTTTATTGACGTATTTCATATGCATTTCATTTATTTATACATGTACATTGACCCATGACAAGATGGAGTTATATACGCGTATATATATATATATATATATATATATATATATATATATATATATATATATATATATATATATATATATATATATATATATATTATGTATATGGGATGTGGAAAAAGGTTACGACGTTATATACGCACCACCACCTGATCAACTGGTATACGTCGATGATTTACCCACAGTGGCCGAGATGATATGATGGGATGCCCTCAGAGGCTTGATGATGTTATGAACATATATACCTATGCATGGTATGACATTTATACGCATATGTATCGCATTGTAAATATTAAATAATTCACAGAGCTAATCAGAATTACATGTCGAGTCCTTTACTCCATGTTTCTCTCATGACTTTTATTTACTGGTGTTCATTCCTTACAAACTCGGTACATTATTTGTACTGACGTCCCTTTTGCTTGGGTACGCTGCGTTTCATGCACGCAGGTCTCGATAGAAAGGTCGAGAGTCCTCCAAGTAGGCTATCAGCTCAGTGGAAGGTGTTGGTGCGCTCCGTTTGCTCCGAAGTTGCTTGTTTGGTAAGTATGATTTAGACGTGTATTGTTTGGCATGGCGGGGCTGTGTCCCGACCTTTATGATAATTATATATTCTTAGAGGCTTGTAAACAGATGTCATGTACGTAAAATATTGTATGGCCTTATCGGCCTATGTTTAGTCTACGAGTGGTTATTTTAGTCTTATAGGCCTGTATGTCTCATGTATAAGTTGGTATTTCATGTTGTATTCTACTTATCTCACGGCAGCCTCTCCGGCTCAGTGATCCATGATAGTATGATACAAAAAGATATGTTATGTTGGTACTCGGTTGAGTAAGGTACCGGGCCCTTCGCATCCCATCGGTTTGGGTTGTGACAGCGGCTATGCCGCTGTCATGCCCCAAACTCGGGGAGCGCGATCGGCGCTCAACCGAGTAAACCCGGCTGAGCAAGCCTGTTAGATTTCATTCTACCCAAACGCATTTATGAAATAAGAAGAGATGTACTCCATTAATCAAACACTTAGAAGATTTCATTAACAACTTCCATTCATTCCATTAGCAACTTCGTTCATAATTTCCAAAGTATTACAAGTTTATAGATATACTGAAAAACATGCTTGCCAAATAGCAACATTTTAGTTCAGTTCCCAACATCATACACCACCCACAACATGTCTACGGAGCTTCTAAATATGACAGAAGAATAGTATGGAAGTGCCGGAAACAAGGCCCCGGCTATACCTGATAACGACTAGGTCGGTAATCCAAACTAGAGTAAGAGTTTGAAAAGTAAATGCGGAAGCAATAACAATAAGGAATTGAACAACTAGAACTAAAGGATAAAAAATAAAGGATATGTGAAAATTCAAGGAAAGAATTCCAAGAACTTCCAAGAACACAATTTCTATAGCCTTGACAAGATCAAAGCAACAACATCTTAATTTATTGAAGAAATCAAACGCCTTTACTTAAAAGTAAATCAAAATAATAGATTCGGATCTTGACCGCTTTACGAGTAACTTGAGATAACAATTAATAACTAGTATTAATCGCCTTCTAAGAATACCACATAGGAATCACAGATTGATAGAGAAGTAATCTTACTACCTTGAACTATGAACTAGCAAAGGTTGAAAGATAAATCTCAAAGCACAAGTAACAAAGGTTCAAAAGAACTCTCAAAGTATGATATATATAATCAATAATGAAGTCCCTCAATGAATGAGAAGAGCTTATTTATAGGAGTAATAAGGCATAAAAAGTCATTACAATTAGGTAGGGTGGTTGCTAAGGAATAACAAAAGTCATAAAATCAGGTAGGGTCTGCTAAGGGGTAACAAAGTCATCAAAATTAGGTAGGCGGCGGCCAAATCCCTTTGGGGCAGATTTGGGCCTTAAAACTACTAGTTTGGGCCATTGGTTTGGACTCCAATTGGGCTCCATTTCAAACACCCCCATTTGCGCATCTTTTAAGCTCATTTTGGGCTCTTCTGGGTGTCCTTTTGCTAGATTTCAAGGGCCCAGTTCGGGACCCAATCTTCCTCCTCTTGGACTTTAATTTGGGCCACCAAATAATTGTAAAACTTGTATAATTTATCTCCTTTGGTCTTGAGCTCGTCCTCCATAATTAAAAGCTTCTTTATTTGCACTTGAAGTCTAATGACCCTGTTTTGCAACTCTTTAGCTTGACATCTTGTTAAAGGCCATCTTTAAGATTCCAAAGCTTCATCCTTGTCCTTGAATAAAGTTGAGCTTTCTAGGATGCTATCATTCCCCTCTTCTTGAAAAACATTCGTCCTCGAATTTCGACCTTGCAAGAAAAAGAAAACACGCACTAGTAAATGGCATCCGCTAATCTGAAAAAATAGTAGGAATAAAACAAGATAGTGACCATGTGTCCATTTAACCCAATTAATCCTAATAGGTGTAAATACTCCCTTATAAAGCATATGGACATCATCATCCCAACAAAATTTATGCCTACCTAGATCATTACAATAAAAGCCTCTCTTAGATGCGCCATACAATGGAACTTGCAATTTGATCTTGTCGGTAAGGTAGTCCATAGGTATACACGACAAAGAAATTATAAAATATTGACCACGCATCCATTTAATATAAGTATTTCTACCACATGTATCAAAGAAGATACTTTCATGATATAGCCAACTATCTACAATTACAAATCTCATGGATTCCTCTACATGAAAGAGTATTTGATCACATGTGTTACAACAATCATGCATATCATCTTTACTAGTAACAAATGCTTTTACAAGCTCACAATGAACATGACTCCCCATCACACAACAAAAATCACATTCTAGCAATTTATCACATGAAAACTCATTAGCCACTTGAATAATAGAAAAAGAAATATTTAACTCATTCACAAGTCTCTTCTCATAAATTTCATGCCTCTTTCCACCAAGTTGGAATACATAATCATCTATGTCATACACAATTTTAAAAGGAAGCAAATTACTCTTGCAATTTAACTTAGATATTACAGTTAATGACTTGATGTGCATCAAAATATCATCATCCACAACAATTATAAAGTCACCAACATAAGAAATAAGAGTATAATTCATTACCTCCAAAAATACCTTAGGTGTTCTAGAAAGGCCAAGAATGCAAATAAACCAATTATACATACCATACTTGGACTTATTTACCAATGGAACATTATCACTTTGTATTCTTTTATGCATTGGCTCCAACTTAGCAATGCTTTTAGGCAACTCCATGTCATAACCCTATAAATAAGAATCAATATAGTTAAAAGGTTCAATAACAAAGAATTTAACCAAGCTTTATCTTCCACTATCCAACAAGAATAGATATCGCCAAATTCATGTTGGAATCCAATTGGATCTTTTGCCACCATTTCCTGCGCCTCACCACCCCTTTAAAAAGGTATTTCAACACGTGGCTGCACAAAATCACAAGAACTAAAACAAAAAAGAGTTAATGGGTTAGAAAGTAAAAAAACTTTTCTCTTGCTTACACTCTCTTTGGCTTTTATCACAAGACTAACGTTTTCCTCACCCTTAGCCTCTTTTCTCTCACTAGAGAGTTTTTCTTTGCTTTCACTCAATCCCTCTTGTTTTTCTCTCTCTATCTCACAAACTTTTTTTTATCTCATTACCTTCTCTCTTTTTATCTCATTACCTTCTCTCTTTTTCTTTTCTTTTCCAATATCACTCTTTACCTCACTTGACATCCCACTCTTTTTATATTCTCTTTAACAATCTTTTCATCTTCATAAATTTGTGAGGGAGTCAAAGGCCCAAGAATGAGTTTCTTCCCATTAATCTCAAAAGAGTATTTATTTTTTTCAAAACTATATGAAGCACTTCTATAGACATACCATGGCCTTCCCAACAAGATATGAAAACTATTCATCGGAATGACATCACACCAAATCACATTCTCATACCTTCCAATAGAGAATGGCAAGAACACTCTTTTATCTACCTTTACTCCTTTCAACATGTAGGGTTCAATATGTTCAACACAATGCAAGTTCAATTTCTCAACCATATAAGTGCTAATTAAGTTATAGCCAAATGCTTTGTCAATTCTAAGGGCAAAAATTGCAGACATCACTTTAGCTCTTGTTTGAAAAATAACTTTACCATTGTCTTCCTTCCATTTGGTATACTGTAAGTTCGACTTTTCAAGTTGTTGGGTCATAGCTTTCCTCCTTCCACTGTAACTACCTGTTTGAGACATCTTGACATAGATTAAGGGAAATATGTATCTCTCAAATTTGGCTTTTTCCCTATAATACTCTCACCTCTCTTTGCCTTTTTTTTCCTCTCGAAATAACCTTTGAACAAAATACTTTGTAGATTTATAGTTAAACCCAACTCGTATGAAGTTCTTAGTAGTAAAATTCAGATTTTTGGGGAACAAATGAAAGAAGAACCAAATTCTAGAACTATTAGGCTCGGTTGAAACAAGACACGAACAAAAAGGAAAGGATTATATATTTAGATTAGAAAGAGTAAGAGAAATTGAATTTTTGTCTTATCTTTGAAATCTGGGATCCCCTCTTTCTTATTTCCTTTGATAGGTTTTGGAGACAAATTAGATACAAAAGAAAGTTCCTAGAGAGCAAGCAATTCTTTTTTTTAACTGATTTTCATATTCTTTGTTTTGTTTTACTATTTATTTTTTGCTCTTAGTATTCAAGAAATCCCCGAATTATCAAGAATAAAATCTTGATAGAAACGCTCTGATACCACTTGATAACGACTAGGTCGGGAATCCAAACTAGAGTAAGTGTTTAAAACGTAAATGCGGAAGCAATAACAATAAGGAATTGAACAACTAGAACTAAAGGACAAAAAATAAAGGATACGTAAAAATTCAAGGAAAGAATTACAAGAACTTCCAAGAACGCTATTTCTATAGCCTTGACAAGATCAAAGCAACAATTTCTTGATTTATTAAGAAATCAAACGCCTTTACTTAAAAGCAAATCAAAATAATAGATTCGAATCTTGACCGCTTTACGAGTAACTTGAGACAACAATTAATAACTAGTATTAATCGCCTTCTAAGAATACCATAAAGGAATCAAAGATATCACAATAGAGAAGTAAATACTACTTTGAACTATGAGCTAGTAAAAGTTGAAAGATAAATCTCAAAGCACAAGTAACAAAGATTCAAAAGAACTATCAAAGTATGATATACTTAATCAATAATGAAGTCCCTCAATGAATAAGAAGAACTCCTTATTTATAGGAGTACTAAGGCATAAAAAGTCATTACAATTAGGTAGGGTGGTTGCTAAGGAGTAACAAAAGTCATCAAATTAGGTAGGGGGCTGCTAGGGGTAACAAAGTCATCAAAATTAGGTAGGGCCTGCTAAGGGGTAACTAAGTCATCAAAATTAGGTAGGGGCGGCCAAATCCCTTTGGGGCAGATTTGGGCCTTAAAACTACTAGTTTGGGCCATTGGTTTGGACTCCAATTGGGCTCCATTTCAAACACCCCTATTTGGACCTTTTTAAGCTCATTTTGGGCTCTTCTGGGTGCCCTTTTGCTAGATTTCAAGGGCCGAATTTGGGACCCAATGTTCCTCCTCTTGGACTTCAATTTGGGCCACCAAATAATTGTAAAACTTGTATAATTTATCTCCTTTGGTCTTGAGCTCGTCCTCCACAATTAAAAGCTTCTTTATTTATACTTGAAGTCTAATGGCCTTGTTTTGCAACTCTTTAGCTTGACATCTTGTTAAAGGCCATCTTTGAGATTCCAAAGCTTCATCCTTGTCCTTGAATAGAGTTGAGCTTCCTAGGATGATATCAATACCTCAAGACAGAAAGTTTAACATCAAGTGACATCGAGCCCGGAATAGAGTAGGGCTCCCCAAAACCTGCTGAATAGGGAGTAACAGCTAACGAGGACCAAAGTTGCACAACTGATGAATCACTTGCATCCATTGAAGATGCAGCGCCCCCGGCAAAAGGGACGTTAGTACATATGGAATAGTACTAGTATGTAAAGCTAACTCACCTCTTTCAAAATAGAATACCAATATAAGAAAGGGAAATCCATAGAAACAACAAGTCACAATTAATGATATTCAAATGCCAAGTTAAAACATAATCGTTACCAAAATATGAAGATAACACTGTGAAGTGATAATCAAATTATGATGATAATATTATTTTGGTTGGGAGATCTTTAGCACCAATATACCACTGTTCACAATATCACCGTTCACAATACTAATGTTCATAATACCAATATTCACATTACCAATGTTCACAATACCAATGCTACCGTACTTTTAGAACCGAGTCTGATCACGACCCGACCGGCTAGGATATCTCATTAGAGACATCAACCACAATTACTATCAATACCAATACCACTGTAATTTTAGCACGGAGTCCGATCATGATCTGATCGGCTAGGCTATCTCCTTAGAGACATCAACCACAATTACTATCAATACCAATACCACCGTAATTTTAGCACGGAGTCCGATCACGACCCGATCGGCTAGGCTGTCTTATTTGATGACATCAACCAAAATCACAATTTCAATTACAATTTCCAGGACAATCACCACCATGTGTGCGGCATGGTGTCCGATCACGTAATGATCGGCTAGGCTGTCTTATTCGAGACATTAACCCTTTTATATCAATCAATCTTATCCCAATTAAGAGAAATAATTTTATCACATCAATCTCATCCCAAATAATGGGAATAATTCACAAAAATAACAGAGGTGCAAATGTATTTACCTCATCATCTTCCACAATGTATAAATCTCCACTAGTATTTTCAACCAATAACAACAACAACATTTTCTTGGCTCTTTTGGCCATTCACAAGATTCTTTATTCAAGGCGCGGTGGCCATATTTGTTATTCCACACTTTCATTTCTTCCCTCTCATGTATCATTATCATAAATATCAACATACATATAATATTTTGGAAATCACAACTTTAAGTTCATTAGAAATGAACAATTTAAGCACAATAGATTTATTTCTGAGAAATGGAGTAAAATAATTGGCAATTGATGCGCAAGTTAAAATCATCAACAAGTAACACACCATTTATTCTTAAAATACTTTTCCCCAAAAAGGGCAATACGCAATTTTCACTCACGAATATGTAAGAACGCAAAATACATTGAAACTATTTACAAAGCATAGCATTAGTTAAAATAGCCATATATGGGCATCACTTGAGTTCATAAGCTCTTAGGCAATTCTATTTTCAAAGTCAATTTGGAATAGTTGAATCAAAGCTCATTTCATAACCTTTCTCACATCATTTCATTTCATTGGCACCATTGGCCATAAGTATAACTTTCACTCTTGGCACGTTGGCCACACTTTATATCCTAAATTCATTTATTTCACTTCCAACCATCTTTATAGATTATCAATAATAAGACATTTCCAATCAAGACTTTAGGTACATATATGAGCAATTAGATTCTTAAGCATATTGAGTTTTCTCATACAATTTAGCATCATAACCTTCATTTGAAACACAACTCAAAAGACATAGCATTTTAATACACATATTACTCTTGAACACATTCCCAAAATATAACATAATGTGATAGGAACATTCGGAACACGTTTTGAATACATAATTCTCGACACTTTGCTTATTCGGGACAATCGAATTTATTGAAAACAACTCGGAACATAGAATAAGGAATTTGAGACAACCATACTTGAAACTTATGAGAACATCATTGAATTCAATTCTAAGAGAGTAGTTTAGCCAACATACCTCGCTTTGAGCTTTCCTTAAATTACTACAATATTTCGGAAATTCTAGCAATCCAAATCTAGTTTGAGACATAACAAAATTGAACATAAATTAGGAAGGTATTCATGGTTTCAGCTCATTTGAGCATTTTATCAAACACTAGGTGTGCAAATTTGGCTACAAGGTTCTTCTACAAGATTTCCTTCATTCCATAACCCAATCTTTACTTATTTAAGCTCAACAATCTTCCCACAAACCTTATTGGTACATACATGTATACATAATACTCTCACACCCAAGAATCATACTTCTCATGACCTACTTTTAATCCAAATCCCAAAATTTAGGGCAAGGGAGTAGAATCTTACCCATTAGATGAAGATCTTGTGAAATCCTCAAGCCATGAGCAAGAATTGATGAACAAAATAGCTAGGTCTTCTCTTTCTCTCACTAATATAGCTCTCTCCTCTCTAATGAACCCGTAAGGCCTTATATCAAAATTGGATCGGATATGAAAATTTTCAAAAATGGCCCCCGAAGTCAATTATGTGGTGCAATTATGCTATAGCATAATCGGTTTGTGGGCGGCAGAATTGCAGCATAATCAATTATGCTATAGCATAATATTTGTTTTTAAAATTTGCCCGTCTCTGCTCCCCTTTGCGATGCGTATGCGGTCCGCGGAACCGTTTTGCGGTCGCGAAATTGATCACAGATCCAGCCTTTGGTAATTTAGTCATAACTTCTTGTAGGAATGTTCAAATGACAAACGGTTTGAAGAGTTAGAAACTAGACACATAGACCTTTCTTAAGATAGGTAATACACCATATAAATATTCATATAAAGAGATGTATGCTCGTTTGAAGTTAGGTCTTGTGCAAACTCACTTGAAACTTTATCCCATCATAAAATTTTCAACTTGACTTAGCCTTGGGGCTCTTCTTAGACCATAAATCATTATTAATGTACCTCATACATATATTATCATGATCAATTGATATCATTCATATAATAGTCCTTGTCTGCATACAGAATAATATAATTAGTGCACATAAACTTTCTTAATAGCGCTTAAGTACTTCGAAATTTTTCGGGGTGTTACAGCCATTTTGTGTAGGTTCTTGGTACTGTGGTTATACATCTACCCGCATACATTGGGGTGAGGCGGTAGGGCCGCTTGAGTAGAGTTGTGGTATTGTACTTACACCTCCACCTGCATACATCGGGTGAGGCGGCGGGGCCGCTTTGTGTGAAGATGGTTACAGAGGATCTCATCTTAGATTCTATATATGTTATTGATAGCTCTTAATAAGCTTGCTCTGGTTTAAATGGTTAGTTATATTATTCTATTGCAGCCCTGATTCATCATATTCATATTGTATTTCTAAATACTTAAATTGGTGTTTGGTTTTCATACTAGTACTATTCGACAGTACTAACGTCCCTTTTGCCGAGGGTGCTGCATATTTAAATGGATGCAGGTGGTTCCGCAGCAGGAGATATTGATCAGTAATAGTAGTACACCCTCTTCTCAACTGACTTGGTGAGTCCCACTTCATCCCGGGGTCATGAATCTTTTGTACTTTGTGTATTCTGTTTGAGGTATAGTCGGGGCCTTGTTGCCTGCATTATCATTATACTCTTCTTTATCTATAGAGGCTCCGTAGACATAGTGTGGGTTGTATATTGTTGCTGGGAAACACAAACTATGTTGTGTTGTGGTTGTATTACTTGTTCCATTTGAGACTTTAAAAATGATAAAAATTATTGGTAATGTAGACATGATCACGTTTTTGTCTAACTAATAAAAATATGTACTATCTTCATTCATGGATGAGTTTGGGTAGAAGAAAATCTAACAGGCTTGTTCGGTCAGGCTCACTCGGTTGAGCGCCGGTCGCGCTCCTCGGTTTTGGGGCGTGACACGTACTCCCTTAGAATCGCAAATCTCACGCTTCTAAGTTATAAGTGAATTGATTAAGCTCCATCGTCACTTTGCAAATATTAGCATCCCTCTTTAAAATTTATGAACAATGTTACTAATAAGGAATGGGATGGTTGTTCTCTACAAGAATGGAAAATGAATATAGTCGTACCCTTTTTTGGCTTGAATTCTTGAATTCTTCCTTGAATTCTTGCTGAAGCTAAATGTCATGTTACTGAGGATGCTAATATGAAAATTCTTATTTTGAATTTGCTGAAGTGAATTAGAGAGGTTAAAGAGATATCCACGTCTCTTTAAGTGAATTAGAGAATGTATTTTAATGTCTTGGTGGTGTGGGTCCCACCTTTCAAGACTTTTGTCACATAATATATAAAAATGTGCCACCTTTCAAAGTGACTTAAGAGTCATCAAATAGAACATATATTGCTGCCACGTTAAAGTTTCATAGATTTATCCAAAGATTTTAACCAATTATCCACCAATTTCCTAATCAACTTGTTAATCTTCCATTAACCAATAATTACCCAATTATCCACATAATTAGGAATTATCTCAAATTACTTAAAATACTACTCACTTTTAATACACTTTGTACACCTTACTATCATGGTCATGTGGTACCTTGTATGTCACTAGTCCTTAATTACCGGGTATTATAGCTTAGACTGTATTTTGTTCCAAAATACCAAACTTCGACGAAACTCATTTTCTTCTATTCACTTACCCTCTCACCTTCACGAATTTACTCATCACTTGTTTGAAATAGCATAAATGCTTATAATCTTAAAATAATCTCATTCCCGAACTTATGTCGATTAACTTACGACGAACTTTAACGTACGAAAATACGGGATGTAACATCTCATTTTCCGAGCTTCCATTAATTTACTTATGGCGTACTTTCACGTATGAAAACATGGGGTGTAACATCATTCCCCCCTTTGGAACATTCGTCCTCGCATGTTGACTGATGCACTTATCATTTCCACAACTTATGTCTTCTGAATACTTTAGTACTCTCCTTGCCATCTTGGCAATTGTTCTGTGAATAATTCCAAAGGCTAGGGCATTCCCCCCTTTAGGCCTCTTTCTCACACCACGACTTGTGGTCGGAATCCTTTTAATCTCTTAACTGTGGCTACCTTTTATCATGCAACCTGTACGATTCTGACCTTGTAAGTCTCTTGATTTGATAAAAACCCAACAATTTAGAAGTCAGGGTAGAAACTAAGACATACCTTCTTGAAAGTGCATCCGCAACAACATTCTCTTTCCCTTGTTTGTAAGAAATCACATAAGGAAAGGTTTCAATGAATTCAACCCACTTAGCATGCCTTCTACTAAGCTTACCTTGACTCTTCAAGTATTTCAAGGATTCATGGTCAGTTTTAATGACAAACTCTCTTGGCCACAAGTAATGTTGCCATGTGGCTAAAGCCCTTACCAAAGCATATAGCTCTTTGTCATAAGTGGAATAGTTCAATGTAGCTCCACTCAACTTCTCACTAAAGTAGGCAATAGGTTTAGAATCTTGCATCAAAATAGCACATATTTCTTTGCCAGAAGCATCACATTCAATTTCAAAAGATTTAGAAAAATCAGGCAATTGTAACAATGGAGCAGAACACAACTTTTCTTTCAACAAGTTAAAAGCATCATCTTGTTCTTTTCCCCATGTAAAATCTTATCCTTTTTAATAACTTCAGTTAAAGGAGAAGCAATGGTGCTAAAGTCTCTCACAAACCTCATATAGAAACTAGCAAGTCCATGAAAACTCCTAACTTCAGTTACACTCTTAGGTTTAGGCCATTCTTTTATTGCTTTAATTTTCTCTTAATCAACCTCAACTCCTTTAGAACTAACCACAAAATCTAAAAAAATCACACGATCCACACAAAAAGTACAATTTTTAAGATTAGCAAATAAAAGTTGCTTTCTAAGAACTTCAAAAACTTGTTCTAGAAAAGATCAAGATATCATCGAAGTACACCACAACAAATTTTTCATGAAAATCCTTAAAGATATGATTCATTAATCTCATGAAAGTGCTAGGTGAATTAGTCAAGCCAAAAGACATAACCAACCACTCATAAAGCCCATATTTGGTCTTAAAAGTAGTTTTCCATTTATCTCTAGGATTCATTCTAATCTGATGGTAACCACTTTTTAGATCAATTTTAGGATAGATTTTGGATCCATGTAATTGATCCAACATGTCATCAAGACGAGGAATAAGATGGCGATACTTTACCGTTATCTTGCTGATTTCTCTACAATCCATGCACATCCTCCAAGATCCATCCTTTTTGGGTACCAATAGGACGGGAACAGAGCAAGGGCTCATGCTTTCTCTCGCAAAGCCTTTCTCAAGCAGCTCCTCAACTTGCCTTTGAAGCTCTTTTGTCTCTTCTGGATTACTCCTCTAAGAAGGCCTATTTGGGATTTGTGATCCGGGCACAAAATCAATTAGATGCTCAATGCCATATAAAGGTGGCAATCCATTAGGAATATCTTCAGGAAAGACATCTTCAAAATCCTGCAAAAGAGAAGAAATACTACTTGGCAAAGAAGAAATTAGTAACTCAGAATTAATCAAAGCTTCTTTATAAGTAAGTAGTATTATGGGCAACCCCTCTTTTCTTGCATTTAAACACTCTTTGGCTTTTATATAAAAACTCTTTTTTTTTCCTTAGCCTCTTTTCTCTCACCAAGACTTTCTATTTTTTCATTCAAGCCCCTTTTTATCTCTTCTCTCAAATTGTTGCCCTCTCTCTCTTTCTCTCGGCCATCTATCTTTTTTTTCTAACTCTTGGACTCCTTTCTTTTATTTTTCCTCAAGCTCACTTTTTATCTCTCCCCTTGGTTTTCCCATAATTTCTCTTAATCTCTTTTGATCTTCAAACACTTGAGAAGGAGATAAAGGTGCAAGAGTAAATTTCCTTCCATTTAGTTCAAGAGAATATCTATTCTTCCTTCCATCATGAAAAACATTCCTATCATACTACCAAGGACGACCCACTAAGATATGACAAGCTTGTATAGGGACTATGTCACAAAGAATATCATCCTCATATCTACCAACATTGAATGAAATCATGCATTGTTTGTTTACCTTTAGTTCACCACTATTATTTAACCATTGGAGTCTATAGGGAGTAGGGTGCTTCATGCATGCAAGTCCCAATTTTTCCGCAAAGTACGAACTCACCACATTAGCACAACTACCACTATCAATGATCATAGAACAAGTTTTCCCCTTTATCCCACACCTATTATGGAATATATTCTCCCTTTGTTCTTCACTATTGCTTCCCAAATTCATAGTCTTAATCCTCCTAACTACCCCAATCATGCCATCATTGGGTAGTTCTATATCATCATCATTACTCACATCTCTCTCTTCTTCTCCCTCACTTTTTTCACTCTCATATCCTCCATCTTCTCTAAGAATAACGTTTCTTCTACTTGGACATTCATGCATCATATGTCCCCTTCCTTTACATTTATGACACTGAATAGAACTAGAAGGTATAAAAGGTTTAGGGTTAAAGGTGTTACCTCCCTCTTTGTTCTCAAATTTAGCTTTATCCTTGTCTTCTGGAGGTCTAGAAGAACTCTTCATCTCTTGATTTGACCATGGCTTCTTAGAGATGGTGTTTGACTGGCCTTTCCATGAGCTAGTTTGCTTTCTTTTATTTTTATTTTCTACCTTTACATACAAATCAACTAACTCATTTATTGTTGTAATTCTACTACATCAGCTATTTTCTTATTTAAACCATTTAAAAACCTAGCCATTGTAGCCTCTTCTTCCTCCATACAATCAGCTTGGATCATAGCCATATCCATAGCCTTAAAGTACTCATCCATAGACATGGAACCTTGCTTCAATGTTTGAAGGCGTTGTTGTAGCTCTCTATGAAAGTGTGATGGTATGAATCTCTTTCTCATCACCCTCTCTATCTCAGCCCAAGTAACAATTGGTGCTTGTCTTTCTTGCAGTCTGTCCCTAGTAAGATATTTCCACCAAATAGCAGCATAGTCAGAAAACTCAACAATAGCAAGTTTAACCTTCTTACCCTCAGAGTAGTTGTGACAGTCAAAGATGGCTTCAACCTTTCTCTCCCAATGAAGGTACAAGTCTGGATCCCTTGTTCCCTTGAAAGATGCCATCTTCATCTTTATACTACTTATATTATCATCTTCTACTCTACCTCTTTATCCCCTCCTATCTCTTCCCACCCTATCAAAATCAATATCATTAAAATCATCTATAGGGTTTTCTTGATTTACAATGGGTGCAAGGGGTACATTTCTCCTAGCTTGGGGCCTAACATTATTTTTCCTTCTAAGTTCAGCTATTGTATCATTTTGCTCAGCAATGGTGTCCCTCATCTCTTGGAGTTGCAAATTCCATCTTTCGAATTGTTGATGCATAGCTTGCAGGGTAAAACCATTTCTTGCTTTGATTCCGGCTTCTTGAAGAGCCCTTCTTTCATCATCACTACTTGTACGTGACATCTTAAATAATTAAACTGTATCAGACAAATTGACTTTTTCCTCAATTGTTCTCACACACACACTTTGCCTTATTTTTCTCTCTCTCGAAATAACCTTTGAACAAAATACTTTGTAGATTTATAGTTAAAATATTTTTCTAGATGCTATTAGTCTTGACTCATTTGAGTTCATTCAGGCTATACTGAGCTTTCTATAACTTAGAGAAATCATCAGCTCTCTTGTTTTCATTGGCTTAATCCTGAGGACTTATCCATTCTCGTCACCTTCGTCCTCGCCCTTTCTTATCCTTTCTCGTGTCTTCCTAAAACCTTGTCGCTTAAACATACTTTAGCTTGCGACCTACACATATTTATTTATACTACTCGCAACCTTCCTTCAATTTGCTTGCATCATAGATTTCCTTATGTCCTTCTGTAACATCAAGCGATACATCACATCATCTCTAACTCTTCTTTACTTTTTTTACTAGACCTCTTGAAACATAGAAACCATAGGCTAAAAAATATGCCAATGACGACACTGCTATCATTCCTGGATACTGAATCCCAGCGCTTCTAGCCTTTTTTCCGAAGTATGGACTATTCACAACCTTCTATGTTTAAGTATCTCATACGTTGTCCACCTTTTCCTTACTTTACCTTAAAGT
Source organism: Nicotiana tomentosiformis (assembly GCF_000390325.3). Taxonomy (NCBI): domain Eukaryota; kingdom Viridiplantae; phylum Streptophyta; class Magnoliopsida; order Solanales; family Solanaceae; genus Nicotiana; species Nicotiana tomentosiformis. The sequence continues at coordinate 59,837,627 of NC_090822.1, forward strand.
CTCGCATCGCATCTTCTCTCTCTTTCATGACCTCCTTTCCACATATGTATCATTTAAATCCATAATTTGAAGCTCTATTATAATACTTGCACTTCTGATGCATATATAATCCGGTGGGAGCTTCATACTCACTTCTTATGAGGCTGGTAATCTTCTAACTGGCTTTCTCGTAGAGATGTAATAGAATATGGTTGTTATACTCTTTTACTTCTAATATTAAGAGTGATTCTACAATGTTCTCAATCATGATGTCTATAATTTTCTAGGTCCAATAATCAGATTCCTGATTTACTTAGTTGATATAACTCTTTAGTTTCCTCTTCCTTCTGATCAGCCTTTATGTAGGCTTAAGCTATCTTCCGATCTGTGGCTTCAGGTATTAGCAATTACTTTAGCATTTCATGGGTGCTATGGAATATCCATGATACAATCTTTTAACAAGTTAATCCCTTGTCTATGACCTGGGCTCAATTCATTCTTTTAACTTATACCGGAGTCTTCTACGGTTGTATGATTGCCAACATATATGATGCATGGATAATACTCTAAATTCTTAAGTGCGTTCATAATGTAACTAACTTTGGATCATTGATCGAATAATTCTTTTCGTACAACTCATATGATCTCAAATCCTACTATTGCTTTTACTTCCCGTTCATTAGCCACGGTAGGTGCCACATTCTTATGGAGTGCATACAATGTTGTAGTGACACTTTTTTTTACATGACCACTTCCTTTTTAGGTCACTGTGCTTAGGTTGAAGCCTTCTTCCTTATTTCCTCACCTAGTCTTTTGTTGTAGTACTTAGGGAAGACCTTCTGACTCTTGTAAAGCTGCGAGCTTATTACATCGTATACTTGACAGAATTTTTGATATTCTTCCTTCCCTATAATTATCCGTAGTTACTTATTTCCACACCCTCGTACTTGTAGGGTTGCTCATGAACTGATGTTTTGACTGTCTTCCCAGTTACATTCTCTTTTATTTACCTTTAATTAAACTAACTCCTATCTGAATATATCTCAAGGGTCACGATATCATTATCTGCGAGACTGGATTCACTATGTTAGGGGTTCACTATGTTTATCTTGCACGATCTGTTGATTTGCCTATAACCTCTTGTCTAGCCATGACTAAGCTCTTCATGAATCAACTGCTAACTATTCGTTGGCCCATTCTCATATCAACATTCCGCGTAATCTTTCTTGGGTTATTTCCTTTGTCTTAACTTACGTCTCGCACTGGCTCCTTATTTTTCAATAACATCTCGGGCAGAAACCCTTAATTCCCCTCCTTGACATCGTGCTTGCATAATGTTCTGGAATCGTAGCATATCTGTATGATTTGGGTAAGTGCACGCTCATTCCTTTTTCATTTTTTTTATCGCATTCTTCCTTTACCATTCCATAATTACTAGAACTACCTTATTCTAACTTAATACCACATCACTCCATATTCCCCCCTTAGGGAAGCACTATGATTTACGTATAGATATTTTACCTTCTCATCTTTAGCATCTTTTCACATCATCGAAGATCCTTACTCGCCTCGCGGTAATCCTTCTGTACTAAGGATAACGAAATTCCTTACTCGCGAGGGTGACACCTAGTGTAACTGGCACATACAGTTAACTCCTTAAGCTTAACTTTACTCACCTTGCTTTCTTTAGGGAAGCGTCTTCCTTAATGGCCTTCAAAGGTTATTCTTCTGCCGTCCATTCTATTATCGCCGGAATGCAAATCTGAAATTCTCATAATGGCAACTATTATTAAATCACTCAGTCCCTAATTCATGTTTAGCTTATCTTGTTCATCAGTCCATGTTGATTTCTTATTACTCAGGGGTCTAACTTTTCCTTTTGGTAATCACGTTGGAGTCATGAACTTATTTCTCGAAATGAGGATATGACTTTATGGGCTATACTCTTTTGTTGTCTCAAGGCCTGTCACCTCTCATTCTTTCCTTCACTTGACTATAGATTCTGTAATATTGTCATCTTTTTGATCTACCGTTGTCATACATGTATCACATCTTACTCATTAATGTTTCATTAACTCTCTTCTTATTCCCCGCTAACATTTATTATGAAAACTCAAACAAGACATTCTTTTGCTTTTAGCTCCCCTTTCTCCATCTACTGGCTCTTTGGGTTGCCTAACATTCTTTCTCCACTAGGGACGGGAGCTACACTAAGGTAATATTTATCCCTTTCAAGGCTTCCAGTGCCTATCTTTGTAGTACTCATATCTAGTTGTACTATTTTAGAGAGCATCATCTGGGTATCTCACAAGGAGATCTATTAGCACATTTGCAATACCCTTCGGAAATGTCAACTAACGTAAAAATCCATCCAACATTTTGGGTTACTCTAACCCAATCGGGTCCTAATATCCCGTTCTTCTCTTAAACTACTTTTGTTAGCCCCATAGGGCATAAATGAGATGGGTGTGGCCAAGTGTACATACCTCTGTTATTATTGAAGGTGACTCAAAATGCTTATATTTTTCTGCCTGAATTGTAAATACCAATAATCTTTATTAACTGGGTACCTCGTACCCTTCTCACCTTGATCCTTTTACTCGTTGAAGCTTGTATCTACCTTCTGAATCTCTCATTGCCTTTCACCATAGGGGTGGATAGATATTCTTACCTTAAGGCTCCTTATCAAGAGGCTTTCATGTCTTAGTAAACACATGATCCACTAAAGACCTTACATTTACTCATCATAAGCATCATGAAAAATCGAGTTCCTCTGACTCAACTCTTCCATAGCCACATTCAATCTCTTACCAATTGTCTTTCCAGATGTAGGTATCGTCGTATTACGAATAGAGTTTAGGAATTTGAATTCTTATAAGTGAGCTCTACCACACAATCTTGAGTAAGAAGAAAGAGTGACAGTCCTAAATGCCTTGTAGCCTCCTGCTTATAAGTGTGGTGCACAACACACCCATAAACAAGACTCTACTAGACACGGCTTGTAGACTCCCTAGGACAGAACTGCTCTGATATCACTTTTGTCACGACCCAAATCGATGGGCCGCGACGGGCACCCGGTACCTTACTCAATCGAGTACCAACATAACGTATATTTTCGTATCATACTATCATAGATAACTAAGCCAGAGAGGTTGCCGTGAGACAAGTAGAATAGAACATGAAATACCAACTTATACTTAAGTCATACGGGCCTATAAGGCCAAAATGAGCACTCTTACACTGAATATAGGCCGACAAGACCATACAATCTTTCATATACCTAGCTATCTATAAGCCTCTAAAAGTACATAAACATCATAAAGGTCGGGACATAGCCCCACCATACTAATCAATACATGTCCTAATGATACTGACCAAATAGCAACTCCGGAGTAAATGGAGCGCACCAACATCTTTCGCTGAGCTGATAGCCTACTTGGAGGCCTCTCAACCTGTCTATCGGGACCTGTGGGCATGAAATGCAGCATCCCCCAGCAAAAGGGACGTCAGTACAAATAATGTACCGAGTATGTAAGGAATAAAAATCAGTAAATAATAGACATGAGAGTAACATGGAGTAAACGACTCAACACGTATGTCTGAATAGCTCTGTAAATCATTTCATATTTATAATGCCATGCATATGCATATAAATGGCATACCATGCATAGGTATATTCATTCATATCATGATCAAGCCTCTGAGGGCATCCCATCATATCATCTTGGCCACTGTGGGTAAATCAGCAATGTATACCAGTTGATCAGGCGGTGGTACATATATAATGCCATAACCTTTTCCCATATCCCATATACATATAATATATGCGTATATAACGCCATTTGATCATGGTTCAATGTACATGTATAAATTCATGAAATGCATAAGAAATACGTTAATAAGATTTTCTCAGAATGTCATAAAAATAATATGCATGTCGGATAAATTTTATCAAATACATATTTTTCTGAGACCCATGAACAAAAGATATAATAATAATTCACATGGGGAATCAAGAATATAGACACCCCTAATATTTCTATGAATAGTCATTTATGAAAATTATGCATTTGCTCGTTTCGTTCGTGCCGTATAGATCATGCCAAAAAAAAAATAAAAGGGATAACATACCTGAACCGATTCTCTTGAAAATTCCTCTAACACACGTCTTTTGTGAAAACACGTAATGGCGGATTGAAGTAGGGGAAAAGATTACATCGTACTTCCTTAGAATCGCAAAATATCACATTACAGCTCCGACCATTGTAAATCACGTATGCAATCTCTCTGCAACGTGATGCTGTATCTTCTAATTTTAAGGGCGGTAAGCAAACATTAGCTTGCATTGCTAAAGTGAATGTATCTATGCAATTCACATGCAGAAGGCTTAAAGAAATGTTAACTTTGTATGTACTCTAATAATGTAACACCTTGCTACATCTTGTATGACTCACTTAGTGGCTTTTGTTAACCACTTCATGGGCTGCCACGTTGGTGGTAAGATCCATCAAGCTTATCCAATTTTAATTATTTATAAGTTTATTAATCTCTCACTAACCAATAATTAACCAATTGCCCACATAATTAAGAATTATCTCAAATTACTTAAAATACTACTTACTTTTAACACACCTTATACACCTTACTATCATGGCCATGTGGTACCTTGTATGGCAGTAGTCCATAAATATCGGGTATTTTAGCTCAGGCCGTATTTTATCCCAAAATGTCAAACTTTGACGGAATTCATTTTCTTTGATTCGCTTAACCTCTCACCTTCACGAATTTACTTATCACTTGTTTGAAATAGCATAATACTTATAACCTCCAAATAATCTCATTCCCGAGCTTACGTTGATTAACTTACCATGAAACTTTAACGTACGAAAATGCGGGATGTAACATCTCATTCCTGAGCTTTCATCAATTCACTTATGGCATACTTTCACGTACGAAAACATGGGGTGTGACATCATTCCCCCCTTTGGAATATTCGTCCTCGAATGTTGACTGATGTAATTATCATTATCATAACTTATATCTTCCAAATACTTTAGTACTCTCCTTTCCATCTAGGCAACTGTTCTGTGAATAATTCCAAAGGCCAGGGCATCCCCTCCCTTTATGCCTCTTTCTCACACCACGACTTGTGGTCGGAATCCTTCCAATCTCGTAACTGTTGCTACCTTCTATCATGCAGCCTGTACGACTCTGACCTTGTAAATTCACCTATGCGACTCTTTCCTTCATCTTTTAACCAATCTCTAGGCCTCACTTTATGAACATATACAGAACTTGACAAGATGTCTTTCTAGGCATCTATAGGTATACTAAAGTCCTTCGCTCGGTACTTTGTCGAACTTACAAATATTGCTATACCTTATTTCATAGATCTGGTTATCTATCCGCATGACTTTACTGCTTTTAAGTAGGTCATAATATAGCATAACTCTTGCCTCGATTTATTGTTACTGAGGTCTGCTACCAAACTCCAGGTTACGTTTGTTGCTTATCCCATATGTATAAATCTATGTCCTTTAATGCTTCCTCATTATTGTTCATCTTAAGAATGACGGCCTAATCTCACCTCATACTTTGTGACTTTTGTCCATCCATTATTGATTCACCTCAATATTGATCTATAATCTACCACTGATAACTTGACCTTCTATGTAATACTGCCGCTAGGGCTCACGTTTCATCGGAGAACATTTGAAATGATTAGACTGATCCACCTAGGGCGATACCATGCTTTCATAACCGTATTTCACAGCATTCCGATGTGATTCACCTTATATGGGTATTTTAATCCTGTACAAGTCATGAAATCAAATCATTACTCAATCGAAGGCTCAAACACCATCCTTTATCTATCACAATTACACCCTCATTCTACTACCAGGGCAGCATTCCATCTCTTCTAGATGCTATTAGTCTTGACTCCTTTGAGTTCATTCAGACTATACTGAGCTTTCTATAACTTAGAGAAATCATCAACTCTCTTGTTTTCATGGGCTTAATCCTGAGGACTTATCCATTCTCGTCACCTTCTTCCTCACCCTTTCTTATCCTTACTCCTGTATTCCTAAAACCTTGTCGCTTTACCATACTTTAGCTTGCGACCTACACATATCTATTTATACTACTCGCAACCTTCCTTCAACTTGCTTGCATCATAGATTTCCTTATGTCCTTCTATAATATCAAGCGAGACATCATATCGTCTCTAACTCTTCTTTACTCTTTTAACTAGACCTCTCAATACATAGAAACCATAGGCTGAAAAATATGCCACTGACGATGCCACTATCATTCCTGGATACTGAATCCCAGCACTTCTAGCCTTTTATCCGAAATATGGACTATTCACAACCTTCTATGTTTAAGTATCTCGTACGTTGTCCACATTTACCTTACTTTACCTTAAAGTCTCGCATCGCATCTTCTCTCTCTTTCATGACCTCCTTTCCACATATGTATCATTTACATCCATAATTTGAAGTTCTATTATAATACTGACTTATTATGAGGGTGAAACTCTTCTAACTGGCTTTCTTGTAGAGCTGTTATAGAATATGGTTGTTGTACTCTTGTACTTCTGATATTAAGAGTGATTCTACAATGTTCTCAATCATGATGTCTATAATTTTCTAGGTCCAATAATCGGACTCCTTATTTACTTAGTTGATGTAACTCTTTAGTTTCCTCTTCCTTCTAATCAGCCTTTATGTAGGCTTAAGCTATCTTCCGATCTGCGGCTTCTGGTATTAGCAATTACTTTAGCCTTTCATGGGTGCTATGCAATATCCACGATACAATCTTTTAACAAGTCAATCCCTTGTCTATGACCTCGGCTCAATTCTTTCTTTTAACTTATACCGGAGTCTTCTACGTCTGTATGATTGTCAACATATATGCTGCATGGATAATATTCTAAAATCTTAAGTGCGTTCATAACGTAAATAACTCTGGATCATTGATCGAATAATTCTTTTCGTGCAACTCATATGATCTCGAATCCTACTGTTGCTTTTACTTCCCGTTTATTAGCCACGGTAGGTGCCACTTTCTTATGGAGTGCATACAATGTTGTAGTGATACTTTTTTTACATGACCATTTCCTCTTTAGGTCATTGTGCTTAGGTTGAAGCCTTCTTCCTTATTTCCTCACCTAGTCTTTCGTTGTAGTGCTTAGGGAAGACCTTCTGACTCTTGTAAAGCTGCTAGCTTATTACATCGTATGCTTGACGGAATTTTTGATGTTCTTCCTTGCATATAATTATCCGTAGTTACTTATTTCCACACCCTTGTACTTGTAGGGTTGCTCATGAACTGAAGTTTTAACTGTCTTCCCAGTGACATTCTCTTTTATTTACCTTTAACTACCCCAACTCCTATCTGAATATATCTCAAGGGTCACGATATCATTATCTGCGAGACTGGATTCACTATGTTAGGGGTTCACTGTGTTTATCTTGCACGATCTGTTGATTTGCCTATAACCTCATGTCTAGCCATGACTAGGCTCTTCCTGAATCAATTGCTAACTCTTCGTTGGCCCATTCTCATATCAAAATTCCGTGTAATCTTTCTTGGGTTATTTCCTTTGTCTTAACTTACATCTCGCACTGGCTCCTTATTTATCAATAACATCTCGGGCAAAAACCCTTACTTCCTCTCCTTGACGTCGTGCTTGCATAATGATCTGGAATCGTAGTATATCTGTAGGATATGGGTAAGTGCACGCTCATTCCTTTTTCATTTTTTTATCACATTCTTCCTTTACCATTCCATAGTTACTAGAACCACTTAATTCTGACTTAACACCACATCACTCCATATTCCCCCCTTTAGGGGAGCACTAAGATTTAGTGCTACGTTGATCTATGTATAGATGTTTTACCTTCTGAACTTTGGCATCTTTTCACATCATCGATGATCCTTACTCGCCTCGCGGTAATCCTTTTGTACCAAGGATAACGAAATTCCTTACTCGCGAGGGTGACACTTAGTGTAACTAGCACATACAGTCCCTTAAGCTTAACTTTGCTCACCTTGCTTGCTTTAGGGAAGCGTCTTCCTAAATGTCCTTCAAAGGTTATTCTTCTGTCGTCCATTCTATTATCGCCGGAACGCAAATATGAAATTCTCATAATGGCGACTATTATCAAATCACTTAGTCCCTAATCATGTTTAGCTTATCGTGTTCATCAGTCCATGCTGATTTCTTATTACTCTGGGGTCTAAATTTTCCTTTTGGTAATCACGTTGGAGTCACGAACTTATTTCTCGAAATGAGAATATGACTTTATGGCCTATACTCTTTTGTTGTCTCAAGGCCTGTCACCTCTCATCCTTTCCTTCACTTGACTATAGATTCTGTAATACTGTCATCTTTTTGATCTACCGTTATCATACATGTATCACATTTTACTCATAATGCTTCATTAAATCTCTTCTTATTCCTCGCTAATATTTATGTCTATCACTTTATTCTGAAAACTCGAACAAGACATTCTTTTGCTTTTAGCTCCCCTTGCTCCATCTACTGGCTCATTGGGTTGCCTAACATTCTTTCTCCACTAGGGACGGGAGCTACAGTAAGGTAATATTTATACCTTTCAAGGCAGTGCCTATATTTGTAGTACTCATATCTATTTGTACTATTTTAGAGTGTATCATCTAGGTGTCTCACAAGGAGATCTATTAGAACATTTGCAATATCCTTTGGAAATGTCAACTAACGCAAAAATCCATCCATCATTTTGGGTTAGTCTAACCTAGTCGGGACCTAATATCTCGTTCTTCTCTTAAACTATTTTTGTTAGCCCCATAGGGCATAGATGAGATGGGTGTGGCCAATTGTACATACCTCTATTATTATTGAAGGTGACACAAAATGCTTATATTTTTCTGCCTGAATTGTAAATACCAAAATTCTTCATTAACTGGGTACCTCGTACCCTTCTCACCTTGATCCTTTTACTCGTTCAAGCTTGTATTGACCTTCTGAATCACTCATTGCCTTTCACCATAGGGGTGGATATATATTCTTGCCTTAAGGCTCCTTATCAAGAGGCTTTAATGTCTTAGTACACACATGATCTACTGAAGACCTTGCATTTACTCATCATAAGCATCATGAAAAATCGAGTTCCTCTAACTCAACTATTCCACAGCCACATGCAATATCTTACCAACCATCTTTCTAGATGTAGGCATCGTCGTATTATGAATAAGATGGAGTTTAGGAAATTGAGTTCTTACAACTGAGCTCTACCACACGATCTAGAGTATGAAGAAAGAATGACAATCCTAAATGCCCTGTAGCCTCCTGCTTATAAGTGTGGTGCACAATACATTTATAAACAAGACTCTACTAGACACGGCTTGTAGACTCCCTAGGATAGAACTTCTCTGATACCACTTTTGTCACGACTCAAACCGATGGGCCGCGACGGGCACCCGGTACCTTACTCAATCGAGTACCAACATAACGTATCTTTCGTATCATTCTATCATAACCCTGTGAATCATTTAATATTATAATGTCATACATATGCGTATAAATGTCATACCATGCATAGGTATATACGTTCCAAAACATCATCAAGCTGAGGGCATCCCATCATATCATCTCGGCCGTTGTGGGCAGAATCATCAAGCCTCTGAGGGCATCCCATCATATCATCTCGGCCATTGTGGGCAAAATCGTCAACGTATACCAGTTGATCAGGTGGTGGTGCATATATAACACCGTAACCTTTTTTCATATCCCATATACATATATATACATATATATACGCGTATATAACACCATCTAGTCATGGGTCAATGTACATGTATAAATGAATGAAATGCATAAGAAATATGTTAATAAGATCAATATACCTTTCGGATAAACTTTATCAACTATGTATTTTTCTGAGAACCATGAACAAAAGATATAATAATATGTCACATGGAGAATCAAGAACATAGACACCCCTAATACTTCTATGAATAGAGTCATTTATGAAAGCTGTGCATTTGCTCGTTTTGTTTGTATCATTTGGATCATGCCATTCCAAATCAATGGCCCAAACTAGTAGTTTTAAGGTCCAAATCTGCCCCAAAGGGATTTGCCCCCCCCCCAAAACCTAATTGTAATGACTTTTCTTACTCCTTAGAAACCACCCTACCTAATTGTAATGACTTTTTATGCCTTAGCAACTACCTTACCTAATTTTAAGGACTTTTTATGCCTTAGTACTCCTATAAATAAGAAGTTCTTCTCATTCATTGAGGACTTCATTATTGATTAATTATATCATACTTTGAGAGTTATTTTGAACCTTTGTTACTTGTGCTTTGAGATTTATCTTTCAACTTTTACTAGTTCATAGTTCAAGGTAGTAAGATTACTTCTCTATTGTGATATCTTTGATTCCTTTATGGTATTCTTAGAAGGCGATTAATACTAGTTATTAATTGTTGTCTCAAGTTACTCGTAAAGCGGTCAAGATCCAAATCTATTGTTTTGATTTGCTTTTAAGTAAAGGCGTTTGATTTCTTCAATAAATCAAGACGTTGTTGCTTTGATCTTCTCAAGGCTATTGAACTTGCGTTCTTGGAAGTTCTTGGAATTCTTTCCTTGAATTTTCCCACATCCTTTATTTTCTGCCCTTTAATTCTAGTTGTTCAATTCCTTATTGTTATTGCTTCCGCATTTACTTTTTTCAAATTCTTACTCTAGTTTGGATTCCCGACCTAATCGATATCAAGTGGTATCAGAGCGATCCTATCAAGGCTTCGTTCTTGATAATTCTGGGGATATCTTGAATACTAAGAGCAATAAAAACAAGTTAAAAAAAAAAAAAAAATGAAAATCAGTTTTAAAAAGGATTGCCAGTTATACTAGGTGTCACCCTCGTGAGTAAGGAATTTTGTTATCCTTGGTACAAAAGGATTGCGGCAAGGCGGGTAAGGGTGATCGATGATGTGAAAGGACTCCAAAGATGAAGAGGTAAAACATCTATAGGCGTCGTACCTCTAAATATTACTACTCCCCTAAAAGGGGGGAGTATGGAGTGATGTGGCATTAAGTCAGAATTAAGTGGTTTTAGTAACTACGGAATGGTAAAAGGAGAATACGATAAAAATGGGAAAGGGATGAGATTGAACTCATTCAAATCCTACAGATATGCAACGATTCCAGGAGATTATGCAAACACTACGTCAAGGAGAGAAAATAAGGATTCCTGCCCGAGATGTTATTAATAGATAAGGAGCTAGTGCGAGACGTAAGTTAAGACAAAGGAAATAACCCAAGAAAGATTACGCGGAATATTAATATGGGAATGGACTAACTGATAGCATCAAGGACAAGGATAGAGTTTTGGAAGCTCCAAGGCCATTTACAAGATCTCAAGCTAAAGAGTTACAGACTAAGGTTGCTGGACTGCAATGGAAAATAAAGAAGCTTTTAATTGTAGAGGAAGAGCTCAATCCCAAAGTAGATAAATTATCCAAGTTTTACAATTATTTGGTGATCCAAATTGAAGTCCAAGAGGAGGAAGATTGGACCACCAAATCAGCCCTTGAAGTCCACCAAAGGGGCTCAAAATGAGCTTAAAAGAGGTCCAAAAGGGGGTGTTTCAAAAGGAGCCCAAATGGAGTCCAAACCAATGGCCCAAACTAGTAGTTTTAAGGTCCAAATCTGCCTCAAATGGATTTCGCCACCCCCTCCCCCCCCACCTAATATAATGACTTTTCTTACTCCTTAGCAACCACCCCACCTAATTGTAATGACTTTTTATGCCTTAGTAACCACCCTACCTAATTTTAAGGACTTTTTGTACCTTAGTACTCCTATAAATAAGGAGTTGTTCTCATTTATTGAGACACTTCATTATTGATTAAGTATATCAAACTTTGAGAGTTCTTTTGAACCTTTGTTACTTGTGCTTTGAGATTTATCTTTCAACCTTTACTAGTTCATAGTTCAACGTAGTAAGATTACTTCTCTATTGTGATATCTTTAATTCCTTTGTGGTACTCTTAGAAGGCGATTAAAACTAGTTATTAATTGTTGTCTCATGTTACTCGTAAAGCGGTCAAGATCCGAATCTATTATTTAAATGCTTTTAAGTAAAGGCGTTTGATTTCTTCAATAAATCAAGATGTTGTTGCTTTAATCTTGTCAAGGCTATAGAACTTGCGTTCTTGGAAGTTCTTGGAATTCTTTCCTTGAATTTTCCAATATCCTTTATTTTCTACCCTTTAGTTCTAGTTGTTCAATTCCTTATTGTTATTGCTTTCGCATTTACTTTTCAAATTCTTACTCTAGTTTGGATTCCCGACCTAGTCGTTATCAAGTGGTATCAGAGCGGTTCTATCAAGGTTTCGTTCTTGATAATCCTGGGGATTTCTTGAATACTAAGAGCGAAAAAAAAAACAAGTTAAAAAAACCAAAAAAAAAACGAAATTCAATTTTTAAAAAAAATGCTTGCTCTCCAGGAACTTTATTTTGTATCAAATTTGTTTCCAAAAAAACTATCAAAGGAAACAAAAAGAGGGGATCCCATTTTCTTTTTGTTCATGTCTTGTTTCAACTGAGCCTAATAGTTCTAGGATTTGGTTCTTCTTTCATTTGTTCCCCAAAAATCTATATTTTACTACTAAGAACTTTATACGAGTTGGGTTTAACTATAAATCTACAAAATATTTTGTTCAAAGGTTATTTCGAGAGAGAAAAAAAGGCAAAGTGTGTGTGAGAACAATTGAGGAAAAAGTCAATTTATCTGATACAGTTAATTATTTAAGATGTAACATACAAGTAGTGATGATGAACGAAAGATTCTTCAAGAAGCCGAAATCAAAGCAAAAAATGATTTTACCTTGCAAGCTACGCATCAACAATTCGAAAGATGGAATTTGCAACTCCAAGAGATGAGGGACACCATTGCTGAGCAAAATGATACAATAGCTGAACTTAGAAGGGAAAATAATGTTAGGCCCCAAGCTAGGAGAAATGTACCCCTTGCTCCCATTGTAAATCAAGAAAACCCTATAGATAATTTTAATGATATTGATTTTGATAGGGTGGGAAGAGATAGGAGGAAACAAAGAGGTAGACTACAAAGATGATAATATAAGTACTATAAAGATGAAGATGTCATCTTTCAAGGGAACAAGGGATCCAAACTTGTACCTTGATTGGGAGAAAAAGGTTGAAGCCATCTTTGACTGTCACAACTACTCTGAGGGTAAGAATGTTAAACTTGCTATTGTTGAGTTTTCGAACTATGCTGCTATTTGGTGGAAAAAGCTTACTATGGACAAGTTGCAAGAAGGACAAGCACCAATTGCTACTTGAGTTGAGATGAAGAGGGTGATGAGAAAGAGATTCATACCATCACACTTTCAAAGAGAGCTACAACAACGTCTTCAAACATTGAAGCAAGGGTCCATGTCTGTGGATGAGTACTTTAAGGCTATGGATATGGCTATGATCCAAGCTAATTGTATGGAGGAAGAAGAGGCTACAATAGCTAGATTTTTAAATGATTTAAATAAGAAAATAGCTAATGTAGTAGAATTACAACAATATGTAACAATAGATGAGTTAGTTGATTTGTCTGTAAAGGTAGAAAATCAAAATAAAAGAAAGCAAACTAGCTCGTGAAAAGTTTGTCAAACACCATCTCCAAGAAGCCATGGTCGAATCAAGAGATGAAGAGTTCTTCTAGACCTCAAGAAGACAAGGATAAAGGTAAATTTGAGAACAAAGAGGGAGGTAAAACCTTTAAACCTAAACCTTTTACACCTTCTAGTTCTACTCAATGTCATAAATATAAAAGAAGAGGACATATGATGCATGAATGTCCAAGTAGAAGAAACATCATTCTTAGAGAAGATGGAGGATATGAGAGTGAAAAAAGTGAGGGAGAAAAAGATGGAGATGTGAGTAATGATGATGATATAGAACTACCTAATGATGGCATGATTGGGGTAGTTAGGAGGATTATGACTATCAATTTGAGAAGCAATATTGAAGAACAAACGGATATTTTATACTAGGTGTGGGATAAAGGGAAACACTTTTTCTATAATCATTGATAGTGGTAGTTGTGCTAATGTGGTGAGTTCATACTTTGTGAAAAAATTGGAACTTGCATGCATGAAATACCCTACTCCCTATAGACTCCAATGGTTAAATGATAGTGGTGAACTAAAGGTAAACAAACAATGCATGATTTCATTCAATGTTGGTAGATATGAGGATGATATTCTTTGTGACATAGTCCCTATGCAAGCTTGTCATATCTTACTAGGTCGTCCTTGGCAGTATGATAGGAATGTTTTTCACGATGGAAGGAAGAATAGATATTCTCTTGAGCTAAATGGCAGGAAATTTACTCTTGCACCTTTATCTCCTTCTCAAGTATTTGAAGATCAAAAGAGATTAAGGAAAACAATGGAAAAACCAAGGGGAGGGATAAAAAGTGAGCTTGAGGAAAAAGAAAAGAAAGGAGGCTAAGAGTTAGAAAAAAAGAGAGATGGCCGAGAGAAAGAGAGAGAGGGAAACAATTTGAGAGAAGAGATAAAAAGGGGCTTGAATGAAAAAATAGAAAGTCATGGTGAGAGGAAAGAGGCTAAGGAAATAAAAAAAAAGAGTTTTTATATAAAAGCCAAAGAGTATTTAAATGCAAGAAAAGAGGGGTTACCCATAATACTACTTACTTACAAAGAAGCTTTGATTAATTCTGAGTTACTAACTTCTTCTTTGCCAAGTAGTATTTCTTCTCTTTTGCAGGATTTTGAAGATGTCTTTCCTGAAGATATTCCTAATGGATTGCCACCTTTACATGTCATTGAGCATCAAATTCATTTTGTGCCTGGATCACAAATCCCAAATAGGCCTGCTTATAGGAGTAATCCAGAAGAGACAAAAGAGCTTCAAAGGCAAGTTGAGGAGCTGCTTGAGAAATGCCTTGTGAGAGAGAGCATGAGCCCTTGCTCTGTTCCCGTCCTATTGGTACCCAAAAAGGATGGAATTTGGAGGATGTGCGTGGATTGTAGAGCAATCAACAAGATAACGGTAAAGTGTCTCCATCTTATTCCTCGTCTTGATGACATGTTGGATCAATTACATGGATCCAAAATCTTTTCTAAAATTGATCTAAAAGGTGCTTACAATCAGATTCGAATGAATCCTGGAGATGAATGGAAAACTGCTTTTAAGACTAAATACGGGCTTTATGAGTGGTTAGTTATGCCTTTTGGATTGACTAATGCACCTAGCACTTTCATGAAATTAATGAATCATATCTTTAAGGATTTTCATGGAAAATTTATTGTGGTATACTTTAATGATATCTTGATCTTTTCTAACACTTTAGAAGAGCATGTAGAACACCTAAAATAAGTTTTTGAAGTTCTAAGAAAGCAACTCTTATTTGCTAATCTTAAAAAGTGTACTTTTTGTGTGGATCGTGTGATTTTCTTGGGTTTTGTGGTTAGTTCTAAAGGAGTTGAAGTTGATGAAGAGAAAATTAAAGCAATAAACAAATGGCCTAAACCTAAGAGTGTAACTGAAGTTAGGAATTTTTATGGACTTGCTAGTTTTTATAGGAGGCTTGTGAGAGACTTTAGCACCATTGTTTCTCCTTTAACTGAAGTTATTAAAAAGGATAATATTTTTTACATGGGGAAAAGAACAAGTTGATACTTTTAACTTGTTGAAAGAAAAGTTACGTTCTGCTCCATTGTTACACAATTGCCTGATTTTTCTAAATCTTTTGAAATTGAATGTGATGCTTCTGACAAAGGAATAGGTGTTGTTTTGATGCAAGATTCTAAACCTATTGCCTACTTTGGTGAGAAGTTGAGTGGAGCCACATTGAACTATTCTACTTATGCAAAGAGCTATATGCTTTGGTAAGGGTTTTAGCCACATGGCAACATTACTTGTGGCCAAGAGAGTTTGTCATTAAAACTAACCATGAATCCTTAAAATACTTGAAGAGTCAAGGTACGCTTAGTAGAAGACATGCTAAGTGGGTTGAATTCATTGAAACTTTTCCTTATGTAATTTCTTACAAACAAGGGAAAGAGAATGTTGTTGCGGATGCACTTTCAAGAAGGTATGTCTTAGTTTCTACCCTGACTTTTAAATTGATGGGTTTTGATCAAATCAAGGGACTTTATGCTAACGATGTTTATTTTGGCAAGATTTTTGCAGATTGTATGTTGGGTCCTTTTGAGAGGTTTAACCTCCAAGATGAATTTCTCTTTAAGAAAAATAAGTTGTGTATCCCTAATTGCTCTTTACGTGAATTATTTGTAAGGGAAGCACATTGTGGAGGGCTTATGGGTCACTTTGGAGTTTCAAAGACACTAGACATACTTGCTGAAAATTTCTTTTGGCTTGGAATGAGAAAAGATGTTGAAAGAATATGTGCACAATGTTTGGAAGGTAAACAAGCTAAATCTAAAGTGTTATCACATGGTCTTTACACGCCATTACCTGTTCCTACTTCACCTTAGATTGATATTTTTATGGATTTTGTGTTAGGTTTGCCCAATATGGTAAGGATAGTATATATGTTGTGGTAGATAGGTTCTCCAAAATGGCTCATTTTATTCCTTGTTTAAAGACTAATGATGCTTCACCTGTTGCTGATCTTTTTGTAAAAGAAGTTGTCAAATTACATGATATACCTAGAACTATTGTTAGTGATAGGGATGCTAAGTTTTTGAGCCACTTTTGGCGTGTATTTTGGGGGGAGTTAGGCATTAATTGTTGTTTTCTATTTCTTGTCACCCGCAAACTGATGGACAAACTAAAGTAGTTAATAGAACCTTAGAAAACGTGTTGAGGGCTGTTTTGAAAGGTAAATTAACTTCTTGGGAAGCTCACTTACTTGTGATTGAATTTGCTTACAATAGAACAATATATTCTTCTACAGGTATGTCTCCTTTTGAGGTTGTTTATGGTTTTAATCCCTTCACTCCCCTTGATTTACTACCATTACCTACTAATGATATTGTTAATCTTGTTGGTAGGACAAATGCTGAGATGATGAAAAAAACTCATGAACAAACAAGGCTTGCAATTGAGAAGAAAAATGAGAAAACTGCCTTGAGAAAGAATAAGGGTCGAAAAAAGTTATTTTTAAACCTGGAGATTTAGTTTTGGTTCACTTTAGAAAGGAGAGATTTCCCACTAAAAGGAATTCAAAGTTGCACCCTAGAGGAGATGCCCCATTTCAAGTCCTTGAAAGGATTGGAGACAATGCTTACAAGCTGAACCTTCCTGGTGAGTTCCAAGTAAGTGCTACATTCAATGTTGCTGACTTGTCTTTGTTTGATGTAGGATCGAATTCGGGGACAAATTCTTTTTAAGAAGAGGGGAATGATAGCATAAAGGACAAGGATAGAGTTTTGGAAGCTCCAAGACCATTTACAAGATCTCAAGCTAAAGAGTTGCATACTAAGGTTGCTGGACTTCAATGGCAAATAAAGAAGTTTTTAATTGTAAAGGAAGAGCTCAAGCCCAAAGTAGATGAATTATCCAAGTTTTACAATTATTTGGTGATCCAAATTTAAGTCCAAGAGGAGGAAGATTGCACCACAAATCAGCCCTTGAAGTCCACCAAAGGGGCTCAAAATGAGCTTAAAAGAGGTCTAAAAGGGGGTATTTCAAAAGGAGCCAAATTGGAGTCCAAACCAATGGCCCAAACTAGTAGTTTTAAGGTCCAAATCAGCCCCAAAGGGATCCCCCCCCCCCACCTAATTTAATGACTTTTCTTACTCCTTAGCAACCACCCCACCTAATTGTAATGACTTTTTATGCCTTAGTAACCACCCTACCTAATTTTAAGGACTTTTTGTACCTTAGTACTCCTATAAATAAGGAGTTGTTCTCATTTATTGAGACACTTCATTATTGATTAAGTATATCAAACTTTGAGAGTTCTTTTGAACCTTTGTTACTTGTGCTTTGAGATTTATCTTTCAACCTTTACTAGTTCATAGTTCAACGTAGTAAGATTACTTCTCTATTGTGATATCTTTAATTCCTTTGTGGTACTCTTAGAAGGCGATTAAAACTAGTTATTAATTGTTGTCTCATGTTACTCGTAAAGCGGTCAAGATCCGAATCTATTATTTAAATGCTTTTAAGTAAAGGCGTTTGATTTCTTCAATAAATCAAGATGTTGTTGCTTTAATCTTGTCAAGGCTATAGAACTTGCGTTCTTGGAAGTTCTTGGAATTCTTTCCTTGAATTTTCCAATATCCTTTATTTTCTACCCTTTAGTTCTAGTTGTTCAATTCCTTATTGTTATTGCTTTCGCATTTACTTTTCAAATTCTTACTCTAGTTTGGATTCCCGACCTAGTCGTTATCACCAACGAGCAATTAGGAGTTGATTCAAGAAGAGTCTAGTTATGGCTAGACAAGAGGTTACAGACAAATCAACAGATCGTGTAAGATAAGCATAGTGAACCCCAACATGGGAATTCAGTCTCGCAGATACGACATCGCGACCCTTGAGAAATATTCAGACAAGAGTTGGGGTAGTTAAAGGTACCGTATAAATGTTATGGAAATAAAAGATAGTCTAACTTGGAAGACAGTCAAAACTTCAGTTCAAGAGCAACCCTACAAGCATAAGGGCGTGGAAATAAGCAATTACGGATAATTATAGGCAAGGAAGAATATCAAAAATTCCGTCAAGTATACGATGTAATAAGCTCGCAGCTTTACAAGAGTCAGAAGGTCTTCCCTAAGTACTACAACGAAAGACTAGCTGAGGAAATAAGGAAGAAGGCTTCAAGCTAAGCACAGTGACCTAAAGATGAAATGGTCATGTAAAAAAAATAGTCTCACTACAACATTGTATGCACTCCATGAGAAAGTGGCACATACCGTGGCTAAGGAATGGGAAGAAAAATCAAAATTAATATTCGAGATCATATGAGTTGCACGAAAATTTTAGCATGCGTGGGTACTAAGATAAGCTAAGTATGCATGCAACAAGTGGAAAAATGACCAGGAAAAGTAATTGCTTACATTTAAAGAAAGAATTGAGTCCAGACAATAGACAAGGGATTGAATTGTTAGATGATGGTATCACGGATATTCCATAGCGGCTATGAAATACTAAAGTAATAACTAATACCAGGAGCCACAGATCGGAAGATAGCTTAAGCCTACACGAAATATTTCGTATGATCTTTCTTGGGTCATTTATCAATAACATCCCGGGCAGGAACCCTTACTTCCTCTCCTTGACATCGTGTTTGCATAATGTTCTGGAATCGTAGCATATCTATAGGTTGTGCAATCTTATCCCTTTCTCATTTTTATCGAATTCCTCCTTTACCATTTCATAGTTACTAGAACCACTTAATTCTGACGTAATATCACATCACTCCATATTCCGCCCTTTAGGGGAGCGCTAACATTTAGTGCTACGATGATCTATGTATAAATATTTTACCTCTTCATCTTTGGCATCTTTTCACATCATCGATGACACTTACTTGCCTTGCGGTAATCCTTCTGTACCAAGGATAACAAATTTCCTTACTCGTGAGAGCGACACTTAGTGTAACTGGCACATGCAGTCCCTTAATCTTAACTTTTCTCACATTGCTTGCTTTAGGGAAGCGTCTTCCTGAATGCCCATTCTCTGAATTTCTCATGAATCTTCTTCTGTTGTCCATTCTATTATCGCTGGAATGCAATTTGAAATTCTCATGATGCCGACCATTATCAAATCACTTAGTCCCTAATTTGTTGTTTAATTTATCTTGTTCACGAGTCCATATTGATTTCTGTTACTCTAGGGTCTAACTTTTCTTTCTAGTAGTCGCGTGACACGCCCCAAACTCGGGGAGCGCGACCGGCGCTCAACCGAGTAAACCCGGCCGAGCAAGCCTGTTAAATTTTCTTCTACCTGAATTCATCCATGAATAAAGAGGAGATGCACTCCATTAATCAAACACTGAAAATATTTTATTAACAACTCACATTCATTCCATTAGCAACTTCGTTCATAATTTCCAAAGTATTACAAGTTTATAGATATAATAAAAAATATGTTTGCCAAATAGCAACATTTCTAGTTCAATTCCCAATATCATACACCAACCACAACCTGTCTACGGAGTCTCTAAATATGACAGAAGAATAGTATGAAAATGCCGACAACAAGGCCCCGGCTATACCTCAAGACACAAAGTGTAACATCAAAGGATTACCGCGAGGCGAGTAAGGATCATCGATGATGTTAAAATATGCCAAAGATGAGAAGGTAAGACATCTATATGTAGATCATCGTAGCACCAAATAATAGTGCTCCCCTAAAGGGGGGAATATGGATTGATGCGACATCAAGTCAGAATTAAGTGGTTCTAGTAACTATGGAATGGTAAAGGAAGAATGCGATAAAAATGAGAAAGGGATGAGATTGCACTTATTCAAATCCTACAGACATGCTATGATTCCAGAACATTATGCAAGCACGATCTCAAGGATAGGATGTTAGGGTTCCAGCCTGGGATGTTTTTGACAAATAAGGAGCCAGTGCAAGAGGTAAGTTAAGACAAAAGGAATAACCCAAGAAAGATTACGTGGAATATTGATATGAGAATGGGCCAAAGAGTAGTTAGTAGTTGACTCAGGAAGAGCCTAGTTATGGCTAGACAGGTGATTACAGACGAATCAGCAGATCGTGCAAGATAAACATAGTAAAACACAATATAGTGAATTGAGTCTCGCAGATATGACATAGTAACCTTGAGAAATATTCAGATAGGAGTTGGGGTAGTTAAAGGTATCGTATGAGTGTTACGAAAATAAAAGAGAGTGTCAATAGGAAGACAATCAAAATATCAGCTCAGAAGCAACCCTACAAGTACAAGGGCGTGGAGGTAAGTAACTACAGATAATTATAGGCGAGAAAGGACATCAAAAATTCTGTCGAGTGTATGATATAATAAGCTCACAGCTTTACAAGAGTCAGAGGGTCCTCCCTAAGTACTACAATGAAAGACTAGCTGAGAAAATAAGGAAGATGGCTTCAACCTAAACATAGTAACTTGAAGAAGAAATGGTCTTGTAATAGCAATCTCACTACAACATTGTATGCACTCCATTAGAAAGTGGCACCTACTGTGGCTAAGGAACGGGAAGAGAAACCAAAATTAATATTCAAGATCATATGAGTTGCACAAAAATTTCAGCATGCGTGGGAACTAAGATAAGCTATGTATGCATGCATCGAGTGGCAAAACGACCAGGAAAAGTAATTGCTTACATTTAAAGAAAGTTGAGAAGGAATGAAAGGAACTATTCAATGAGTGATCCAGAGTGAGTTACGTTATGAACACACATAAGATTTCAGAGTATTATCCATGAAGCATATATGTTGACAATCATATAGCCGTAGAAGACTCTGGTATAAGTTAAAAGAATGAATTGAGTCCAGGTCATAGACAAAGGATTGAATTGTTAGAAGATTGTATCATGGATACTCCATAGTGCCCATGAAGGCAAAGTTAATAACTAATACCATGAGGCGCAGATTAGAAGATAGCTTAAGCCTACATACAGGCTGATCAGAGGGAAGAGAAAACTAAAGAGTTACATCAACAAAGTAAATCAGGGGACTGATTATTGGACCAAGGAAATTATAGAAATCGTGATTGAGGAAATTGCAGAATCACTGTTAATATCAGAGGTACAAGAGAGATAGTACAATAGACATATTCTATAACGGCTCTACCATAAAGCCAGTCAGAAGAGTACCAGCCTCATAAGAAGTCAGCATGATGCTTTTACTGGATTGTGTATGCACTAGAGGTGCAAGTATTATAATAGAGCTTCAAGTTGTGGATGTGAATTATATATGTGTTAAAGCGAGGCCATGAAAGAGATAAAAGACGTGATGCGAGATTTTAAGGTAAGAAGGGTAAAGGTGAACAACGTACAAGATACTCAAATGTAGAAGGTTGCAAATAATCCATACTACAGATAGAAGGTTAGAAGCATTGGGATTTAGTATCCAGGAATGGTAGCAGCGTCATCAGTGGCATATCTTCTGAACTATGGTTTCTAAGTATCGAGAGGTCTAATTAAGAAAGTAAAGAAGAGTTAGAGACGATATGATGTCTCGCTTGATGTTCCAGGATGACATAAGGAAACTTATGATGCAAGAAAGTTGAAGGAAGGTTGCGAGTAGTATAAATAGATATGTGTAGGTTGCAAGCTACAGTAAGGTAAAGCGACAAGGTTTTAGGAAGACAGGAGTAAGGATAAGAAATGGCGAGTGAGAAGGTGATGAGAATGGATAAGTCCTTGTGATTAAGCCCATGAAAACAAGAAGAGCTGATCATTTCTCTAAGTTATACAAAGCTGTGTATAGTTTGAATGAACTCAAAGGAGTCTAAGACTAATGGCATTTAGAATAGATGGAATGTTGCCTTGATAGTACAATGAGGGTGTAATTGTGATAGATAAAGGATGCCGATTGGGCCTTCGATTGAGTAATGATTGGAAGAGGATTTCATGAATTGTACAGTATTAAAATACCCACGTAAGTAAATCATATTGGGATGCTATAAAATATGGTTATTGAAGTACAGTATCACCGCTAAGTGGATCCGGAGAATCACTTCAAATATTCCACGATGCAGCGTAAGCCCTAGTGGCAAGGTATTACGTAAGAAGTTTCAAGTTATCAGTGGTATATTGTAGATCAATATTGAGGTGATCAACAATGGATGGACAAAAGTCACAAAGTATGAGATGAGATTAGGTCGTCATTCTTAAGATGAACAGTAATGAGGAAGCATTAAAGGACTTAGATTTATACATATGGATAAGCAACGAAAGTGTCACGCCCCAAAATCGAGGAGCGCGACCGGCACTCAACCGAGTGAACCCGACTGAGCAAGCCTGTTAGATTTCTTTTGCCCAAACTTATCCATGAATAAAGAGAAGATGTACTCCGTTAATCAAATACTAAAGAGATTTCGTTAACCGCTTCCATTTCATTTCATTAACTGCATTATTCAATATTTCCAAAATAGTACAAGTTTATAAATTTAATGAAAAATATGTTGCCAAATGCCAACAGTTCTAATCCAATTCCCAACATCAAATACCACCCACAACCTGTCTACGGAGCCTCTAAGACAACTGAAGAGTAATATGGAAATGCTGGCAACAAGGCCCAGGCTATATCTCAACCACAAAGTACATGAAAAACAAAAGATACATGACCCCGAAATGAAGTGGGGCTCACCAAATCAGCTGAAAGGAGTGTCCTGCTATCACTGATCAATGCCTCCTGCTGTAGAACCACCTGCATCCATTAAAGATGCAGCGCCCCCGACAAAAGGGACGTTAGTACTGTCGAATAGTACTAGTATGTATAGCTAGAAATCCTCTTCAAAATAGAATGCCCATATGATCTATAGGCGGAACACATAATATAATGTAATTGAAACAACCTGTACAAACAAGGACAACAAAAGGGGGCACCTATTGTCTGCATTAATAATGTGTCTCATTAGACCGTCCTTAGTGTTCACATATCATATTATACACTTATGCGTTTAAGATACCGTCCATAGTGATGAGTTTCATAAACCGTCCATAGGGTTTCATAACACGATATACCTATGCATTTCATAGACCCTCCGTAGGGTTTCATAACACGATATACCTATGCGTTTCATAGACAGTCCATAAGGTTTCATAACACGATATACCTATGCGTTTCATAGACCGTCCATAGGGTTTCATAACACGATATACCTATGCATTTCATAGACCGTCCATAGGGTTTCATGACACATTGGAAACAAAAGTACAAATACGTACATCTCATAACCTTTCACATCACATATCACCTAATCCGTACTTTTAACCACTTACAACATCATTATTTCACTGGCTCTCTTGGCCAAGCATATGATTCTTTATTCATGGCGCAATGGCCGTGTTTTATATTCCACACTTTCATTTCTTTTCTTTCATAGATCATCATCATAATTATCAACAAGTAGAATATTTCAGAAATCATAACTTTAAGTTCATTGGTGATGAAGGCTTTAAACATAATCGATTCCTTTCCAATAAATGGAGTAAAATGATTGGCAATCAAAGAACAAATTAAAATCATACACAATTTCCACTCACTAATACATAAGAATGCAAAGCACATTGAAAATTATTTACAAAGCCTAGCATTAGCTAAAACAGCCACATATAGGCATCACTTGAGTTCATAAACTTTTAGCCGATTATATTGTCGAAGTAAATCTTGGAATAGTTGAATCAAAGCTCATTCATAATCTTTCTCATATTATTTCATTTTATTGGCACCATTGGCCACAAGTATAACTTTCACTATTGGCACGTTGGCCACACTTTATATCTCCAATTCACTTATTTCACTTCCAGTTATCTTTATAGGTTATCAACAATAAGACAATTCCAATCAAGACTTTAGGTACACATATGAGCAATTAAGAGTCTTAAGAATATTGAGATTTTCTCACATAATTTGGCATACTAGCTTTCATTTGAAATACGATTCAAAGCCACAATATTTTAATACACAACCCATACTTTGTAACTCATGGGAACATTATGGAGTTCAATTCCAAGAGAGAAAGTTTAGCCAACATACCTTGATGGAGCTCTTTAGTGCTACTAACACCACCTACTACTCTTACAACTTCAATCTACATCAACATAATTCAATTGGACCAATATTAGTAACAAATTCCATAATTTAGGCCATTTAGGCATTTTATCAAATACCTAGTAGGTATGAATGTATACATCTCTTACCCATAAAATTAGTTCATCCAACTACTACCATTTACCAACAATTTATCCCACCATCATTCTTAAATAATTCATAACTTCCAACATCACATACATGATCATCCATCCACACCCAACCAACAAAATTCCATCAAACAATCACCTTTCAATCTCTACAATGGATATGTATTTAAATTGGGAAGTTATGGCTTCAAATCAGCATACCATAAGTTCCAATACTTAATTCATACTCATATTCTCATAATATATCCATACATGTATGTCTAAGGGTGTAGGATTACCTTTTGGAAGAAATCTTGCAAAACCCTCCTTTGAGTTCTTGAAGAACTTTCTTGAAGATCTATGTATTTTATGGAGGATTGAGTTAGATTTAGGGTGGAATTGATGGAATGAAACATAAAATTAGTAGGGATTACTCACCTTGAAGATGGGGGGAGTTGGAGGTCTTGAGAGAATGGAGGAAAACCCCAAATTTCGGCCAAGAAAAATGCGGTAAAATGAACCCCGAATGAGTATATAGCATTTCGGGCGTCACAGGCAGCGTGGGGCGCTACCTGTGGCCCAATTTCCAGAACCTCAAAAATCCCAGTGCCAGGGCTAGCGCCCCACGCTACCCTAGGCGCTGGCGATGGAAAATCTTTTCTATTTCGCCCGAAAATGGGCATAACTCTCTCATACGATGTCCGAATTTGACGATTCTTTTTGATACGGCTCCGTAATATTAATACGGATCTAATGCTTCAATCAAAACTGAATTTGGAGTTCATATGTTTATTTTGATACCACATATACTCGAAGAAGCGACGTCGAAACATCCTAGAAATATCCAAATTAAATTCCGGGCATACGCCCGAGTCCAAAATCACCATTCGGACCTAACAGAATTATCAAAACTCTGATTCGAGGTCGAATACAAAAGAAAACTCAAACTTGATCATAAAATACCATTGGTCTCCTTTAATACTAGAATATATTATTCCCGAATATCGTTACCGCACTTTAAAAATCTTAATCATTAGGAAATTTTAACGGGGCCTTACAAATTCATTTGCGAAATTTTACGAGGTTTTACACTTAAGTACATCGAAAATTTTCGGGGTGTTATATAAAGTAACCTGGAGTTCGGTAGCAGACCTCAGTAACGATAAATTGAAGTAAGAATTATGGTATAGTATGGCCTACTTAGATGAAATAAAGCTAATGATGCCCAGAGGGACAACTTGACATAATTTTATACATAAACACAAAGTGAAGCCTAGAGATTGGCTAAAACCTTGAGGAAAGAGAAGAGAAGAGTCGCATAGGCGCACATACAAAGTTAGAGTCGTACAGGCTGCATGATAGAAGGTAGCAATACTTACGAGATTAGAAGGATTCTGACTACAAGTCGTAGTGTGAGAAAGAGGCTTAAAGGAAGGAATGCCATGGCCTTTGGATTTATTCAAAGAAGAATTGCCTAAATGGCAAGGAGAATATTAAAGTATTCGGAAGACATAAGTTAAGAAAATGATAAGAACATTAGTCAACATTCGAGGACGAATGTTCCAAAGGAGGGAATGATGTTATACCCCATGTTTTCGTACGTAAAAGTACGTTATAAGTAAATTGATGAAAGCTCGGAAATGAGATATTACATCCTGCATTTTCGTACGTTAAAGTTTCGTCATAAGTTAATCGACGTAAGTTCGAGAATGAGATTATTTTAGGATTATAAGCATTATACAATTTCAAACAGGTGATGAGTAAATTTGTGAAGGTGAGAGGGTAAGAAAATCGAAGAAAATGAATTTCGTCGAAGTTTGACATTTTGGGATAAAATACGGCCTGAGCTAAAATACCCGATATTTATGGACTACTGTCATGCAAGGTACCACATGACCATGATAGTAAGGTGTATAAGGTATGTTAAAAGCGGATAGTATTTTAAGTAATTTGAGATAATTCCTAATTATGTAGATAATTAAGTAATTATTGGATTAGTGGGGGATTAATAATTGATTAAGAAATTAAGTGAATAATTATTGGATAAAGATTTAATCCTTAACGTGGCAGCCCACAAAGTAACAAAAATGTGACTCTTAAAGTTCACATATAGGTGGCATATTCATAATAATAGGTTGCCAAGTTAACTACAAGAGTGGGACCCACAACCCCAATATTAAGAGACTTTCTCATATGCTTATACTTATGCTTGCTTACGAATGAATCTCAAACCAAAGAGATTATATGAAGTCTTCAAAAAAGGTAACGAATGAATCTCAAAAGAATTCAAAGAAAGACATATTCAATCTTCATAGCAAAGCAAAATGCTTCAACAAACTATACAACTGATGACAACGTGATTTTTCTTTCATTTTGGAAAGGCTACTAATAACATTCACACTTCATTTTGTGTGAAGAATGAATTATCAATGTTTAACATCTCTTAGTTAAGGATTCATTTTGGGAATTCATGCCAACACCTTGAGGATAACTCTTTTGAATATGATCCAAGATTGAATGTTCATCTACGAGGCTTCTTAGAAAATAGCAACAAGATTTTGCGATTCTGAAGGAGTACGGTGCAATCTTTCTCAAGAATATCATACGGATGTTTTCTTACTTCGATCCATCATCGCATGTTTTATCACAAAAGACGTGTGTTAGAGGGATTGTCAAGAAAATCGACTCAGGTATGTTAAGGCTATCCCTTCTTTCTTTTGGCATGATCTATACGACACAAACGAAACAAGCAAATGCACAATTTCCATAAATGACTCTATTCATAGAAATACTAGAGATGCTTATGTTCTTGATTCTCCATGTGTCATATTATTGTATCATCTGTTCATGGGTCTCAGAAAATACGTAAGATGATAAAGTTTATTTCATGATATTAATCAAAGGTATAATGGTCTTATGACATTCCGAAAGATTTTATTGACGTACTTTTCATGCATTGCATTCATTTATACATGTACATTGACCCATGACTAGATGGCGATATATACGCATATTTATATGTATATGGGATATGGGAAAGGGTTACGGCGTTATATACGTACCACTATCTGATCAGTTGGTATACGTTGATAATTTGCCCACAGTGGCCGAAATGATATGATGAGATGCCCTCAGAGGCTTGATGATGTTAAGAATGCATATACCTATGCATGGTATGACATTTATACACATATGTATTGTAAATATAAATGACTCACAGAGCTATTCAGACATACATGTTGAGTCTTTTACTCCATGTTTCTCTCATGTCTATTGTTTACTGATTTTTATTCCTTACATACTCGGTACATTATTTGTACTAACATCATTTTTTCTTGAGGGCGCTGCATTTCATGCCCGCAGGTCCCGATAGACAGGTCGAGAGTCCTCCAAGTAGCCTATCAGCTCAGCGGAAGATGTTGGTGCGCTCCATTTGCTCCAGAGTTGCTATTGGTCAGTATGATTAGGACATATTTTGATTGGTATGGCAGGGCTCTGTCCCGACCTTTATGACATCTATGTATCCTTAGAGGCTTGTAGACATATGTCGTATACATGAAAGATTGTATGGCCTTATCGGCCTATGTTCAGTGTAATTTTGGTCTTATAGGCCAGTATATCATATGTATAAGTTTGCATTCCCTCACGCTTTACTCGGGTTCATTTACCTATGATAGAATGATACGAAAGATATGTTACGTTGGTATTCGGTTGAGTAAGGTACCGGGTGCCCGTCGCGGCTCATCAGTTTGGGTCGTGACAGCGGCATAGCCACTTTGTGTAGGTTCTTGGTACTATGGTTATACATCCACCCGCATACATTGGGTTGAGGCGGCAGGGCCGCTTGAGTAGAGTTGTGGTATTGTACTTACACCTCCACTTGCATACATCGGGTGAGGCAGCGGGGCCGCTTTGTGTGAAGATGGTTACAGAGGATCTCATCTTAAATCCTATAAATGTTATTGATAGCTCTTAATAAGCTTGCTCTGGTTTAAACGGTTATCCATATTATTCTATTGTCGCCCTGATTCATCATATTCATATTGTATTTCTTAATTCTTAAATTGGTGTTTGATTTTCATACTAGTACTATTCGACGGTACTAACGTCCCTTTTGCCGAGGGTGCTGCATCTTTAAATGGATGTTGGTGATTCCACAACAGGAGTTATTGATCAGTGATAGTAGTACACCTTCTTCCCAACTGACTTGGTGAGCCCCACTTCATCCCGGGGTCATGTATCCTTTGTTCTTTGTGTATTCTGTTTGAGGTATAGCCGGGGCCTTCTTGCCGGCATTATCATTGTACAATTCTTTATTTATAGAGGTTTCGTAGACATAGTGTGGGTTGTGTATTGATTGATTCTGGGAAAGACAAACTATGTTATGTTGGGTTGTATTACTTGTCCTATTTGAGACTTTAAAAATGATGAAAACCATTGGTAGTGAATTGGCATTGTAGACATGATCACGTTTTTGTCTAATTAATTAAAATATGTATTATCTTCATTCGTGGATGAATTTGGGTAGATGAAAATCTAACAAACTTGCTCGGTCGGGTTCACTCGGTTGAGCGCCGGTCCGCTCCTCGGTTTTGGGGCGTGACAATTGGATCCTTTGCCACCATCTTTTGCGCCTCACCTCCCCTTTCAAAAGGTCTTTCAACATGTGGCTGCACAAAATCACAAGAACTAATACAAGAAAGAGTTAATGTGTTAGGAAGTAAAGAAAACATTTTCTTGCTTACACTCTCTTTGACTTTTATCACAAGACTAACTAACTTTCTCCTCACCCTTAGCCTCTTTTCTCTCACTAAAGTTTTTTTCTCTTTCTTCACTCAAACCCTCTTGTTTTTCTCTCTCTACTTCACAGACTTTTGTTATCTCATTGCCTTCTCTCTTTTCTTTTTTCTCAAGATCACTCTTTACTTCACTTGACAACCCACTCTTTTCACTCAAGACAACCTCTCCTTTTTTCTCTCTTAGAATGTCAACATGTACTCCCTTACTCTCATTTTTTTCTCTCTCATATTTTTCCATATTCTCTTTAACAATCTTTTCACCTTCACAAATTTGTGAGAGAGTCAAAGGCCCAATAATGAGTTTCTTCCCATTAACCTCAAAAGAGTATCTATTTTTTTTCATACTATATGAAGCACTTCTATAGGCATACCATGGCCTTCCCAACAAGATATGAAAACTATTCATTGGAATGACACCACACCAAATCACATCCTCATACCATCCAATAGAGAATTGCAATAACACTCTTTTATCCACCTTTACTCCTTTCAACATATAGGGTTCAATATGTTCAACACAAGGCAAGTTCAATTTCTCAACCATATAAGTGCTAATTAAGCTATAGCCAAATGCTTTGTCAATTCTAAGGGCATAAATCGCAGACATCACTTTAGCTCTTGTTTGAAAAATAACTTTACCATTGTCTTCCTTCCATTCGGTATACTGTAATTTTGACGTTTCAAGTTGTTGAGTCATAACTCTCCTCCTTCCACTGTAACTACATGTTTGAGACATCTTGACATAGAAGGAAATATGTATCTCTCAAATTTGGCCTTTTCCCTATAATGCTCTCACCTCTCTTTGCTTTTTCACTCAAAGCAACTATTGATCGTTAATCTTTAGATTTATCAATAAACCTTAATAGTCACAACCTTAGTGATAAGAATGTGGAGTTAGACAAAAGGAAAAAGAAAGTGAAGGATACCTAGGAAGAATAGGAATTGGTTATTAAGAAAAAAAAAGGAAAGAATTTAAGAAACCTAAAACCCACAAGAATAAGGAAAGAAGTTACATTAATCTTCAAGAACTTTGATCCCATCTTTTTGTTTCTTTCTTGACTTGGAAGTTAAATTATACTTGAATCTGAAAATAATAATGAGCAATAACACTTTATTGGGCTGATTTACATTTTTTTTTTGTTTTTATTTTTTTTGGTTTTATTTATGCTCAAAAACCACCTAAGATTAAAATCTTGATTAGCCTATGCTTTGATACCACTTGATAACAACACAATAGAGAATTCAAGAATTTACTAAAGAAAAACAAGAAAATCAAAAAATGTGCGGAAGCTTAAAGAAAATAGGGAAACAAAAAAGAAGATAGAAACTAAAGATAGATTGAATTCAAGAAAGAGTTTCTTGAATTCAAGAAGTCTATTCTTGAAGTTGAATCCTAGCAATAACAATTAGCTAACAAAGAACTAATCGCCTTTGGTAGAGAGTTAAAAACAAGAGATAGATTGTGAAACCCGACCGTTTAGAATAACAAGAACAACAATAAGCCTAAACTTATCTGTCATGACCCGAAATTTCCACCTTCGGACCGTGATGGCGCCTAACATTTTACTTGCTAGACAAGCCAACGTTAGAATAACATTATCCATTTCTAAAATAATTTTTAAATTTATTAATAACAAGGAAGCAAATGTGGAAGCAGTTTTGAAATAATCCATAATAATAACGGTGTCTAAATACCATCCTAGAATTGGTGTCACAAGTGCACGAGCTTCTAGAATAAATACAAATAAAGGTCTGAATAAAATAAAGCTGTCTGGAAATAAACACACAGCTAAAGTACAATAGACGGGGACTTCAGAACTGCGAACGCCATGCAGTTATACCTCAAGTCTCCTCTGATAGCTGAAATCCGAGAAAGGCTATGGTAAGCCGCTGGGACCAACTCCAAAATCTACACAAGAAGTGCAGAGTGTAGTATTAGTACAACCGACCCCATGTACTGGTAAGTGCTGAGCCTAACCTCGACGAAGTAGTGACGAGGCTAAGGCGGGTCACTTACATTACCTGTACACAATATTAGATACAACAACAATAACAGAAATAAAATCAAGTAACTCATTTATAATAATTGAAGCCAACTCAGCAGTCATAACCAATTATCATTTTCATCAATTCAGTTGTAGTGTCCAACCCGCTCTCACAATATATTCACATTCAATTCTGTCGTAGCGTGCAGCCCGCTCTCAGAATCACATTCAATTATATTGCAGCGTGCAACCCGCTCTCACAATATATTCACATTCAATTATATTGCAGCGTGCAAACTGCTCTCACAATATATTCATTTTAATCAAGTCTGTTGCGGCGTGCAAACCGATCCTCCAATATGGACTTCTAATAAGTCTGTTGCGGCGTGCAACCCGATCCTCCAATATTGACTTTTAATAAGTCTGTTGCGGCGTGCAACCCGATCCTCCAATATTAACTTTTAATAAGTCTGTTGCCGCGTGCAACCCGATCCTCCAATATTGACTTTTAATAAGTCTGTTGCGGCGTGCAATCCGATCCTCCAATATATTTATTTACCAATCAATTCTTATAGAAGAAATTCTCCAATAAACGCAACAATTTATATAAAATCGTAAGACAACAAGCATACAATAATTATAATTTAATTATGAAACAAACAATAACAATTAGCAATTTATTATAGAAATCAGGGAGAAAATAGGTAGTTTAATATTTAATATGCTAAATGTCAAATAACAATTAAAACACATAATTCAAATAGCATGTAACAATTAATGCAGGAATTCAAAAATTAATATTTTGACAAAGAATAAGAGAGAAACAATTATTATAATAATTAATTTATGATTAAAAATAATTTATAATTTTCAAGTAAGCATGCAAATAATTAATTTGACGACGTATAGACACCCGTCACCTCGCCTATACGTCGTTTGCAGGGAATTCACATAACAAACAATTACTCAACCACAACTTTTCCTTTTAAATTTGTCTCCAAAAGCTTCAAATCTATTCACAAACAATTCGATATACTCAATATGAATCATAGGAATTAATTCCATATGAATTTAAAAATTTTCCGGATAAAAATCTGAAATTTATTAAAATATTCGTCAGTGGGACCCACGTCTCAAATCCAGGAAAAACTCACAAAATCCGAACACCCGTTCCGATACGAGTTCAACCATACCAAATTTGTCCAATTTCGATATCAAATGGACCTTCAAATCTTAAATTTTTGTTTTTGGAAGATTTTAGAAAAATCTGATTTTTCCTCCATAAATTCACGGATTCATGATATAAATGAGTATAAAATCATGAAATATAATTAATATAGGATAAGGAACAATTACCCAAATGTTTCCCGTGAAAATCGCCCAAACATCGCCTCTTGAGGTTTTAGGTTTTGAAGATTTGGGAAATGAATCAAAAATTCCGTCCAAAAGTTATTTTGTTCAGCTGCAGGTGGCGCAATTGCGACCTGAGCTTCGCAAATGCGAAGATTATGTCGCATTTGCGACAATTGGCCCTTTGCAATTGCGAAGATAAACTCGCAATTGTGAGAACTGCTGGCCTAGGCTTTCTTCGTAATTGCGATAAAAATCTCGCAATTGCCATACCTTCTTGGTTCGCATTTGCGATGCCTGATCTCGCAATTGCGAGATCAGAGGCCTGCAACAGGTTCAGTTATACCAGCAAAATTTTCTAAGTTCAAAATATCCCATGGCCTATCCGAAACTCACCCGAGCCCCTCGGGACCTTATCTAAATATCCCAACAAGTCCCGTAACATCATACGGACTTACCCGGGGTCTCAAATCATATTGAAATTGCAATTCACACCTCGATTCAGACTTTGAGTTTTTAAACTTTTCAATTTGCAAACCTCGTGCCAAAACATATTAAATGAATCCGAAATAACTTCAAATTTGGCACACAAGTCATAAATGACATAACAGGAGCTGTTCAAATTTCTAGAATCGTATTCCGGCTCCGATATCAAAAAGTCAACCCCGTGGTCAAATTTGGAATCTTTAGCCTTAAATTGCTGGTTCCGTTAAATGGTCGTAATTTGAGCTATGGACCTGAAAATTAAATTTCAGGCATACGCCCAAGTCCCAAATCACGATACGAAGCTACCGAAACTGTCAAAACACTGATCCGGGTTCGTTTGCTAAAAATATTGACCAAAGTCAACTCAGTTACGTTTTAAAGCTCTATTTCATATTTTAATCCATTTTTTTCACATGAAAACTTTCCGGAAAATTTTACGGACTGCGCACGCAAGTCGAGGAATGATAAATGGTGCTTTTCAAGGTCTTAAAATATAGAATTACTTATTAAATTTAAAGATGACAACTTGGGTCATCACATTCTCCACCTCTAAAACAAACGTTCGTCCTCGAACGGAGTTAGAAAGAAGTACCTGAGCTTTTGAATAGGTGTGGATATTTACTCTGCATGTCCGAATCGGACTCCCAGGTAGATGCCTCTACCGGCTGACCTCTTCATTGCACCCGAACTGAAGGATAACTCTTAGACCTCAACTGTCAGACCTGCCGGGCTAGAATAGCCACCGGCTCCTCCTCGTAAGTCAAATCTTTGTCCAATTGGACTGAGTTGAAATCTAACACATGGGACGGATCACCATGATATTTCCGTAGCGTAGACACATGGAACACCGAATGAACCACTGATAAACTAGGTGGTAATGCAAGCCTGTAGGCTACTTCACCCACCCTTTCAAGAATTTCAAAGGGTCCGATATACCTAGGGCTCAACTTGCCCTTCTTTTCGAACCTCATTACACCGTTCATAGGTGAAACCCGGAGCAATATTCGTTCTCCAACCATGAATGAAATATCACGAACTTTATGGTCGGCATAACTCTTTTGCCTAGACTGATCTGTGCGAAGTCGATCCTGAATGCTCATAGGAGCCATCTGAATGCTCGACTGGTAGCTATTATTATAAGCAAACTTCGCAAGTGGCAAGAAATGATCCCAAGAACCTCCAAAGTCTATAACACAAGCGCGAAGCATATCTTCCAATATCTAAATAGTGGGCTCTGACTGTCCGTTTGTCTGTGGATGAAATATTGTACTCAACTCCACCCGCGTGCCTAACTCATGCTGTACAGCCCTCCAGAAATGTGAGGTAAACTGCGTACCTCGATCTAAAATAATAGACACGGGCACACCGTGAAGGCGGACAATCTCACGAATGTAAATTTCAGGTAACCTCTCTGAAGAATAGGTAACTGCAACTAGAATGAAATTGGCTGACTTGGTCAACCTGTCCACAATGACCCAAACTGCGTCAAATTTTCTCTGAGTCCGTGGGAGCCAAACAACAAAATCAGTAGTGATACGCTCCCACTTCCACTCAGGAATTTCTAACTTCTTAACCAAACCACCAGGTCTCTGATTCTCGTACTTAACTTGCTGACAATTCAGACACCGAGCTACATGTGCAACTATATGCTTTTTTCATTCTCCTCTAACAATAATGTTGCCGCAAATCTTGATAAATTTTAGTGGTACCTGGATGAATAGAATACCTAGAACTGTGTGCCTCTTCAAGAATTAATTCACGAAGCCCATCCACATTAGGCACACAAATACGGACCTGCATTCGCAGAACTCCATCTTCCCCCACAGCAACCTGTTTGGCATCACCGAGCGGTACCGTGTCCTTAAGGACAAGTAAATGAGGTTCATCATACTGCCTCTCTCTAATGCGCTCATATAAAGAAGACCGAGGGGCTGTGCAAGATAGAACCCGACTGGGTTCTGAAACATCTAACCTCACGAACTGATTAGCCAAAGTCTGAACATCTGCAGCAAATGGCCTCTCACCAACCAGAATATACGCAAGACTGCCCATACTCAAAGCCTTTCTACTCAAGGCATCGGCCACCACATTGGCCCTTCTGGGGTGATACAAAATGGTGATATCATAGTCTTTCAACAACTCCAACCATCTTCTCTGCCTCAAATTTAGATCTTTTTGTCTGAACAAATAGTGAAGGTTGCGATGATCTGTAAATACCTCACACGAGACACCGTAGAGGTAATGCCTCCAAATCTTTAGCGCATGAACAATGGCTGCCAATTCTAAGTCATGAACAGGATAATTCTTCTCGTGAACTTTCAACTGTCGCGACGCATATGCAATTACCTTGCCATCATGCATTAATACGGCACCAAGCCCAATGTGAGATGCATCACAATATACCGTATACGATCCTGAGCCTGTGGGTAATACCAATACTGGCGCCGTAGTTAAAGCGGTCTTGAGCTTCTAAAAGTTCAACTCACACTCGTCTGACCATCTGAATGGAACACCCTTCTGGGTCAATCTGGTCTTAATAGTTGTTCATAATCAATTATAGAATCGTCAATTAACTTCATGTTAACAAAAATCTCGTTTCACACCTTCATAATACTAATAACGAGATGCGAGGCATGAAGACGTCATAATTATTTATTTGAATTAACGAGTCACATTTAATGCCATCTGGGCGGGCACCTACCTCGTAGGTTACAACTCAATATTACAATACGAATTTGGCAAGTATGCACAGAGAATTTTATACAAATATTTTAAAATAAGCCTAGCAAGCATGACCCCCTATTAGTACTATAGTACAAATTTAATTTCACAAGGGAGGATTTAAACATAGGGATTTTTATCACAAGGATCTCATCCTTATATAACTTCCACCGCAGCTCGTAGCCCGATTTAAACATATCATTTTATATTAAAATGCGAGGATCTCGTCCTCAGTTTTGAATCACAAGTAATATGTCATCTTTAGCCTCACATCTATTATTAGTGACCAACATGGAATGATAGGTGTAGTTATCTCCATAAAATCTCCCAACATGAGTAAACACATAAGTAGATTATAGAATTATGAAGCTCGCTCATAAATGAAGCATAATAGGAGGACTCATCTCGATACTCAGAACCAAAACAAGTTAAGGAAATTATTCCTTTATATTAAACTGAGGTTGCGCCTGTAACAGAACCATCTGATGTATCGACCTCCGCCATACCATAAAATAATTGTATCAACGGCTAGGTCTCCACCTCTAGGACGCCTTCTACCCGCCTGTCCTCCACCCCTAACTGGTCGTGTGGGTGATGTAGTAACTGCAATGGGGCACGTAGCCTGAGTGCTTTGATGAAATATGTCTCTCCCAAGTCTGGGACAATTTTCTCATGATGTGCCTAGTATCACCGCATTCATAACAACTCATTTGCGAGTTTGGTTGCTCATACTGAGTCTGTGCCAGATAATTAGAATAACCATTGTAGGACACTTATGTCAGTGGTGCATTAAAAGAACTTACTGGAGCACCTCGATTAATCCGATGTGCGAACTGGGCTAGCCGACTGCCCGAGCCCCCGGCATAATGATTTATACTCGCAGAGTAGAATCCACTGAATCCCCAGAACCTCGAGACATCTTGGTCTCCTTAGTTTCCTTTTTCCTCACCCCGAACACGTTCTAATATCTTGGCAATTTCTACCACTAGTGGAAATGAAGTATCAGCCTGTAGCTTCTGATTCATACAAAATTTTACGATCATAATGAGTCCTTTAATGATTATGTGGACGCGCTCTCTGGCTGTAGGAAGCAAAGTAGGAATATGACGGGCTAACTCTTTGAACCTGATGGCATATTATGACACCGTCATGGTAACCTGATGCAATCGTTCAAACCCTATGCGCCATGCATTACGGAGAGTCCGGAAAACAAACTCTTTCAAAAGTATTTTCGAGAATCGAGCCAAGTGGGTGGTGTTGTATTGGCTGGTCTGCCCTCTTCGTAGGCTTACCACAGACACTTGTGGAGAATTATCTCTCCCAAGGCCAATTTCTTATTTTGTTATGCTGACTCAACACTGTTGAGCTAACCCATTTCTTAACATACTCTTCGATTCTTCATTGGGGGTAAACTTTACCCTTATTTATATACAATGATCACAAAAGAAGAGCTCCATACAAACAATTCTTAGTCCAAAATCTCGTCAACCACTGTACTTCCTCCGAAGCACCCCAAAATCCACAACCGTGACGTCCACGTTGAGTAGGCCTTCTGTAAATTTAATGTTGTTTCTCTAACTCCTTTGGTACTGAAGTATAAGATTATTTCGGAGGCAGGCATACCGCAAGTCCCAACCTTATTCTCTACAAGATCTCAGGACTTAAACACATGTAAATTTTGGGAGAACCTTTCAGTACCACATATATACATTTCGGGCCAAAACTGATATAACACATGACTCACAATCGATTCCTTTATAGTGGATTCCCCCACTCGGCGCAAAGTCATAGTTTACCTCGTTCGATGGTCCACAATATTAAACTTCACAACTCGTATAAATCAACTAGATGCCAAGGTACATTGCACCCCCCACATTATTCACTGGGTGATCTCTTTATACATCCGCATCTTCAGTCGGAATCACATGTTGAGGCAATATTTGAGCATCTCTAGCTCCCTCGTAGTTCATCTGCGGCATCACGAACCGTCGACGCACAACTGATATCGAGAGCGCAATGTACACATGAGTAGATACAAAGGAATGTGAGATATAGGTTTCAAGCAAAATCAATGTCGCACGATAAGGAATGAAAGAGGTGATATTGTTACTAAACTTCATAGCCTCTGAGAGATAAGTACAGACGTCTCCGTACCGATCCTTCAGACTCTAGTAAGCTTGCTCGTGACACGTGAGACCTATGTAACCTAGTGCTCTAATACTAATTGTCACGACCCGAAATTCCCACCTTCGGACCGTGTCTATTGCGGCGTGCAACCCGATCCTCCAATATTGACTTTTAATAAGTCTGTTGCAGCGTGCAACCCGCTCTCACAATATATTCATTTTAATCAAGTCTGTTGCGGCGTGCAACCCGATCCTCCAATATGGACTTTTAATAAGTCTGTTACGGCGTGCACCCCGATCATCCAATATGGACTTTTAATAAGTCTGTTGCGGCGTGCAACCCGATCCTCCAATATTGACTTTTAATAAGTCTGTTGCGGTGTGTGCAATCCGATCCTCCAATATTGACTTTTAATAAGTCTGTTGCGGTGTGCAACCCGATCCTCCAATATATTCATTTACCAATCAATTCTTATAGAAGAAATTCTCCAATAAACGCAACAATTAATATAAAATCGTAAGACAACAAGCATACAACAATTATAATTTAATTATGAAACAAACAATAACAATTAGCAATTTATTATAGAAATCAGGGAGAAAATAGGCAGTTTAATATTTAACATGCTAAATGTCAAATAACAATTAAAACACATAATTCAAATAGCATGTAACAATTAATGCAAGAATTCAAAAATTAATATTTTGACAAAGAATAAGAGAGAAACAATCATTATAATAATTAATTTATGATTAAAAACAATTTATGATTTTCAAGTAAACATGCAAACAATTAATTTGACGACGTACAGACACTCGTCACCTCGCCTATACGTCGTTTACATGCAATTCACATAACAAACAATTTAAGGGTTTTATTCCCCCAAGTCAAGGTTAACCCTGACACTTATCTCGCTTTGCAAATTCTAATCAATTACTCAACCACAACTTTTCCTTTTAAATTTGTCTCCAAAAGCTTCAAATCTATTCACAAACAATTCGATATACTCAATACGAATCATAGGAATTAATTCCATATGAATTTACAAATTTTTCGGATAAAAATCCAAAATTCATTAAAATATTTGGCAGTGGGACCCACATCTCAAATCTTGGAAAAACTAACGTAATTCAAACACCCGTTCCGATACGAGTTCAACCATACCAAAATTATCCAATTCCGATATCAAATGGACCTTCAAATCTTAAATTTTCGTTTTTGGAAGATTTTAGAAAAATCTGATTTTTCCTCCATACATTCACGGATTCATGATATAAATGAGTATGAAATCATGAAATATAATCAATATAGGATAAGGAACACTTAACCCAATGTTTTTCCATAAAAATCGCCCAAAAATCGCCTCTTGAGGTTTTAGGTTTTGAAGATTTGGGAAATGAATCAAAAATCCCGTCCAAAAGTTATTTTGTTCAGCTGCAGTGTCGCAATTGCGACCTGAGCTTCGCAAATGCGAAGAAACACTCGCAGTTGCGATGCCCTTCACAATCCCACTGCCTTCGCAAATGCGAAGATTATGTCGCATTTGCGACAATTGGCCCTTCGCAATTGCGAGAACTGCTGGCCTAGGCTTTCTTCGCAATTGCGATAAAAATCTCGCAATTTCCATACCTGCTTGGTTCGCATTTGCGATCCCTGATATCGCAATTGCGAGATCAGAGGCTTGCAACAGGTTCAGTTATACCAGTAAAATTTTTTAAGTTCAAAACATCCTGTGGCCTATCTGAAACACACCCGAGCCCCTCGGGGCCTTATCCAAATATCCCAACAAGTCCCGTAACATCATACGGACTTACTCGGGGGCTCAAATCACATCAAATAACATCGAAATTGCAATTCACACCACGATTCGGACTTTGAGTTTTTAAACTTTTCAATTTACAAACTTCGCGCCAAAATATATTAAATGAATCCGGGATTGAATGATACATAACGGAGCTGTTCAAATTTCCATAATCGAATTCCGGCTCCGATATCAAAAAGTCAACCCCGTGGTCAAACTTGGAATCTTTGGCCTTAAATTGCTGGTTCCGTTAAATGGTCGTAATTTGAGTTAGGGACCTCCAAATTAAATTCTGGGCATACGCCCAAGTCCCAAATCACGATACGGAGCTACCGAAACTGTCAAAATACTTGAACATATTAATATTTGAAGTTGGGTCAATGTTCGGACAGTTTTGTGAATGTCGGATAGCGTGAAGTATCATCCCTTTGCTCCAATTCTCCAAGCTTTTCTAGCTATAGCTCTCATGATTGGTCCAGTTGGTAAATATAGATCCTTGATTGCAATTTTCCCGAGTGTGCTTGTATCATTCTCCCGGTCTTCAAAAGAATTCTCCTGGAATATTCACCTACATCAAAGGGAGAAAGATCAGATACATTCAAAGTCACACTTACTTGATACTCACCTGGCAAGTCGATCTTATATGCATTATCATTGATTCTTTCCAAGACTTGGAATGGTCCATCTCCACGTGGATGAAACTTTATTTTTGTTTTAGTTGGAAATCTTTCCTTTCTCATGTGTACCCAAACCCAATCTCCTGGTTGAAAGGTCACACATTTTCTTCTTTTGTTAGCTTTCGATGCATGCTGTCCTTTTTTCTTTTCAATATGTTGTCGTGCGTGTTCAAGGATTTTCTTCATCAGCTTAGCCTTCCTGTTACCATCTAAGATAACAAGCTCTTTTATAGGTAAAGGAACCAAATCTAATGGTGTCAAAGGATTAAACCGTACACAACTTCAAATGGAGAAAAACCTGTAGAAGAATGCATTGTTCTTTTTTATTTAAATTCAACAAGAGGTATACAATCTTCCCAACGTTTCATGTTCTATGTAATCACAACACACAATAAAGCACCTAACGTTTTATTAACCACTTCTATTTGACCATCAATTTTGTGACACGGTATGAAATGAGACATTTTAGAGAATCTGTCAACAACAACAAATATGCTATCCATCCCCCTTTTTGACCTAGGTAGTCCTAACATGAAGTTCATAGACAAATCAACCTAAGGTCCACTAGGTACTGGTAAAGGTGTGTACAATCCATGAGGCGAGTTTGGACTTTGCTTGCCTACACGATATGCATTGGACATAGATTCATTCGATGTCCCTATGCATATGAGGCCAAAATAAATGTTCATGCAATATGTCCAAAGTTTTTTGAACACCAAAATGCCCCATCAAGCCTCCAGAATAGGCTTTTCTTACTAGTAACTCTCTTATAGAATACATAGGAGTTCATAGTTTACCTTTTCTGAATAAATAGCCTTCGTATATATAATATTTATCAAAAGAAGTATCTGCACATGCTTCAAACATCTGACAAAAAACATGATCTTTAGCATATATTTTTTTAATATGCTTGTATTGAATCACGAGATAGTGCGTCAGCAACTATATTTTCCTTACTATGCTTGTATTGAATCACGTAAGGAAATGTTTCTATAAATTCAACCCATTTGGCATGCCTTCGGTTGAGCTTTCCTTGACCTTTCAAATGCTTCAAAGACTCATGGTCTGTCTGAAAAATGAACTCCTTAGGCCAAAGGTAGTGTTGCCATGTCTCTAACGACCTCACCAATGCATAAAGTTCCTTATCATATGTTGAACAATTCAATGTGGCTCCTCCAAGTTTTTCACTAAAGAATGCAATTCGTTTTTGATCCAACATTAGCACTGTAACAACCCGATCGGTAGTTTCGAGAGTTGTAGCCCCTCCCCCCCCCCCCCCAATTACTGCTCATTTTATGCTTTACAGTTGTTATGTGACTTGCTGGGGTAGATGGTTCGAGTTCGGAGAGGTTTCAGAATGAATTGAGACACTTAGTCTCAAAGTTGAAAGCTTAAGTTGAAAAGGTTGACTGGATGTTGACTTGG
Source organism: Nicotiana tomentosiformis (assembly GCF_000390325.3). NCBI lineage: Eukaryota > Viridiplantae > Streptophyta > Magnoliopsida > Solanales > Solanaceae > Nicotiana > Nicotiana tomentosiformis. Next base: position 59,879,811 of record NC_090822.1, read on the forward strand.
GTGTAAACGGCTCCAGATTGGAGCTTTGATGCTTCCATTAGCTCTATTGGGTGATTTTGGACTTAGGCGCGTGTCCGGATAGTGATTTGGAGGTCCGTAGTTTAATAAGGCTTGAAATGGTGAAAGTTGGAAATTTAAAAGTTTGACCGAGAATGGGCTTTGTGGTTACTAGGCTCGGATTGAGGTTCCAGTAGTTGGAGTAGGTCCGTGATGTCATTTTTGACTTGTGTGAAAATTTTGAGGTCAATCGTACGTGATTTGATAGGTTTCGGCATCGAATGTAGAAATCAGAAGTTTAAAAGTTTATTAGGCTTGAATATATACGTGATTCATATTTTTGATGTTGTTTGATGTGATTTGACGGTTCGACTAAGCTCGTATGATGTTTTAGGACTTTATGGTATGTTTGGTTGAGGTCCTGGGGGCCTCAGGTGACTTTCAGATGGTTAACAGATCAATTTTTGGACTTAGAGAATTTCTGGTGCACTGATCTGGTTTCCTTATACGTGATCGATTGGGAAGGTCCGCGATCACGTAGGCTAGTTTGAGCAGTTGTGATGTTTTGTTTTATGCAATTTCTAGTTCTGGCATGCGATAACATAGGTTGGGGGAAATAGTGCATCGCGAACGCGTGGGCTAGGCCGTGTTTGGGAAGAAGAGGTGAGGCAGCTGGGGTTCACACCCGTTGTTCTATGCGAACACGTGGGCCATCCGTGACTGCGTAAGCTTGGGAAGCCTGTGCTTCACGTTAGCGTGTGTTCTTGTGCGGTCGCGTAAGGAGTTTCTGGGGGAAGTGAAGTTTGTGCTACGCGATCGCGAAGATTTTCCCGCGATCGCGAAGAAGGGATACCTGGGCAGATTTAAATATTTCAAAAACACGAGGGTTTGTGTTCATAACACAAATTTGATTTTGGGAGCTCGGTGGGAGGCGATTCTTGGAGAGATTTTCAAGTGGGTGTTTGGAGTAAGTGATTTTTACCTAGTTTTGGTTAATTTCCATATTTATGTCCTTGATTTCATCATTAAATTAGTGATTTGGGGTGGGAAATTAGGGGGGGGGGAGGATGGAGAAAAGTTCTTATGCCGAATTTTAAAGTGTTGATCATGATTTTGGTATAGGATTTGAGTAATTTTGGCAAGGCTGGACTCGTGGTTGAATGGGTATTCGTATTTTGTGACTTTTAACCGATTCTGAGACGTGGGCCCGGGGGCCGACTTTTGAGTTGACTTTTTGTCTTTTGATTAAGAGCTTAGTATTTTCTTGTCGAATTGATTCCTTTAGCTCGTGTTGATTGTACTGAACTATTTATAACTAGATTCGAGGCATTCGGAGGACATTTCGTGAGGCAAGGGCCTGTTGAAGTAGATATTTGCGCAGTCTGAGGTAAGTAACACTTATAAACTTGGTCCTTAAGGTACGAAACTCCGATATTATGTGTTATGTGATTGGTGCTGAGGTGACACACATGCTAGGTGACGGGCGTGTGGGCGTGCACCGTAAGAACTGTGACTTGGTCGATTCCATGGAATTGTATAGTTGATTTATCTTATTGTTATCCGTATTTTCTTCATTTGATAAAATAATTGAGCTGCTAATCATGCTAGAAATCATGTTTAGGCTACATGCTGGTACTGTTAGGACCCACAGTAGTCGTTCCTTGTTGTTGAGTTAATTGTTTAATTTAAGTCATGTACTCAGTCGTATGCATCATTCATATCATATCTCAGTCTTTGTTATTGTACATTGTCACATCTTGTATCATTCATTAGGGCTACTTAGTATGAGCGTTGTGAGCCTGAGAGACAGAAGAGATTGATGATTGAGTGAGGCCGAGGGCTTGAATGTGAGTGATATAATGGGATCGGGTTGCACGTCACAGTATATTTATTTATGTATGCCTGGATCTGGCTTATTATAGCGCTTGGGCTGAAGGAGCCCCTCCGGAGTCTTGTAACACCCCGTAAATATTTTCTAATGATTTAAGATATTAAAGTGCGCCAACGATATTTGGGAATAACGTATTTGAGTATTAAAGGATACCTATGGAATAAAGCCACATCATGTTGAATTGATAATGTATGTTTAAGGTATGTTGGAACATACAAAGTAGTTTTGGGAATGACAAGAACTTGTGTGGAACAAGTTGGACACATTAAGTGGAAAGTATGTTTCAATTGGCACAAGACCCAACTTCAAATGAATAGCAATCCCTCAATATAATTACTTAGGTGGTGATGTACCTATCAACTTAAAGCTCTTTGAATCTAGTTTCCAACACATCAAACCGTTTGTCATTTGGATATGTATACAGAAGGTTATGGCCATTTTACTGGACCTGTGTCATATGCGCGCCCAGATGCGTGGCCGCGCATATTTGAGAGTTTCTTCCTCAGGTGCGCGGCCAATACATGGCCAATGCACGGCCGAACGTAGGAACTCATTATATATCCCCCAAGGCCGGGTATAGAGAGAGGTTAAGTCATTTTGGCCTAAAATCTGATATTTTTAGAGTGAGAGAGAGTGTCCTAGAGTGAGAAGGTGTTCTTCAATAATTGTTCTTCAATTCTTGCTCAAGTGTTTGGAGGATTAAGAAGGGAAACTCACTAGGTCTTCATCCTAGAGGTAAGATTCTACACCCCTAACCCTCAATTTCGAATTTTGTCTAGAAATGGGTAATTAGCAAGATTATTTTTGGGCATGAGAGTTGTTTATTTTACATGCATGTGTTATCAAATGGTGTAGTAAGATTGTTGAGCTAAAAATGGTAAAGATTGGGTTGTGGGTTGATGGAATCCTCCATAAAAGGACCTTGAAACCTTAATGCACACTTAGTGTTTGATAAAATGCTCAAATTAGCTAGAACCATGAGCATCTTCCTAATCCTGCTCCAACTTGTTATATTTCTAAATTAGGTCGAAGTTGCTAAGAATTTCGGAATATTTTAGAGATTAAGGAAGCTCAATTGAGGTATGTATGGCTAAACCCCCTTCTTCTTAGAATCAAATTCCACGGTGTTCATGTAATTAAAGTAAGACCTTGATCATTATTGAATTGGTGATTCCTAATGTGGTTGTGTCGAAGGATACATGTTCAATATTTATTCTAAATGTTTTATCATGTCATCTTTCCATTTGAGGATATGTTAAAAATGTGGAATATGTATTAGAAATGTTAAGACTTCATGTCAAGATTGAAATAAAGGTTGTTGTGCCAAATTGTATGAAAAGTCTCTATGTGCCTAAGATTCTCAAACGTGCTCATATGTGAATCTAATGTCTTGAATGGGAAGCCTTATTGTTGAGGATAATGATAATGATATTTGAACGTAGAAAAAGGCGACTGGAACTATGAAATACGGCCAAGTGCCAAGAATGACTTTGTAATTGAAATCACTAGTGCCAATGAATTGAAAGTATATGAAAGAAGTACGATGTGAATTGATTGACAGAAAATGGTTGATGTCTCAAGTGAGATGGCCTAGCTGACCGGGCCGAGATCGGACTTCGTGTAAGAACACGGTGGTATTGTGGATAAAATTGTGATAATGGTTGATGTCTCAAGTAAGATGGCCTAGTCGATCGGACCGTGATCAGATGCCATACCGCACACATGGTGGTACCTGTGCTGGAAATGATAATTGAAATTATGGATATGGTTGATGTCTCAAATGAGATGACCTAGCCGATCGGGTCGAGATCGGACTCCGTGTAAGAACACTGTGGTATTGTGGATTGTGGCATATGGCACTAAAGATTACCCAACCTAATAAGATGGAAATTGACTTAAGAACTTATGTGATCCTTACTTGATGTTTTAGTATTATTTTGAAGATCTTATTGAACTCATGATTGTTTCCCCCTTGTATTATCGTCCATTCTATTGAGATGGTGTTTTAGCTTTACATACTAAGACTATTGATGGTACTAACGTCCCTTTTGCTGGGGACACTGCATCTTTAAATGGATACAGGTGGTTACATAACAGACAGTGTTGATCGCAGTTAGTGGTACATCATCATCTTCTCAGCAGACTCGGTGAGCCCCATTTCATTCCGGGGTCATGTATTGTACCTTTTATTTATATTGTGGTCACTTTTTGAGGTATAGACGGGGCTTTGTTGCCGGCACCATCATTACTCTCTTTTGTATCTTTAGAGGCTCCGTAGACACTATGTGGGTTGTATATGGGTGTTGGGAATGTTAAACCAGTTATGTTGTGTTTGGTCACTTGTTCCATTCGAACTATAAGAAATATGTATTTTGAGTCTTAAAGGCTCAATGGCTAATCAAATGATTTAGCATCGTATGTATGAACTTCCTGCTATATAATTTATGAAATCATGTCTTTTCTTGATCATGGGAGAATTGGGTAGAAAGAATCTAACAGGCTTGCTCGGCCGGGTTTACTCGGCTAAGCGCCGGTTGTGCTCCTCGGTTTTGGGGCATGACAAACTTGGTATCAGAGCCTATGGTTTTAAAGTGTCATAGGATATCTCGGAGCCATGTCTAGTAGAGTCCTTCTTATCGGTGTGTTGTCAACCACATCTATAAGTTTGAGGCTACTTGGACATTTAGGAATAATACCCTTCTTTGATATTCTGAATCGTGCGATGAAACTAATTGTTGAACTGTTCTTCCTCTAACTCGTGCGTTGAGGTTCAAGGTAAATTTACATGCTCTTTTGGTTTATTCCAAGTAATGTTGTCATGTGACATAACGAATGGGTAAAGACCTGAATATTAAATAGATGGCACATGTATCATGTTGAATGAATGGTATGGCCATATGAGACTAGTATATAGCACCATGAGCACACTTTATATGAGAAGAGTGCTAGAAGTGATTACCCACCTCCAAAGAGGCATTGACGTGATAAATGAGACCTAAGCTTAACTAGTACATGCGGATAGTATGGGAACCATGTGTATGATTCTAAGATGTAAATTTGTTACATAGGCACGTGATATATGAAAGGCATGGCATGGAGAGTAATGATAAATGTGTAGGTCTCTCACGGGAGACAAGAAGTTATGTAAGAAAAGTTAAGTGACCTACAATGAGAAGACCCTAGCACTATGAATATTACAAAAATCACAGGAATATGCGAAGTGGTGTTACACTCTAAAAAAAAAGGATATTGACATGGGGGATTTGGATCCCAAGCCTATGTGGCTGAATAAGAGTAGAGGACTTATGAGGTTAATGCCACGTGGACTTAAATCTTCCTACTAGTCAATCATATACATGAGGACTAGAGATGTGAAACATGTGTCCCTCAAATTGCTAAATTAAAAACTTTTGTCGAAATGTGAAACATTCATCCCAAGTGGGGAGGGAAGGGCCATGATGAGGCTACTTAAGTTCAATAAAACGAGAGTAGGGCCGTGTAGCTATGATGGTTTGATATTTTGTTGAAGACATGTGTAATCTAGAAAAGTAGTAAGGGGTAACGTGATTTTCTGAGAGGTTATGCAATGATAAACCACTAGTATGAAAATAATGTGGAAGGTTAAGAAATGTAAATTCTTTGTACGTCAAAATGTACATGACAGGGTCAACGATACTAGAAACTAAGAGTAGGGTTTGCAAAAGGTTTTTTTTTTTGCTTGTTAGAGAGTCAAGGACAATGGAACCCACGGAAGTGCTACAGGTCAAATGTGAAAGGCTTGCGAGTTCTTAGAATGAGTTAATCACGGATTTGCGATTTAACTAAAGTTCCAAAGCTTTGAGAAAGACAGAAGGAGTGGGAGAGATAAATGTTATGTTATAATATCCCAAGAGTGCATCGGGACTTGATGGAGAGTCTCTTAATAATCTTATAAGCAAGGAAGTGTTAAGTGATACACGGATGAACACACTTTCCCACGGATATCCCAACAAGTGTCGAGAGGCGAGCAGGATGAACTCCCAACTAAGGGAAAAGACAACGTAACATATGGAAGAACGCATGGCTATTCACTAACTAGGAAGAATGAGGCGAGAAGAATTGGAATAAAAATCTATAAATTTAGATGGCCATGGTTATCTCAAAATAGTTCGTATCAGAATGGTGGACTCGCCTAGAGCACAAGTGTTAATAGAAGATATAAAGGACCAATTGTAATGAAGCCGACTTGAGTGGCACTGAATATCAACTAAATGATTTAAAGGGAGTTCATGTCTACATATTACATTGGAAAGTGAGACTACTGGTGATGAAGTAGTGGTGTGATAAACTCAACAAACCAGGCACAATGATACTACAAGTTCATGGGAGGCAAATAAGTGTGTGGCACAATAAGGTTGTCAACTATGAATTAAGGGCAAAATGGGATGGGAGTGAATGCTCCAGTCACAAAGGAAATATAGTACCAACATATTATCTAGACCAAAGGGGAAATGTTTGAAACAGATTGAGAGAGGATGAACACTTGTTACGAACCAAACATGTTTAACATGATAGCTCTTAGGCTACAATACCAGGAAACACTATTGGCGACTACAATACTGGGAATAAGGTGAGTTACTCATCGAGGATGGAATCAGGTGGACTAAGACCTACACTTATAAGGAAAACAAAAGTCATCGTTGAAGAATTTAAGAGGATCTCAAGTTTTAGAAAAGGGCGTGTTCGAGCCAATGATTTGTTTTTTATTGATTATATATGAAGGGTGTCGATATGTGTTTTGGGAAGTGTTTAGCAGTAAAGAGGAATTGTGAGAATATTCGCGAGGGGAGTAGAGTGGTTTCTTAAAATCCTATAAGACTTATAATGAGGAAAGAGGGTGGCTAAGAAAGGGCTGAGCACGATGTTACTTCACATATTAAGGCAATGCCATGTAGGTTGATGTTATCAGGGTGTACGCGCAAGCTAGTAGATGTAATTCATTTAAAACAGATGGTTCCATAAGAAAACTGACCTAGTAATGTCTTTTGTTGAGAAATTTAGAAAAACAAGTTGCAAGTACTAATAAGATTGTAACTGTATCAAGGAAATTTTTGTAGAACTCAATTCCTAGGAGGTCATATGAAAGGGAAATTTGATATAGATGTTCCACTAATAATGCAATGTGGCAAGATGATCATTTATGCCTCTAGGCAACTCAAGAATCATGAAAAGAATTATCCAACACTTGACTTAGAACTTGTGGCAGTGGTTTTTTCATTAAAATTTTGGCATCATTATTTATATGGGGTCCATGTGGACATATTCACGGACGATAAAAGCCTTCAAAGTATTTTTAAGCAGAAAGGATTGAATCTGAAGCTGAGAAGATGGCTTGAGTTACTCAAGGACTACGACATTGATAATCTATATCATCCGGGAAAGGCCAATGTTGTGTCAGATGCTCTTAGCCGGAAATCCATGGGTAGTTTGGCTCACTTGGAGGCATATCAAAGGCCATTGTTTAAGAAAGTTAATCGATTGGCTAGTTTGGGAGTTCGTCGTGCGGACTCTTAAAGGAGTGGTAATTGTGCAAAATAGGGCGGAATCATCGTTTGTTGTAGAAGTAAAAGAGAAGCAATACAACAATCCATTGTTGGTGCAATTCAAAGAGGGGATTCATAAACATAAGACTATGACCTTTTCTCTTGGCATGGATTATCGTACACTAAGTTACCAAGGGCACCTGTGTGTTCCAAATGTGGATGGTCTCCAGGAAAGAATTATGACTGAAGCTCACACTTCTAGGTATTTCGTGCACCCAGGTTCTACAAAAATATATCATGATCTTAAGGAAGTCCATTGGTGGAATAATATGAAGAGGAATGTGACGGACTTTGTGGCAAGATGTCTGAATTGTCAGCAAGTGAAGGCCGAACACAAAAGGCATGGTGGGTTGGCACAGAACATAGAAATTCCAATGTGGAAGTGGGAAATGATTAATATGTACTTTGTCGTAGGATTAACTCGTACTCCTCGTAAGTTTGACTCGTTTTGGATGATTGTGTATAGACTCACGAAGTCAACACACTTTTTTCCGGTTAAGTCTACCGACACAACGGAGCAGTATGCTCAGTTGTATATCAAAGAAATAGTCAGGTTGTATGGCACCCTAGTTTCCATCATTTCTGATCGGGGGGCACAATTCACTGCTAATGTTTGAAAGAAATTTCACGAAGGCTTGGGTACTCAGGTGAATCTTAGTACAGCCTTTCACCGGCAGACTGATGGGTAGGGAGAGCGGACTATTCATACGCTTGAGTATATGTTGCATGCTTGTGTTCTAGACTTCAAAGGTAGTTGGGATGATCATTTACCACTCGTAGAATTTTCCTACAACAACAGTTATCATGCTAGCATTGAAATGGCACCGCTCGAGGCTTTATATGGAAGGATATGTAGATCTCCCATTGGGTGGTTCGAAATTGGGGAAGCAGAGTTGATAGGGCCAGACCTCGTACATCATGCTATGGAAAAAGTGAAAATGATTAAGGAGCGGTTGAAGACTGCTCAGAGTCGTCAGAAGTCCTATTCGGATGTTCGTCATAGGGATTTGGGGTTCACCCATGAAGGGTGTAATGCGATTTAGTAAGAAAGGAAAATTGAGTTCGAGGTATGTCGGACCGTACAGAATTATACAGAGGATCGGTGAGGTGGCGTACAAGCTTGAACTACCACCTGAGATGTCATTAGTACACCCGGTGTTTCATTTGTCTATGTTGAAGAAAGTAGTTGGAGACCCGACATTCATTGTTCCGGTTGAGACTATTGAGGTTAATGAAGGATTGACTCATGAAGAGATTCCAGTTTCTATTATTGATCGGCAAGTCCGAAAGTTTAGAAATAAGGAAATTGCCTACGTGAAAGTTCTATGGCAAAACCAACGGGTTGAAGAGGCTACTTGGGAGGCCGGGGAAGATATGAAGAAAAAGTAGCCTTATTTGTTTGAATAGCTATGTAATCATTCTATGAAATTGTTCCCTATGAAATACGTATCATTTGTACAACTTATGTTAAAGGTGTTCCTTTTTGTTATTATGCTACTCGTGAGGCATCGGTTGGCATTGTTTTAATGTTATGTTGTGTCGTTGGTTCATGAATATGTTGTTAGGACTGGTTTTGGTAATTCTCTGGCAGGTGGTTAGGCCCAATTGCAGAGGACACTCTTCCGAAATATCTGAACAATTTGGGAGTTAGCCAAATTTTGGGCCTTAAGGAAGTTGAAATGTTGGAAGAATATCCAAGCTCTATACGAAGTCAAGAATAATTAAAGATGATGGTTAAGGTGAAAGGAGGATAAATAATGACTTGTAAAACATTTGAGGATGTAACGCCCCGTAAATATTTTCTAATGATTTAAGATTTTAAAGTGCACCAACGGTATTTGGGAATAATGTATTTGAGTATTAAAGGAGACCTATGGGATAGAGCCACATTATGTTGAATTGATAATGTATGTTTAAGGTGTGTTGGAACATACTAAGGAGTTTTGGGAATGACAAGAACTTGTGTGGAACAAGTAGGATACATTAAGTGGAAAGGATGTTTCAATGAATCTAGTTTCCAACGCATCAAATCGTTTGTCATTTAGATATGTATACAGAAAGTTATGGCCATTGTACTGAACCTGTGTCATATGCACGCCCAGATGCACGGTCGCGCATATTTGAGAGTTTCTGGCTCAGGTGCGCGGCCAATGCACGGTCACGTACGTAGGAACTCATTAAATAACCCCAAGGCCGAGTATAGAGAGGGGTTAAGTCATTTTGGCCTAAAATATGATATTTTTAGAGTGAGAGAGAGTGTCCTAGAGTGAGAAGGTATTCTTCAATAATTGTTCTTCAATTCTTGCTCAAGTTTTGGAATATTAAGAAGGGAAACTCACTAGGTCTTCATCCTAGAGGTAACATTCTACACCCCTAACCCTCAATTTCGAATTTTGTCTAGAAATGTGTAATTAGAAAGATAATGTTTGGGCATGAGAGTTGTTTATTTTACATGCATGTGTTATCAAATGGTGTAGGAATATTGTTGAGCTAAAAATGGTAAAGATTGGGTTGTGGGTTGATGGAATCCTCCATAAAAGGACCTTGAAACCTTAATTCACACCTAGTGTTTGATAAAATGCTCAAATGAGCTAGAACCATGAGCATCTTCCTAATCTTGGTCAAACTTGTTATATTTCTAAATTAGGTCGAAATTGCTATGAATTTTGGAATATTTTAGAGATTAAGGAAGCTCAATTGAGGTATGTATGGCTAAACCCCTTTCTTCTTAGAATCAAATTCCACGGTGTTCATGTAATTGAAGTAAGACCTTGATTAATATTGAATTGGCGATTCCTAATGTGGTTGTATCGAAGGATATATGTTCAATATTTATTCTAAATGTTTTATCATGTCATCTTGCCATTTGAGGATATGTTCAAAATATGGAATATGTGTTAGAAATGTTAAGACTTCATGTCAGAATCGAAATAAAGGTTAATGTGCCAAATTGTATGAAAAGCCTCTATGTGCCTAAGATTCTCAAACTTGCTCATATGTGAATCTAATGTCTTGAATGGGAAGCCTTATTGTTGAGGATAATGATATTTGAATGTAGAAAAAGGCGACTGGAACTATGAAATACGGCCAAGTGCCAAGAATGACTTTGTAATTGAAATCACAAGTGCCAATGAATTGAAAGTATATGAAAGAAGAACGTTGTGAAATGACTGACAGAAAATGGTTGATGTCTCAAGTGAGATGGCCTAGCCGATCGAGCCGTGATCGGACGCCATGCCGCACACATGGTGGTAACTGTGCTGGAAATGATAATTGAAATTGTGGATATTGTTGATGTCTCAAATGAGATGACCTAGCCGATCATGTCGAAATCGGACTCCGTGTAAGAACACGGTGGTATTGTGGATTGTGGCATATGGCACTAAATATTACCCAACCTAATAAGATGGAAATTGACTTGGGAACTTATGTGATCCTTACTTGATGTTTCAGTATTGTTTTGAAGCTCTTATTGAACTCATGACTGTTTCCCCCTTGTATTATCGTCCATTCTATTGAGATAGTATTTTAGCTTTACATGCTAGTACTATTCGATGGTACTAACGTCCCTTTTGCCGGGGGCGCTGCATCTTTAAATGGATGCAGGTGGTTACATAGCAGACAATGTTGATCACAGTTAGTGGTACATCATCATCTTCTCAGCAGACTCGGTGAGCTCTATTTCATTCCGGGGTCATGTATTGTACCTTTTGTTTATATTGTGGCCACTTTTTGAGGTATAGACGGGGCTTTATTGCCGGCACCATCCTTACTCACTTTTGTATCTTTAGAGGCTCCGTAGACACTATGTGGGTTGTATATGGATATTGGGAATGTTAAACCAGTTATGTTGTCTTTGATCACTTATTCCATTCGAACTATAAGAAATATGTATTTTGAGACTTAAAGGCGCAATGGCTAATCAAATGATTTAGCATCGTATGTATGAACTTCCTGCTGTATAATTTATGACATCATATCTTTTCTTGATCATGGGTGAATTGGGTAGAAAGAATCTAACATGCTTGCACGGCTCGGCGAAAAATTACTCGTCTTAGCGCCGGTCGCGCTCCTCGGTTTTGGGGCGTGACAAGTCTACACACCCACAATGAGCGCAGTTGATTTATATTGAGGGATGGATCTTCCCTGGGGATAGATCTTGCCCAAATCATTTATATTTGGGGATGGATTTTCCGTGGGCTGGTGTCACGCCTCAAAACCGAGGAGCGCGACCGGCGCTCAACCGAGTGAACCCGACTGAGCAAGCCTATTAGATTTCATTCTACCTAAACTCATCCACAAATAGAGATAATACATATTATCATTAATTAGACAAAAATGTGTTCATGTCTACAATACCAATTCATTTCTAATAGTTTTATCAATTTTAAAGTCTCAAATGGACAAGTAATACAACCACAACATAACATAGTTTGTCTTTCCCCAGCACCAATACACAACCCACACTATGTCTACGGAGCCTCTATAGATAAAGAAGAGTACAATGATAATACCGGCAACAAGGCCCCGGCTATACTTCAAACCGAATACACAGAGTACAAAAGATTCATGACCCCGGGATGAAGTGGGGCTCACCAAGTCAGCTGGGAAGAAGGTGTACTGCTATCACTGATCAATATCTCCTGCTGTGGAACCACCTGCATCCATTTAAAGATGCAGCGCCCCCGGCAAAAGGGCGTTAGTACTGTCGAATAGCACTAGTATGTATAACTAAACACCCTCTCAATAGAATGACAAATAATACAAGTAAGATCATCATAATATCAATGAAATCCATAATCAACATCAAAGCTCAATTTAAGATCAAGACAGTGCTCAATTTAATTTCCATATCTCACATTGGGAGATTTTTAGTATCAATATACCATTGTTCACAATACCGCTATTCACAATACAAATATCCACAATACCAATATCCACAATACCATTATCCACAATACCAATACCACCGTACTCTCAGCACGGAGCCCGATCACGATCCGATCGGCTAGGCTATCTCATTCGAGACATCAACCACAATTTCTCTCAATGTCAATACCACCGTCTTTAACACGGAGTCCGATCACGACCCGATCGGCTAGGCTATCCATTAAGGACATCAACCATAATTACCATAATTACCATATCAATTACAATTTCCAGCACAATCACCACCATGTGTGCGGCATGGTATCCGATCACGACCCGACCGGCTAGGCTGTCTTATTCGAGACATCAACCTTTTTATATCAATCATCGCATTTCATATTACTTTCACATGTTTTCATTTCATTGGCACTAATGGACATAATTATAAGATAATTCTTGGCACATTGGCCATATTTAGTATTTCACGCTCACCTTTTTACTTTCTAACATCAACAGCATCAACAGCCACAACAACAATTCAAATCAAGGCATGTAGTACACATGTGAGCAATTAAGAGTCTAAGGCACATAGAGATTCTTCACAAAATGTCTTTAACCATAATTACCATTTCAATTATAATTTCCAGTACAATCACCACCATGTGTGCGGCATGGTGTCCGATCACGACCCGACCGGCTAGGCTGTCTTATTCGAGACATCAACCTTTTTATATCAATCATCGCATTTCATATTACTTTCACATGTTTTCATTTCATTGGCACTAATGGACATAATTATAAGATAATTCTTGGCACATTGGCCATATTTAGTATTTCATGCTCACCTTTTCACTTTCTAACATCAACAGCATCAACAGCCACAACAACAATTCAAATCAAGGCATGTAGTACACATGTGAGCAATTAAGAGTCTAAGGCACATAGAAATTCTTCACAAAATTTGACATAATAGCCTTCGTTTGAATTTAACTTGAAGTCGAGCATTTCTAATGCACATCCCATATTTTTAACACATCCTCAATTGATAACATAACATAAATAAAGCATTTGGAATACTTGTTGAACATATATCTTTCAACCCAATTTTACTCGGAACAGCCAATTTTATGATGTTCCACTCGGGACTTACATAATTCACATGAATATCGTGGGATCCAATTCAAAGAGAAGAGTTTAGTCAACATACCTCAATTGAGCTTCCTTAAACTCTAAAATATTCCGGAATACTTAGCAACTTCAATCTATTGTAGAAATATAACAAATTGAATCAAAATTAGGAGGATGATCATAGTTCTAGCTCATTTGAGCATTTTATCAAACACTAGGTGTGCATAAGGTTTCAAGTTCCTATTATGGAAAATTCCATCATCCCACAACCTAATCTTTACCATGCTTAGTTCAACGATCCCTCTACACCCCTTGATATCACATGCATGTAAAATAAACAACTCTCATGCCCAACAATTATCTTGCTAATTATCCATTTTCAGATAATTTCAAAATTAGGGGTTAGGGTGTAGAATCTTACCTCTAGGATGAAGACCTTGTGGGTTTTACTTCTTAATCTTCCAAGATTTGAAAAAGAATTAAAGAACAATTTGTTGATGAACACCTCCTCACTCTAGGGCACTCTCTCTCACTCTAAAATGTCATATTATAGCTCAAAAATGGCCCAAAGAGTGTATTTAACAAAATAGGGTCGGGTTTTAAAAACTCAAAAATGAAGCTCCGGAATAGGTTCTGCGGTCGCATATGTGACCGCATATCGGTCTCATAATTGGTGTCCAAAGCTGGCCAAAAATCTGCCCCGGTCTGCGGTCATTATGCGGCCCGCAGACCTGTTCTGCAGTCGCATAATGCACCGTAGAATAGTTATGTAGTCGCATAGTCGCCGCATAATTGCATCCAAACTGGCCCTCCAACCTCACTTTTGCGGCCATTATGCGGCCCGCAGAGTGGTTTTGCGGTCGCATAATGGACCGCAAAAATGCATTTTTCTTCCAAAAAATTTTTTTTACTTTTCGGTGCATTGTTCGACCCAAAAAGTCCGAGCTGGATTATTTTACTCAACACATAAAACCAATTTGGCACCATGAAATATTATTTTCTTTTGCAAAATTTTACTGGGCCTTACAGCTGGATTGTCCATATACAGTATTGAGTGATTGACTGTCAGTTGATATATATATATATATTTGGGATGGGGTTTCCTTGGGCTGGATTGGCCATATACAGTAATGAGTGATTGAGTACTCTGAGAGTGTGAGTAGGCGCAGCTTCCATTGTAGTGCATCACATACAACATGCATAATGGCATGTAGATATAGAAATGTCATATCCATCATATCATTCAGAATTGATCTATTCTACTTGTATTGAGTTTTAATTTGATGAACTTGAAACCATGCCTACATTTCTGTACTGTTATTTCTATATTGAACTGTAACTGCTGAGATCATCACTACTTTCAGTCCAAAGGTTAGATCTGTTACATATTGAGTTGGTTGTACTCATGCTACACCTTGCACCTTATGTGCAGATCCAGGTGCTTCCAGTCACGGCGGTTGCTGAGTTGTAGAGTCTAGACCTTCGGAGATCATCGAGGTAGCTGCTTGGCATTCGCAGGCCTTGACTCTCATCCCTTATCTTTCATTTTATTGCTCAGTGTTATTTTCTAGATGGTGTACCAGACTATATCTTTATATAGATGCTCATATACTCGGTGACACCCAGGTTTTGCGAGAGATTATGTATTGAATTATGACTTCTTATCCTATTTTTAAAACATTTTTCCTTTAATTAACTATTTCTATATCTTTCAAATATTTAAAGTGGTGGAAATGTGTGAGTAGTCGGCTTTCCTAGTATAATGATAGGCGCCATCACGATGGGTTGGTTTTGGGTCGTGACAAGTTGGTATCAGGGCCTAGGTTACATAGGTCTCACGAGTCATGAGCAGGTTTAAGAGAGTCTTGCGGATTGGTACGGAGACGTATGTACTTATCTTCGAGAGGCTGTTGAACCCTTAGAAAACCTCATATTCTGGTATTCTTGTCGTGCGGATTTGTTGATTCCAGGAACTAAACTTTCGTTGTTCTATTCTCTCACAGATGGCGAGGACACGTGCTACCGGATAGGATGGAGAGCCACCAGCACCACCGTCTAGGGCCATGAGAGGTCGAGGTCGCGATAGGGGCAGAGGTGCAGATCATACAACAGCTAGAGCAGCACCTGCAGATCCACCAGTCGCTCTAGCTCAGGAGCAAGTACCAGATACGGTTGAGCCGGTGGGGCCAGCTCAGACACCAGCTGTGCCCATTGTCATTCCAGGCCTTCAGGAGGCTCTGGCTCAGATTTTGACTGTGTGCACCAGCCTTCCTCAGGCGGCCTTTGTTCCAGCCGCAACAACCATTTCTCAGGTCGAGGGAGGTACTTAGACTCTCGCCGCCCATACTCCAGAGTAGGTGATGCAGGGACTTCAGACACCGGGGGTACCACCAACCCAGCCGGTTGCAGATGCTCAGGCCTAGGTGTGTACCGTTATAACTAATGATGAGCAGAGTAGACTAGAGAGATTTGGGAGGCTTCATCCTCCATCATTTAGTGGGGCTGAGTCAGAGAATGCCCAGGGCTTCTTGGATAAGTGCCAGCGAATTCTTCGCACGACAAATATTTTGGAGACCAGTGGGGTCTCGTTCACTACTTTTTAGTTTACTGGGGATGCCTTCAGATGGTGGGAGGCTTATGAGAGGCGCATGCCAGTTGGTGTATCACCACTTACATGGAGAAGTTCGTGCCGCAGTCTCGCAGGGAGGAGTTGTGCAGACAATTTGAGCAGCTATGTCAAGATGGCATGTCTGTGACCCAGTACGAGATGAGATTTTTAGAGTTGGCTCGTCACACAGTTTGGTTGGTTCCCACTAATAGGGAGAGGATTAGGAGGTTCATTGATGGCCTCACATATCAGCTGCATTTGCTTATGACTACAGAGAGGGTATCTGGTTCTACTTTCGCCGAGATGGTTGATATTGCTCGGCAGATAGAGATGGTCCGTAGTCAGGAGTGTGAGAAGAGGGAGGCCAAGAGCTCGAGGTTCGGGTGGTTTTGGTGGTGTTCCTTATGTGGGAATTCCTACCATAATAGGGGTCGTCCTTATAGACCCACTCAGATCATCTAGCCATGGTTCATACAGTTCCCGTCCGGGTCAGTCATCTCTCAATGCTCTTCCAGCTTAGATTTCATCATGTGCTCCTTCAGTTCAGGGTTCATCTACACCGGGTTCGATTTCTGCCTCAGTGCTTTCCACCATTTGCAGAGAGGGGTTATTTCGAGTGTGGAGATTTGGGTCATATGAAGAGACATTATCCCCGTATTTCGGGAGGTCCAACTCAGGAGAGGAGTCAGACAATATGTTCAGCACCAGTTACTTCACCACCCACCCACCAAGCTCAAGGTGGGACTCAGGTAGCTAGGGGTCGCCGAAGAGGGGGAGGCCGATCAGGTGGCAGCCAAACCCGATTCTATGTTATTCCTGCCATGCCAGATGTCGTTTCTTTAGACATGGTGATCACAAATATTGTCTCAGTATACCATAAGGATGATCCTGTATTATTTGACTCTAGTTCAACTTATTCGTATGTATCATCATATTTTGCCCCTTATCTGGATATGCCCCATGAGTCCTTAGTTTCATCTGTTCATGTATCTATGCCAGTGGGCGATACTATTGTTGTGGACCGTGTATATCAGTCGTGTGTAGTGACTATTGGGGGATTGGAGACTAGAGTTTATCTCTTATTGCTTAGTATGGTTGATTTCGACGTGATCTTGGGTATGGGTTGGTTATCTCCATGTCATGTTGCTCTAGATGGCCACGCTAAGACCATGACGTTGGCGATGCCGGGGTTGCCAAGGATCGAGTGGAGAGGTTCTCTAGACTATGTTCCCAATAGAGTGATTTCATATTTAAAGGCCCAACGGATAGTTGGGAAGGGGTGTCTGTCTTACTTGGCCTTTATTAGTTATGTGCGTGCTGATACTCCTACTATTGATTCTATTCCGGTGGTGCGAGATTTTCCAGATGTGTTTCCTGAAGACCTATCGGGCATGCCACCTGACATAGATATTGACTTTAGTATTAACTTAATGCCGGGCACTCAACCCATTTTTATTCCCCTATATCGTATGGTACCAGTGGAGTTGAAGGAATTGAAATAGTAGCTTA
This sequence comes from Nicotiana tomentosiformis, assembly GCF_000390325.3. Classification (NCBI taxonomy): domain Eukaryota; kingdom Viridiplantae; phylum Streptophyta; class Magnoliopsida; order Solanales; family Solanaceae; genus Nicotiana; species Nicotiana tomentosiformis. The sequence goes on from NC_090822.1 coordinate 59,897,395, forward strand.
AGGAACTTCTAGATAAGGGATTTATTAGACCTAGTGCGTCGCCTTAGGGTCCACTGGTTCTGTTTGTGAAGAAGAAGGATGTTACTATGTAGATGTGCATCGACTATAGGCAGTTGAACAAAGTTACAATCAAGAACAAGTATCCTTTGCCACGTATTGATGATCTATTTGACTAGCTTCAGGGAGCGAGGGTATTCTCTAAGATTGATCTGAGGTCTAGGTATCACCAGTTGAAGATTCGGGACTGGGATATTGTAAAGACAACATTCATGACCCGTTATGGCCATTATGAGTTCCTTGTGATGTCTTGTGGGCTGACCAACGACCCAGCAACATTCATGCATCTGATGAACAGTGTATTTCAGCCTTATCTCGACTCGTTTGCCATAGTATTCATTGATGATATCCTGGTGTACTCTCGTAGACAGGAGGAGCATGCCCAGCTTTTGAGGATTGTGTTGCAGCGGTTGAGGGAGGAGAAGCTTTATGCCAAGTTCTCTAAGTGTGAGTTTTGGCTTAGTTCGGTGGCATTCTTGGGGCTTGTGGTGTCCAGTGAGGGGATTCAGGTTGATCCAAAAAAGATAGAGGCGGTTCAGAGTTTGCCCAATCCATTCTCAGCTACATAGATTCGGTGTTTTCTTCGCTTGGCCGGTTATTATAGTTTCTTGGTGGAGCGTTTCTCGTCTATTACATCTCCTTGACAAATTGACCCGGAAAGGTGCTCCTTTCAGGTGGTCGGATAAGTGTGAGGAGAGCTTTCAGAAGCTCAAGACTTCCTTGACCACAACTCCAGTTCTAGTTCTACCTTCAGCTTCAGGCTCTTATATAGTGTATTATGATGCTTTTTAGATCGGTATTGGGTGTGTCTTGATGTATGAGGGTAGAGTGATTGCTTATGCTTCGCATCAGTTGAAGTCATATGAGAAGAAATACCCTGTTCATGATTTGGAGTTGGCTACCATCGTTCATGCATTGAAAATTTGGAGACACTATCTCTATGGCATGTCTTGTTAGGTATTTATAGATCATCAGTGTCTCCAGCACTTGTTCAAACAGAAGGATCTAAATTTGAGGTAGCGAAGATGGTTGGAACTGCTAAAGGACTATGATATTACTATTCTGTATCGCCCCGGGAAGGCCAATGTGGTGGCCGATGCCTTGAGTAGGAAGGCGGTGAGTATGGGTAGCCTTGCATTCATTCTTGTTGGTGAGAGACTGCTTGCGGTTGATATTCATCCCTTAGCCAACCAGCTGGTGAGATTAGATATTTCGGAGCCCAGTAGGGTTCTGGATTTTATGTTTTCTCGGTCTTTCTTATATGATCGCATCAAAGAGCGCCAGTATGATGCTCCTCATTTGCTTGTCTTTAAGGACACGGTTCAGCACGGTGATACCAGAGATGTTACTATTGGAGATGATGGGGTGTTGAGGATGCAGGGTTGGATTTGTGTGCCTAATGGATATAGGCTATGTGAGTTGATTCTTGAGGAGGCCCACAACTCGCGGTATTTCATTCATCCGGGTGCCGCGAAGATGTATAAGGACTTGAGGAAGAATTATTGGTGGAAGAGAATGTAGAAGTATATAGTGGGGTTTGTAGCTCAATGCCTTAACTATCAACAGGTGAAGTATAAGCATTAGGGTCCGGGTGGATTGCCTCAGAGGCTAGAGATTCCATAGTGGAAATGGAGGCGTATCACCATGGATTTTGTAGTTGGGCTCCCACCGACTTCGAGAAAGTTTGATGTTATTTGGGCGATTGTGGATCGGCTGACCAAGTCCGCGCACTTCATTCCAGTTTAGACTACTTATTCTTCGGAATGGTTGGCTGAGATTTAAAACCGCGAGATTGTTCGCCTTCATGGTGTGTCGGTGTCCATCATTTCAGATCAGGGCACGTAGTTTACATCGCATTTTTGGATGGCAATGCAGCGTGAGTTGGGGACCTAGGTTGAGTTTAGTACATCATTTCACCCTCAGATGGACGGACAGTCCGAGCACACTATTCAGATATTGGAGTACATGCTACGCACCTTTGTCATTGATTTTGGGGGTTCTTGGGATCCGTTTCTACCGCTCGTGGAGTTTTCCTACAACAACAGCTACCAGTCGGGCATTCAGATGGCTCCGTATGTGGATTTGTGTTGGAGACGGTGTCGATCTCCGGTGGATTGGTTTGAGTCAGGTTAGGATAGGCTATTGGGTATTGGCCTCGTTTAGGATGCCTTGGACAAGGTTAAATTAGTTCAGGATCGGCTTCGCACGGCGCAGTCTAGACATAAGAGTTACGTCGATCGAAAGGTTCGTGATGTTTCTTACATGGTCGAGAAGAAGGTTCTGCTCATGGTTTTGCCCATGAAGGGTGTTATGAGGTTCGAGAAGAAAGGCAAGTTGAGCCCTCGGTATATTGGGCTGTTTGAGGTACTTTGGAGTATCGGAGAGGTGGCTTACAAGCTTGCCTTGCCACCTAGATTGTCGAGTGTGCATCCAGTGTTTCATGTTTCTATGCTCCGAAAGTATGTCGGTGATCCGTCTTATGTTTTGTATTTCAGAACGGCTCTATTGGATGGTGATTTGACTTATGCTGTGGAGCCGGTTGCCATTTTGGATCGACAGGTTTGAAAGTTGAGGTCAAAAGACATAGCTTCAATGAAGGTGCAGTTGAGAGGTCAGCCAGTTGAAGAGGCTACTTGGGAGACCGAACGGGAGATACGGAGTAGATATCCACACCTATTTGAGACTCCATGTACGTTTATAGACCCGTTTAAGGATGAATATCTTTTTAAGAGGGGGAGGATGTAACGACCCGGCCGGTCATTTCGAGGGTTGTAGCCCCGTTCCCCCCAATTACTACACATTTTATGCTTTACAGTTGTTATGTGACTTGTCGGGGTAGTTGGTTCTGGTTCGGAGAGGTTTCTGAATGAATTGAGATACTTAGTTTCAAGTTTGGAAGCTTAAGTTGAAAAGATTGACTGGATGTTGACTTGTGTGTAAACGGCTACGGATTGGAGTTTCAATGCTTCCCTTAGCTCCGTTGGGTTATTTTGGACTTAGGCGCATGTCCCGATAGTGATTTGGAGGTCCATAGTTGAATTAGGCTTGAAATGGCGAAAATTGCAAATTTGAAAGTTTGATCGAGAATGAACTTTGTGGTTACTGGGCTCGGATTGGGGTTCCGGGAGTTGGAGTAGGTCGATGATGTCATTTGTGACTTGTGTGCAAAATTTGGGGTCAATCGGACGTGATTTGATAGGTTTCGACATCGAATGTAGAAGTTAGAAGTTCAGCTGAGTAAACCCAGTCGAGCAAGCCTGTTAGATTCTTTCTACCCAATTCACTCATGATCAAGAAAACGCATGATTTCATAAATTATACAGCAGGAAGTTCATATATACGATGCTAAATCATATTTTTCATATATACCATTGTGCCTTTAAGTCATAAAATACATATTTCTTATAGTTCGAATGGAACAAGTGATCAAACACAAGATAACTCGTTTAACATTCCCAACACCTATATACAACCCACATAGTGTCTACGGGGCCTCTAAAGATACAAATGAGAGTAAAGATGGTGCCGGCAACAAGGCCCCGGCTATACCTCAAAAAGTGACCACAATATAAACAAAAGGTACAATACATGACCCCGGAATGAAATGGGGCTCACCGAGTCTGCTGAGAAGATGATGATGTACCACTAACTGCGATCAATATTGTCTGCTATGTAACCACCTGCATCCATTTAAAGATGCAGCGCCCCCGGCAAAAGGGACATTAGTACCGTCGAATAGTACTAGTATGTAAAGCTAAAACACCATATCAATTGAATGGACAATAATACAAGGGGAAAATAGTCATGAGTTCAATAAGAGCTTCAAAACAATACTAAAACATCAAGTAAGGATCACATAAGTTCTCAAATCAATTTCCATCTTATTAGGTTGGGTAATCTTTAGTGCCATATGCCACAATCCACAATACCACCGTGTTCTGACACGGAGTCCGATCTTGACCCGATCGGCTAGGTCAGCTCATTTGAGACATCAACCATATCCACAATTTCAATTATCATTTCCAGCACAGTTACCACCATGTGTGCGGCATGGCGTCCGATCACGACCCGATCGGCTAGGCCATCTCACTTGAGACTGTAACACCCCAAAAAATTTCAAAGTACTTAAGTGTAAGGCCTGGTAAAATTTGCAAAGAAAATAATGTTTCATGGTGCCAACCTCGCAAGCTCGCTGCGGCTCGGACCTTTTGGGTTGAACAATGCACAGGAAAGTAAAGGAAAACTTTTGCCGGAAAAGTGCGTTTATGCGGTCCATTATGAGACCGTATAATCACTCCGCGGGCCGCATAATGGCCGCAGAAGTGAGCAGGATAGGGTTATTCTGGAAGCAGCTATGTGGTCGACTATGCGACCGCATAACGTTTATGTGGTGCATTATGCAACCGCATAATGGTTATGTGGATCGCATAGTAACCGCATACACAAACAGTTCTTTTGGGTATTTTGTAACCAATTATGCGACTGATATGCGGTCCGCATAACCATTATGCGGTCACATATGCTACTGCAGAACCTGTTCCGGAGCTTCATTTTTGGGTTTTTAAAACCCGACCCTATTTCGTTAAATACACTCTTTGGATCATTTTTGAGCTATTATCTGACATTTTAGAGTGAGAGAGGGTGCCCTAGAGTGAGAAGGTGTTATCCAATAATTTTTCTTCAATTCTTGCCCAAGTTTTTGAAGATTGAGAAGGGAAACTCACTAGGTCTTCATCCTAGAGATTGAAGTTGCTAAGAATTCCGGAACATTTAGAGTGTAAGGAAAAGATGTGAAAGTGTAATGAAATGCGATGATTGATATAAAAGGGTTGATGTCTCAAATAAGACGGCCTAGCCGATCGGGTCGTGATCGAATACCATGTCGCACACATGGTGGTGATTGTGCTGGAAATTGTAATTGAAATGGTAATTGTGGTTGATGTCCCTAATGAGATGGCCTAGCCGATCAGGTCGTGATCGGACTCCGTGCTAAAGACGGTGGTACTGATATAGAGAGAAATTATGGTTGATGTCTCTAATGAGATGGCCTAGCCGATCGGGTCGTGATCGAACCCGTGCTAAGAGTACGATGGTACTGGTTTTGTGAATAATGGTATTATGCACAATGGTATATCAATACTAAAAATCTTCCAATGTGAGATATGGGAATTAATTTGAACACTGTCTTGATCCTAAATCGAGGTTTGATGTTAATAAAGGCTTTTCATTGATATTATGATAATCTTGCTTGTATTAATTGTCATTCTATAGAGAGACTGTTTAGTTATACATACTAGTGCTATTCGACGGTACTAACGTTCCTTTTGCCGGGGGCGCTGCATCTTTAAATAGATGCAGGTGGTTCCACAGCAGGAGATATTGATCAGTGATAGCAGTACACCTTCTTCCCAGCTGACTTGGTGAGCCCCACTTCATTCCGGGGTCATGTATCTTTTGTACTTTGTGTATTCGGTTTGAGGTATAGCCGGGGCCTTGTTGCCGGTATTATCATTGTACTCTTCTTTATCTATAGAGACTCCGTAGACATAGTGTGGGTTGTGTATTAGTGCTGGGGAAAGACAAACTATGTTATGTTGTGGTTGTATTACTTGTCCATTTGAGACTTTAAAATTGATAAAACTATTAGAAATGAATTGGTATTGTAGACATGAACACATTTTCGTTTAATTCATGATAATATGTATTATCTCTATTCGTGGATGAGTTTGGGTAGAATGAAATCTAACAGGCTTGCTCAGTCAGGTTCACTCGATTGAGTGCCGATCGCGCTCCTAGTTTTGGGGCGTGACAAACTTGGTATCAGAGCCTAAGGTTTTAAAGTGTCCAAGGATGTCTCGGAGCCGTGTCTAGTAGAGTCCTTATTATTGGTGTGTTGTCGGCCACATCTATAATTAGGATGCTACATGGGCATTTAGGAATAATACCCTTCTTTTATGTTCTTGATCGTGCGATAAAGCTGGTTGTAAGATTGTTCCTCCTTTAACTCCTATGTTGCTCTAATTTTCAGTACATGGCACCTAAGAAGAAGGCAAGAACTGGCCAAAGAGCCAATATCACCCCAGGAGAGACAGTTCACCCTATAATTGATGATGTGAGTGAGCACCCTAGGAGTGAGAATATTCCTCCATTTACTACACTGCCTGACTCTACTACAACTGATCAGACCATACCTGTCCCTACACCTACTGAAGGTGCAACAGTTCCTCCAACTGATATACCAGTTCCACCTCCAATTCCACCTTTCGATTCTTGTGTTTCTGATGTTGATCTTAGGGGAGCCATACAGATGTTGGCTAAAATAATGGCTTCCCAGACCCATAGGTCAAATGTTGCACCCACTTCTTCCAGTCAGCCAAGGGATTCTACTGGTTCCAGGGTGAACACGTTTCCCAATTGGATCCTCCAGTGTTCACGGGTACTAATTCAGAGGAAGATCCCCGGGATTTCATTGATGAGATGCACAAGACTCTCAGAGTTATGCGTGCTACTGAAATAGAGGCAGTGGAATTGGCCTCCTACCGCCTGAAAGATGTGGCATATTCTTGGTTTGAACTATGGGAGGAGTCCCATGAAGAAGGGAGCCCTCCGGCGAGGTGGGGTGAGTTTGCTGATGCCTTCATTGATCATTTCTTGCCTGCCGAGACTAAGGCAGCCCGTGCTGCTGAGTTTGAGAACTTGAGGCAAGGTAGCCTAAGTGTGTGGGATTACCATATGATAGTCGCGTACCTGTCTAAATATGCTATTTACATGCTGCCCACTCTAGAGGCTAGAGTTCGTCGATTTGTGCAGGGCCTTAGTCCCTTGGTAATTAATGAGAATGCTACAACAGCCTTGAATTCTGATATGAACTACGGAAAGATGGTGGCATTCACTCAAGCCACAGAGACCCACAAATTAAGGAACAGAATGGAGTGAGAGGGTAGTAATAAGGCCCGGTCTACGGGCAACTTTGGTGGTTCTTCAGGTGGTGGCAAGTCAACATTCAGAGGAGGGTCGTCAGGTCCATCACAGTCCTTTACTAAGTCTTCAGCTAGTGCATCGCCATCAGGGCCTAGTCAACAGCAGCAGTGGAGCCGTTTCAGGCCCAGTCAGGGCAACAGGGGATCCAATCAGCAAGGTCGTCATGGTGGTAGATTCCAGTGGCAGAGGAAGCCCACATGCCCTAGGTGTGGAAAGATGCACCTAGGAATATGCTACATGGACTTACCTATATGCTACGGATGTGGATTGAGGGGTCACATTTAGAGGGATTGTCATTCGTCCCGCCAGGGTGCGGGCAGGGGCATGGCACAGCCAGCCAGTTCTGCAGCTACTACATCCGCAACACCTCCTCCAGCTCGAGGCACTCCAACACCCGCAGGGCATGGTGCAGCTAGGGGTGGAGCACAGAGTTCGAAAGGATCCAGCCGTTTCTATGCTATGAGGGGTCGCTAGAATTCAGAGGCTTCTCCAGGTGTATTTACTGTCCAATCTCATGATGTATATGCTCTTATTGATCCCGGTTCCACTTTGTCATATGTCACACCTTATGTTGCTAAGGAATTTGGGATAGAACCAGAACAGCTTTATGAGCTGTTCTCTGTATCTACTCCGGTTGGTGAGTCTATTTTAGCCACACGGGTTTATAAGGATTGTATTGTTACGTTGCATGGTCGAGACACCGTGGCCGATCTTATTGAATTGAGAATGGTCGATTTTGATGTGATAATGGGGATGGATTGGCTTTACTCTTGTTTTGCCAAGCTTGATTGCCGAGCCTGAACTGTTAGGTTCGAATTTCCAAATGAGCCAGTTATTGAGTGGAAGGGTGATGATGTAGTGCCGAAGGGTAGGTTTATTTCTTATCTTAAGGCCATGAAAATGATCAACAAGGGATGTATTTACCATTTGGTCTGGGTTACGGACATCGATGCTGAGGCACCTACACTTGAGTCCGTGCCTGTTGTGAATGAATTTTCGGGAGTATTTCCGGATAAACTCCCTGGGATCCCACCAGACAGGGAGATTGATTTTGGGATTGATGTGATGCCAGACACACATCCTATATCTATTCCACCCTACAGAATGGCACCGGTATAACTGAAGGAGCTAAAGGAACAATTGAGAGATTTGTTAGAAAAGGGTTTTATCCGACCAAGCGTGTGCCCCGGTCCTTTTTGTGAGAAAGAAAGATGGGTCACTAAGAATGTGTATTGACTATCGGCAGCTTAATAAGGTAACAATCAAAAATAAGTACCCACTGCCAAGGATAGATGACTTGTTTGATCAATTTCAAGGTGCCAGGTACTTCTCCAAAATTGATTTAAGATCCAGGTATCACCAATTGAAGATCAGGGAGCGGGATATTCCGAAAAGAGCTTTTAGTACCCAGTATGGGCATTTTGAATTTCTGGTGATGTCTTTTGGGCTAAAAAATGCCCCAGCAGCCTTCATGGATCTTATGAATCAAGTTTTTAAGCCATTCCTTGACTCTTTTGTGATAGTGTTTATTGACGATATACTTGTATACTCACAAAGTCGAGAGGATCATGTTGATCATCTCAGGGTAGTTCTGCAAACCCTGCATCAGCACCAGTTATATGCAAAGTTTTCAAACTGTGAATTTTGGCTTGAATCAGTCATATTCTTGGGTCATGTAGTTTCTAGTGAGAGAATTAAGGTTGACCCTCAGAAAATTTCAGCTGTGAAGAATTGGCCGGGGCCTACAACTTCAACAGAGATTCACAGTTTTTTAGGCTTAGCTGGATATTACAGAAAGTTTGTGGAGGGGTTTTCTACTCTTGCCTCTCCATTGACTAAATTGACGCAGAAGGCAATTAAGTTCCAATGGTCAGATGTTTGTGAAAAGAGTTGCCAGGAATTGAAAGCAAGATTGACTGTGGCACCGGTGTTGACTCTACCAGAGGGTATAGATGGATTTGTGGTATATTGTGATGCTTCAAGAATCGGGCTTGGGTGTGTATTAATGCAACATGGGAAGGTGATAGCTTATGCTTCTAGGCAACTAAAGAATCATGAAAAGAACTATCCAACACATGATTTAGAACTTGTGGCGGTGGTATTTGCATTGAAAATTTGGCGCCATTATTTATATGGGTTCCATGTGGATATATTCACCGACCATAAGAGCCTTCAATATATTTTCAAACAGAAGGAATTGAATCTGAGGCAGAGAAGATGGCTTGAATTACTCAAGGATTATGACATTGATATTTTATACCACCCAGGGAAGGCTAATGTTGTGACGGATGCTCTTAGCCAAAAATCTATGGGTAGCTTAGTACACTTGGAGGTATATCATAGGCCATTGGCCAAAGAAGTTCATCGATTGGCTAGTTTGGGAGTTCGTCTTGCGGACTCCAGCGAAGGAGGGCTAATTGTGCAAAATAGGGCTGAATCCTCAATTGTAGTGGAAGTCAAAGAAAAATAATACAACGATCCATTGTTGGTGCAATTGAAAGAGGGGATTCATAAACATAAGACCATGGTCTTTTCTCTTGGCAATGATGATGGTACACTAAGGTACCAAGCGCGACTATGTGTTCCAAATGTGGATGGTCTCCGTGAAAGAAATTTGACTGAAGCTCACACTACTAGGTATTTCGTGCCCCCAGGTTCTACAAAAATGTATCATGATCTTAAGAAAGTCTATTAGGGGAATAATATGAAGAGGAATGTGGCGGACTTTGTGGCAGGATGTCTGAATTGTCAGCAAGTGAAGGCCGAACACCAAAGGCTTGGTGGGTTGGCACAAAATATAGAAATTCCAATGTGGAAATGAGAAATGATTAATATGGACATTGTGGTAGGATTACCGTGCACTCCACGTAAGTGTGACTCAATTTTGGTGATTGTGGATCGACTCACGAAGTCAACACACTTTTTGCTGGTTAAGTCTACCAACACAGCGGAGCAGTATGCTCAGTTGTATATCAAAGAAATAGTCAGGTTGCATGGCACCCCAGTTTCCATCGTTTCTGATCGGGGAGCACAATTCACTGCTAATTTTTGGAAGAAATTTCAGCAAGGTTTGGGTACTCAGGTGAATCTCAGTACAGCCTTTCACCCGCAGACTGACGGGAAGGCAGAGCGGACTATTCAGACACTTGAGGATATGTTGCGTGCTTGTGTTATAGACTTCAAAGATAGCTGGGATGATCATTTACCACTCGTAGAATTTGCATATAACAATAGCTAGCATTCAGATGGCACCGTTCGAGGCTTTATATGGTAGGAGATGTAGATCTCCCATTGGGTGGTTCAAAATTGGGGAAGCAGATTTGATAGGGCCAGACCTTGTGCATCAGGCTATGGAAAAAGTTAAAATCATTAAGGAGCGGTTGAAGACTGCTCAGAGTCATCAGAAATCCTATTCGGATGTTCGTCGTATGGATTTGGAGTTCAAAGAAGATGATTGGGTATTCTTGAAAGTTTCTCCCATGAAGGGTGTAATGCGATTTGGTAAGAAAGGGAAATTGGGTCCGAGGTATGTCGGATCGTACAAAATCATTCAGAGGATCGGTGAGGTGGCTTACAAGCTTGAGCTACCACCTGAGATGTCATTAGTACACCCGGTGTTTCATGTGTCTATGTTAAAGAAAGCAGTTGGAGACCCGACAGTCATTGTTCCGATTGAGACTATAGAGATTAATGAATAATTGACTTATGAAGAGATTCCGGTATCTAGTATTGACCGGCAAGTCCGAAAATTGAGAAATAAAGAAATTACATCCGTAAAAGTGCTATGGCAAAACCAACAGGTTGAAGAGGCTACTTCGGAGGCTGAGGAAGAAATGAAGAAAAAATATCCTTATTTGTTTGAATGACCATGTATTTATAATGTTGTGATCTAGGAAAATTATAAGACTTACTTTTTATGAATTTCGTATCGTTTGAACAATTTGCGTTAAGGGTGTTCATTTCTGAAAATATATTGATTATGTGGCCACAGTTGGTGTTGTTTTGTATTATGTTAGGTCTTTGGAATATGTATATGTTGTTCAGATGTGTTTCTGGGGCTCTCTGACAGGTGGATAGGCCTAATTACAAAGGAAACTCTCGCAAAATTTTTGGAAATTTAGAGAGTTAGTCAAATTTGGGATTGCTGGTGCGTGGTATGAAAGACTGAGTTGCATAAGATGCTAATAACAGAATTTAACCCTCATTCGAGGACGAATGATCCTAAGCGGGGGAGAATGTAACACCCCGGATAATTTCAAAGTACTTAAGTGTAAGGCCTGGTATAATTTGGAAAGAAAATAATGTTTCATGGTACCAGACTATGCTTACGTGTTTGAGGATGCACAGGAAAGTAAAGGAAAAATTTTGCCGGAAAAGTGCGTTTATGCGGTCCATTATGCGACCGCATAATCACTCCGCGGGTCGCATAATGGCCGCAGAAGTGAGTAGGAGAGGGCTATTTTGGAAGCAGCTATGCGGTCGACCATGCGACCGCATAACTGTTATGCGGTGCATTATGCGACCGCATAATGGTTATGCGGACCGCATAGTGACCGCATACACAGGCAGTTCTTTTGGCTATTTTGTAACCAATTATACGACCGATATGCGGTCCGCATAACCATTATGCGGTCGCATATGCGACTACAAAACCTGTTCCGGAGCTTCATTTTTGGGTTTTTAAAACCCGACCCTATTTAGTTAAATACACTCTTTGGGTCATTTTTGAGCTATTATCTGACATTTTAGAGTGAGAGAGGGTGCCCTAGAGTGAGAAAGTGTTCTCCGATAATTGTTCTTCAATTCTTGCCTAAGTTTTGAAAGATTGAGAAGGGAAACTCACTAGGTCTTCATCCTAGAGATTGAAGTTGCTAAGAATTCCGGAACATTTAGAGTGTAAGGAAGCCCAAGTGAGGTATGTTGGCTAAACTCTCCTCTTATAATTGAATCCCACGATATTCATGTAAATTATGCAAGTTTCGAGTGATTCATTATGAAATTGGCTATTCTGGGTAAGATTGGGTTGAACGATATATGTTCAACAAGCATAACAAATTCTCTATTCATGTTATGTTACTAATTGAGGATGTGTTAAAATATGGGCTATGCATTAATAATGTTTCGACTTTAAGTCAAGTTCAAATGAAGGCTATTATGCCAAATTTTGTGAAATATCTCTATGTGCATTAGACTCTAAATTGTACACATGTGTATTACACACTTTGATTTGAATTGTATTTGTTGTTGATGATGAGGATGATATTTGAAATTGATAATGTGAGCATGAAATACTGAATATGGCCAACGTGCCAAGAATGATCTTATAATTATGGCCACTAGTGCCAATGAAATGAAAAGATGTGAAAATATAATGAAATGCGATGATTGATATAAAAAGTTTGATGTCTCAAATAAGACGACCTAGTCGATCGGGTCGTGATCGGACACCATGCCGCACACATGGTGGTGATTGTGCTGGAAATTATAATTGAAATGGTAATTGTGGTTGATGTCCCTAATGAGATGGCCTAGACGATCGGATCGTGATCGAACTCTGTGCTAAAGACGGTGGTATTGATATCGAGAAAAATTGTGGTTGATGTCTCTAATGAGATGGCCTAGACGATCGAGTCGTGATCGGACCCGTGCTAAGAGTACGGTGGTACTGGTTTTGTGAATAATGGTATTGTGGACAATGGTATATCAATACTAAAAATCTCCCAATGTGAGATATGGGAATTAATTTGAACATTGTCTTGATCCTAAATCGAGGTTTGATGTTAATAAAGGCTTTCATTGATATTATGATAATCTTATTTATATTAATTGTCATTCTATTGAGAGACTGTTTAGTTATACATACTAGTGCTATTCGACGATACTAACGTCCCTTTTGCCGGGGGCGCTGCATCTTTAAATGGATGCAGGTGGTTCCACAGTAGGAGATATTGATCAGTGATAGCAGTACACCTTCTTCCCAGCTGACTTGGTGAGCCCCACTTCATTCCGGGGTCATGTATCTTTTGTACTTTGTGTATTCAGTTTGAGGTATAGCCGGGGCCTTGTTGCCGGTATTATCATTGTACTCTTCTTTATCTATAGAGGCTTCGTAGACATAGTGTGGGTTGTGTATTGGTGCTGGGAAAAGATAAATTATGTTATGTTGTGGTTGTATTACTTGTCCATTTGAGACTTTAAAATTGATAAAACTATTAGAAATGAATTGGTATTGTAGACATGAACACATTTTTGTTTAATTAATGATAATATGTATTATCTCTATTCGTGGATGAGTTTGGGTAGAATGAAATCTAACAGGCTTGCTCAGTCGGGTTCACTCGGTTGAGCGCCGGTCGCGCTCCTCAGTTTTGGGACGTGACAGAGACATCCTTTCTACTTAGTGTATCCTACTTGTTCCACACGAATTCTTTCCATTCACAAAACTCCTTGGTATGTTTCAATACACCTTAAACATATAATTTTTATTTCAAAATAATATGGTTGTATCCCATGGATCTCCTTTAATATTTTGACACGTTATTCCCAAATACCATTGGTGTACTTTAAAATATTAAATCATTAGAAAAATTTTAACGAGGCCTTATAATTACTTACCATGGTTTTTGCCTTTACACCTTATTGGGGGGAGGATTTCAATGTTTTTCCTATCGCAATCTTCCTTCACGACGGGAATGATAGCAAGACGAATGGAAAAAGGATTCCTGCGAACATGCCAGTGTCTTTCGCGTAGGGATTAATAGGTTTGTTTTGTACTTGAAGGTCCAACTAGGATTTGAGTTGGAGAGGAATAATGGTATTAATGGTAGGAGTTTCGGATTCGACATCAACTTCCTTCGTTTATTCTTCTTAGGGACACCACCGAAGAGAAGGCCGGAGTTTCAGAGGGCAGAATTAACAGAAGGCATGATGGTAGAAAATCTGGGTAAGAAAGTTTTACTGAGAAGAAGGGGAATTTGCAATAGTGTTCTAAAGAAATTTGATATAGAGTTTATAAAAGTGAAAGGTAAAAGTGATGAGTAGTTGAGAAGTTTGTAGATGGCACAATTCGTCGTCATGATTACCTAGAAAGCTAGAGAAAATATTTGTCAAAACACGGTTTGACACGTGTTTGGGTCATTAATGCGAGAAGACGTGTGTCCTTTCAAGTGTGAGAAACCGTTCAGAAACTTCTCCGCCAAGAAAAGGGGTCTTATCTACTTTCGGTAACAGAAATATTTATCACCGGAAAGTAGAGGGACTATCTGTATGGAGTAGAATTGGTTAGCGACTGGTGGATGATTAGCGAGATGACACGTGTAACTGGATGTTACACACCATGTTTTCCTACGTGGAAGTACAAGTACGCCATAAATAAATTGAGATAAGATCGGAAATGAGATGTTACGTCCCGCATTTTCGTACGTTGAAATTTTGTCGTAAGTTAATCAACGAAAGCTCGGGAATAAGATTATTTTGAGGTTATAAGCATTATGCTATTTTAAACAAGGAATAAGTAAATTCGTGAAGGTGAGAGGGTAAGCAAATCGAAGAAAATGAGTTTCGTCGAAGCTTGGCAATTTGGAATAAAATACGGACCGAACTAT